>NC_051077.1:29500531-30100531 GCF_004664715.2 Peromyscus leucopus | reverse complement strand
CATCACTTCCAAGCCAAGCCAGGAGCTGCACTCACAGGTATTACAATCCTTCCAGAATATCTTTAGTACCATACTATCGAAGTAACTTTTTTAGTTGAAGCAACAGCCAGGTAAGGATCCTTCTCATGTAATGGGAATGCTGCTGTAACTCCTTCTTTTATTGGTTGGATCAAAGAAAGAGCTTTTGGCCAGACATGGTGGAACATGTTCTTAACCCCAGCACTTGGGAGGCAGAGTCGGGCAGATCTCTGTGAGTTCAACGTCAGTTTTGTGTACATAGTAAACTATAGGACAGTCAGAGGTAGACAGAAAAACTCTGTCACAAAAAGCAGGGGTAGATTTTGAATAGGTAAAAATCATATCCGTGCTGGACATCACAAATCAGGAAAGGATATGCTGGAGTCTTGTCAACATTGAGCAGAATCCTGGAAGCATTTCTCCATTTCTCCAGAATAGTAACTCAGGGAACATCTGGGATGAGGAACTAGGTTATCTATGACTTCTTATAGCTCCTGTGTTAAACAGGTAATGAATGCAGTGCACAATGATTACTGAGTTTGAAGGCATACAGTCTATCAACGATAGACATCACAAAAGGCTTCAATTAGTAGCCTGAGAGACTGATCCCTAAGCAAGAGTGTTATTCTGTCTTTATTAAGACTTGATAAGCTTTCCTCTATAGATGAAAGCCTTTTCAGGCATCCATTTCCAGAACGGGATGCTTTTATCCGCAAGCAAATAATTCCCCTACACAATCTGCTTATCTAGAGTTTCCAAAATGTTTTCATTTGTCTTAATGTCAGGACTTGGAGACTCACTCCTCACATTATGTTAAGAATAGTAATTCTTGAATTATTCAGACTACCCAGACCTAGCAGTAAATGCAATATTATAGTTGGATACAGCCTTTCATTTTTATATTTGTTTTTGAAAATTTTGGTTATGGTCATTAGGGTGCTGAGAGGGATAAACTTCTGTGTCTATAATCCATATCACTAGATGTTTCTTCATATCTCAAGAGGGAGGCCTTTCTTAAATATTTGCCAGTCTCATAGACTTCAGTGAAATAGACCCTTCATTGCTTCTGTCATGCTGCTCTTGAGCTTCACAATTGTTGCTGGATGGGGGTGTGGGGGTGTGGTGAGGTGTGCCTGTCAAGCAATGGCCATCATTGATTTCCCACTGTCATTAACAATTGTGTCCAGGCTAATCACCTGATGTAGCCTCTACTCAACATGAACCATGAATTTTGTTCACTCAGGTGTTTTGATGAACAAAATAGGAAACTGAATCAAGCATAAGAGAAAGGGATTCGGTCAAGAGAAGCCTGAAACACGGGTGTATGGAGCTCTTTCTGATTCACACAGGAAAATAATTCACAATGAAACATTTCTAGTGTGTTGGAGGTTCAAGTCAGAGCTTTGTACATGCTAGGTGGGTGCTTTCTTACTGAGCCACACCCTCATTCCATTCAACATTTTTTGTAGATGAGAGTATACTTTAAAATAAAACAAAATATACATGTATGTTGGTAACACAGCTGTTGTCTTTATTGTTTTGTTATTTCTTTGGCAAAATACCTAATATAAATAACTGAAGGGAAGAAAGAGTTATGTGCATGGTTTCAGAGGTCTCACTACATTTGGACTATGGTGGGGTGGTGGTGGGTGTGATGGATTGCTCAACTCACGTCAGGTAGGACGAAGATCTGAAAGGAGTAGGCCAAAGCAAGATATAGCCCCGAGGACACACTTGCTGTGGTTGATATACTGTGCACCCCAATAAACTTATCTGGGGGTCAGAGAAAAGAACAGCCAGCCACTATATTAAACATAGGTTTAGGCAGTGGTAGCACACGCCTTTAATCCTAACATTCAGGAAGCAGAGATCCATCTGGATCTCTATGTGTTCAAAGCTACACTGGAAACAGCCAAGTATGATGACACACACCTTTAATCCCAGGAAGTGATGGCAGGAAGCAGAAAGGTATATAAGGCATGAGAACCAGGAACTAGAGGCATTTTTTGCTAAGCTTTTAGCTTTGAGCAGCCATTCAGCTGAGATCCATTTGGATGAGGACACAGAGGCTTCAGTCTGAGGAAACAGGATCAGCTGAGAAATTGGCAAGGTGAGGTTAGCTGTGGTGTGTTCTGTTCCTCTGATCTTTCAACATTCACCCCAATACCTGGCTCTGGGTTTGTTTTTATTAATAAGACCTTCTAAGATTCGTGCTACAACTTGCTGTGACTCATTTCCCTCAGTTGGGCTCTCCCTCCTTCTTTTCACCACCTACCAAAAATGCCATCCTACTGTGAATCTACAAAGGGATTGATTGATCCGTTCAGTTGGTTGGAGCCCTTGCAATCTAATCGTCATTGGAAATGCCACTCTAGAAACACCCAGAAGGGTGCTTCACTAACCCAGACATTTTTATCAAATCAAGTTGACAAAACTGACCATCAGAATTAACCATTGCAGACATTTATTATTATTATTATTATTATTATTATTATTATCGCTAACAAGAATTACCTGACATGTCTACAGGCATGCACTATGCTTTTATATGATTTGGCAAGGAACCAGGCTTGTTTACAACACTGTCACCACCAATGTGTGAGCACTGGAGTGCACCGTGACCTCATGACGGCAACATTTATGGTAGTTACGGTGATGGGAATTTTTCCACTTTATTTTAATGTTATGAGATTCCCGTTACACATGAAGTCCCTTTTTGGGTGAAACACAATGTGGTACCAGACTGTATTTAGCCTGACAAAGCACCACATCCTTTTCTCAGCACAGCAGAAGCTGCACAAACTTAGAAAACTCAGAGTATTTTTAGTGCTCACAGTTGGAATTGCAGTTCACAGGTGGAAGCACAGGACTGTTGTTCACAAAAGTGACGGACATGAATAATTTAGGCATCCTGAAACTTTAATTGTCATGTTTATTCCATCATTTACCAAATCCATAAGCCTTAGGTAGCTCATATAAACATTTAGAACCTCAATGTTGTTAACCTGGCTATCACACATGAAACAAAACACCTGTAAACCATTCAATTATTCTTTTTTTAAAATAGTATATTTAACTTTATTTTATGTGAATTGGTGTGAATGTGTCAGATAACCTGGAACTGGAGTTACAGACAGTTATGAGCCACCATGTGGTTGCTGGGAATTGAACCCAGGTCCTCTGGAAGAGCAGCCAGTGCTCTTAACCACTGAGTCACCTCTCCAGCCTTGATAAAATAAATCTTTTTCTTTCTTTCTTACTTACTTACTTTCTTTCTTTCTTTTTTAAATTACACTCATGATATTAATCACATTTATGGTATTCATAGATTACATTTGCAGTATTCATTCAAATATATATATAAAATTTTAAATGTTGATTGTCATTTCTTGAAGGGGGTAGGAGGTCTTAATTACAGGCTTACAGCACAATGGGAAAACCCCGGAGGGCAGAAGTTTGCTACTGATGTTTTACAATCTTGCATCTAAGCTGTTAATGCCCATTATTCAGGATACACAGGCAAGGAACTTCCCTTTAGCATTCAGGAGGGTGGAACCCGGCAGTGAATTAGCATAGGGAGGATATCAAGGTCAAGGTCCGCAAGCAAGGCAACAGTTACCCAAAATGGGGCCCAGGGCCCTGAAGGTCTCCCTTTTACTAAAAAATGAGCTTCTGACTTGGGTTGGGTGGGATGTCAGAAGGTCACCTTACCCGTCATGGAGACGCCTGCCCAGGCCACACAGGTGCTCTGTTTTAGGTTGGTGAGTGCCCCCCAGGCATTACCCGTCTCTGAATACTCATTATCATACAGGCTCAATTGTGTGTGAACTGCATGGTTAATTGCTGCCAAAGATTTCAAAGTGGCACTGGGCTTGCAATCTGTGTGTTCGATACAGAAAAGACCAACAGAGGTCCTATCTCACCCATAGCCAGTAGTCTAAAGGCAACTGAGCCATTCCTTTCCTTATCGAGCTATACTGTACATTGGAGTCCTTGTAAGATAGTATCCCAAAAGCAAGTGGAACTTGAGTTTATAAATTTATATTTTTCAAAGCCAATCGAGATGTAAATAACTACTGAATTAAATTTACTATGCCCAATAGAATGAAAGATTAACTGTAGTAGCTACTTTTGTTGCCAGGGTCTCTCAATTATTCTTTAAATGATAAACGAATCAAAGAAATTGTATTAGGTATAGCAGAGCTCTTTATGAAATATATCAGCATCATTTTATGTCCTGATTATGATTCCTCCATGTGTCTCTTTTTAAATATCTCACATAATGTGACAGTTTGCTATGTAATGGCTTTTCTTATAGGCTACTTTGTTCAATACAGCAAAGTATAGAAGCCAATAAAAGAACCCTACATCTGATTATTTTATCATTTACTCTCCACTTTCCCAAGATAATTTGACTTCTATGATTAAAAAACAAATTTTTAAATAGAGCTACTATATAACCCTACTCTAACATTTCTAGGCATATACCCAAAGGAGTCAACATCAGTGTATTACACCGGCCCACCTTGGGTTACCAAGTTATAAAATCTTCCTAAACATCAACTCATGCATGACAGGATAAAGAAACCTTGGTGCATACAGATGCTAGAGTATAATATTGGCTAAAAAGAAGAATAAAGTTATGTCACTTGCAGAAAAGTATGTGTCAATGGAGTTCATAAGATTCAGTGAAATAAATCAGATGCAGAATGACTGGGACCACATGTTCTCTCTCCCATACTGTAGAACCCAGAGGGGGGAAAAGACCACAAAAAAGTTGACCACTACTGAGGAAAAGGAGGGGAGTCTAGAGAAGGTGAGGAGGGATCAGAGAGGGTAATAATAGTGTTAGTGGCAGTGGAAGGGATTTTCAGTCTTATGCCGCCACTTGTAGCAAGCTGAGGAGTTCTCTTAGAGACCCTCACTGAGGCAAATATGAATTCTTTTTAATTAATTACTTTAAATTTTCTTTCACATAATAGATTTTGGTGATATTCTTCCCCTTTACCCAACTCCTCCCAGGTCCTCCCTACCTCCCTACCCATTCAACTTCATGTTCTTTCTCTCTAGCTCTCTCTCTCAAAACAACAACAAAACAATTAAAAATAAAACAAGCAAACTATTGAAAAATAAAACACAAATAGCAAAGTGAAACAGAAGAAAACAAAGAGTGCACAGAAATGCCCATACCCAGAGTCCATTTTGTGTGGGGCCTGTCTGGGAATGTGGTTGATATACTCAATGGCACTCTATTGGAGAAAACTGATTTTCCCTTTCCCAGGAGGTACCTATTGCAAACAGCTTCTTGGTGAGGGGTGGGACGTTTGTCTCCTTCTTCTCAGTGCTGGGGTTTTAACTGGTTTGTACCTGTGTGGGTCTTGAGTGTGCTGTCACAGTCGCTGTGAGTTTGTATGTGTATTAGTCCTGTTGTGTCTGGAAAATGCTGTTTCCTTGGAGTCAACCAACACCCCTGGCTCTTACAGTCTTCCCATCTCCTCTTCTGCATTGATCCCTGAGGTCTGTGGGGAGGAGTTTAATAAAGAGACATCTCATGCCCAAGTAGAGACTTCACCACTGCTGACTAGCATTCATGGTATTGGAAGGTACTTTGCATGTTATCAGATGAGAAAAGCACTCATCAATATCACCCAGATACAGACACTGCCTGCAAAATTTACTGGTGCAATAATGGCAGAGGTTTCATAAGATTGTTTTTTTTTAGGTCCATTCCTTGAGATGGAACCTAAAACCTGTTACAGTGGCCAAGGACCTGAGACAAGGTAGGTCATGGATCCTAAAGGAAAACCTACTACTATTGTTCTGTTTAAGGAACATAGCAACAAAATGACTCCTAATGACATATTGTTCTACCCATATATCAGTGCATCACTCAGTCCTCATCAGAGAAGCTCCTTCCTATAGAAGATGGCAAATAACAAAGAGATGCACAACGGGACAGTGTGCAGAGAGTGAGACATGTAGGTGTAGCTTTTTCAAGACAGAATCAGGCTTTAGTGTAGTTGGACTTTCTTGTTGGCCGTGTTACACTTAAGGGCCTTTAGAGTAGCCATGTGTGTGTGTGTGTGTGTGTGTGTGTGTGTGTGTGTGTGTGTGTGTGTGTGTGTGTATTTAAAAGATTTCTGTGGTATCCTTTTTTCCTCCTATTAATGAAATCACAGGGCTGTTCCTGAGTACACTACACAGGCACACTGACTGATAAGATAAAAATACAGGTCTTAGGATTTAAGGAACCCATATTGTACTAGGCTACATGAGAGTAGAGATACATTTTTATATAATTAACATTTATAATACAGTTTGTAAGACTTTAAGAATTATGAGTTTGCAATTAGGAAAAGACTATGGTTAAACTCAAAGATCATATACACGGTGGCCTTAAGTCTTAAATATTGCTAGTTTAACATTCATATTGAAATAGTTGTGCATAAAGGACTATTGTCTCTATGTAGGCAAACTTCATGGTGAGTTTTAATTTGTGCTAGAATGCCTGACTTTTGGGTTGTGAAAGACTTTGTTCTAGTTTGCATTCTGTTGCTGTGATAAATGCCATGGCCAAAAGTTAGTTGTCATCTTACAGCCATGGTCCATCACACAAGGAAGTTAAGGACAGGAACTCAAGGCAAAACATTAGAGGCAGGAACTGAAGCTGAGACCATGAAGGAACAGCGAATACTACTTACTGGCTTTCTTTCCATGTCTTGCTTGGCTGGCTTTCTTATAAACCGCAAGACCTCCTATCTAGGAGTGTCACTGCCCACAGTGGCCTGGGTTGTCCCACATCAATCATTAATCAAGAAAATGCCCCACAGACTTGCCTAGAGGGAAATATAGTGGGGTTATTTTCTCAATTTAGGTTCCTCTACCCAGATGACTCAGGCTTGTGTCAAGTTGACAAAAAAACTAACCATCCCAAACTTTAAGTAGACTATGGAGTACAAGGCTCTTCTCTTTCTCATGTCCCTTGGGTTTCCCCTGTCTTTTTGTCCCACCTCAGTAGAAGAGCTGTACATAATCTAAGTCCATGTGTGTGTCACCTGGAGCTTGTGCTGGGATCCCTCAGTTCCCCAGTCCTGATCTTCATTCTGAGGGCTCAGATGAGACACACGCTATTGTGTCGAAGTCAGACAGAGTTCACCACACAGCAGAGGAATGCACACTCACTGGGTATGAGTGGACAAAGGTAAAAGAGATCTCTGTGCTGGTATACATTTTAGGAAGGTTCTATGCTATTTCTAAAGCCTCAGACAACTTTTTTTGAGAGATAGATGTTTTCCTACCCAGATGACTGATAAGCCCACTTAGATTGGCTCTTACAGGAGGAGGCAATGGTATGTCCTTGTTATTTATCAGTAAGCCTTTCATCAGTTAGTAATCTTTTAAAAAATTTATTCATTCCATGTATATGAGTTTTTAGCTTGCATGTATGTACACCACGTGCAAGCATTGCCACCAGATATCAGAAGAGGGCAGATCCTCTGAGAATAGTGGTTAGGAGCACTGGCTGCTCTTCCAGAGGACCCTGGTTGATCCCCAACACTCATAAAGCAATTCATAACTGTCCATAATTCCAGTTCCAGGGACTATGAGGGCCTCTCCTGACCTCTGCAGGCACCAGGCACACATGTGGCACAGACATAGATGGAGGCAAAGCACCCATACACATAAAATAAAAACAAATAAACCTTTTCTCTTACAAAGCAAGTGACTAGCTTTTTATGCTATATAGAAATGAAATAATTATGGCAGACTGTCTGGCTAATTAAATTTGTATGTTTGTTGCGGATTTTAGACTGTACAGGAAAGGACACTCTCAGGTATAAACATGAACTGCCAGTTCAAATTCTAAAAGGCAGAGATCCCAAGGAGACTTTCGAGACTTTGCCAATGGCACAAAAAGGCAGCCCCTGGCCTCCCTTCGTGCTCATTCTGTTTACAGTAGCTTCCTTCTTTTCAATCTGTCATTGCTCTTTGTCTGCTCACTTCAAAGCCATATTCAGCTGCAGATCTCAAACACAATGCACTTGGCTGGTATCTAGTTACCAGGGCCGAAACCCATTTTGTCTTAGAATTGCCTTCACAGCTAACCTTATTGGACTAAATTTACCACCTTGACTTACTTTATTCATTTATTTTCAGGAAAATGAAGATATCTAGGGCTTATTCCCATGAAAGTATCCGGTGTACTAGAGTCTTGATAAAAAAAAAAAAATAATTTCCCTTTTCTATTAGCCAACCCATTCATATTGGCTCTTCTGAGCAAGGAGCAAGGAAGTAAATTACTTGTATCTGCATAAGGAACTGGAGAAGATAGACATTTCTGCTTCAAAGCATGTTTCAATGTGTTACTTCAACCCCTGATAGATGTAAGTAATCCTTCATCCAAACCTCCTATTAGTTTCATCCCCTTGAGGCACATTTGATCATAACTGTCTTTTATTGATACTTGGCCTCAACTGAAATAAAAGAAGATGGAGAACTAAAAGAAGAAATTGAACAGAATTGATCTTACCCAAAGCCTCTTCTGTTTCCTTATACTTTGGTTCAAGGATAAGAGGATAGAGAGAAGCTTTTGTTGCAAGAAGCTTAAGCGAGGCTAAAACATGCACTGTGCAGTGTTAGGATTCAGTGGTGGGGTGGTACCTTGGTGTGTCGGGGCCAAGGTGTGCCGCAAAGAGGTCACACTATTGGAGAAATTATTTTGGCCACTCCACGTAGTTAAAAGGATATTTATTTAATGGTGTAACTCACAAATTAAGTAATGGGTAGGTCGCAGGGTCTGGGGAAGGTGTATTGCAGTCCAGCGGTGTTCTCCAGAGCTCTGCACAGTCCACCTTCACCATTCAGCGTCCTGGCACAGAGAGAGCGCTGGCCCATCCAGGTGTCTCCAGGCGCCTCCCCTGGCCCTGCCTCATAGGCATGACAGTTGCCAGAGTCTCAATGGGGGTTGGAACTTCCAGATCCAAGCTGGAATGGCTATCCACTACACCACACCATGCAACAGATCTCATGTAAGAAGTTTGTGGGGGTGGAGGGGTGAAAGGCTGTCTCAGAGTGGGGACATGAGAGTGAGATGGAGACAGACAGAGAGACCAGAAGACAGAAAGAAAACAAGAAGATGGTGGGGACCTCTTAAAGGGTTGTCACCTAGTGATGACGTAGCTGCTGAGTCATTGAGTCCCAGAGGGCAGGTTGGGAAAGCTCCTGACTTTTAATATGCAGTGAGAGAGAAAGGAAGAAAATCTATAATGGGTCCATTCCGGAAGAGCTGAAAGGTCGGGAACCTGACAAAATTGTTGTTGAGCATTAATTTTCTTGTCGGCCATGGCCTTCCTTATATTGCTTTCCTAGCTGAATGCCACAATTGGAGGATATGGTTAAAAATCCACCCCCTTCTTTTTAATAGGTTATATATGAATATAACTTACCGAAAAAGCACATGTCATCATTGTATACCTGGACAAAGTTTGGTCAGCTAGGCTTCAAATTCTGTGCCATCTTTTGTTACTTTATCACTAGAAATCTACATTGTTTATCATTTTAATAAAACATGTTTGTTTGTTTGCTCATTTATTTATTTATTCATTGTGGTGGTGCTTTGAGATAGGCTGGCCTGTGTAACTTTAGGAAATCCTCCTGCCTCAGCCTCCCTTGTCCTACGATTATAGATGTATAACACTATGCTCAGCTGTGACTTCTACACATTCAGTATAAAGATCTATATTGGACAATGTCTCATGGATTTTTTTTAAATCACTTATCTAGATATATTTTTCCTCTCTCTGACATGGGTTCCTACTCCTTATAGCACCATGTTATAACTAATTCATCATCTCATTGAGTATTCAGATGCTGAATGTTCTTTCCTCTGTCTGCATTAAAATGAAGCTGAGAGAGAGAGAGAGAGAGAGCATGAAAGAGATATGATCTGATCGAAGAGTATATAGAGTGTAACAGTACATATCCCAAGATCTTTCTCTCTTCAGCTCTTCCTTCAAATATCACAAATCTGCCCAATACTCTTGTAATTAGAGTTCTCATTCTTCTGCAAATACTTTTGTATTCACAAGCTTCATTTTTAGGGTGCTGAGGGACTGAGAGGATTTTTCACACAAAGATACTGTGACAGGCAATTCAGAATTCTCTAGATCGCAGGTGTAAATAACAAGATGTCAAAGACTGGATTTGACATGTTCCTTCTGCATCTTTCCCAGACACTTGCTTTAGAAGTGAGGTATGAACCTGGGGGTGCTGTAAAGAAAACCTGCTGTTCCAGCAAAGGATGAGTAAGCATAGACACCGATTTTGGGTAAGAGATAAAATAATTTCCTTAGACATATAACTGAACAGGAAAGAAAGTTAGAGATGATTTCAAAATAAAGAAAAAAAAAAAAAACGAAAACCCAGTGTTCAAACAACAAAGGATGCCAGATTTAATGCTAATACATGAAGAAATCATATCTCCCCGCCCCTGGCAATATATAAAATGTAAAAGTAAATTTTTATATGAAAACAGCAATGAAGAGCTGTCATCTCTGCCAAAATGGAATGAAAAGCTGCTACCACGTTCTGCTGCCTGCTGGGGCTGGAACCTGACACAAGCTCTGACTTGTTGAACATTTCCTTTGTTGAATAAACTTTGCTTTTCACAAGCTGGAAGTTTAGTGGGGGTGGGGTCCTCCCCTGAGGTCACCTCTCTCTTTTCTCCATTTAGCATCAGGCCTTGCTTTAAACAGCACAGGACTTGGCTCCCACATTACACTCTCTGGTGCTCTCTTTCTCCTAACACCGTACATTTTGTCTTTCTTTTCCCCTTACTTGTTCTTCTATCGTTTTAGGTCTGTAGAGTCATCACTAATAACCACACGACACAGTCAATACTAGGTTGTCTTGAAAACTCTTCTGCCCATGACAATAGTCCAAAACTCTTCAATTTAACCTAGCTTCTGGCAGATTTTTTTTTTTTTTTCTGGACAAGAGCAGAAAGCAGCCACTTTTTTTTTTCTTTACCAAAATACAGTAATAACTGTCTCTAGTATCATCCCCCTCTGAACCCCCTGAACTGGCTCTCCACAGTCCCCATTATTCTCTGCATTACTACTATTCTTCTATCCTCCTAGTAGGATGATCCATTAAGCCCTGGTTAAAGCATTCAGCTGCTCTTCCAAAAGTCTTCCATATTTCTCCCACAAACACCATGGTCAGGCCTATTACAGCAAGACTCCATCCCCATACCAATTTCTGCCTTTGTTCCTGTTCTATTGCTCCAGGGACACACCTCCTCCAAAGCCACGCCTCCTAATCCTTCCTAAGCAGTCCCCAACCAAACTTCCAAGCACACGAGCACGCGGAGGCCATTCTCACTCAAACCACCCCAGGTGCTTATCCACTGCCATGTCCCAAGGAAGTTCCATGTCCCCAATTTGCAAAAGGATAAAATGGCTACTTATGGTGACTGTTTGCAAACCAAAGCTGATGTCTAGGATCCCTCAGTATCACAAATACCTGTTACACATTTCAGAGTCCATGTTAGCAGCCTACCCCTTCTCACTTCCTCTCCTATGCTAAACACCCCAGCTCATCTCCCCCAACTATTCGTTCTACTTATAACTCTACTATTTTGGCCTCCCTCTCTCTCCCTGCCTCCCTCCCTTCCTCTCTCTCTCCCTCCCTCTCTCTCTCTCTCTGCTCTGCTCATGCTTTTCTCAAGGCCATGACTACTCTGCTGCCTATGTTCAGTCTTCTGCTTTCTCTGCTCTGGACTCCTCCAGATGCCTCTGGCTGTTCTCTCTCTCATGCCTACAGTACAAACCTCCTCTTTAACCATACCATGGAGTGGTCATGTGGTCAATTTATACACCCACCACACCAGGGTGTTTTTACTGTCTCACTGGAATTTTGGTTAACATTACAGTTACCCACAATAAACGTAGGTTAGGTACAAGTATGGTTTGCAAATTTAAATGACATTTATACTTGATGAGATGTGAGAAATTAACATACAAGTCATGCTTAAGACCACTGAAAGTTTGAGGGTCTCAGTAAAGTAATCCAGAGAGCACTAAGCAAGAAGACACATTGAGAGACACATTGTATTCACAGAGAGAAAAATAAACACCAACAAAAATGAGGTCACTGTGGTGGTCAGAATAAGAATGGCCTCCATAGGCTCATATATTTGAATGCTTGGTTATCAGCGAGTGGCACTACTTAAGAAGGATTAGGAGGCGTGGCCTTGTTAGAGGAGGTATGTCCCTGAGGGTGGGTTTTGAGGTTTAAAAAAACCAAGCCAGGCTCAATGTCTCTCTCTCTCCCTCTGCCTATGGATCAGGCTACAGCTCTCAGCTACTGCTCCAGAGCCTGCCTGCATGCTGCCATTCTCCCTGCCATGATGATAATGGATTAAACTTCTGAAACTGTAAGCAAGCCTCCAATTAAATCTTTTCTTTTATGAGAGTT
The DNA here is from genome assembly GCF_004664715.2 of Peromyscus leucopus. NCBI lineage: Eukaryota > Metazoa > Chordata > Mammalia > Rodentia > Cricetidae > Peromyscus > Peromyscus leucopus. The sequence continues at coordinate 30,088,036 of NC_051077.1, read as the reverse complement.
TCCTTGGTCATGGTGTCTCATCACAGCAAGAGAACACAATAACCACACCCACACCCACCCATAACCACCCATGCCCACACCCACCCACATTCACACCTACTCACCCACCCACCCACCCCAAGAAAAAAAAAAAAAAAAAAAAAAAAAAAAAAAAAAAAAAAAAAAACTACAGGGAACTCGAGGGAAGAAATTTATCAGGAAAAGCAAGAAGTGACAACAGAAAGGATAGTTAATACCAAGAACTGAGCATATTTTTTAAAACATCTGAAATAAACTATAAATGTTTACAATGACTAAAGGCATAACAGAAAGAATATATTAGAAGTACATTATGTGTGAAAAATTCATATAGCTCTTAAAAGTAACCAATAGAACGTAAAGAATAGAAAGAAATAGATCATATTAATATACAAAAAATAAAATCATGTTAAACAGGTGATTACATACACAGGAAGAGATATCAGAAAAAGCCACAGCAGGTGACTCTGGCAGCGATGCTGCCTGGCAGGTGAGCTGGGACAGAGTGCTGAACCAAGAAACTTGAGAGAAACTAGCAAGCAAGACAAAGATGTCAGTTGCGTTGAGCTTCAGTTCCAGCCTCAAGGGACCTTGTCATCTTGAATGGCATCACAGAATTGTCCTACCTTGAGGCAAACAAGCTGAGGGATTTTACCACCTCATTAGCCAGTCATTTTCAGCTAGGTCATGTAAGAGGACAGGCTTAACCTGTGTTTCCCAACCAAGTGTTTCCTGTCACTCAAGAACAATCCACTAGAGAGGAGTACAGGGAACTGTCAGGAGATAGCAGAGGATGGGTGTACTGCTTGGTGGGGTGGGATGGGGCATTTGAAGTATCTATGACAACAGATGTGAGGAGGGCTTTTAAGATAAAGCCAGTAAAGTTTGAAATGAAAATGTTTAGAGAAGTTAAAACACAATGGGGATGAATGGAAATGTCTAATTTGTATCTAAACAAGGTTCAGGGAAATCAGATTCATGAGAATGGCCATCAATAATATATAAAATACCTCTCATTCCACTGAAAACTTCTAGTCAGTGTGGGGTCCTAGAATGAATAAAATATAGTAATTTGTACTTAGTTGAGGATTTTCCAGGAGTAACAACATGATTATTCAGACTAGAGAGATATGGTGAGTTAATTCTGAACAAGATGAATGTGTCCATGCTTCTTAACTCATGTTGAAACTGCAGGAAATTAAACTAAAAATTCAAAATCTAATGAGGGAGGAAAGACAGTTTACTTACTGATGGAGAACAACTTGTTAAATATCACACTTCTTCATTAGAAAAAGAAATGTGGAAAGAGAGCTGAGTGATATCTTTGAACTGATGAGTGGGACAGATGGCCAATTAAAATGCTAAATGCAACTAAGGTAGTACTTACGCAGGATGATCAGAGGTAAGAGTAACCACCCAAGAGCTCAAGACAGAAGCCCAAGGTCAGCCAAGTTTGTACCATTAAGCAGTTAAATCTCAAAAACTTTCAGTCTACCATCTTGCAGTAGGACAGGCCTATAGGGTTGAGGAAATTGGCTCAAACCAGTTGCCAAGACATGCACATAATGTACTTCCTTATGAGCCAACCTGGAGTCTCCCTGAGGGCCTAGCAATAGGCACTTTCAGAGTTCCTGATTGTGCCCAGCCAATAGGGATGACCATGCAATGCACCAGATTGGGACACAGACTGGGTGCTGGGAGGAGGGTATATAAGGCCTTCCCCATTATTAAATAAAGGAGTTTGTTGTTTGCCTTCAACTGACCCCTCATATCTGTGCTGTCGATGCCTTGCCTTCTCACCCCTTCCCCCAAGGGAGCCATTAGAATCCAGCAACACCATCTGATTATTTTTTTTCTCTGTGAACCTATGTCCAGAAACAGTCTTTTAAAATGTAATATGTGGATCACCCATTTTGCTCTTAGCAACTACTCATTCCTCTAACATGCAGTTTTACTGTAAAGTTTTATAAGGAAAGAGAAGAGTTCATTATCATCATGGTGGGGAGCATGTTAGCATTCAGGATGGCACTGGAGCAGTAACTGAGAGCTACATCATGGTCCACAGGCAGAGAGGAAGAGGACATGGGCTTAGTGTGGGCTTTTTGAAACCTCAAAGTCCACTGCCAAGTGGTACACATCTTCCAGCAAAGCCACACTTCCTAATCCTTCTCAAATAGTGGCACTCCCTGGTGACCAAGCATTCAAATATATGAGCCTATGGGGGCCATTCTTATTCAAGCTACCACAAAGCTACAGAATGAGAATGAGGAAATCCAGACCACATTTAAATAAGACATAAATGTATTATGCTCCCAATGATGCCAGGGGTCTAAAGTCAAGTTCCTTTAAGGAATATTTAAATAATATTTGTAAATGGTGTATAGTCATGAATGTAAGGGATTAGAGATAGTTGTGACCTCTCATAATTATAATAAAGATATATTATTGAAATATGAAGTTCTGTTATCCAAAATATTATAGGTTGGCTATTATGGAAAATGCCTCTAAAATATGAAATCCTTTAGATTATGACAAAAAAGTATTTGCATATCTAACTGAAGAATCACATAATGGAAAATTGAGCAGAAAATAAAGCAGTGAATTTTCTGAATTTCTAGATGTCAACAGAAAGTTCTGTAATATAGATGTTCAATATGTTTGAAACCAGCCCTTTAATAAAAGTTAAGAACATCATCATTGTATAAGAGACAAGACTTCAGGTTAGTAGGGAATTGGTACTGAGATTTTACCACAACCCTAAGGTCCTCGAAATGCTTCAACTTTAGATTTTTAAGTCTCAGAGAGAGGGTCACTTTCTCTTTTAGTACCAGGACTGACAAAAAGATAATATAATTCTAAGTACTCCTTTATCACAGTTTGTATTTCCCTAACCATGCCATCTCCAAGTGAGGCAGTAACATAACGGCCCAGGACAGATGGTCCTCTGGTATACATGTTAGAATAATCCAGCCCTTTGAAGTAACAGTTTCTCAATGAAGCTCTGCTAGATGATTCACCAGATTTAAGCTAATGAAATAGCACTTGAAACTCAGAGTTGTCTTCGTTTCCTGACATGTCAAGATGAAGTTAGGCTAATGGGCATTTTTCAAGTCACTTTGAATTGGGCTTTCTGTCCATTCCACGTGGTTATGTCTCCAATAGAAAACATTTGCAAACTAGTATCACAGTAATTTCAAGCATGGGAAAATCCTAGCAGCATTTTTCTGATGTTTTTGTTCTTTTATATTTTTTCTTCCTGTAGCTGCAAACTAAGTGATGTTTGATGCATCAAGATTAACATGATGGAAACATGAAAAAGATTTAGTCCCTTAATTTCAAACAAAATAAGCAGCTCATGCCCACGGTAACCAAAATCTCATCCTGCTTGGAAGATGATCAAGGCTGAAGAATTAGCACCAAGTAATCGCTGATTTTACTGGAAATGGTTTCTAAGAGCCATCTGGTCCTCAATCCTGCAGAAAATGAAAAGTATATTTCAGAGATGGGATCCAATTAAAGGCTGTGACGCTTCTATCTATTATTTATCAATACTTTCCCAGCTGTGGGAACTAGCTGTGGTTATAGGATTCTGAGATGTAGGTGGGAGTATTTCTTTAGCTCCAGTTTCACTGGTTTTATCAGCAGAAAACACTCAGGGCTTTTGAAGCAACAGCAGAAATAGAAAAGGGTGGAATGTAAATCATCATGAATGGCTTTCAGCTGAACAACTGAGTCACTCTCCTGATTCATATTCTCTCTCTCTCTCTCTCTCTCTCTCTCTCTCTCTCTCTCTCTCTCTCCATCTCTCTATCTCTGTGTGTCTCTGTGTCTGTCTGTCTCTCTCTTTAGCTACAACTCAGCACTCCTGGAAAAAGAAATCAAGTGCTTTTTCTTTTCCAGCTAGGATACTCTCTAAGAGTTCATTAATGCTAAGGGAGGAAAGAGTGTGTTCATGACACCAAGAAAAAGCTATTTCCTCCAGCCCTAATTGAAACTATATGAATCAATTGCAAGGTGTACTGTTGACTTTTAAACTAAAAATCTCTATTTTTTTTTTCTGACACTCTTTGAAAGTAGCCGTTCAATACAAGCGAAGAACACTGCTGTATAATTTCTTTCTGAAGACTGTCAATATTTTTGAAGATCTGATTTAAGATGGTTTGCTCTGTATCTTTATGGTGCAAGATCAGTTATCTTTCACACCAATGTTAAAACCATGAAGCAAACATCTCTCCTTGTACTTTTGTTAATGGCTGACTCCTCAGCTAGATTTTTATGATCTCAGATGACAAGTTTCAGATCTCTTTGTTCACCTCTGTATCTACAATTCATTTAGAGCAATAGGTATGCAATAAGGATTTAGTAACTATTTGAGAAATGGATCAATTAAATGACAATAACTTAAAAATAAGCCAATTATAATTATGCAATTGTCATTGTGCTTGAAAACAAAACTTGGATAAAGGAAAATGGTGGTGGTGGTGGTGGTGGTGGTGGTGGTGGTGGTGTGTGTGTGTGTGTGTGTGTGTGTGAGAGAGAGAGAGAGAGAGAGAGAGAGAGAGAGAGAGAGAGAGAGAGAGAGAGAGAATGGAGGCCAGAGGTTGATGTAAGGTATCTTCCCCCATTACTCTTCATCTTAGTTTTGAAAAATTTCTCACTAAATCTGGAGCTCACTGACTAGGGAAGACGTAACAGCCACTGAGCCCCACGGATCTTCATGTCCCCACCCCCCCAGCACTGGAATTACAGGTCTGCGTCACTGCACTGGCTTTTCACGTGGCTGCTAGGGATTGAACTCATGGCTGCATAGCTAGGAAGCACTCTTCAAACTAGATCATCTCCCCGGTCCCTATTTTAGGTTTTAATGTATACATTATGAATTATTTTACGATGAAGAAATAGAAGCCCAGAGGGGTTAGCTTGTTTGTTCGTTTCTGAATTTACCTGTCAGAGCTGCTGTACCAGCAGACACTTTCGTCCTCCTTATAACCTGCAGCCATTCTGATTTGTTCACAAATAGAGAGATCATTGGGGATAACCCCACAAATAGTCTGATACTGGGGATGGAGGGATGGCTCAGTGGTTAGGAACACATACTGCTTTTGCAGAAGGCCTGAGTTAAGTTCCCAGCACCCATATCAGGCAGCCCACAACTGTCTATAACTCCAGCTCCAGGGGTCCTACATGTTTTTCTGGCTTCTGGAGACACTTGCATATAGATGGCACACACATACACATAAACAAGGAAATACATACAAATAAAATTGTAAAAGGAGCTGAAGTTAACCTGGACAGTAATAGAGTATAAAGAGAAAGAAGACACTAAAAACATGTTCTTTCCAATCCTCTTTAATTGTCTCCCACTATTTTAATTTAGGAATCTTTAATGTAATTTAGGATATCCTTTATATTAGCTATGTGATATTTCTTAAGGCATTTACTTACTTTGAGCTACTATATATACATGAAGATGCCACTTTTTAATACTATTGTAATAGATAAATAAAAAGGGATCTCTGCAGCTCTGATGTAGGAGGCACGGTGGCTCATACCTATAATCCCAATACTCAAGAGGTTGAGGCAGGAAGATTGAGAGTTCAAGGCTAGCCTGGGATATATGAGGAAATTTTATCTTAGAAGGAAAGAAAGAAAGAAAGAAAGAAAGAAAGAAAGAAAGAAAGAAAGAAAGAAAGAAAGAAAGAAAGAGGAAGGAAGGAAGGAAGGAAGGAAGAGAGAAAGAAAGAAGAAAGAAAGAAGAAAGAAAGAAGGAAAGGAAGGAAGGAAGGAAGGAAGAGAAAGGAAGGAAGGAAAAGGAAGGAGGGAGAGAGAGACAGGGTAGAGAACATGTTTAGGACACCCTTCCCTAAGGAAGTAGCACAGAGTTCAGATCCAAACACTGAGCAGAGTGAACAATGAGTGGCATACACTACGTGTGTCTGAAGAGAAAAGCTCAAAAGTGAACAATTTGATGCTTGTTTTCCGGCACTGGAATACGATAACCATAATGCAAGAAAGGAAATTGTTTAACCTAGTGTAGATGTAACCAACCATCTTATTAAATAAGAAACACAGAAACAATGTAAAAGAGAAAGCCAAGAGGTCAGAGCTCAGAGCTAAAATCTCACCCTTCCTCCTGCGGTGTCCCAGCTTGCAACCTAGAGCCTGTGCCTTCAAAGGAGATCTCTATGCATTTGAGACCAAGGGCTTGCTCTGTTTCTCTTGCTATTGTTTGTCCCAGCCCAAGGGTCAGCATTGAAGAGAGGCACTAGTCTATGAGTAACCCACAGGCAGGCTCCAGGCCTTCTGCTGTTGACCCTAGCATCAACTAGAGTGCCAGGTACATAATACCTGCTCTGTAGGTAGTAGCTAAGCAAAAGTGAATGGATGTTTCTAGAGCATGCTCTTATACCTTAAAATTAGTAAATTCTTCTTCCATTCCTGACTGATGTTAATAACACCGGAAGCAATTTGGGACATCATCTATTGTGAGGTAAAATGTCTTCTATAGTATGTGTTGCTTTTTCTTCATAAATAAATAAACAACCCATCATAAGAGATTCAGTGAATTTACTAAGGTGAACCCAAGAACACTCCTCAAGTAGTGTGCTTTTTCTTAAAACTATAATTTCTTCACCAAGATTAATACATGCCAAGACATGAAAAGATACCACATACCTGGTATTAATTTCTGTCATGGTACCCAGAGTTCTAATACATCACTTTACCAAAAGTCCAATTGGGACTTAAAATATGTAGAAAATTCATAGTCCCTAAACAAAGGAAATTAAATGAGTATCCTTGCCTTTATTCATGTCAACACAACATCAAGCACCCAAAGTATGGGCAAAATAACTTTAATGCATGACAAGAAAGGCAACAGAAACACATCTGGTATGTTTACACACTCAAACACACAGACACATACCCTGTATCCCAGACAGACTTTAGTATGTTAGTAAATCAGTTACAAGATACAGGCATTAAATATCGATAAATGGAAAGACAAGCAATTCTAGATTGAGATGGCCTTGGGTTCCACTTCCAGTTGAGTGATGGCCAGAGACTACAAGTGGACATGGCCCACACCTAGTGGTGGAATACCAATGACTGGCTGGTGGCCATGGCACAGTGGCCCAACGATCTAGGCCCATGTCTGACATTCAGTTGGTGATCGCTACACATCAATTTACCTTTACAGATAGGTGAACTGAGTTTACAAATCACTGTGACTGGTTAGCAAGACTTGGCGCACATAAGAAGTAAATCCTTTGAAACCGTGATATAAAAATTCTGAACTTCCTCACTTATAGCATTCTTACCTAGCTGAGTCATGCAAGCTTGCAAAGAGCAAGGTCACATCCATCCTGCCAGGAAATCCTCATGTTTGTGGATAACATGAGTCCGAGGCTCTAGCATTGGGGAGAGAAGAGTTCAAGGGCTATTTAGACTCTGTTTGAAAGCCTTGATCTGATAAATGTCACTTCCACTCTGGTTCCTGCAGGAGAGGAATCTTAGTCAGAGGCTGTCCTCATCTGCAAAGGCAGCTCAGAAATGTCCCTAAAAGGCCAGTTATGAATCAGGGTGCAGTAAAATGTGTAAAGAAAAAAAAAAGGGAATGAATTTGATATATAACTGCTATGTTTATCCAGACCCCTCCATTTCTCACACAAATATTAAATCCCCCACTGGGACACATTAACTCACCCCACACTGGAAATACCCTAAGTCCTATCTATACTGGACCCATATCAAAAATCTAGGTGTTCATTTTTGAAAAGCCTGCTTTCCAGTATATGAGAACCAACTAGCAAAGGCAGACAGCAGCAAGTGGCCAAAGAAGAGGGAGATGGACCCACTATGGCATGAAGACAGTCACATGGCTTGCAGACAGTCACAGATGTTGGGTGAAGAAAAGACGAGGATGACTATATTCCATAGCAGGTAGTCTAGGCAACATTGAGCTGGCCGCTACTAGCTGAACTATGATCGGCCTTTCTAAAAATTCTATTTACTTGTTAAATATCACCTAATAAACAATCTGATACTCCATAATTTGACCAACCATTTTAGTGACTTTATAGGAGATGTATGCCTTGGTTACTGGTAAACAAAATGTCAGTTAGGACTAAAATGGCTATAGATATGTCAAGCAAGTCCAATCCACACCTGGATGGTGCTATCTTGATCTGGTCCACTTGTCTATGTCTTTCCCTGTTCACAAGCCCCCAATGGTGGAGTGTGAACAGCAGCCTGTCAATAAAGATCTCAACTGAGCAGAGAGGGGAACAAAAATGAAACCCAGGAAGGATGCTCACCCCCAGGAATTACTAATCCATTGCTTTGACCGATGTGTGTCTCTGACTGGTTCCCGACAGCAGGACCAGTTTTCCTTTGCTAATATCTGTCTTGATATCTTCCTAGATGCCTGGTTTTGCCTTTTGTAGAAAGCCCCTTCTGACTCAGTGTTCTAATTCTATTTCTGTTCCTGTGACAAGATATCCTGACTAAGAGCAGCATAGGGAAGGAAAGAATTTATTTAGCTGAGAATTCCAAGTTACAGTCTATTGTTTCAGGGAGTCAAGGCAGGACCCCAAGCAAATAGTCACAGCACCTCCATAGTCAAGGGCAGAGAGAAACACACGCCTTCACCTAGCTTTCTCCTGCCCTATGTAATTCTGAACGTCCTCCCTAGGAGATAAAGCCATTCACAATGGGCTACATCTTCATCTGTCAAGTAACAATCAAGGCATAGACATGGCCACAGACCAGTGTGATTAAAAAAAATATTATTTTCTCAAGTGATTTTGAGTTGTGGCAAGTTGACATTTAACACTAACCATAACACTCAATGTTTCTCTGCCAATATCTGAACTGGAGAGAGAGAGAGAGAGAGAGAGAGAGAGAGAGAGAGAGAGAGAGAGAGAGAGAGAGAGAGAGAGAGAAAGAGAGAGAGAATACAATATATGATATAATACATACATATAGTGTATATATTTTTACATATACATACATATTGCATATGTTCACTTAAGGTCAAATCGTTATGAGCCTTAGTCTGACAAGTCTGTAATTTCAAGAATGTAGAAGCCTTATAGTATGTTGCTGTTCTCTAGTTATTCTGAAGTTCCATTCCTCACACACACAGAACCCCTTCCTATAAATACTTCCTATGCCCACCTTCTTAATGGCTTCTAGGATATACTCTCTCTTCCATTTCAAAGGTACCTGTTTTGAGGGAATCTTAAACTTCGAATTTGTGTGCAGAAGTTATACTTTTAACCAAATCTAGTCTGTTTTAGCTTACGGGGGCCTTTGAGAAAGACTCTGAGAAACTGAGAGTGTTCACCTACTGATGTTTGAAAAATCAAAGAAGATATTTCTAACGCGATTGATTTGATTTCTTCTATGTTGTTGCCCTAAAGAATTCAAGTACCCCCACCACCACCACCACCAATGCAAAAACACACAAATTCACATTCCGGCACAATAGCTTTTGGTTTGGTAGGTACATGTGGCCTTTTGAGATATGTGATAATTATTTTATCAAAGCAAAGCTAACTCATTGCAAAGCAAAGCTAAGCAATATTTAACATGGCCAGATTTCTCACCTCATTTCCGAGAACATGGTTTCCATGTCCTGCTGAGTTACAATGTAAGCCCCAGGCCCTGTTGAGTTCGTACACAGGCTCCAGGCCATGATGACTTAAAACACAGACTCCAGGTCCTGTTGAGTTAACACAGGCTCCAGGCACAGATTCAATTCTTGTATTTGTTGCAAAGATACCAAAACTGCTGATATAAAGAGGTGCCTTGATGCACTGATTTGCATGTAGTTTATTTTGAATGTGAAAAAAAAATGCCAATGGTAGTTACTCCAGAACAACAGGCACAAAGCAGGACTTTGCAATGATAACCAGAACCATGGTCAAGCTATTTTCAAATGTGAACTTTTCTCACTCCAGTGAAACAGGACAGAGGGGAATAGTCTGAATTGGTAGCATGACGCCTTCATCTGTGTGCCAGTTTTACCTTTTTTTCCTTCTATTTCTTAGGACTTATTCCTTATGCCTCACGATACCTCCATATTCAAGAGAAAGGTGGAGAGAGAAATACAGACTCATGCTTGTACAATATTTAAAGGCATGGAATTACTGCATCTTCTTTCATTAAAGGAAAATGTGCCCATCGGACTTTTTGTCCCTCTAATAAATACAGAAAAAGCTTAAGGGAAGAAAGATTGATTTGGGATCACAGGTTTGGAAGTTTGAGTCCATGGTCAGTGGTTCCATTGCTTTTCAGCCCATGGCAAGGTAAATAGATCATGGAAGAAGGCGGTGGTGTAGGAAAGTAGTCAGTCAGGAGTCAAAGACAAGTACTGAGAACCCAGCACTGTGATACAACATTCGCAGGCATGCCTCCAGTGGCCATCTTACTCCAGCTCATCCCTGCTGTGGTGGTTTGAATGAAAATGGCTTCCATTTTCATTACAGGAAGTGGCACTATTAGGAGGTGTGGCCTTGTTGGAATAGGTGTGGCCTTGTTAGAGGAAGTGGTCCCTGAGGGTAGGCTTTGAGGTCTCATATGCTCAAGCCAGACCCAGTGTCTCTTCCTGCTGCCTGTCGATCAGGATGTAGAACTGTCAGCCACCTCTCCAGAACTCTGTCTGCCTGTGTACCACCACGATGACCATGGACTAAACCTCTGAACTGTAAGCCAGCCCTAATTAAATGCTTTCCCGTAGAAGAGTTGCGGTGATCATGGTGTCTCTTCCCTGCAATAGAAACCCTAAGACTCCACCCTTTCACAATTCTACTACCTCCCAATGATCTACTTGACATTTGAATTATCCTTATGTTGCACTATTGATGAGGTCAGACCCCCCTGATGAAATTCTCTCTGCAAATCTCCTCATAGAAAGCCCAGAATCTCCCAGGCACCATTTAGTCCAGTCATGATGCCTATCCAGATTAGCCATCATTAGAGCATTGCAAATCGTATTCATGAGAGACTAGAGACACAGAGACTAAATGATCGTTGATGGGAACAGCATCATGTTCAGTGCTACAGAACATAGGAAGCAGAAACTAGATGAATACCTAGAAAGCTGCCATCAGAGCAGCAATCTTCCTTACAAGCAAATATCTGCTCATTTGCAATTACTTAAGAGTAAAATACTCTTGGCCATATTTTGTTGTTGGTAACCTTTAGAAATTCCCCCCGATGATATCTACAGTTATTAACTCCAGTTCAGTTCTTAAAGATCCTGGCTTGCTAGATTCAGTGGTTTAATTTTAACAAGACATTGACATATATGCTCTTTCATTATTATTTTTCATGCTTCTGCTTAGTTTAGCAATATTTCAATAATGTATTATCTATCTCTGATATAGATCAGTCCTATTTGCTCGGCACAGATACGACTTTTCATTGTTTACTAACATAGTTTTTATTACTACATCAATCATAAATTCCAGATGTTGACAACCTAAGGAGAGTGGCTTGTCTTTATTCTTCCCTTTACTTAATATCTGGAATAGATTTTTGTATTTTCCCTTACTGTGCATAAGACTTTAAGGGTTATTTTAAGAGGAATAAACATCTAAATACCTTCTATAATCTTTAATTGCTTTTTAAAAATTCCTCAAAGTTATTTATCAACAATAATCACACATGGACACTTCATATGGTGGCTGCCAATCCTTCTTTGCACCCAGGCTGGCTAATGCCTGATTGGTACTTCCTTTCCTGGGAATGAGTTTTTCCACCATTTTCAAGACCCACATAATTAACTTTAAGATGTAGGGATTTGCTAATTGGAGCCTTGATAGTCTCTTACTGTCAGGGAGACTTCATTGGACAAGACCATTCACAGGCACTTTTCACAAGAGGCAGGTGGCCTATGATATCACCATATTCAGACAGCACTGGGGCCTCAGTCTTTTGTACATTTTAATCCCTCCACCTTCCAAACCTTGTTTTTATTATTATGAATGAAAGACCCACCACTACCTCCTAAAACTTGGACATAGGTAGCCTGTCCAGCGTAAAGCAATCTTGTGCTTTTTCTACCTTTGGTGGTGATTCTCTCAGTTCTCTCATTCTTTAATCCCAGCACTCTGGAGGCTGAAGCAGGCAGATCTCTGTGAGTTTGGGACCAGCCTGGTCTACATAATGAGTTTCAGGCAAGGCTAGCCATCGTGAGACCCTCTCTCAAAATACAAGACTGAACAAAAGCTGTTTAGATTTTATTCACAGTCCCCATATTATTATATAGCCTTGGTGTCAACCAGCTCTTACAGAAAGTGAACTTTCAGAAGTAGGATAGGTCATCACTGCAGTAGCTTCCAAGAGTCATTACATTTTATAACACTTATGATTTCTACAAGTGGAAGACAGCTAGAGGGAATCTGGCTCATGGAGATACATGTGACAAATTTCTTTGCATAAAACCTGCTTGCAAGCTGGGCAGTGGTGGCACATGCCTTTAATCCCAGCACTCGGGAGGCAGAGCCAGTCGGATCTCTGTGAGTTCGAGGCCAGCCTGGGCTACCAAGTGAGTTCCAGGAAAGGCGCAAAGCTACACGGAGAAACCCTGTCTCGAAAAACCAAAAAAAAAAAAAAAAAAAAAAAAAAAAAAAACCTGCTTGCAGGTATAAATGTCAACTTTATTAATGCATTGCCCCAACATGAGCTTGTGAAATTACTAAGTGTGAGATGATCATTTAATGAATGAAGATTGAAAGGTTCATTTATATTCTGAGATCATAATGGTGGCAAGGGTGACATCTGGGGGAGCCCCTACAATGCATAAAACATTATTAGAGACATGATGGTCCTCATGTTTTTCCTCCATGGATTTCTCTCATACAGTATATAAAAATAAAGCTTTTCATGGGAATTTAAATGAAAGAGCCCTTTCAGAGCTCCAAAAATATTACTCAGGCTCTGCCAAGACTAATATGCTCAAAGTTTCCATGAAGAGAATAATTTCTTGAGAGTTATGTCTGTTCAGATGTGGAAAAAAAACCCACCTGATTAGCCCACGTTACTGATTCACACCCCTCAGGAAGGTTGGTTTGGCTCGTCCTGTTGAATTCATTGCTGGAGTTTTGGTCTTTGTTGAAGATTTTATCTGGTTTCACATTAAACAACAAGAATTTGTTCTATTTATGCAGTACTTCCACGTCTCTGAAATTTGGCAGATCCAGTTATTGGTGCTTTTTCAGTTTTTAACAATGAAGGAGGAAAAGCAAACAGAGGTAAAGTGAAGCAGAAATCACATAACTGATAGATGTTCTCCAAGTTCACAGTGTTGTGTCTACTGAAATCCATCTGTACTAATACAGCGCATTATAATAACCGTGGATGACAGATCACATTTAATATCATTGTATTGAAAGGCGAGATTGTTCTTCATGTCCTTCTGTCTTAGTTTTCAGGACTGGCACTGGCCGTTGTACATGGTTAAAAAAAAAAAAAAAAAAAACAGAAAAAGAAAGTTCTTAAAAATGAGGTCAGATCTAGACTTGGAATCTCTGGGTCTGCGCAAGAGAGCTTGAAGAGGAATGGGCTGGCCAGGGCAGTGACAGTAACTATGCTGCCTTTGAGAGATAGCATCGAGGTAACCAACACTTCAGCCTCATTAGCACAAACTCAACTTTTGGCTTTGTATGAGATTTTCCATGAGGTCCTTGGCCATTGTCCTTTGCTGGAGAGATCTGGCAAGTGATATTTAGTGACCTCATTCCTTTGAAACCTTGGGCTTGAGCCAGAATTGGAGTTTGCAGAAAAAAAAAAAAAAAGGAAATGGCTTGAGGGGAAAGGAAAGCATGGAATCCATGCTCATCAGAAAGGTTGTGAGGTTACAAATTAAAGATGATCTCCTGGGGACTGAGTCTGGCTATGCTTCTTAGGATCAGTTAACGGGTGGTATAGTTGTAAGTAGACCTGTTAGAATTACCAAGCATAGAAGTGTTAGACTTAGTGGGCTGTAAACTAAATTAACTCTTATTTAGATTTATAATAACAATATTTTTCTAAAAAGTGGACATTTGTATGTGGCACAAACTATGCAAAATACATAAAGCTTACATTGTATTCTACTTGAGTACATTGGCAGAAAATTGTTCACCATGCCTATAGGTAAAAATATATTTCAAAAGCAGCACTAGACTACTGACTTAATTAAAAGGTGAGAATCCTGGAAATCCCCAGAGTAAGAGTGGCCTAATTATAAAAGGATTTTCTATATATCATCTCCTGTACAACCAGATCAGAACTGCCAAGTGTAAAGAATGAATTTATTTGAATAATTCACCAGTAAAAGCCAGACACACAAACATTCACACAAAAAGATAAATGAGTGTAAGGCATAAATGGATTAAAGAGAAAGGAAGCATAATACTTATGGTAAATAATTACTGTAACATATATCTGCATACACAAACTAAGGTTTCACTTTGCATTAATTTAACAAAAAGTGGTGCTTCGATACCTTGGTGTGACAAGGTATGTACATTCAGTAAAAATACAGCTGGACCTAGGTTCGTATTTCAGACTCTCTATATCTCTATGGTCTCAGGCAAATGTCTCTCCCTCCCACAGCCTGAATTTCCAGATGTGTGTAATGGGTTGGTGGGCTTGGCAGTGAAACAAGAAGCGATGTGCTTGGCATCCAGTGACTGACCAACAGTGGCAGGTTCTCCTTCCTCCCCCTGATGTAATTGATGCATGTGATGGAGAAAGTTTGGGCATCTAGCAAGAGCCAATTTACTAACCAGGTGTTCCAACCTCTTTCTTCAAAGATTAGATTGGGCTTGATGACTTCTTCTACTTGATCGGTCATTGGTACTAGATCATTTCTAGACTTTCTTTTCCCGAGATAGTTTCTGTTTGTTTAATGAACTGTAAATGACAACTCTGATTAGGACATGAAAACACGATGGCACATTATCAAGTAGATACAATTTTTCATGAAAACTATGTTCTCTAATGTAATAATGGTTTCTACTAGAGTTACGGTTTGGACATGGCAAATGAGAGCAAAGCCAGAGGACACATATGTAGTCCCACAACTTGAGAGAGAGAAGGAAAGTGTTGCTTGAGTCCAGGATTCAAGATCATCTAGAGAAGTATAACAAGCCTTCATCTCAAGAGGAAAGATGACAGCTAGCTGTCACCTTTGAGCACTCTGATAAGCTACCATGTGCCCTGACCTAGTCCACATTACAAAAAGTTCTCGAGATGACTTAGACTTTTCTTGTGGAGATTTGCGTTTTTTTCTTGTTTTCCCTGGTAGGTCAACCACACTCCAAAGCAGGCCCCACTCCCAAGACTACTTGGGCAACACAAAATAAACTTTAGACTCAATGTGGAGAAAAGAAGAAATCTTAAAGCTGTGTGAGGAGGAAGTTGAGGGTGGGGAGGGGTAGATATGGGAGGAGTTGGGGAACAGATGAGTATGGTCAAAATTCATTGCACGAGATTCTCAAACAATTAACAAGAGTAGTATGTAAACAAAATTCTCTCTTGTAAGAACACAAGATTTGATTTTCAGATTTGATTTTGTCCTCATCTTATATTATTCCCCTACTTCTAGAGAGATATCTGGTATTGTATGACTAAGAATAACATATGACAGGTGATATGGCACTACATTGATCCCCCCCCCCCATTCTTTAAAAACTTACCTTTTTAGCTGGTGCATAAAAATTGTACATATATATGAGATGTGGTGTACTACATCAATTGCAACTTGTGAAAATAGAAACATCACAGCCTAAGGGAATTTACCTTGAGTGTTAGTGCAATAATCTATGCAGTTCACTGAGTGTTGTTAGCACTTTGAGATGTATAAATATAGCAGTCTCCTTTCACTGTGGTTTCATTTCCTATCATTTGATACCTGTGGTAAAATGTAGTCTGAGACCATTAAGTGAAAAATTTCAGAAATAAGCATGTGTAAGTTTTAAATCCCATGCCATTTCGAGTGGTGTAATGAAACCTCATACCATCCTTCTCTGTCCTGCCTAGAACACAGATCCCCCACTCCTTGTCCATTGCATCCATGTCGTTCATACTACCTGTCCATTAGTCACCTAGTAGCCTTCTCAGGTATCAGGTACTTCAGTGTGTGCATTCAAACAGCCCTTGGATTTTTTTTTTAATAGACACCCCCAAAGCCCACATAGTTTCCTTGTAGGAAAAGGTAAACGTTCTTGACTTTATAAAAAATAGAGAGGAAAAAGTCTATATGTGGGAGAATATCGTTTTAAGGTGTGTTACTTTTGTTTATGTTGCATTTGTTGAACTCTGTGATGTTGTGTTACTGTGCCTGTCTAAAATACCTGATGGTCTAATAAAGGGCTGAATGGCCAATAGTGAGACAGGACAGAAAAAGAGGAGGAGCAAGCAGCCAGAGGAGGAGCTAGAGAAGGGGGAGGACTCCAGGGGCCAGCCACCCAGCTACACAGCAAGCCATGGAATAAGAGTAAGATTTACTGAAGTAAGAGAATGAGAAAAGCCCAGAGACAAAATGTATACAGGACAAGTTAAGTTAAAGAAAGCTGGGAAGAAGCAAGCCAAGCTAAGGCCAGGCATTTATAATTAAGAATAAGCCTCTGTGTGTGATTTATTTGGGAGCTAGATGGTGGGTCCCCCCAAAAGAGCAGAAACAAACAACAACATCTATATGGAGGTTGCTGAGAGCTGAAGCAAGAACCAAAATGAAAGCCACAGTCTATAGAGCATCCAGCACTGTGCCTGGTTTTAGACGTCACTGCAGCATTCAGAACCTATCCTACCAGAGCTAAGGGAGGCATGTCTCTAAATAAACAATTACGTAGTTTGTTTCCCATTTTAAGAAATGTCTTGTGGAAACATAATCAGAGTAAAATAAACCTGGGAAGGAAATAAATGGAGAAGCTGGATTCACAGATTTTTGTACTAAGTCTACTAGAATTGGAGCTGCTATGTCTGAGGAGGTTACCTAGACCTGAGGTACAGCGTTATCAGCAGTGGGGAGCATCTGGGCCTCAGTGCTTCATGAAGCCAATGGAAATATTTGTGAGAACTGTCAACACTATACCTTGGAATAAGAAATATATTTAAATTATTATATAATTTACTTCGATATAAGTTATAAATGGCAACGAAGTTAATAATGTAAGGTTTTTAATTTAAGTACTGAATTTTTCCATATGGAGCAACAATCTTGCATCAAGCGCAGTAAAGAGACTTCTCTCTGCTCTGTTGTGATCAGGATTCCACATTGCTGACCACATCTAAATTCTGCTTATTTTTTAATTCATGGTTCACATCTTGTGTCATATTAAGATACAGAAGACTGTTTTAATGACATCATTTTTAAAGATTCTCATTCTCTACTAAACTTATGCCTTTTGTTGATTTTTAATTACATTTATTTAGTGTGTGTGTGTGCATGCCTGTGTTGTGTGCATGCATGCACATATGAGCGTGTGTTGGGGGATGAGGTATGCATATATCGCAGGACACATGTAGAAGTCACAGGACAGCTTTTAGGAGTCAGTTCTCTCCTTCTACCATGTGAGTCCTGGGGATGGAACTCGGGTCCTTAGGCTTGGTGGCAAACGCTTTTATCCATGGAGCCGTCTCTATGACTCATAAGTTACAATCTTAAAATTACTTTTAGTACGAAATCGGCCAGGGAGTAGAATTTTGGTCTTTTCAGAGTCATTTAACTAATCCTCTGGGTCAACATTCTACTCTCTTCCTTCCACTGGTTCAACATTAAATGCATGTCTAATAATATCTATTCCCTGAGAACGGACACCACAAGCTATTTATCTGCCCTGCTTATTATATCATTTTTCACTTTGGACCGCGTTTCCTACATTGTCGTTTTTATGCCTCTGTCCCTCCTACTGACAGCCTTCAATGTGTCCTCCACTACCTGGACCTGCAATCTAGAAGGAGCTCCTCTGTCATTGGCTAACCAGTATAATCTACCTAAAGCAGTCTATATGGTGGGTATAATACGGGACCTGTACCTAAAACTAAAAAGCAGAGCTAAATACAACTGAAGAGAGATTCAGATTTTCCCCATGCGACTTGCAGTGTGGAACTCGGGAAGCTTCATGGGTGTTGATACAGCCAGAGGTGAGAATCAATAAAAGGAGAATGGTCAAGGGGATATTTTCTTCCCAAAAAGTCTATTAAGGTGAGATTCGTGATGACTCTACTACTGACTAGATTCAGTAGGGTGAATGACTCAAAAACTACCCAGGGCTATGGTTCCAACACGCTGTCTTTCATTTGTGTGTGTCAGAGTGTGTGTGTGTGTGTGTGTGTGTGTGTGTGTGTGCCCCCGAATCACTGTGTGCATCATCACTTGCATGCACTATCATCACACCTTTGTCCAGTGGAGATCACCCTTGCCACTCCTGAGATTCACCTTCATTACCTTAGGCTAATGGTGTCACAGACAGGCAGCGTGGGGAACTGCGAGATTTGCCATCCTGGCACCATCTTGTTCCCTGTCCTCCCTCAGACGCGTGATTTTCATTTTTCTCGATCCTTATTTGTTGTAGTTCTGCTAGTTGGACATTAGAGTTCCTTTTTCTCATAGACATTCATTCACTTACTCAATAGCATTTGTGTGTCATCTGTGTGCATATATTTGTGTATATGTATGTGTAAACATGTATATGTATATATAATGTATACATGTGTTGAATTCTGTGTGTACACATGTATGTGTGTGTGTATGCATGTGTGTGTATCTTCCTGTTTGAGGCATCACCTAAAAGTGTAATGGGTGTTTCTCCCAAGGAACAGGGTGGCGGGAGGTTGGGAATAGGTTAGAGCTGCAGTTTTCACATTCTATGTCTTTAGGGATATTTTGTGGCTTTATATTTTATTTTGTACACTTAACTTATCGTGTTAACAAATTTTAAGGCAAATTGTAAGTAAGTAGTAACGTGAAATGCACTAATAAAGTGTGGCAGACACTGTCGTTATTTACACCATTTGCTTATAAGTTACATCGTCTTAATCCCTTTGAATCTCACTTGTTGTATCTTTACCTACCTCAAAACCTTTTGATGTGCATTGGAGAAATGTCTGAGGTTGGCAATCTGCAACTCCAGAGAAGGAGGATGAAGGTTTGCTTGTAGTCGTAGGTGCCCAAAGCTGCCTCCCAGCCCTATTACCCCAGGTAAGGCAGTGGGCGCACAGCTCCTGGGGCCAGTTTGTTACCATATACTCTCTCCTCTTCATCTTGAAAGTACAGGAGACTCACTCATCCTGATCAACTTGGTCCCGATTCTCATCACGCATATGCCAGACCACAGTATAAAAGACTCTAAAGAACAAAAGTTAACTTCTCTTCCTCCCCACAATCTTCAAACATACCTTTTGTTATTATTGAGGCCTGATAAGAAGAGAGTAACAGATACACAACTCCCTTTGAAAAGATAATCTACTCCTCCCAGACAGCCAAAGGATGGGACACATCACACATGGGCATCCACAGGGAGAAACTCCAGTGGGCCAGAAGGCGGAGGAGGGAACAAGAGAAAACATGGGTGAGGACCTCTGCTACAGTGCTCATGGGATGGGCAGGATTTGGAGAAGCAGGGCAAGCAGCCTTGCGTTGGCTAGTTTAGGCCATTTCACCAGGCTCCGTATTGTTCTTTGCTTGGTAGCTGGTTGAGGAGTGAGTAGAACAGACTAGGAGCCAGATCTGACAGCTCGCACGTAGGAGGATTTGAGTCGGCTCATTTGCACGGGGCTTCCATGGGGAGTCATGTGCCGAGCTGGGGTGAGCCGTCCCTGAGAGCCAGCAAAGGCCCCAGATTTCAAAGCGCAAAGACAGAAAACAAAAGCACATTGTAATATGCAAACATTCTTCAGTGTCAAACACGGAGTAAAATGGACAATTCCTACTTGCTGCCCCCATCCGTAAAATGAAAAGGAAATATTAGGAATAATTAATATTATGAAGCACCGTTCCACTAAACAGTCTGTATTTAACAAGCTGGACTTTGCAGGTTGCCACTGTCCTTTTACATGCGGCTTTTGCTGCTGTTCTTACCACAGTCCTTTCAGCTATAGACATGGTCTCCGCTTAGATGCCTGGCACCATGGAAGACAATGCTGTGGGTCAGGTGGTTTTGAAATCTTCAACTGACCATCCTTGAGCTCAGCTTCCAGAATCTTCTATGATTCAATTTCTGAAGGACTTGATATCAAAGAATTCTTGGCTTATTCTGCAACCCAGGAAAATCTCGTTTGTACGTGTTCTGTAGATTTCTAACAGCGGCTAAGCTACTGAAGGCTCTTAGGTTTCCCTCCATAAGCGACTTGTGACTTCCATTTTCCTGAACAGCTAGGGTGGCTCAAATGAACAAGTATTCCTTTGCCGCCCAGACTTGGGAACATGCTCTGTTAAACACTTTATGTATTCATTCAACACACATTTACTGAGTGTTGATTACATGTCAGGCAATTCTGTAAGCATTGAGGATGCAGCAGTGTACAAAATAGACAAACACTCCCTTGTGGATCTTGTTTCCTAGCGAGGAACTGGCAATGGACAAGTAAAAATACCTTGCATGTCAGATGGGGTGGACGCGGTGTGGTTAAGTGCTACAGAGGCAGGGCCCCCAGCCTGCAGATTTAAATAGAGCATAAGGAAAGGTCTTTGCAGAGGTGACATTTTTAGCAAAGACTGGAGGATGTACTGGAGGAAGGAGGGTTGGATACGGGCAGCTAGACGAGGCTGAGAGTGAAGAAAAGTCACCGCTGAGATCTGGGGTGCTGGAGATGGGGGATGTGGAAGGAGATGGGCAATGTGGGGGTGCTCTATAACAGTTATGAGGGGGAAAAAAAAGAAAATGAAAAGATGGACTCTCTGCCCCAACAGACTTGGTGGTCTCTTCAGGGAGAGGTCATCCACATGGATTCTATCACATCAATGAGTAAAGTCCTGTATTAAGGTTCTATTAAGGTTCTCCTTGCTATGGGTCAGCTCCTGGCCCAATGGATAATAACCAGATGGTATGATGGACCAGTAACCCACAAAACTAAGGAAAGCCTCCACAATTATCCTAACTTCTCATCCCCTGCTGTATGTGATCTAGCCTGTTGAGTACCCGGACAGACAAAGCTGAGTTTTGTGAACGGACTATGTGAGCGTGCCCTAGACCATCGGTCCTTTTCAGAGGAGGTTCAACAAGACTGTGCTGGAATCGAGAGGTATCTGAAGTGACCATCTGCTAGGAGCCTGGCCAGAGTGGGTCAGCTGTGGGCTTGTGTTGAATAAGAGGGAGTGAGTTTGCCCCACTCTGTAAGAGGACGAGAAAAGCTCGGGTTTGAAGTCATGAGCTCTCCTCCTAGATTTTTGGAGATGTGTTCAGAGAGGGGGCCGTGGGAGAGGTCAACCCCATCTTATTGATTTCTCCAGAAAGGGTCATCAGCTCAGGCTCACTAGGACACAGCTCCCTTCAAACTGTCCTTTTCTGAAGCCACATAAAGATCTCCTTCCCTTATTAGGGCTTTCAGGATAAGAGCCATAAACAAAATGAGCATGCAACACCGTACATGGGGGAATACACGTGAGACATATGATTCCCAGTGATAACCGCTCAGGGCAGTGGGTATCATAAGCTGTGGTACAGCAACAGCAGGAACCAAGAAGGAAGAACGGCCAGTGGACCAGATTATCGTGGGAAAAAGACTCTGTGGAAACCAGCATCATACATAGGTATGTGTTACTACATAGCCCAGCACAGTGTAAGTCATGTGTAATCCATTTTATGGGATTGAAAGTAATTATCTAGTTTCTCAGAAAATAGGATTGAAACAGGGAAGCAGAAAGTAGTCAGGGTGTGTGTGTGTGTGTGTGTGTGTGTGTGTGTGTGTGTGTGTGTGTGTCTTAGAGGAGGGCAAACACTGAGCCAGAGAACACGAATGGGCTTCTCCTGGGAGGAAGGTGCACAGCCATGAACGGCTCCATCTTACTGCAGGAGTTCCACACCACGTCAGTGGCTATGACTTCTGTCAGCATTGTAGGGAGTGAGCATGAGTCCCACGGGCCAGGAAGTCAGGCAAAGTTAGGGCTCATTCTCCCCCACTGCAGAACTGCTAGAGGCTGTTTTTCTATCCTTCTAGGAACAGTGGGCTATCCTGTAGACCTTGGAAATGTCTTTTCACACACAAACCTGTGGAACCACTGTGTAGGGCAGAGGAACTCAATGCAAAGGGCCATAGAGGTGTGTGTGTGTGTGTGCTCACGTGTGTGTGTGTGTGCGCGCGCACGCGTGCGCACGCGCGCTCGCGTGCACATGTAGAATAGTTTATCTCAGGAGCAGAATTTTTCTCTTCCTCTTTGTAATTTTTGACAGCTTATTTTCCTTTCTTGAGATAGAATAAATCATCCCCAAATTTATGAGTCTAGGGTAACCATTAATGTCTGATGGCGTAACACTAGAAAAAGACCCGTGGGCTTAAAGTAGTGTGCTCACAGTTAGGGATTGAGAGCTCAACTCATAGGCAGAGACCAAAGTGCTGAAGGAAGAGACCTTCCACACACCCCACTACTCAGCATGTGGGCTGATTTTCTGTTGGTATGGTGGCTGACAGCCACCTCTAAATGGAGATGCCATTTAGAACAAGACATGCACATACCCTACGAGGTGGTTGTGTGTTAGCCTCAGGCTTCCTATGGTTTAATACGCCCAGAACTCTTGGCAACACATATAGAGAGCAATCGCACCCTCTGGTGGCCAATGTGCAGAACTGGCCTTGATTTTAATGTTCCCTCCTGACCCTGTGTGTGATTCCCAGGACTGTCTCCAGAGCAGTCTGCTGCTTGCCAAAGTGAAGGAAATGATTGACAGAATTCACTGGATAAAATCCAGACTCAAATAATCCTGGTTTTGTCTGACTTATCTGGGTGGCTACAGCCGCACAGTCTTATTCAGCCTCTGGGGCAGAAATCACACACTTAGGCCATTCATAATTCAGTTTTCTTATAATCAAATTCAAGACGCTTCTACCCCCACTAAATCTGGGAGCGATCTTTTCATCGATTAACTCGGCTATCAATTTCCCCTTGTCTGCCTCACAGATGAGAGTCGAGCACCCTTATAAAAAGTGGAAAAGAGTAAAATTCTGAATAAATGTGTTGCCAGTGAGGAAAAAGGATGCTTCTTTGTTACCATTTAGAACACTTCTTAGAATTTCTGTTTTAGGATTTGCCCCAGACATTTACTCTCTCTGTCTCCCTCCCTATGTGTGTGAGCATTTATACCTGAAAATTGTATCATGTCACATTATACCAAAATTATGTGGCATAATATATTATAATGAAATTAAATTCTAGGTAAACTAAATTCAAATTATATTGCATAATGTTATAGGTAATTTATATTAAAACCATATTATAAAATATAGGTAAATGATATTAAAATATCTGCAATAAAATACATAATTGTCTGAAAGCTATGGTATATTATAATTTGTAATTGCCTACAGTGTAGTCCTACTACTAAAAGTATCACTGTAAAGAAACTGCATGACTTGTGACTTTTGGGAAAACACATGCTTTTATCATTGTGATTCTTCAAAGATTGTGCAAGCCACATTTCCAGAACCCCCACGTGGTACAGCCAGCTGCCTTTGCACAAGCATTATCACGAAGATGGGTGTTGCTGGGCAGACAACATTGTGCAGTGGAATGTCCTGGCCCTTATACAACAAAGGACAAGTTCCCCATGAGATGCAAACACCAGTTTGCTTTAAACCACTTTCAAGACACTAAAGCTCCAAGAAGGGCGTCATCCTAAAGGACCACTGAGAGGTCGCCTGTCCGCTATGTGAGGATGAGAATTAGGCAATGATACTTGGATTCAAACTGTGTAATATGGTGACTGTGTTTTTGCCAGAAAAATAAAAATATCAGAACTGAGAGACAAAATAACAGACAATACCTGCTGTGTGCTAGCAATACAGGATACAAAGGGCTATTTCCATTAAGAAAAAAAACCTTTACTTAATTCAGGCGTTGCTATTTTTATAGACTTGTAATATATAAATAGATACTGGATATGTAACTATTTCACATCTTGGTTGACAAATGTCGACAATGTTTTAACTTCTCTGTTGTATGAAAAGTCAGAAAAACAGAAACCTTGACCCTGAGATAACCCAGAATGAGCTGGCTGTGTAAATAGCATGTCTAATTAACATACTTCTGGGCTCAGGACACCCATCTTTGCTCTGGTTGGCCCTTAAATACTAGGGAATACATTGGCATATGCAGACCAGATTGTGGGGCCTTCTTTCATCCTTTCATCCTCCCCACCCCCTCCTTCCTCTGCCTTCTTCCTTCTTCATTTCCTTCCCCTCCCCTTTTTCATGTACCACTTTTTTTTTTTGAGACATCATCTTGCTAGATAGCCCAGGCTGGCCCTGAACTCACAATCCTCCTGCTTCAGCTTCCCAAGTGTTGGGATTTTAAGTGTGCTACCATACCTGACTCAGCTGTGGATTTTTTTTTTTTTTTCATTTATAGGCTGTTTTTTTTTTTTTTTTTTTTGTCTTTGTAGACCTCTTTATAAAGTAAGCAGTTGAAGAAAAGGAATATTTTTGTTGTTGTTGTTTTAACTTTTAAAATTACATTATCTTACTGATCTTCTGATAGGATGCTGTCTGAACTCAGTCTGCCATCGATTCTGCTCTGACCGTCAGGAACGAATTTTGACTCATGTCCCATGCTCCTCTGGGCATCTTGTTCTAGCAAGCCTCTGTTTGGGCTGTGCTATTCTGGGGCCTGGCGCTGACGTATTGTACTGTCTGGACTCCACTTAAGAGACCGAAATAGGAGAGCTTGGGTACTGCACAGTCACTGCTCTTTTCGGACTGAAGCTCACACCCCCCCCCCGCCCCCCAGGAACTAAAAGGGAGAGAGCTACACACTTCGGGTGCAACACAGAATACCTAAGGCTCAGATAAATACAGACAGGGAAATTGTAAAACACAGCATCTGAGATACTGGTGACAAAATTCTTCTCATAGAAAAATACGCCTTAGCCAGGTTGAAATGTCAGAGTCCCTGTTGTTACTGCCGCAGTCCCGGAAGCTGCTAACCTACAGAGGGGCTAATGTCAGCCGGGGGACTCAGGCTCAGAGGAGACAATGGCTGAGACCAGCCTGGCTTCCTAGACCTAGACAGCGAATAATATACAACCTTTTCAGTCAGGAAAATTCTTATTAAAATTCCTGGAGCATGTTGTTTTTTGTTTGTTTGTTTGTTTTGTTTTGTTTTGTTTTGTTTTCAATCTAAAGGAAGCTAGAGTCACGTGGAAAAGGAGCCTTCAATCGAGGAATTGCCTCCATTACACTGGTCTGTAGACAAGTTTGTAGGACACTGTCTTGACTAATGATGGTGTGAGAAGATTCAGATCATTTTCGGGGATGCCACTCCTGAGGTTGGCTAAGAAAGGTAGCTGAGCAAGGCAGGGGGAGCAGGCCAACAGCGAACATTCCGCCGTGGCTTCTGCTTCAGTTCCTACCTCCAGGTTCCTGCTTGAGATCCTACCCTGACTTCCCTTCATGCTCAACAGTCAGGGCAGTGGTTCTCAGCCTCTGGGTCATGACATTGGGAGACGCACATTTCCTATGGTCTTAGGAATTGAGATACTGCTCAGTGGTAAGATTACAGTTATGAAGCAGCAACAAAAATAAACTTATGGTTGGGAGCTTCTAAGACCGTTGAAAATACGTGTTTTCCGATGCTCGTGACCCACAGGTTGAGTACCGCTGCTGTGGGGTGTAATATGAAATAAACCCTCTCTTCTCCAAGTTGCTTTTGATCATGACATTATCACAGCAACGGAAAGCCAACTAGGACATATGGCAAACAATTATACCTCAGCATTGTTTCTGGGTCCCATTTATTCAAATTCATGCTCCCATGGTGTCCCCCAACCTGTTCTCATGATGACATTCACCACACTGCTTTAGACTTGTTTATGTACCTTAATTCCTCTTAGATTAGATGCAATGAGAACAAAGACTATGCCTCACTCATCTTTGTCCCCTCTGCTCTGTACATAGTGGCCTGCAAATGTAGGCAGAGGACCCCAATCTGGAAAATCTAAGGCCAAGCTCTAAAGTCCAAAACATTCTGAGTGCTGACAGAACATCGCAGTGAAAAAATTCCACCCCTGACAGGTCACAGGCAAAACAGTGGCATTCTGAAAACACTGTACAAAATCATTTTCAGGCTATTAGAGACAGTGTATATAAAACCTAATCAAAGTTTGTGCTTGGGTTTGTGTCTCATTCCCAAGACGACTCATTATGTTGCTTGTAAATATTTCACAAATCTTTAAAAAATAACTAAACTTCTAATCAGTTCAGATGAAGGATACTGATCAGCATCAAAGTGTAGATTTCTCACCAGTGTTTCGTGAATGATCAAATATTTCACTCCTGGGACTTTGGGAGTATGGAAGCTTTGATTGCCTTTGAGGAAGTAAACCAAACTCCTGACTACTCGTGTTCAGTATCTAAGACAGAATTTAGCTTCTGCTTACGATAAAGATAGTTGAAAAAGCTATCATTCCCACCTTAGCAAGACAAAGAATCCAGGCAATCTACGAAACTGTAATCGTAACTTTTCTAGAATGCATTAGAAAGCGGAGATTACAAAGCACCGCAGCATTCTCAACTCTGAAGAGGGGCAAGTCTGGAGAAATGGCTGACACACACTGTATCTCCTGTGGAAGGGCCTGCATGAGGGGCTGGAGGGAGGGGATGAAGCTGTCTTCAGAACAGGGTGAAGGAAAATGGCCAAAAGTTCAGCAAAGGCATCATAAAGGTGAGGCACAGGCTAGTACCCTAGGTAGGTTAGAGCACTGAGGACCTTCAAGGAGATTGTGTGTGTGTGTGTGTGTGTGTGTGTGTGTGTGTGTGTGTGTGACTGTGTGTGTGTACCTGTGATTCTGTGTGTGTATGTGAGTGTGTGTGTAACTCTGTGTGTGTGTGTGTGTGTGTGGTATATTTATCCGCTTGCTATTTTCCAGTTTTTTTGTTGCATGTTCAAGAGCAATATTTGAGACAAGACAGGAAACCGTCCATCCACAATTCCCTGGCAAAGGAATATTTTTTTTTCTTTTGCTTCTAAAAGAAAAGCATGATGTTTGTTATAGAGGAGATGCTGTAAAATATACAGGTATAAAAACTCTTTGCTGCCACAGGCACTGGGGAGTTTTTTTGAAAATGATACAATACAGATGTATAAAAACCTCATCAGCACCATGGCACTTGAGCACCCATGGCACTGGAGGAGTAAGAAGTGCCTTTGTCACCAGGCTTGCCAAGGTGTCTCTGCTCCTCTAGTCTCTCCTTGGTGTGGCCCATGTTCTCTACCTGTCTCAAGGAGAGTGCCATCAGACCTTAGCTGCAAGGGAGTCTAGGAAGGACAGGTATTACGATTGTCATTGGTGGCTTTTCTTTTGTTCCAGATGAACAGGCATTCAAGCTATAGTTCAGAACTCTATAAGTGAGTAAAAATTGGGAGTCAAAAATCCATTTGGTAATACTGTTAGTTTACCATTCAACTAGAAACAGAACATCAGATCCCCGTTTATTTTTTCATAGTGACAATACAATTTTACCAAAATAAAAACTGTTGTTCTTTTGTTTGGTGTGCCCCTGCCCTCTTTTATTTATATATCCCACTCAAGCCTTGCTTTGTGTTCCTTTGTTCTTCTGGGTGGGTGTCCTTGTTGTAAGTTTGAATAGCATAGAGTTTGCATTTGCTAAGATTATTTAGTAAATGATCTGATTCTGAGAATTCAGCAAGTACTAAATTAAAAATTATTATTCTTCCCATGGAGAAGCACATACATGTTTATGTTTACCTTTCTGAGACCTGTAGGAGGAAAGTGCAGGAGTGATATGTAGGTGGTGCAGATATTTTGCATGTGCAGTTGTTAAGATATATGTGGCTCAAAATATCCTTTGTGACAGAGGGAGAGATAGAGGGGGGAGGGCAGAGACAGAGATTGATCTAAAACATCACAAGTTCCAAGCCTCTGCATGTGTGGAATATGTGTTACTGGAAACTCACTACCCTAAAAGTACAAGATACGATCTAGAACCATGTTTGGGAGTGCCTGGCAGCCTGTGAAGACTGCTTGGTATATCTCCAGTCGGCATTGCCCAAATTCCTAGAACCTGTGCCAGCTGAAAAAACAAAACAAAACAAAAAAACCAAAAATCCAACAACCAAGGTCTTAGAGTGCATTTTTCTCATTCCCTTTCTACAGCTAAAAAGATGCTAGAGGCTTAGAGGATAATTTGTAATTGCTGAATAATAGTCAAGAAGGGAGGTTAGTTAGCA
The DNA here is from genome assembly GCF_004664715.2 of Peromyscus leucopus. Classification (NCBI taxonomy): domain Eukaryota; kingdom Metazoa; phylum Chordata; class Mammalia; order Rodentia; family Cricetidae; genus Peromyscus; species Peromyscus leucopus. The sequence continues at coordinate 30,059,625 of NC_051077.1, read as the reverse complement.
AGAATCCTTCCAGAGCTGCGCTGGTCTTAGTTGGAACAAGAGAAGAATTCTGTGCTCTGTGCTTCCAACAGCCTAGCTCCGTGGGTATGACCCACCACTGAGCTCAGGAGGTCCCTGGGCCTCTTTCTTTCTCCAAGAAGGGACTGAGGTGGGGGGGGGGGCTTGTCTGAAAATCACACTCCCTCCAGGATCCTGGAAACAGAGCAGGATATCACAAGGCAGTCTGGTTGGAGGAAAAAGACCAGGTTTGCTTGCTTGGCTCCCTTCTGCTTACCCCTGGGGAACAGTAAATCTTCTGTGGCTGCTGAAAGACTTCAATTTGGCACCAAGGAAAGCTTCTTCTGGTGATTAATGTGTTAGATGGTTTCTGTATTTCAAAGGCAAGCCAGCAGTAGACAGCAAGTGAATAAAATTGTTCCACATTCTCTCTACTTTCTGATCTCATTTCCTTGGAGAATGTTGTCTTATGACCTTCTCTTTTGTACAATTCTGTAATCTCGCCAAATTAGCATACCATGAGCCTGTTTTCCCCATGACAAGGGGCATGAGGGACCTTCCTGAAGGAGTGAAGTGGGGAAAGATTGGGGAATTTTTCCTTATATTCACCTCTCTTTGTGTTTGGGGTGGTTCATAATGAACATATGTTTTAAATGCATTCCTTGTCGGGTATAGGCCAATTTCCTATACATTGTAATGTCTTGGATACCCCTGTCTGTTGAAGTGGTGGGCTTTAGTGTTCACAGGTGCAGAAGCTGAGACAGTGCCCCTCCCGCCCCCCGCCACACACACACACACACACACACACACACACACACACACACACACACACGGGGGGGGGGGGGGAGAGAGAGAGAGAGTGCTCTGGTAATAAAGATATCAGAGGGCACTGTACATTAGTCGGCTTTGTATTCCTATGACAAGATAGCTCACCTATTCAAACAAAAAGAAGAAACACTGAGGCAGGAAGTTGGTTCAGTAATAAAATTCTGGACATGTAAACATGAGGACCTGAGGTTGGATCCCAGACTGACCTGAAATACAAGGTGCAGGAGTACACATCTATAGTCTGAGTTGGGGTGGTGTGTGTGTGTGTGTGTGTGTGTGTGTGTGTGTGTGTGTGAGAGAGAGAGAGAGAGAGAGAGAGAGAGAGAGAGAGAGAGAGAGAGAGAGGGAGGGAGGGAGAGAGAGAGAGAGAGAGGGAGAGAGAGAGGGGAGTCATCTCCCTGGAGCTCACTGACTAGCCACCCGGGCCAAATCTGTGAGCTGCAGGCTCAAGTGAGCTCTGTCTGAAAACTTAAGGGGGAGAACAGTGGAGGACCACACCGGACGCCAACCTCTGGCCTCTGTATGCAACTGCATATATATGCACCTGTAAGCATTCATGCTTGCACACACAGGAGCACACACATATGCTCAAAGAAAGAGAAGAAGAAAGGCTCATCTGGGTTCCAGTTTCAGGGGCTCTGTTTCTTCTGAGCCCATGGGAGGTGGCACAACATGGTAGAGGAAGCAGTCCACCTTGGGGTAGCTGAGAGGCAGAGGGATGAAGAGGAGAAGCTAAGAACGCACTATCCTGTTCATGGACTTAAATCCCTTCTACTAGCTGCCATCTCCTAAGAGGTCATTATCTCCCAAGAGCACCACAGGCTGGGGAGCAAGCCTTCAACAGATGGGCCTTTGGCAGGGGGCAGTCAATACCCAAACTATGCCCCTTGAGGAACAGCAAATGCAAGGGACGACTTAGTCTGAACTTTTCTCATATGTCAAAAAACAAACCTTCCAAAAGGAAGTCACTTGTTCGCAGGAATCTCTTCAACAATGAAGATGAACAGAAGAGGATGGCGGCTGATGCCACTTCCAGGCAGACATTGTCACAGACTACCACCTAACCTTCTGAGGGCCTCTGTGTCTTTACTTCCAATCATTCACTCTCCTCTGATTTGCCTACAAGCCTATTCTCTTTTCTTGGGGTATGGGAGCTTCTCGATGTTCCTGAGTTGGAGGAAACTGCCTCTTTCTTTGTACATAACAAACTTCTAGTTCTTTTTCCCGTTGTCAGTTAATTTTGTAAACTCAATTATCACGCCCCCAGAATATAGAGGGTGAATGTTTCACCCAGTCCAGTCCAGTCCACACAAAACATAAATATGTAATAAAATAGAAAGTGTGAGATTCTAACATATGAACTTGGAACACATATTCAAACCATAGCACTCAGTATTAAAGAAATTGAGCATTTGCTAAAAGAGGGAATTTTAAATTAATAAGTCATGTCGAATTAAGTCTTGATCCATAGTCCTACCCTATTCCCAACTCCAGGAATCTGAATCCAGTGAGAAGCTGTTCGTGAAGAACGTTGTAAGTTGTATCGTCTTTACATGACTGACTTGGAGGTGAGCCACTTATAGCCATCCATGTCATCAAATGTATTCGGTGCTATGAGTCTGTTTTATCATTGGACTAGCCCAGTGAGAGGCAAAAGGAGAAGGTGAATGAACACAACACGGGAGATCATATGGAGACCCAGGACTCTTCTTACTGTTGCTATAAGGAACTGGGGGAGTAGCCATAGTCAGCATGGCCACCGTGCACATCAGGGACCCCCTAGCCTCTCATCCGCACAAAATGACAGAGCTTTTGTCAGTGACACCAGTCAGCCTGGTAAGTTCAGCATCTGAGTCTCTTTCCACTTAACCTGAAATGACTTTGGTTTGTACGAATGAGCGATATGTCTACTTCCAACGTTTGACGTTTCCGCTTGAGCAGCCCTAGGCTTACACGGACCAACACATCTGTCACTATTGAGTTCCCATCTGACTCCTCTGCTGGGAAGGCTAGAGGACAGAACCAATATGAGAAGACGGACTCAACAAGGAGAACTGAGCAAAGCATCTAAACAGAAAGCTACCGCCCTCTCTAAAGACCATAAACCCACGACAAAGAGTGTGGAGGAAACTGATAGTTGAATAGGCAAGAAAATTCAAACATCTAAGTACATTTTATTTCATTTACTGAAACAGCATCCATAGCCGCAAAGATTGCTGCATATATACAATTGTTTTATTGATTGTACACTCCCCCGCCCCTGCTTTCTTCTTATTTTTTTTTAAGTTAGCATGCAAAGCAATGGGTTCATTATGGCTTTGTTACACATGTGTGTCATTAGGTTTTCCTCTCTTCCTATCTCCACCCCACTCTGTGCTCCTCCCCCCTCCATCTGGGTCCCTGTCGCCCATGAAAGCAGTCCTCCCTACCCTTTTCATGGGACATATATTTCATTACCTCTCTCCCCATTAAGATCTCTTCTCCCAAGTGTCACTGTGTCTGGATTCTGGTCAAAGTACAGAGAATGTCAATGAAGTGCTCAGCCATGGAGGTGACACCTGTGTCGCCCCACCCCCACCCCCACAGTTCAGGAACTGTCACAAAAGAGGGGGAGGAACAATTCTAAGAGCCAGAGGTTGGGAAGGACCAGAGAGGAACAGTGTCTTCGGGACCTGAAGGACCCCTGCACTAGTGAACTCACCTTGGGCACCAGGTGCACCAGAGGCACCAGCCTGGAGGGGGAGTGGCCTTAGCCTCGAGGGGGCGGGGCACAGTATGGAGGGGGCGGGGCACACAAGACCCCACCTCTGTTGAAGAGTGTTTTCTTAAAGAGTGTGGCCCCTGTCAGGTCAACCGTACCCTAGGAGATGGCCTCACACTCATAAGCGGCACAAACTAGACTTAATGAGTTCTTAAGAAATAAAATAGGACAACTTGGAAAGGGGTAACGAGATGGGGAATATCTGGCAAGAGGTAAGGGGAAGAAAAGGGCGAATTTGACTAAAATATATCATATGAAATTCAGAGAATTAATGAAATATGTTTTAAAAGATCTCTTCCCCTATTACACATAAAATTTTAATAGATAGAGCGATTTCCATTTTTCTTTGTGGTGCATCCCCCTTCTCCTACCCTCAGAAGTACAATGCTTGTAATGATACATAATAATGTTTTAGAAAAATAGGTATTTCTAGTTTTCCCCTTAACTAGCACTTAAACACTTACCTATTTTTATTCTTAAAATTTAAATTGTTACGAAAATGTTTAAGGATTGAAAACTTTTGTTGGTGGAGTTTTAGAGACAGGGTCTCACTATATAGCCTAGCCAGTCTGGAACTCACTCTTCAGGCTGGCCTAGAACTCAGAGATCCACCCGTCTCTGCCTCCTGAGTGCTGGGATTAAAGGCATGCACCAGTAAGTTCAGATTGAAAACCTTTTAAAATTATAGCAAAGTTCAATAAATAATTTATAACTATACAGTTACTTTCCAAGATCTCAAATCATTGTGTGTGTGTGTGTACATGTGCAAGTGTGTGTGTGTGTATGTTGGTAAAAACCAAACTCAAGACCTCACTCATACATGCTAAGCATACTCCCTATCAATTAGCAACACTACCAAGTCATTTATCTTCAAATATTAAAGTCACATATGCTTATATATGTATCCAACTTGAATGTGTCTGCATTTTGGGAGAAATTTGCTACTGAAATTTAATATAAACAAAATGAGCAGGCAGAGGACTGTGGGTAATGCCATTGGTTAGTCATTAGCATGTAGAGTAGAGCAGCTACCTGCTGTCCATTGTCCCTTTGTCGTTCTTGTGCTGAACATCCAAACTAGGGGCTCTGCCCACCCCAATTAAGTACTGACTACTGACCCACACACCAGGAACCAACTTCTAACCCCGTATATATGTTATGTGCATTTCAGATCACTGATCCTAGAGACAATGCTTCCAAAATGTTTGTTTGCCTAGTCCTTCCTAACTGCGTACACTCCAATTTCTGCTTTATTTTTATAACCTTGCTACTCTGGTTCAAGTTTTATTTGAGGATTGAAGAGAACCTAAATCTGCCACTTTAATAATAAATATCACATTCGGTCCATTTTGATGAGTAGAAATATAGTTCATATAAAGAGGTAATATAGAAAACAAGGTATAAAACACTAGCCATTAAAATGACCTGGCAAGACATAACCGTACAACAGAAGGATTGAATCATATATAATGGAGCAATTTAAATACCCTTAAATTCAATTACCAACAAAAGACATTTAAATGATAAAAAACAATTAAATAGTAAGAGGTGAATATAGGAAAGAAAACACTGGAGATTGACAAGATCAAGGAAACTAATCATTCATTTACTTACCAACTTATTCATTGACTAAAGTGTTGATTTAGAATAGTGGTTCTCGATCCTGCCCCCGACTTCCCTTCTGGACCAGAGGTGAGTATCCGGCCCAACCCGGACCCCATCCCTGGGCACCAGCCACTCCGGGAAGACCTGCCCAACTTGGCCCCAGGTTCTGGCCACTGGGCAGGTCCCCTTCTAGCCCCACCGGGAGGGATCCCCTTTTCCAAGCCCCCGGCAGCCCCTGCAATCTCCGTGCCCTGCCCCCACGCCCATCTGCCCAAGACCCCAGCCACTTCCTGAGACTTAGAGACCGGTCCCCAGCTCCCATCCTGCTCCCGACTTCCCTTCTGGACCAGAGACTTCTGATCCAGATAAGAGCTTCCATCCTGCCCCGGAGTTCCCATTTGGACAAGAGAACTCCCATCTGGACAAGAGAGAGAGACTTCCTGAATCTGTCAGCTCTTTCTGAACCAAGTACACTGATAAGACCAAGAAGGAACCACAAGGAGATGGGCAGACGTCAAGGCAGAAGTACATACAACAAAATGAAGAGCAATACAACATCACCAGAACCTAGCCCGCCTCCAACATCTAGACCTGAACATCAAAAATTGGAAGAAGCAGAAGAAAATAGCCTTATGAGTAACATCATGAAGAAGGTAGAGGCTTGTGTAGAGGAAAAGACAAGAAAATGGGAAGAACGCTGTAAACAACTAGAGGAAAGGGCAAACAAATTAGAAGAAAACAATAAAGTCCTGCAAGAAAGCAATAAAGCCCTCCAAGAAAACAATAAAGCCCTCCAAGAAAACAATAAAATCCTGGAAGAAAACAATAAAGTCCTGCAAGAAAGCAATAAAGTCCTGGAAGAAAACAATAAAGTCCTAGAAGAAAACAATAAAGTACTGAAAGAAAACAATAAAGTACTGGAAGAAAACAATAAAGTACTGAAATAAAATCATGAAAAAGCAATGAAACAAACAAAGGAAACAGTCCAAGACCTGAAAAGGGAAATTGAAAAAATAAAGAAGACACAAACAGAGGGAATGCTGGAAATAGAAAGCCTGAGTAAAAGATCGGGAACTTCAGATGCAAGTAAAACCAACAGAATGCAAGAGATGGAAGAGAGGATCTCTGGCATTGAAGATACAGTAGAAGAAATAGTTTCATCAGTCGAAGGAAACACTAAAGCCAACAAAGCCATGAACCAAAATGTCCAAGAAATTTGGGACACCATGAAAAGACCAAACCTACGAATTACAGGGATAGAAGAAGGTGAAGAATACCAACTCAAAGGCACAGAAAATATATTCAACAAAATTATAGAAGAAAACTTTCCCAACTTAAAGAAGGAAATGCCTATGAAGATACAAGAAGCCTATAGAACACCAAACAGACTAGACCCCCCAAAAAAGTCCCCTCGACACATAATAATTAAACAACTAAATGTACAGAATAAAGAAAGAATATTAAGAGCAGCAAAGGAAAAAGGCCAAGTGACCTATAAAGGCAAACCCATCAGAATAACACCCGACTTCTCAATGGAGACTTTGAAAGCCAGAAGGACCTGGACAGATGTAATGCAGACACTAAGAGACCATGGATGTCAGCCCAGACTAATATACCCAGCAAAACTTTCAATCATCATAGACGGAAGGAACAAGACATTCGAAGACAAAGCCAGATTTAAACAATACCTATCCACAAACCCAGCCCTACAGAAAGCACTAGAAGGAAAATTCCAACTGAAGGAAGTCAGATACACACTTGAAAGCACAGGCAATAGATAAAGCCACAACAGTAAACCCCAAAGAAGAGAAGTACACACACACTACCACCAAAAATAACAGGGATGAACAATCACTGGTCGTTAATATCCCTTAATATCAATGGACTTAATTCACCTATAAAAAGACATAGACTTACAGAATGGATACGAAAGCAGGACCCATCTTTCTGCTGCATACAAGAAACACATCTCAAATTCAAAGACAGATACTACCTAAGAATAAAAGGCTGGGAAAAGACTTTCCAATCAAATGGTCTTAAGAAACAAGCGGGTGTAGCCATCCTGATATCCAACAAAATAGACTTCAAACTAAAATCAATCAAAAGAGATCAAGAAGGGCATTACATCCTCATCACAGGAATGATCCACCAAGATGAAGTTTCAATTCTGAACATTTATGCCCCAAACACAAGGGCACCCACATATGTAAAAGAAACATTACTAAAGCTTAAACCAAATATAAAACCCCACACATTAATAGTGGAAGATCTCAACACCCCACTTTCACCACTGGACAGATCTTCCAAATCAAAACTTAACAGAGAAATAAAGGACTTAACTGATGTCATGACCCAATTGGACCTAAAAGATATCTACAGAACATTCCATCCTAACAAGAAAGAATATACCTTCTTCTCAGCACCCCATGGAACTTTCTCTAAAATCAACCACATACTTGGCCACAAAGCAAATCTCAACAGATACAAAACAATTAGAATAACCTCCTGTGTTCTATCAGACCACCATGGTTTAAAGTTAGATTTCAACAACAACAAAAACTACAGAAAACCTACAATCTCATGGAAACTGAATAATGCTCAGCTGAATCACCAATGGGTTAAGGAAGAAATAAAGAAAGAAACTAAAGACTTCCTAGAGATCAATAAAAATGAAGACACCACATACCTAAACTTATAGAATAGTGGTTCTCAACCTGTGGGTCATGACCCCTCTGGGGGGGGTCAAACAGTTCTTTCACAGGGGTCATCTAAGACCACTGGAAAACACAGATATTTATATTATAATTCATAGCAGTAGCAAAATTACAGTTACGAAGTAGCCACGAAAATAATTTTATGGTTGGGGGGTGGTTCACCACAACATGACGAATTGTATGAATGGGTTGCAGCATTAGGAAGGTTGAGAACCCTTGATGTAGGACAAACTTTGCAGAATGTTATATGACATTTCAGAGAATAGAAAGAGAAACAAGGGAATAAGAAGTTGTAATTGGAAGCTAGTAGGTTTTCTGTTACAGGAAAGTGATTCCAGAGGTAGGGTTCAATGTGTTTCTTGCACACGTGAGAGAAGGCATTAGAAGGTGTCCTCTTCTAGAAAAGGGAGAGATCTTACAGGCAAGACTGCAGATTAGTGATGGCGCCAATGACTAGAATAAACACACACGGTCACATTCTTTCACTTGACACACTGAGAAGATGCGGAAAGACTCTGAAGGCAGATTGGCCAGAACCTAAAGCTTTCTAGAACCTAGAAGACAGGAAGTCACTCCGTATTGAACCCTTTATCCACACCAGTTGAACTAGCAGTTGTCCTTCCGCCACCCCCCCTCCCCGCCTCCCCCCTCCACCTGGCCCTTTGTAGCAGGCTGCAGGACCCCAAAGAAGGAAAATGAGACAACAAAGAAAACAATGAAGAGGATGGGGAAAGAGATGTTCTACATGACTTGACTTAGGCATCTAATGTGACTTTGTCAGTACAGTATCCAAACTTAGGGGACTACTAAAACGAAGGGGGAACATGATCTCTCGACTCCATCTAGTGTTACAGTTTGAAATGGCATCCGTCTCAGGCAATTCTCACTTCCCAGTTACCTAACCTGAAACTGAATGAGGAACAGGATCAAATCAAGTTCTCTGTGGGCAACTGTGAGAAGCGCTGCTACGAAGCAAAAGATGCTAATTTCCTAGCATCAAGTGAATCTCCTCGAAGCTGTTAAGGCAATCCTTACATCTAAGGCAAGACAGCAACTATATCGTGCCTTGGAAGCAAGCCTCTGGCTGCCAAGAGAGTGAGAATAAACATGGCTTAGATGGTGGCCTTACAAGTCAACTTCAGCATCAGGTGATTGTACGCATTCTTGTGTGATTCTAGAGGTAGGCGTGAAGGGCAGGTAGAAAGAAGGAAGGAAGAAAAGGAAAAGAAGGCAGGCATGGTGGGACCAGAGGATAGAGAGGTATTATATCTGTTAGATCACAACAGACCCCCTAGCTGCCTTTCTCTCTCAGAAGCCAGGCCATGTTTCCTCTGCAGCTATGGTCTGCACCTCCCCTGAAGCTCTGGTCTCTATCACTCATGGAGGTAACAGGAGTTTGTAAACAAATGTTCTTCCTTAATTCCAACAACTCTGATGTATATTCAGAAACTGGCTTTGAGCTATGCCAAGCTACTCCCACTCCTGGGGAAGCATAGAAATAAGGGATTTCTGCCTCTCTTTCTGTCTCACACATTCTTACAGTCTCCCTTCATTTTAGGTCCCCTGCCTCATGCTGTCCATGGCAATCAGCTCTTAATCTTTCACCCTAAGCTGTCTTCCCTAATGTTCTCATAATGGCTAAAATTCCCTTGCCATCAGGGTTCCACCATTTTGCTTCTGGTGTGATGTACTGTTTTCATAACGCTCTCATACCTCTGGGCCCAATTTTGGCCTTCATGATTTTAAGGCTGTATCTCCTAATACAGCTCATGTCTGAAGGGCAATTGTGTCTGCTCCTTTCCCGAACCTGCTGCTCCTGTTTCTAACAATCCATATAATCATATCTAGTGAAGACAAATGGATAGCTTCAGTAAAATACATTGCCATAAGTCCACTTTATTAGAGTAAGTTTGATGAAACTCCATTAAACAGGATAGTAACAATGGCAATAGTCACTGGTTGAATATTTGTCATATGCTAAACATGTCCCTATGCTATTTTATTTAATCTGTGCAATGGTCCTCTAGGGTAGATATTATCATTATCATTTTTCACATGTGAATAATGAGGCTTCAGAGGATTAGTGACCTTCCTCAAGGTCACATAGTCATTAAACAGCAAAATGATGATGTGATTCTCTACCTTTCTCATTATAAAACTCTGCTTTGCTCTAACGGATTGTATGTTTCTTTCTATCCAAATGCTTTGAAGTCAGGACCAATCACAAGTCCATACTTGGGATGCTTAATCAGTTTCCTGTTGCTTTCATTAGAGTAGTATTATACAATGCAACAATGGTGCAAGAAATTGGGTAGCTGAAATGGTCATTTAAAATGTGGATCCCAAGTCATAAAGCCATGGTTCTCAGCCTGTGGGTCATGGCCCCTCCAGGGGTTGAAACAACCCTTTCACAGGGGTCATCTAAGACCATCAGAAAACACAGATATTCACATTTGATTCCTAACAGTAGTAACATTGCAGTTATGAGTAGCAATGAAGTAAGTTTATGGTTTGAGGTCACCACAACATGAGGAACTGTATTAAAGGATCACAGCATTAGGAAGGTTGAGGACCACTGTGATAAAGCAAAGAAAAGTTAACTCTGTGCAGCATTTCTAAATGTCAGGATATAATTAGCCTCTGTCGATCACATAGACCAGCTAATACCAAAATATTCACTATGTGACAAGCATGCACTCCCAAATTGTCTTTTCTGCAGAAACTCTACAACAATATCAATTAAAGTTTCAATGAATACATGCAGAAGACTGTTGGTCAACACAGTTTTCTTTTGAGGTCTGCAAAACATCCTAGAAAGGTTTGATTTGGGGCAAAAATATCTTTTATTGCTGAAGTTGTTCAACTTGACAACATTAGACCTACTACATAGCACAATATTGAGATATTTCACTTACTTTTAGAATGTTCTAGTTGATTTTTCTTTGTCAAAAATTAAGGAGACAGTCATTAGTAAATAGCCCACAAAGAATGAAAAGTATATTTAAGATCTACTCTGTTATATGAGAGACCATTTTAAGAGTCTAGCTAGATAATAGGTTTGTATATCCTAGGTGACAGCTGGAGAACACTGGAGATGGGCCTTTGAATGCCTCACCCATTCCCGGTTCCAGTCCATTCTTTCTGCTTCCTGTTTGTTCCCATTGTCTACAAGTGCCTGCCACCACAGACGGATGCTTTCTGTGATTTCTTCTAAGCCATAATGAACTGAAATCCCTTTGAAACCATGAGAAAAACATTCCTCCCTTATTTATGTCAAGTCCTTTGGTCTGTGTGATGCCAACATATTCCTAACTATATTCACCCTGCAGGACACTGAGCTGTAAGTCTTCTTACCCAATAATCATGTCACACATTGATCAGTCTCTCTCCTCACCATCTCCTCTTACTCTCCCCATCACTGGTAATCATCGTCCTGCTCTTAACTGCTAGGACATCAACTTTTAAAATTTGCCTTTGATGTGGTCCACGGTTTTTGATTTGACTATCCAGTTGCTCTGTCTTGTTTCTCCTGTGGCAGCTGCTGCTGTTTGCACATCTTCAAAGTCCAGCCATCTTCTCATTCATTTATTAGGAAATTGCACACAGACATGACAAGTATGGAATACTACAGAAGCGGTCCTGAGAAAACGTAATCTTCCTTCCACCCAGAGCTTCCCAAACTGCTTAGAAGCAAGTACTGCTCATGGAGTCTTACATGGCTTTCTAGACATTTACTAAGAATGTCAGAGAAGACAGATCTTCAAACATACATGTTTTTCCTTCCTTCCTTCCTTCCTTCCTCCCTTCCTTTCTTCCTTCCTTCCTTTTTTAACACAAACCAAGTCATACTTTATATCATTCTTTTCTGTAACTTGATTAAGTTATTTGATACTATGATGTAAAATCTTTCTGAAAAGAAAAATATAAGTCCAGTTAATTCTATAACTGCTCGAAAGGGTATTCTGCTTATTAAGATAGCATAGGCAGCCACCTATTAATATAATAGAAACATTTTAGCATGATTTATTTTCCTTGGTTTCCAGAGTCGCATCTATGAGACAAATTCTCTGAAATGAACTTTCTAAATTAAAGTCATATTGTAGGAACTCCTTTGTAAGCACAAAACAAAACTCACTCTGAACAGATGAATAAAATATGGTAATATTTGATAGTTCAGTTTTGTGTGGTTAAACCCAACACTCAAAAATAACAAAACAATAAACCAGGCAAAAGGATATCTTATGGGACAAGGGTAACTTATTACCAGAATGAAGCTGTAGTTCTATGCTTGCCTAGCATCTATGAGGCCCAAGATTCAATTCCCAGCACTGTTGGGGGAAAATGACGTCTTACTAATTATAGGGGAGTGGATACTAAAACAGTAAAAACTGGGCGGATGACACAAGCAGGCACTCTAGTGAGGAGGAAATACAAATATGAAAAAAGTATTCTGCTTCATTCAGTTAAAACAAGCAAACCGCAATACGCTATTTCCCAGTTCCCGAGCTGTCAAAATGTCAGTCTGTTTAAGAATATGAGAACAGCTCTCAAGACATTGTGGGACAAATGACATTCCTTTGAAAAGCAACCAGGTAGTCAGCATAACAGATCTATGAGATCCAGAAGCTTGCTTTGAAGTCTCAATTTTTCAAGTCCCTTAAAATCTTCAGTGAATACCCTGTCAGTAATATCTCTGACAAATCTCCTTCTAAATGTACTGAAATTATTTCATGACATAGGGGCATCTATCTGTTACACTACAGCCAAGCTAAAATCATTTGCTATTTTCCTATCTATTATTACTAATAGTATCTATTATTACTTTGTGAGAAACACTGAATTGTTAATCTGATGCAAAGTTTTGTTGTTGTGTTGTTTTGTTTTGTTTCATTTGAGATAGTCTATCTACATGGACATGTCTGCCCTAGAACTCACTGTGTAGACTGGGGTGGCCCCAAATTCATAGAGATCTGTCTGCCTCTGCCTCCTGAGTGCTGGTATTAAAGGAGTTCATCAGCACACTCAACTGCAGTTTTTAAGATGGTCACAAACTATGCTACCCAACTGACTTGTTTCAAAATTTGAGTACCATCTTTCTAATTCACCTATTTGAATAACGACAACAATTTACTGAGGCTATTCTGTATGCTAATATTTAGTTTAATTGTCCTTAACCCTCACAAGCAATTATGCAACTTGGGTAGATTGTATCCAAATGACAGGAGAAAATTCATGCTCAGAAAGAATAGAGAATAATATGTCAAAAGTCATAACCTACTTAATCACTGAGGTATGGCTTGAATTTTGTTTTGCTCAGTTCCAAAGGTCATGCTATTTCTATGACTCATCTTCCTTTCTTAATAGTCAGATCTTATAATTTATATACAGAAAGATTACTTTTACCATTGAGTCGCTGCAACCAAACACAGTGGGTTTATATCTTGGTGAGTGCAAAGGCAAAATCAGCATAGCAGGACATAGAGCATAGAGAAAGCTTTATTACCCAGAGCTGGCAAAGAAAACACAAGGCTCACTTTCAAAGCAAAGCCCTCTTCAAACAAGGAAGCATGGAGATTTTATTTAGGGAGCCTATACATATCCATGCACTGTTGGGCTCATTCCTAAGCACCCTCAGCTCATCATTTCAACAGAAAAGATAGTAGACAGTTTTCTGTAGCTAGAGTTTTCCTGCTTTGCCCACAGTCAGGACAAATCTTTGTTACCCGCCAGTCCCACAGCTGCTCAGACCCAACCAAGTAAACACAGGGACTTATATTGCTTACAAACTGTATGACCATGGCAGGCTTCTTGCTAACTGTTCTTATAGCTTAAATTAATCCATTTCTATAAAACTATACCTTGCCACGTGGCTCATGGCTTACATATTCACATGCTGCTTGTCCTGGTGGTGGCTGGCAGTGACTCCTTCTGCCTTCCTGTTCTTTCTTTTCTCCTCTCTGTTAGTCCCGCCTATACTTCCTGCCTAGCCATAGGCCAATCAGTGTTTTATTTACTAACCAATCAGAGCAACACATTTGCCATACAGAATATCCCACAGCAGTTTTCTGTTGTTGTTGGGTTTGGGTTTTCTTGTTGTTGTTTTGTTTTGTTTTTCCATGCTTACCTCAAAGTCAGGGAGCTCATACATAAAGGATTAGAGTGAGGCACAGAATTGTCTCTGGGCATACATAGCATTCACCCAAAAGTATTAGCTGAAAATGAAGGAAAGGCTAATTAAAGGTACATTAATTAACACAAGAGTCTACTCCAGAAGGTACCTGCCTTGCGTGGTAACCTATGACAAAATAGGTTTATGTCAAAAAGTATTATTGAAGAAAAGAAGACATGGTATTCTTGAAAGTTCAAAGGTGGGCATTTGGATTTTCTTTTTCTTTTTTAATTATATTTTTGGGATTTTATTTATTTCTATTTTATGTATATGAGTGTTTATCTGATTATATGTCTTTGCATCTCATATACAGTGTTCCAGGAGGCCAGAAGAGGGCATTGGATTCCCTGGAACTGGACTTATATAGATGGTTGTAGGCTGCCATGTAAATGATTGGGAAATGAATCAGGGTCCTTTGGAAGAACAGCCAGTAATCTTAACCACTAAGTAATCTCTCCATCCCCAGTAGAAAATTCTTTTGAATTGAATTTCCAAATCACATAAATAATAAGGATGTTGAGACCATCCCTTAAAACCTTTGACAATGTAGCCTCAGTTTTGTTATAGTCAACACTGTATGATGACCACTCCCATAATTTTTAATGGACATTTTAAAAGGTTTTGGCTACAACAAATATACGTAACATAGAGCTTGACCTTTTAACCATAGTCGGTGCACTATTCAGTGTCATTAGCACATAATTGTGTGACCATCAGCACCATCTGTCTCAGAGCTATTTTGCCACTGAAGACTGACATGTTAATGAAGTTGTGTTGCCTTATGCAACCAACCACTGCTTCCCAATTCTATGAATTTGACTATTCTAATCAATGAGGGAACTATGCAGTAATCTTGGAGTCAGCTTTATTTCACTTAGTATAATAATGCTTTCAAGGTCCATGCATGTTGTGGTGAATACAACATGAGGATTGCATTTCCTTTTCAAGCAATCTGACTTATATACATCCTACATCTTGTTTATCCATTTATCCATTGATAAATGTGGGGTATTTTCACCTTTTGATTATTATCATTAATGTTGTTATAGTCACCACTATTCATACATCTGCTTAAGCCCTTTTTTTATTCTTGCAGGTATATCTAGACATTGAATTTCAGAATCATGCAGTAATCTTGAGACCCTAAGATATCATTTTCTGTGATGATGCAATATTATGAAAATATCTCTTTCATGAATGTGACTCCAGACCTCACAGCCGTAGTTAAGAGTGCACCTTGAAGTCACTGAAGACTTAAGGGCAGGTTAAACAAACAGTCTGAATACACAGTAGAACAGCAGCCTTAAGTCAAATGGATGGAACTAGAAAATATCATCCTGAGTGAGGTAACCCAGACTCAGAAGGACAAACATGGTATGTACTCACTCATAAGTGGATAACTAGATGTAAAGCAAAGGATAACCAGACTGCAACTCACAACTCCAGGGAGACTAGCTAGCAAGGAGGACCCTAGGAGGGATATATGGATCACTCTGGGAAGGAGACATAGATGAGATCTACATGAGCAAACTGGGAGTGAGAGGGGATAATGGAGGGCAAGGGATGGGGGATGAGATCATAGGGGGATAGGAGTTTCGAGCTGGGAGAGGGACAGAGCGGGAGAGCAAGGAAAGAGATACAGTGATAAATGAAGACATCATGGGAATAGGGAGAAACAGAGTGCTAGGGAAGTTCCCAGGAATCCACAAGAATGACCCCACCTTAGACTACTAGCAATAGTTGAGAGGGTGCCTGAACTGGCCTACTCTGGTGATCAGATGGCTGAATACCCTACTTGTCATGATAGAGTCTTCATCCAGTGAGTCCAATCGATGAGAGGGAGGAGGGATTCTATGAGCAAGGAACACTGAGATCATGATGAGGAAATGTACAGAGACAGTCAGCCAAACTAGTGGAAACACATGAACTGTCAACCAATGGCTGAGGAGGCCCCATGGTACTGTACTAGGCCCTCTGGATAGGTGAGACAGTTGTTTAGCTTAAACTGTTTAGGGGGCCCCCAGGCAGTGGGATTGGGACCCATCCCTGGTGCATGAGCCAGCTTTTTGGAACCTAGTGCTTATGGTGGGGCACTTTGCGTAGCCTTGGTATAGGAAGAAGGGGATTGGACCTGCCTCAACTGAATGTACCAGGCTCTGCTGACTCCCTATGGGAGACCTTGCCTTGGAACAGGTGGGAATGGGAGGTGGTTGGGGGGAAGGCTGGGGGGTGGGAGAGAGGAAAGGGGGATCTGTGGTTCATATGTAAAAGGAATAGAAAATTTAATTAAAAAAAATAAGCTGTGCCTTTTCAGTGACTACTCTCAATAATCCAACACCTATGTCTCATTGTATTAAGAAGGCAAATCTGTAAATAAATTGTTGGGAGCAGAGTCATGGACTGTCTCTGTACATTTTCCCATCATGATCTCAGTATTCTTTGCTCATAGAATCCCTCCTCCCTCTCATCGATTGGACTCACTGGATGAAGACTCTATGGTGACAAGTAGGGTATTCAGCCATCTGATCACCAGAGTAGGCCAGTTGAGGCACCCTCTCAACTATTGCCAGTAGTCTAAGGTGGGGTCATCCTTGTGGATTCCTGGGAATTTCCCTGTCGAACAGTATCTGAATAGGGGAGTGAGGATTAACAAAGAAAGAGGCAGAAGACAGAATCGGGAGGGCTCTTAGTGAATACTGCAGCATCCCGAATTTATTTCTCATAGCCTTTTTATACCCAAAGCAAGGTGGGCAAACGACCTCCTTACCATGGTTCAAGAAACAAACAAGCATAAACACCTTCTTAATTCTCACAACATCTAGTAACCATGCCTTTAGCCAATCATCCTGTTATTCTGCTTTGAGGAGCAAAAACAAGCTTGAACTCTCTGACCTTAAGTTAAGATGGAATCAAGCCATGAGCTGGAGTTACTGTGGGCTCCCACAACAAATAAAAAGGATGGAAAGATACTAGTTAAAAAAAAAAAAAAAGAATTGACATGTGAAAGTTAAAACATTTGGACATTTCCAGATGGAAGAGAAAGGTGAAAACTGGTAGGCCAACCCTGCCACTGCCCAGGAACCAGGGTTATGACTTGGCCCACCCCAACATCCACCCCATCTGTGATCTGCTGGAGCACGTGTAGGGGCCTGACTCTCAGACCCAAAGGTTCAGGATCTCCACCACACAGGGCAACAACAGGATATCCAAGAGGAGCCTCAGTAAGGGCCCAGCATTGATGATGTAGTAGAAACCAGAGGCCTTGAACCAGACCAATGACTCTTTGCAATGAACACTTGCAAATAAAGATGTACAGACAAAGGGGTTTACTGCGTGACTTACTGTGTCACACTGTAGCTTCCGTGACATGATTTTTAATTTTTTCCCTTTTTTTCTTTTAAATTTTGTTTTATTGGGGGAAAGTTTGCAGGGGCAGAGGGCAGATGTGAAGGGACAGGAAAATGAATGGATTAGGCTGCATGATGTAAAAGACATGTTGAATAAATAAAAAGAAAGGGGGAAAAAGATGGTTGGGTGTTTCCAGAACGGAAAGGAGAAGCAGAAGATTCACGCAAGTTGTGAGGGTCTGAGTAAGTGATTTAAGGTATGTGGAAAGTGAGAGTTAGAGAAAATGCATATAATAGTAAATTTCCCAAGTCCAAAGTTCAACATGTCAGTGTTAAACCTATGCTTAAAATCAATGACATTTTCCTAAGTTATTAATCTACTACCTGTGACAGTTACAAGTGCTGGCTACTAAAGCTTGACCAACACAATAAAAAAAAAATCAGACACAGGCTCAAAAAAGATTAAATTTCCTTTGGTCACCTAAAGTTTTCTCACATTCATGCTGATAATTTTTCAGGCTCTATTTTTGGCTCAGTGGAACACACGTCTGATTAAGCTGTGTAAGGACGGCTTTCTCTATGATGAGATCGCAAAATTGATTCAAGTGGACGGTGGTTCTGCTTATATACCCAAAGCCTCCGTCATGTTTTTGTCAACTCTAAAAAGCTCATGTGTCTCATGACATTCTCTACAACTCTCAGAGGACATGTTGTGATTGAGCAAGCTCACTTATTACTCAAAAATCAATCACACAATCAGCAAAGGGGGAAATAAGATAACAGCTCAGGAGCAACTAGCCAAAGGAGTTTACCCTTCAAATTTTAAAAATTGTTTCTCTTCATCTTTCCTTCTGACACCTATTAAAGACAACATCAAAATACAAAAAGCTTTATCTAAGCTCACGACTTCCTGTAAACTCTCATAAGGACCTAAGGAAGGTCTGGGTCCAAGGTCTGAGTCCTGTTTCCTTCAAATCACTTGGAGCTGTGCTTTCTCCTGCAGATTTTCTCTGGATACCAACATGATTGGTAAAGCCACTTGGTGAGCTGGCACCAGGGGACTACAAACTGGTAATAAAGAGGAACACTGCTTGAATATCAACTGCATGCAAACAGCACGGTGGGGGAGTGCTGAGGGTATCCTGCTCCTGCAGGGAAACATGTTGGGCAGTGGTGGGCTAGGCAGATGTATGCCATGCGGGCATAGTGGTGGTGGTGGCAGCTGCCAGTAATACACAGTCCAGATGCTGCATCTATGTGGAAAGTTTATTATAATAGAGAGATTAAAAAATAAAAAATAAATAAAATAGAGAGATAAAGAGGCAGAGAGACAAAAAAGGGAAGAGGGGGAGGGGGAGAGAGAGGGAGATGCACACTTCATGGGAGGAAAAGCAGAAGGAGAGAGAAAGGGGCAGAGTTTTTCCTTAAGAAGAAACTTCCACATCAGGATGCAGGGTGGCCCCCAAGGGGTAGTATCAGAATATTAACACGTCACTTCTAATTCTTACCCCCTTAGCCAAACTTCCTCTCTTTAAACCATATCTTCAACTCCTGGCTTTAAATCTAAGATAACAAGTCCATGGCTGGATTCCTGCCACTCTGACTTACCAATGACATGGAGGGAATTTGCTTTAGAATAACTTAAGTATGACATGGGACACTACACACAGGAAGATTCATCAGAATGATTATTGCAGCTCTCCCAGATGTTACCACTACCACAGTAACCTTATTCAACCTCCTAAAACTACAGCAAATGTCAGTTTCCATCTTCAAAATGCCATGACTAAACTACAAAAACAAGCCCATATCGGTCAACGAATCCCTAAGAGTTTTAATGCCCTGAAGCTGCTGCCATGTGGCTGGGAAACCATCAAGAGCACCAGGCCTTGGGGACTGCTTCTCTTGTCTTCACCTCCCCAAGACTGGAAGTGCAGGTGCGCGCCTTCTGCTAGCTGTTTGAATGGAGGTACTTGGGATTTCATGACCTCAAGTCCTTGTGGTTGTGTAGTTGTCAAGCACTTTACCACCCATCCCAGTTCCACGGCTCTTATGCCTACTTTTTAATTGGATTTTTTTTTATCGTTGGATTATAGTATTCTAGATATTGATCTGTCATCTGATATTTTTGGAAATATTTTATTCCATTCTCTGGACTGTCTTTCAATCTCTTGAAAGTATCTTTTGGTATACAAAGGTTTTACTTTGGATGAAATCCAGTGTATCTTTATTTTTTTTCTTTTGTAACTAATGTTTTGGTGTTTTATCCAAGAAATAATTGTCAGATCTAATGCCATGAAGGTTTACCCTTGTGTTTTCTCCTAAGATTTTTTTTATAATTTTAGCTTACATTTTTATTGCATCTATTAATTTATTTAGTGTGTATATGTACACATGCATGTATGCATGTGTGTGTGCATGCATATGTATGTACATGCATGTGCATGTGTGCGTGCCATAAGGCACACACATAAGAAGGCCATAGCAAACTGGTGGGAGTCAGTTCTCTCCTTCTACCTTCTCCTGAATAAGTCTTGGGGATTGAACTCAGGTCACCAGGATCGGCAGCAAGCATCTTAAGTTTAAGAATTTGAGTCACACAGAATGGGAAAATTTTTTTTTTATCAACTATACATTTTCTAGAGGGCTAACATCAAGAAAACAAATAAACCAATTAAAGATATGGTATGGATATAAACAGAGAACTCTGAACAGAGGAAGCTCAAATGACTGAGAAATGCTTACAGAGGTGTTCAACATCCTTAGCCATCAGGGAAATGCAAATCAAAACTACTTTCAGATCTTACACCTGCTAGAATGGCCAAGGTCAATAAAACAAATGACCTATACCCCAGAGATGCTTCATCTTACCACAAAAAAATGCTTAAATATGTTCATTGTTGCTCTATTCATAATAGCCTGAAATTGGAAACAATGAAGATGTCCAGTAATGGATGAACAGAAAAAAATGTAGTACATTTACACAATGGAATATCACTCAGTCATTAAAAAAATGAAATCATGAAATGTGCAGGAAAATGGATGGCACTAGAAAAAAAAAAAATCCCGAGTGAGGTAAACCAGACACAGAAAGACGAATGTGGTATGTAGTCTATGTAGTCTATATATGTGGATGTTAGCTGTTAAATCATTGATTAATAATATACCACTGAGGCTAGGTATAGAGCAAGGGACTAGGAGGGAGGGAGAGCTGTCCCTAGGAAGGGGAATGATAAATAGATAGTTATGGATGAAGGAAGGGTACGACTAGAACAGGAATATTAAATAGGAAAGGGGAGGGAAGAGGGGACAGGGAAGCTAATACAGGAAGAGACAGCTAAAACTAAGGCCACCTGTGTTGTATGGAAACTTAATATAGTAGAAACTTTCTAAAACATATACATATATGAAGCCAATCTAAACGAAATCTCCAAATAATGGGGGACACAGAGTCCCAACTGGACATCTCCAGTCATCAAATGAAGCTTCTGGTAGCAAAAAAAAAAAAGTTGTACTTCAATTTCTTGGCCAAAGTAGTCCCATGGGAACTCCCAAACACCCCAGGATATTGCAAAGGCTATTGGTGGCTCTCTCTACAAACTGACAGTAAGTCCTATTGCTGAAGACAACAACTCATCAAACATGAAAAAGTCAAGGTGGTACCTATCTAGAACCTTCCCCCCATGGACTAGTTTTTATTGTACTGAGAAGTACTCTACATGCTATTAAAGGAGAAAGGTAAATACCAACCCAGCCACAAACACATCGATCTACAAAAGTGCCTTGCCTGTAGCATATGCTAATGCAACAGTGGCCCAAAGCTTATGGGAGCAACCAACTCATATTTAATTTGAATTAAAACCTATTCCATGAGATGAAACTCATACCCAACGCTGCTTGGGTGGCCAAGAACCCGAGACTAGATAGAGCAAAGACCCAGGGGAAAACCGAATACTACTGTTCTGGTAAAGGAACATAGCAATAAATTGGCTCCTAATGATGGTCTGTTATAGTTCCTTGCCTTGCTCATTCATCATCAGAAAAGCTTCTTCCTGCAGCAGATGGGAACAAATACAGAGACCCACAGCCAGACAATATGCAAAGTGAGAGATACTGGAACACTCAATCCTAAAAGAGAGGTCTCCATCAAACCCCTCTTCTCAGAGCTCAGAGAACTCTGAAGAAGAGACAGAAAGAACACCAAGGAAACAAGGTCCTCTAGACACATCAGAGCTGGCACACCTATGAACTCACAGAGAATGAGGCAGCATGTACAGGGTTACAAGGGTCTGCCCCAGATGAGGTCTTAAAGCTGAAAGGAGAAGTGGACAGGTGCCCCCATCCCTAATCCAGAAGCTATCTCCAATTGATAGTCGCTTGCAAAAGAAAATTTAGTTTCCTCCAAGCGAGTCTCACTGGAGAAACAAACCACTCTTAAGGGTAGGCCCATACTCAGCAGTAGATGGTCAACACAAAATGGATTGAGCAGCATCTTGGAGGTTCTTTGTCTCATAGTGTTGTCAGACCTTTACACACACACACACACACACACACACACACACACACACACACACACACCTACCTTACAGGCCCTTTGAATATATATTATGACCTCTGGTTTTGGATTGTTATGGGGTTCCTGTGTGGGAACATTTTTTGTCTCTGCATCTGTATATTTCTTGTGCTTTTCCTTTCTCTCTTTTTCTTGTTTGGCTGTTTTATCTGATTATGATTGTTTTGGTTTTAAATTTTATTTTATTTTAATATTATTCTTTACATGCCTGTTTTTTTTTTCCTCATGATATCTTCAGGGTTTCCCCATGTAAGATCATCTCACGGGCAGACAGAAATCATTTTACTTCCCCTGTCCCAATTTGGGCTATTTTTATTTCCTTTTTTTCTTGCCCAATCATACTGGCTACAACTGTGTAGACCAGTGTATCGAAATACACACAAGAGAAGATCAGGCTCAACCACAAGTTCTGTGTGGCAGACACTGGTTTCCTTTCAGAAGGGAAGTTCAAATGCAACTCTGTTTAGTAGCAGGAGTGAGAGTGAAGAGGGAACATGCCATTTCCTCTCTCCTTGAAAGTCTCGCTAGGTTCATGGCTTTGGTTGAGCCAACTGAAGTGTGATGGGCAGAAAAGGAAGTGCCTCTGTTGAGAGGAATTGTATCTTTACCCTAGATCAGTGGTTCTCAACCTTCCTAATGCTGCGACCCTTTAATACAGTTCCTCATGCTGTGGTGACCCCCCATGCATACAATTATTTTGTTGCTACTTCATAACTGTAATTTTGCTGCTGCTATGAATCGTAATGTAAATATCTGATATGCAGGCTATCTGATGTGTGACCTCCAAAGGGGCTGGGACAGGTTGAGAACTGCTTCTGTAGAGAAAGGCCTTAGAAAGATGTGCCCGCACAGTCTCAGATGAGGGGAGCAGGGCAAATCCTTTTTGAAGAGAGACTCTGAAAGGGAGCAGCAAACACCATTGGCAAGAATGGCCTAGCTGTTTAAATTCCTGGTTAAGGGCACGGTGATCACATTAATGGCCATGGACAATTTTAATGTTGCTGAGGCACAGTTTCATGCTGGCTTTCTGCTTACAAATCAATGAATCTCTTGATTTAACCCCGTGTGACAGGCTCAGGAAAGTACAAGTGTGTGTGTGTGTGTGTATGCAATGAATTGAACCTATGGCCTTGTACAGACTTGTCCAACACGTGACCACTGAAATCCAACCCTAGTCTGTTACTCTTTTGTATTAGCCTGACTTTTCACATTTCAATTCCTTCCATATGTGGTTAAGTGCCACAACGATGCAGTCATTTTTTGGTGCTGGTTGGGACCAATCTCATGGGAGGAAGCATTGTCAGAGTTGAGTCTTTCCCTTTGGAAATGTCTGATTTGACCCATGTACAAGATTGAAAAGATTATTCCCTCAAGTGTTCACAAGTCTAGACCAGTATAGACATACTGCTTATGGAAAACAAAAAGGATAATCAAGTCTCCCCTAAAATGTTTACAATACACTTATCACATTGACCGATTTAGAAAAAATTCTGCCTTTTTTTTTAAAAAATTTTCTTGTGGTAAGGGGTTATCAAATCATTCTGCTATCATGTTACTTAATATGTAAATTTTATTCCTATACACTGTCATAGTATAGGTGAGAATGTTACAGGCCATCACTCATAAAAGGCCAAATTAGAATCTTTTATTTTTGTGTATAGAGGGGGCCATCACAGCAGAAGGACTCTTGGTGCTGAGTCTCAGGGGCATAGCGGTTTTTAAAGGCAAAAGATCACGTCGACCACAATCACATCAATCTGGGATAATGGTCAGAGTGACCTTGCATCTGATTTGGCAGAACATCGCCGTTATTTCTGACACAGCATGACAATTCATTTTGATTTACACCTTTATCAGTTATTTTAGTTTATGTTTAATTTGTACAAACATAATTGTATCAGTTCCTACACCTGGACCAGAGTCAGGGTTGTGGAAAATCTCAAATGTGCTGCCAAGGTGGATGTGGCTGTTGAGGCAGGTGTAGGCTGAGAAGCATCTAAATAGACACATGATAGAGTCAGGACAAGATGATGTTACCTTAGTCATTTTGGCATTGAATAAAGTATGATTTTAAATTTTAAAAAATTTTACAATAAAATCACTAGATTTGTTACTAGTTATATAGTATCCTTGATTATAAAAATTGTTTGTAACTTAAACAGTTGTAAATACTCTTTATAAAAACACTCCTTATAATGTACTCTAGCTTATTGAAAATTATTATTCCAGACAGACAGAGAAAAACAATGGGTCTATAGCTTAATAATGTAAGATTTAATAATGTAAGATTTCTGAAACAGTTTAAAAGAGACAGGAGGCAGAAAGAAAGGTCTGACCTGGCAAAGGCAGGGCCACGTTTATTCACCGCAAGGGGGCATATTCTCATCCACGTGTGTAGTTCAGAAACGCCTACAGAAAAAGATGGCTGCAATCAGGGCAGAAATGACGGCAACAAGCGTATTGGTTTTCTCCTGTAGTGCCTTCCTTCTGGAGTTGCTTTCCCTGGCCGTATGGGAGGCTGGCAGTGTAGTCTTTTAGGAGGAATATAGAGGAAGGATTTCCAGCCCCAGTGCTGGCGGGGACTAGGGTAGGAATTTTTTGGTGCTAGTTGGGACTAATCTCATGGGAGGAAGCATTGTCAGAGTTGAGTCTTTCTCCTTGGGGTGGATAGAAGGCCTCTGTTGGGACCCATAGGTCTGGGGGGAGGGTATCTGAGAAGTTAGCCTCCCCTGGATGGTAACCTTAGCCCATGTGTCTCTTTAGGTAGCATAACAGAGTCTTATTTCCCAGGTTCTTCCAGCATCCCATGAAACATAGTCATACCTCTGTTGTCTCCAATCTCTCAGTCCTATGGCTATGGGATTATAGTTCCCTATTGTGAACTGTTTGGGAGGGACCCCTCTATCTAGGTATATATAGTTTTTGGCATGCTTCCAAGAGGCCTCAGTTTCACAACCCCATTTGGTACAATGGAAACCCACACCCTCCTTCTTATCTGGCTACTGACAGTGTGCGGGCGTCCCATGTGTGGGGAATGCATTGAACTCAAATTCCCAGATTTCCCTCTCAAAAGGTTCCCACAACCATCCCGCAACCATTCAGTAGTTTAACTGAACTCTAAAAGTGGGCATGAAAGAACAAAGGTCTACATGGAACTGGAGTTTGCTCATCCATAGTTAGTTTGACTATCACCTTTTCTGTGTCTGTTATTCTTAATTCCCACGGCCTGATACGAGGAAGATGAGGGTTGTAGCTTTCATTCCCATACTGAAAGAGAGGAAAAAGATGAACATTGTGTTCCAGGTTACAGTCTTATTTTTAAGGGGTCTGAAGTCTGAGTGACAGTCCATAGGTCATCATCCTCAGTGGCCCTTTCATAATTGGGAAAGATGGAGCCAAGGGATGACACCAGCCATGTTAACATCAGCTGGAATGGTTAGGATAATTGGGTAGGGTCCCTTCCAGGAAGGTTCCAGAGTCTGAGTATGGATCTTCTTTACCAAATCAAGTCTTCTGGCTGGGGCTGGTAGGCGGGTTCAGAGGTGGGAGACAGTAGGATTCCCTTCACAGACTGGTCAATAGCTTGGCAAGCTTCCTGCAAAGTCCACAAGGACTTGAGAGGGGAGTGAGTAGAAATTTCTGCCTGGAGGCTATCTCTGAGTTTGGGGAGGATGGGAAGTAGTCTCCCAAATATAACTTTAAGAGGAGTAAGCTTCTCCTGGTAAGGTCTTGAGCAGGAAGAAGGGGAGGATGTTGACTAGTTTCCAGGACCTATTTGGTCTATTTCCCCAAGAGCTTTATTCATCCTTTCTATCCAACCTGAGTTCTGTGGCCTATATTCACAATGTAACTTCCGATTAATATTTAATACCTTTGATTTTGAGTTACTGGGGAGGTAGCCCAGCAGTCAAAATGCCTCCCACACAAGAATGCTTGACGATCACATTTGGGATTCCCAGAACTCAGGTAAATGGTAGGTGGATAAAGGGGCTTGTCTTATAATTCTAGGGCTCAGAAGATGGAGATGAGATATCCATAGCAGGCTGGCCAGCTAGGCTATCAGTAGTAATGAGTTCTGGGTTCAGTTGAGAGACCCTGCTTCAATGAATAAAGTGTAGAACAATCAAGGAAAATACCCCAAACCAACCTCAGGCCTTGATATCCATGTGTGCATATGTGCATTTGCATCCCCCAATACACACACACACACACACACACACACACACACACACACACATTCCAAAACATATACACTTGAAAAAGAAAAAAATTATTTATTTAAAGCCATTTACTAGTCAACCAACATTATAGCTAACCTAACATATCTGTAAAGAATCATAAAGCACAAGAGAGTATAGGGGAAGTATATATATATTGGTTTTTCGAGACAGGGTTTCTCTATGTAGTTTTGGTGCCTTTCCTGGAACTCACTTGGTAGCCCAGGCTGGCCTCGAACTCACAGAGATCCGCCTGCCTCTGCCTGGGATTAAAGGCGTGCGCCACCACCGCCCGGCATGGGGAAGTATATTTTACTTATCTAATGAGGCATAGCTTGTCTCTTCATTTCTAAACTGTAAAATGGTAGCAATATGTTTAACAGCTTTTCTGCAATGCTGGCAGGACTTGTTGAAGAAGGTCATTTCTCCAAGTGACGTTAGCTGCAGAAAGTTGAAGAGGATTGGAGGGTTGTCTCCCATGCATCCAGAGAGTTGGTAATTAGCTGCCTCCCAGTGCTCTGGGAGAGTGTCCGTTCCCTTCCACACATCCACAGCACAGCTAATCTGGGCTTCTTATTGAACAGCAACCCAATTCCAAAAAAGCCTAAGAGAAGTTGGCGTTCCAAGAAGATGAGTCTCAAACACTCTGAGCACTTTTCAGGCCTTAATAATCGATTCAGAATCAAACTTCGCTTCATGCTGACAGCCACTTGGTCAAAGCTCGTTAGATAGCAGAGCCAAGTCAGTGCAGGAGAGGACCATGCAATGGCTGAATCCTGAGAAGAAGACTAACTCTTCAGAGACTAGCAAGAGTAATGCTCTACCGTGGAATAGTGACTAGAGACATATAGTACAAAAATGCAGCTCGTCCTGTTTTCAAAGAACTCACAGAGAAGAAATCTTGTCAATGCTATTAATAATGTTGGCATCCAGGTAGATAGGGGACAATTATTTACTAAGGACAACTGTTTATGGTGTTGAACTAAAGATGTTACAGCTCAAAGTTAGAAGAGTGTAATCATGTGCCCAGTAATCACAGGTGTAACCAACTGGACCCTGGGAATGGCAATTTGCACCAAAATGCAGAAATTACTTCTTGCTTTCAATTCTGCATCCATTCACCTTATTCACTTTGTCCTCCACCCAGAGCTGTTTTATTACTAGTTGACAGAAGGAACCACTGTCGTAACGTGTGGTAAGTCCTTAAGCACCCCTCTCTCTAGGTTTCAAATCAAGAGAATCAGGTGAGGTGGTCTCTCTGTTTCTCGTACACTTTATTACGTTTTTACTACATATCAATCTGGTTGTATTTTTTTCACTGTGCGTCTGTAATGAAAAGGAAATTGAGTTCATTCCCTTGCAATCACACTTCTTTAACCAACTTGAGTCCTCAAAGTTAATTGAGAAGGAAAGAGTTAATCTGAGCTCGCCTCGGAGCAAACCTGTTTGATGCCAACTGATGCCCAACTTGTGGATACAGTGGGAAACTGGGTCTGCTTGAGCAAGAAGGGCTCTTTGTGACAGCCAGTGTTGGAAGAACTCTGCCCTCCCTCCCTCCTTCTCTCCCTCTGTTCCTTTTGACCTCCCTCCAGACCTACTTCCCTCCCCACCCCACCCCCCTTTGTTTTTTCCTGGTTGTTTCTGGGAGTTCCCTTATTGCTCTTGAGACAAGACCTCTTTCTGTGCCCTGGATGTCCTCAACTTTCCCTGCTGGAAAACTGGATGCCCAGTGTGACCAAGAGAATAAGTTCAACTTTGCTCATTTTGCAAGGTTGTAAAGAAAATAAAGTCAAGTAAGTGACTGAATGACTTTCACTTTGTTTAGGCATGTCTTCCCACCCCCGTTTCCCTCATCCCCTGCCCTGCTGTCCTCTCACACAACTCCAGTCCCCCAACTCTACTCTCACCCCCAGTCCCAAGCCTTTGACCACACACTACTCAAATCTGACAGTTTTGCAAGGATCTGCAACCCACCACGGAGAAAGGGCTTGGCTCGGAAGTCCTGAACTCATTAACTTCCAGAGTTCCACCCACAGGCAGCTGCGGGTTCCTCCTCTTAGATCTTTCTACCTAAAGTTCAGTTCGTGACTATTTCAATGAGTTCCAGGAGGTCACGAAAAAGAAACAACAAAAAAGGTAAAAGTTTAACTATTTCACTGATAATATCCTGTGTTGCACCAGATATGCTAAGCTTTCTCTCTCTCTTTCTTTTCTTTTTTTTCTTTACCTTAAGTTTCACTTTCAGGTTTGAAGGAAATGTCTGACTGAAAAAAAAAAAAACCAACTCTGAATGAAAACTATAAGGGGATGCAGGATCTCTGGCTGAATAAAATCAGAATGCTCTTGGCTTTTGACGTTAATCCACCTGTCTCCCATCTGGGGAGTGAAACTGTGTCAGAATCACACAACAGAAGAAGGTAGATGAACAAAAGGAGGTAGATGGTACAGGTATGAGGGGAGAAATGCACCTTAATGCCAAATGCAAATTTAGCCACAAAAATCAAATCTGACTTTTGTGGTAAAACAACAATTTTATGAAGCAATTAAAACAAAAACTATTTCCTCTGTAGACTTCTGTTCTTGGAAAGGCGTATTAAGAAAGCTTCCAGAGGGATTTTGTAATAGGCTTTAAAAAGGGGGTGAAAGTGGCTCTGGGGTGTGCAGGGGGGAGTAAGTAATAAGTAGTAATAAATGCAATGAAAATATATGTATATGTGTAGTATACAGTATGAAATTCTCAAAGATTAAGTAAAAAGATTATATTAGAAATTAAAATGCTTTTTTTTTTTTAAAATGCACCTTTTCCTTAAAGAAACAAAATCCTACAAAGTTAAAAACTCCTTTCTTCTATTTAGTTGCTGTGGGGAGCTGACATTTTATGATAATGTACTTGAGAAAGAAAGAATTCTCGTATGTTCCTAGGAACTAGTGGCTGGCTTCCTATTCCAGAATAAAAGAGGGTGGTGGGAGAGGAGGCAGGCTGTTCAGGAAGTTGTAATGTAAGGTTGGAAAACGGGCTGCAATATTATGGGCTAGATGGGGAAGAATAGTCAACCTTCCACGTATGGCAGTTGTTTCCCTGACTCTATAATGTTATGTGTTTGATATGTTTCTATATGTAGGTGCTGGTATATTAACTTAGAAAAAGATAGCAACATGTTTATAAACCAAAACATAAATCGTGCCTAACACCAGGTATTCACTCTCTGCACTCTCTGTCTTAGTCATATTAGGGTGCAGTCTTTCCCTCGAATTAAGAAATATAATTCTGTGTGCCTTCAAAATTGCTTCCCCAAATGCAAGGTCTCTCTCCTACTTTTCCCCTGCCTCTTTTTAAGAATCATTCAGTGGTAACTTGTTCTTCATTCTCTTTTCGTATTTTTGTTTGTTTGATTGAAATGTGTCAAATTACTGTCTTCTTAGTTGTTCAGCTGACTGCAGGGTTTGGAATTTAACATTTTTCTTTCCCCAAATGTTCTGGAAGCTTTCCTTTACTGTTACCTATTAACTCATGTTACTGATGAGCAGTTATTTATAAAAAATGAATCTCTTTCCTTTGGAAATAATTAATGATATAGTCACCTTACAAAATGTTTAGGATTTGTACCCTGTGTGTGACTGTGAGTCTGTGTGTGTGCGCACGCATATGTGTGTGTGTGGGGGTAGCATTCTGAATTTCCTAAGATTTTATCCATGACTTCCTTTTTTCATACATCCTGCTTTATTAACACTTAGTGGATTTTTTTTTCTCTCAATGAAGTATGTTTTCAGATTGGGAATGTTGTTCAGTTACTCAGAGATACAGTTTGTAAGTCCATCAGTCCTCAGTAATTCTAATTTCTATTCACAGCCTTACCAGAGGGGTAGATATCACCTAAACAAAGACTGGAATACCTTACAGGGATTGTACCCATAATCTGGTAAGCAGGGGAGAGAAAACCTTATGGTAGTAGGAGGAAAACTTGCTAGTTGTCTGTCTCTTACTTTGACAACTAATGTGTAATGTAAATTTTATGAAAGGTACATATGTATAAAGAAAGCAGTAAATATCATATGATCACTGGGGGTGCATGAACTGTATACTTTGAGGGAATGGGGAGGCCAGTAATTGAAACACATATTGCAGGTAAATTTCAAAATTAATGCACCAAATAAAGGCAGCCATATGTATGAGAATGAATTAGGTTCCATCCTCTGAAGTTATAAGAACAATCTGTAGAGAGAGCAGTGGTTGCTTCTGGGAGTAATGTTGGAAATTAACTGGGACGGAGACAGAGGAATTCTCTGGATTTGAGTTACACAGATTTATGCATTTGTCAAAAGTCAGAGAATGTATACTTAAAATGCTTGCATTTTACTATGTGAAAATTTGCATTGGCTAACAAATTCGGTGCAAAAGAAATGCTGAAACTATTGATGAGAAAGTAATCTGTTGAGGGGGAAGATTGATGTTTGTGGTACATGTTTGGGAGCTGATGATACAGGTATTTGGATAGATTATTATATCTGTTTTAACACAAGCAGATTCACTGTAAAATTCTTTGGATTGTCTAGAATATTTAAGAATACTTTTTTTGCTTCTCTTTTTTGCTTGTTTTGTTTTGAGACAAGGTCTCACTTTGTAGCCTTCACTGGGCTGGAAATTACCTTGTAGTCTAGCCTGGCCTCAAACTTACAGCGATCCACCTGCCTCTGCCTCCAAAGTGCTGCTGGGATTAAAGATATAAGATATTGTATCTGGCCCTATTTAAGAATTTTTATGCAAAATTTTGGGAATTTGTTGACCTTAAGATATCTATATAATGGAGCATTTTACAGCAACAAAAAATGAGAAATGTCAAGACATGATGAGATGTGGATACATCTTAAAAACCTCATATGGAGCAAAGAAAAGAATGATGGATCACAGAATGATACACACATTATCCCTGTTAGCCATGGGAATGTGTGTAGCTGGAGAGTTTCTCTCTGGGTCCTGCCAAGTCCTCGCAGTCCCGCAGCCCACTTATAAAATAAACACACAGATGCTTATATTATTTAAACGGTTTGGCCTAATGGCTCAGGCTTCTTGCTAGCTGTTCTTATATCTTAAATTAACCCATTTCTATTAATTTATAAGTTGCCATGTGGTTCGTGGCTTACCATTATCTTAACATCTTCTCATGGCAGCAGCTGGCAGCATCTCTCTGCCTCAGCCTTCCACTTCGCAGAATTCTCCTCTCTGCTTGTCCCGCCTATACTTCCTGCCTGGCTACTGGCCAATCAGCACTTTATTTATTAACCAAATCAGAGCAACACATTCACAGCCTAGAGAACATCCCACAGCAAATGTGTTCTAGGACCACAGTGAGCGCCTGAGAGCATCAGGAATATCCAACCCTACATATACCAATTTACCTGTATATTCGTGCCTATGGTGAAGTTTAATGATAGACCCTTTTTTGATATTATAGTCTGGTAAAAGTTATATGGCTGTTCAGTCTCTCTGTCTTCCTGTCTCTGTCTGTCTCTCTCTTTCTCCCTAAAAATGCCCTAATTCCTCATTGCATTGTAGTAATATTTTGCATCATGGCTGCCACAAGTAATTGAAACTGTAGAGTGTAAACCATGCTAATGAGGGACTGGTGTAATGTAAGATTTTATTAATACTTGATACAAAGGCAGGTAACCTTTTGTATAGGAGATAGCATTGTTTGTGTTTAGGAAGAATGAAGAATTCATGGGGTGGGCATGACAGATTTCTAAAGCACTGGAGAAACTTTTGTTTCTTGATTTGAGTAAGCAATTCTAGTGATATACCTATTGAAAATTCAATAATTTGTACATTTGTGATTTGTGCACTATTTTGTACACATTTAAAATATAATTGCTAAAATGAAAATCAATCAGGGTAGGCCTCATGTGCAAAGATAAGCTTATGTCTAAGAATATGAAATAGAAAGATAGAAGAAGGAAAATGCAAAACTTGATATGGAGGACAGGATTACACAGGATGACCAATATCTGCTTGAAAGCATTTCCAAAGGAGAGAATATAGAAAGTGTAGGAAAGGAAATTGTCATAGAAAAAGAAGACTATAAAAGTTGAGGGAAAACATGAACCTTCAGACTGAAAACAGTAACAATAGACACATTTTGGAGGAAAGACATAACTTGAAATATCCTTGTGAAATTCCACACTACCACCTTTAAAGAAAAGACACTAAAATGTATAAAGAGAAACTGTTAAGGAAAAAAATTATATAAAGGAGGAGAAATCGGATGTATATCAGACCTATTAGCAATGTTGGAGAGTAAAGAGACAAGGAGATGATGCTTCATGGTTTTGTGTGAAATGTATTTTTAAATGTATTTTTATTTTTATGAGTGCTTTTCCTACATTGTATATGTACACTATGTGCATGCCTTGGTGCACATGGAGGCCGGAACAGAATGGAGATCCCCTAAAACTGGAGTTACAAATGATTGTGAGTTACCATGTGGATGCTGGGAATTGAACACGGATCTTTTAGAAGAACAGAAAGTGCTTTTAGTTGCTAAGCCGTGTCTCTAGTCTCGTGATATGTATTTAAGGTTTATATTCCTGTATGAAAAAGCATAGCGCCGGGCAGTGGTGGCGGCGCACGCCTTTAATCCCAGCACTCGGGAGGCAGAGCCAGGCGGATCTCTGTGAGTTCGAGGCCAGCCTGGGCTACCAAGTGAGTCCCAGGAAAGGCGCAAAGCTACACAGAGAAACCCTGTCTCGAAAAACCAAAAAAAAAAAAAAAAAAAAAAAAAAAAAGAAAAAGCATAGCAAAGCTCATTACTTTGTTCAATTAATATATGCTAATAAAAATTAATAAAAAAGGAGTCTGTACTCCAGATAACCCATGTATCAAAGTTATTGGAGACAAAAAGACCACAGATCAAACTTTCAAAGGCCTTTGAATTTTGTCAGTAATACTTCAACTCTTTTCTTTTCATTCTTAAACCAAATACTACCAAAAACCAACCCAAGGGCATCTCAGAACCCAAAATTTTCTGTTTAGTTTTTAAAGGAAAACCAAAAGCAGTTTGAAAGAACTCTAGACTCTGCAGATGGTCCTTTGTCACTGTTTGGGAACAATGTAGGTTGTCACAAACTGTGAGGGGAGCCACCTGCAATTCATGCTCAACCAGTGTGAATTAATGAGCAGCTTTGTGTCTCTTGCTGAGACCCTTACAGTTCAAATTCTCCACACTTTGGCGTTTCTACTGCCGTGCTCTTGTCCAGTGCTTAGCTGTGAGTATCTCATGAGAAATTCGGGTTATTCATTACAAAGTAAAATATTAAACATAGAGCATAGCTATAATCATGTGCTCTTAAAATAAAAATAAAAACTTACAAAAATGTTTGAATTTGAGAAAAAAAAAACAAATCATGTGCTCTTAACTCCCAGTGTTATTACTTTGGCTGAATAATGGTTTTAGCATTACATTGCTTATCCTGAGAACCAGAGGATCATCTCCTTTGGTCCTCACAGTTACCTGTGGAGAATTTCATCTAGATCTGAGAAATGAATTAACTTGTCCAAAGCTACAAAACAGAAGCACCATTATCAGAACGCAGGTCGTGTTATTCCACGGTCTGTCTACTCCCTTCACTGTGTTCCTCTAAGTTTCACTGATTCTTCAGTGAATATTGACTGATACAAACATCAAATTATGAATGAAATTTCCCAGCCTTTGCTTTTGCTAATTAATCTAAATAACATTTTTTTTCATGCTTACTCACAGATCCAGACCAAAACCCCTAACATTTCATATCTTAGCAATATTAACTGGTGCTATACTAACAGTTACAGGAATTTGAGGATGGAAAAATGTGGTAAAGACAGAAGAGCATGCATCTCCTGTGTTATCAAGTAAGGCATCAAGAAATTCTGTGTCGTCAGTAGATGAAGAAATATAGTTTTATGTAAATGTAACACAAATTGCTAAATGGTCTTTTTAATAAAAAACTCTGGAGCCAGATATTGGGGTGAAAGTTGAAAGATCAGAGGGCTAAAACAAGCTAGCCACAAGTTCTTACCACTGGCAATCCTCAGCCCAAGAGAGACCTACTTCCTGTATATTCTTACCTTATATACCTTTCTGTGCCCTGCCATCTTACTTCTTCTCTCTGCCCTGCTATATCACTTCCTGTCTGTCTGTACAGACCTCTAGACCTCTATGGTTAACTAGGGCTGGGATTTAAGGCGTGTGCCACCACATCTGGCACTGTTCCCAGTATGGCCTTGAACTCCCAGAGATCCAGGTGCATCTTTGCCTCCTGACCTCTAATGCTAGGATTAAAGGTGTGTGCTATCACTGCCTGACCTCTATGTTTAATAGAGTGGCTGGCTCTGTCCTCTGATCCCCAGATAAGCTTTATTGCGGCACACAAATAAAATATCACCACAAGTAAAGTCTTTTAAACTATAAATGCAACACTATATTCGGTGAAGATAATCACTATAGAAAACTAGTAAAGAAAACAAGAGAAGGGTATAGTTAAACTCCTAACATTTAGAGTAGGATTAAAATTGCTTCATATCAGTAACTACATGGGTGAGCCTGAGGATAGTATGACCAGTGAAATACACCAGACAAAGGAAGACAAAAATCCTGTGTTTATATTTCCTTTATAGGGCAGAATCATGAAAGGGTGTTCATCCTATCTAATACTCTCCTTCGGGGGACTTTTGTCCCTGTGGGTTCTTTGTGCATCTTCCACAAACCAGTGCACTGTGAGACATGAAGTAGCTGACTGCAGCCATTTGAAGCTGACACACATACCTGATGACCTTCCTGCTAACATAACGGTGTTGAATCTTACCCACAACCAACTCAGAGGCTTACCACCGACCAATTTTACAAGATACAGCCAACTTACTATCTTGGATGCGGGATTTAACTCCATTTCAAAACTGGAGCCAGGACTGTGCCTAACACTCCCTTTGTTGAAAGTCTTGAACTTCCAACACAATGAGCTATCGCAGATTTCCGATAAAACTTTCATCTTCTGCAGGAACCTGACAGAACTCTATCTAATGTCTAACTCAATACACAAAATTAAAAGCAACCCTTTCAAAAACCAGAAGGTAAGAGGAGTATGTCCATTTTGTTCTAAGAAATGCAAATGTAATCTAAAGTTACATGAAGTTGAGTTTTCAAGTTACTGAATCCTCAAAGTCTTCATAGCTATTAAGGTAAGAGTACAAACGCTGATCAATCCCTCTTTGTGACTGCTGGGGCACACCTGTGCATGTGGGTACTGTGATGTAAATCTGCTCAAAATTACAGTCTCAAGTTGATTGGAACATTAAGAACTCTCCCTCTCTTGTATTGTCTCATTTGAAATAGGACTCAGAAGAGAGACATCATCAGCAGAAATGCATCTGACTATCCCATAGGGAACATAGAAAATAAACTCATGGTGCTGCTGAATTTAGGATGTGATGTAGTAAGAAACACAATGAGTCCAAATTCTGACTTAAGTAAAAGTAAAAAGTTGAAACA
This sequence comes from Peromyscus leucopus, assembly GCF_004664715.2. NCBI lineage: Eukaryota > Metazoa > Chordata > Mammalia > Rodentia > Cricetidae > Peromyscus > Peromyscus leucopus. The sequence goes on along the minus strand of NC_051077.1, from coordinate 30,023,896 downwards.
ATAGGAAAGCAGACTCTTTGGCTAAACATTGCCTACCCTTTGGAGTTTAAGAAGTCTTGGAACATTGCCTTTTCAGTGGCTTCCACCTTTTTCTTTTAAATGCTTTGCTTGAATTTTAAATCTATGAAAAGTATGTGGTATTAGCTAGTAACCTCAGCAACTCCTAACTGCTTTCTTTAAACCAAAGACATTTGTAAAAGACTTGTCTTCTTTGTTTTGTGGCCTCAAATAAAATATTGAGTCTTATTCTTTCTCAGATGCCGAGGACATAATGTACTACTTTAAATGCTCTGAGAAGCATTGATAAAGTGATATGTTGGCCAGTCTTTGAGCCTCCTTAAATCATAGTGTGCAGGAAATTCCTTTCAATGCAAAGATCTCAAAATCTGATCAGAGAAATTACTAGAGAAACATTTTTTTCTTTTTAATGCATACATGAAAGTCTTATTTCTTTAATATAAATTCCAGTTGATGTTCCCCTAACAGGCATCAGGGTTTTCCTGCCTTTTTGCCTGAATTTGAAGCTTACAGGCAGATGCCCTGATACTCTGGCTTTTATAACCTTCCTACTCCCACTTCCAAGACGTTCCCTGAGCCTTAGCTGTAAGGGTTGTGTTGTTTTCTCTTTCTTCCTTCCTTCCTTCCTTCCTTCCTTCCTTCCTTCCTTCCTTCCTTCCTTCCTTCCTTCCTTCCTTCCTTCCTTCCTTCCTCTCTCTCTCTTTCTTTCTTCCTTTCCTTCTTTCCTTTCTTCCTCTCTCTTCCTTCCTTCCTTCCTCCCTCCCTCCCTCCCTCCCTCCCTCCCTCCTTCTTTCTTTCTTTCTTTCTTTCTTTCTTTCTTTCTTTCTTTCTTTCTTTCTTTCTTTCTTTCTTTCTTTTTCAAGACAGGGTTTCTCCATGTAGTTTTGGTGCCTGTCCTGAATCTCACTCTGTAGACCAGGCTGGCTTCGAACTCACAGAGATCCACCTTGGCTCTGCCTCCCGAGTGCTGGGATCCAAGGCATGTGCCACCACCACCTGGCTGTGTTGTTTTCTTAAATGAGTATTTTCTTCTTTTTTTCTATAACTAGTTTCCAAGATTCATGAATTATGTTTACTAAGCCATGTAGCTATCCTTTATAACATAAATAAATGCTTATAAATAAGTAAGCCAGTTTATAAGCTTAAATTCTTTAACTTGGTGAGAGAAATAAGTTGATTCATGAAGAAATTAAATCCTTACAAAAAAGGGTGGGTTTTTTTTGTTTAATTGTTTTAAATTGAAATAGAATTACATCACCTCCCCCTTTCTACCTTTCCACTCATCCCAGCTACCTTCCCTCAGATTCCTGTCATGTGACCCCAACACTTTCATGGATATCCTCTCTTTGATTTGCATTGTTACATATGTATGTGTGTGTGTGTGCGTGTGCACGTGCACAAATATATAGAAATATAACTCACTGAATCTGTTTTTGTTGTTTGTGTGTACATTGTTTCAAGGCTGCCTGCTCTGCATTGGACAACCCAATATGGGGACTCATCATCACTGGGAGAGGATGAACTTTCTTCTCCCAGCAGGCATTAATAGTTCTTTGTCTAGGGATTGGTTCCCTTGAAATTTACCCACTTTCATGTAACATGTCTATTGATATTGTCATTTCTCTGGTCTTGTTTATGCAGCCATGTATAGGAGAGGCTTTTTCCACAGCAGACTGGTCCAAAAATTGAGGAAGAATGGGGGGAAAGACTGTAACAACAGTGGCATTTTTAATTGCCCCAAAAGTTACCATTCCTTTGGAATAATAGAAATCGGTCAGTTTTTCCTTTGGGATTTACCTCCAAGAGTCACACACTTGGAGGGAGTTGCTTCTGGTGTCTCTCATGTGCATGTATCTACTTTTCACTCTCAGAATTTGACCAAGTTAGATCTGTCGCATAACGGTCTATCATCTACGAAGTTGGGAACTGAGGTCCAACTGGAAGACCTCCAGGAGCTCCTGTTATCAAATAATAAGATCCTTGCACTCAGAAGTGAAGAACTCGATTTCCTTAGCAATTCATCTCTGCAAAAATTGGACTTGTCATCCAACCCACTTAAAGAGGTGAGAAGTGGAGGTGAAATTATTTCCTATGCTACCTTTAGGTGTGTGTAATCCCTGTGTTGCACAGATGGGAATTTAGGATTTCCAGTGAAATAAAATGATAAGCTCTGCCATGTCTTTAAGACATCATTCAACACTTGCTGTTGGGGGTCACTGACACCTTCATCAGAAAGAGTTGAGAATTGCCCGTTGATGGGGTCAGTTTTAATTCCTGTGCCATTGCAGAACTGTTCTTTGATTTTTGAAAAGACTCTGACTTTAGTTTCCTAATTATATTGTGGAAATCAAACTCCTCCTCCTGAGATCTCTATACAGACGAAAACACTATGGTGGCCGCCTACTTGGGTTAGCCACGCCTACTTGTGTTAGCCACGCCTACTTGTGTTAGCCACTCCTGCGCAGGCTTTGTCTTTAAATGTGTGATGAGGTAACTCATCCAAGTGATCTGTGCTTCAGCCTTCCAAACCTATACTACCTGATGGAACTATGAGGCAAAAGAATTTAGTAGTACATTTGGCATACAGCAGTTCTTGGTATAAAAAATTCCCTGTGATGGAATATTTCTCAGTTACCTTGCTCTTCTTTGGCCCATGATCTTCGGCTGAACTATTTTCATGCACATCTATGTATATATTACACACATTTGGTGCTTTTGAGTCCATTGAGTATTGCTCATATGTATGTGTTTAGAACTGACCATGTGGTATCTCTGGGGAAGACTGACTCTCTTTCTCTCACTAGTCATTAACTGCCTGGAACTCTTCATCTAGGGTATTTACTAGTTACAAGAATATGGGGAGTTATAAAACTATTTTTCAGATATGAGAGACCATGAAGAAAATTATCCTGAAAGAATACGGAAATAATTTGTCTATGTTACTCTATTTTTAAAATACATTTTCTCTGATTAGAACAATTATTGACATAACCTTATAAAATACATAAACAAGGAGTATTAACAAAAGTCACTTAAAAGTCTATCATCAGAAACAAACATTGCTAGTATTTGTGTATATATATATTTACAATTCTTCTCTAAATAATTATAAGAATGCCAACCACAGCTTAATCTCAGAACACTTAACTCAGTACCAACACTGTGAAAATGATTTCTCTATATTTTGTATGTATATACATGCTCTTCTTAATCAACTTATTTTTACACAAAAATAAATTAAGACAAAGAAGGTCAGATGATAGGGTAGCCTTTCTGGTACCTTACCCAAGACTATGCTCTCTCCACACCTGTGCAATATTGACTCTTGGCGGCAAAATAAATGTCCTATCATTGAGCATCTCCCACACAATTAATAATTAAAAAAAATCACCTTAACTTTCAAGTCTGCAAGCAATGTTCAGGTGAATGTACTGTAATTTAATAATTGCCTGCTTTTCATTTTTGACTCCCTTTAAAAAAGCAATAAAGCACCTTCTTTTCATCTTCCTAGTTAGTTTTGCTCCATTAGCCCACACTTGTTACAAGCTACCTATGAGAAATCTAAGCCCCTTTGCTTTCACATTAAGTGCAAGCTCTGGCTACCACCCTCTCTAGAGTCCCTCTTCGAGTACCAGGACAACTGAGGCTTCTGATAATGGAATGTAAGTCAGTGGAAGACCGCTGAAAACACTCTCATGAAATAAAGTAAGAAGAAAACCTGGAAAGACAAGACCAATAGCTCACTTTAGAGTTCCAGAAGAGAAACTACATGTCACTGTTTCATGACATGTGGCCACAGAAAGTGGTCACCAAGACAGACTCAGGGTTTGCCCCTTTACAGTTTTCACACAGAGTTTATTAAATGCAACTGGGTTCGGTGTGGTTTAGGCAAAATGCTGGGAGATGCAACCTTACCTGGGAAGCCAGGGAAGACCCTGGGTTGTGGGTTTAGGTGGGGTGGGGGTGTGGAAGTGGTTACAGGCCCAGAGTGAAGAAGGAACCATTCACTAGAGGGATAGAGTGGACTGCCCTGCCCAAGTCATTTGGTGAACTGAGCAAAGATGCACTTTAGTATGCCCTTCAGAGCCTGTTACATACTGGTTTTTGTTTGTTTGTTTTGAACCGTCAGTTTTCTCCAGGGTGTTTTCACGCAATTGGCAATTTATCCGCTCTCCTTTTGAACAACGCCCAACTAGACCTCCACCTCACGGAGAAACTCTGTTGGGAACTTTCAAACACAAGCATCCAGAATCTCTCTCTGGCTAACAACCAGCTTCTGGCAACCAGTCTCGCGACTTTCTCTGGGCTGAAGCAGACCCATCTCACATCGCTGGATCTTTCCTACAACAGCCTACGCGATGTGGGTAACGATACCTTCTCTTGGCTCCCACACCTTAGGTACCTGTCTCTGCAGTACAATAACATACAGCGTTTGTTTCCTCGCTCTTTTTATGGACTTTCCAATCTGAGGTACCTGAATTTGAAGCGAGCATTTACTAAACAAAGTATTTCACTTGCTTCTCACCCCAAGATCGATGATTTTTCTTTTCAGTGGCTAAAATATTTGGAATATCTCAACATGGATGATAATAATATTCCAGGCACAAAAAGCAATATGTTCACGGGCTTGACGAGTCTGAAGTATCTAAGTCTTTCCAAAACTTTCACAAGTTTGCAAACTTTAACAAATGAAACGTTTTTGTCACTTGCTCATTCTCCTTTGCTCACACTCAATTTAACGAAAAATCACATCTCAAAAATAGCAGGTGGTGCCTTCTCTTGGTTGGGCCAACTCAGGATACTTGACCTTGGTCTTAATGACATTGATCAAGAACTCACAGGCCAGGAGTGGAGAGGTCTGAGAAATATATTTGAGATCTACCTGTCCTATAACAAATATCTCCAACTGACTAGCAATTCCTTTGCTCTGGTTCCCAGTCTTCAGAGACTGATGCTCAGGAGGGTGGCACTAAAAAATGTGGTAATCTCCCCTTCCCCTTTCCGCCCTCTCCGTAACCTGACTATTCTGGACTTAAGCAACAACAATATCGCCAACATAAATGAGGACTTGTTGGAGGGTCTGGAGAATCTAGAAATCCTGGATTTTCAGCACAACAACTTAGCAAGGCTCTGGAAACATGCAAACCCTGGCGGTCCTGTTAATTTCCTGAAGGGCCTGTCTCGCCTCCACATCCTGAATTTGGAGTCTAACGGCTTTGACGAAATCCCAGTCGGGGTATTCAAGAACTTATTTGAACTAAAGAGCATCAATCTAGGATTGAATAATTTAAACATACTTCTACCATCTATTTTTGATGACCAGATGTCTCTAAGGTCATTGAACCTTCAGAAGAACCTTATCACATCGGTGGAGAAGAATGTTTTTGGGCCAGCTTTTCTAAACCTGAGTAGTTTAGATATGCGCTTTAACCCATTCGATTGTACATGTGAGAGTATTGCCTGGTTTGTTAACTGGATCAACCAGACCCACGCTAACATCTCTGAGCTACCGACTCATTACCTCTGCAACACCCCGCCTCAGTATCATGGCTTCCCGGTGATGCACTTTGATACATCATCCTGTAAGGACAGTGCCCCCTTTGAACTCTTCTTCATGATTAATACCAGTGTGCTCATGACTTTTATACTAATGGCATTGCTCATTCACTTCGAGGGCTGGAGGATATCTTTTTACTGGAATGTTTCTGTTCATCGGGTTCTTGGTTTCAAGGAAATCGAAGCACAGCCTGAACAGTTTGAATATACAGCATACATAATTCATGCCCATCAAGACAGAGACTGGGTTTGGAAACACTTCTCCCCAATGGAGGAACAAGACCAATCTCTCAAATTCTGCCTAGAAGAAAGGGACTTTGAAGCAGGTGTTCTTGGACTTGAAGCAATTGTCAACAGCATCAAAAGAAGCAAAAAAATCATTTTTGTTATAACATACCATCTATTAAAAGACCCTCTGTGCAAAAGGTAGGTGGGTTTTATGAATGTTTACGTCTGCACTCATTTTTCAACCGAACTTGCAAAATTACTACATTGACAACTCATAAAATTTCTAGCAACAAAATTAAGGGGGAAATTCTAACTCTTAGTGAAAGTACAAATACATTCCACAAATAATTTTATATTGTTAAGCTTTTAACTTTTCTCATCTACTTGTTAGTTATCTAACTATCCATTTTAATGTTCTATTTAGATTCAAGGTACACCATGCGGTTCAGCAAGCTATTGAACAAAATCTGGATTCAATTATATTGATTTTTCTTCAGGATATTCCAGATTATAAACTAAACCATGCACTCTGTTTGCGAAGAGGAATGTTTAAGTCCCGTTGCATCTTGAACTGGCCAGTTCAGAAAGAACGGATAAATGCCTTTCATCATAAATTGCAAGTAGTGCTTGGGTCACGAAATTCAGCACATTAAATTTATGTGGAGATTAAGTTGATAAAGGGATATATCCAATTTATAAAGGTCCATCATAAATCTGAGTTTTACTTGAAAGTTTATGTTTATATGTATAGATGATGATGTTGTATCATAATTGAATTTCATTTTTTGAAATATTTCTTATTTCAGGCCTCTTATCAACAATTGTTTTATTTACCTACTCCAAACAAATACCTGGGCAGTTAAGAGCATCCTCTGTTAATGACTTCACAGTTGATCTCTGAGGTGTATCACAGCTTCAGAGGGGTTTTAAAGTAGTCTTTATATAAATAAAACTGAGAGTTTTATAGGTATAATTTATTTTTAAGATGGAGTTTTACTATGTAACTCAGGTTGATCTGGAAATTACTATGCTGGAGTTTGACCTTGAACTTGTGAAATTACAGAGATCTGCCTGCCTCTGTCTCTGGAGTGATGCCTTTAAAGGCATGCAGCACTACACTCAGCTACATGAGATTTTATAACACTCACATTTTGAGACACTTATAGAACGAAAGATAACTGCTTTTATGGTACAAGCCTACTTCAATGGGAACAAGAGTAAAATATTTAGAAAGAGTTTTTCTTTTTTTTTTTTCAGTTGAAAAGCTTTGTATTTTATTTTCATGTTGGTTTTGATAGATGTTAGGTAGCCTTGAAATCTGCATACTCAAGAACAGAATATTTTCATAATCTTCATAGTGTAACAGACCCCCAGACCTTAACACAACTGACTCCATGATGGAAGTACCATTTAGGCCATAAAACTCAGCATGAAGATCAGCCAAGATGAAAAGAAAGGCCTGATGGATTCATCAGTCTGTAGTTCTAGGAAAGTCTCTAAATGTACTAATCTTGCTTTTTGGCTTTTGTAGTTCTGCTTCTGGCTCACTGTTCTTCTTAACTGAAGTATGTCAACCCAGAATATGTTCTTTGTGCTTAAAAACTGACCCTGAGAAAGCCTCGGGGCTACCTACACTGAGATCCTAAACACCTAGTGTGGTCACTGACTAATAATAAAGACTTCCTATTAACTTAAACCCATGTTCACACAGTCTTCTCTGCTGGATATCCCACAACAATAGATGACTTTTATTACTTGATAAAATAGATATTAGAATAAATACTTGCATTTTCCTAATATTTGTGTTTCTTTTGCAAGAGAATTTAAATAATTTTCTTAACCATATTATAGAAAGGCTTGCTTCCGGAACATTGGTCCATAGATTGTCTTTGTGTAAACAGCATTTCCCTCCTTGGGTGACAGACTCAGGAAGTGGCTTTGGTTGAGTCAGTTGGTCTCTGTGGGATTCTTGGGCTCTTAACTTATGAAATTATAATGAGATATAAAACCTCAAATAACTAGAGATGATGATTTGGGTATAATATATTTTTATATATAGAACATTCCATATGAATATATTATATCATGAGATGATACACAATGGGTAACTTAGCTCCTAGGAAAAGGCCATTAAATTAGGTTTTATCTTTAATAAAACAAAGCCTTTAGTTTTGTTTTCTGATAAAAAGAGTAAACATCTTGGAAATCCACATAAAATGATTTTCAAAATATCTCTTGCTCTGGTACTGAGACATTAGAGTGTAAATGAAAATGTTGAGTCAACAACCACTCCGCTGACAGTGTAGGCCATCTCTCTCCACTGTTAGGCTCCTCTCTTGTCACATGTACCCTTGAGAATGAACTGACTGTGGAAATCCCACATGCAGTGTTTGGAAGAACGAACAATCAATGGTGATTAGGAGAGAGGTGAATAGGTGTAGAAGGCTATAAGAGGTGGCATTTGCTCTGCCCTGCAAGTAGCAGGGAGCCTTCCAGCAGCAGATAAGAACAAAGATTGGGAAATATGCTCTTTACTCAGTGCTGAATGCCTACAAAAGTCGCTTGTAATTGTGTTGCATGGCAACTTTACTTATTCTCTTCCATTTGTCTTATTTGTTCACTTTTCAAAATCAGTATGGACTTAATGTAAACTTGTATTTTGTGTTAAAGAACTATTAACTTAGTATACTATTTGATGGTTTTGTTCAAATTGTTTTAGTATTGGATTTAGGGAGCCCTTCTATCCCTTGTGTCTCTTTTTCCCTTTGACATACTGCATCATCCTCTCTCTCTCTCTCTGACGTGTGTGTGTGTGTGTGTGTGTGTGTGTGTGTGTGTGTGTGTGTGTGTGTAAATTTACTTGTTGGAATTGCATTGTGCTTCAAAGTAATCCTGGATGTTCCCTTGCTCCCTGTTTAAGCAATCTGCAAGGAGTCTTGAATCCTTTCAATCTAGAACAGTATTATTACACCTTGTTAGTAAGTGAATGCCTTCCGTGCTTCCAAAGCAAGCAATGTGAGTGAAAATCAACTCATACATATGTATGTATCTATAAATATTGCCATATTTATACACATCTAATATGTATATTAAATTAACTAGTCTGGATGAACAATAGTGCATTTTGGCGTCTCCAACTCTAATTGATCACCTTAATCTTTGCCTTGCTTTTCTGTGGCCATCCATGCTAACGGAGATCACCATCTCTGTACTTAATCATGCAATTCTATATATACCAGTATCAGAATTGCTAACCCACATGCTGGGGAAGGCAACTTTCGTAGCTACACTAAAAAGCTTAAATACAATGCCTTTTGTGTTAGTTTTACATTCTGTTTTCTAAAGTTGCTTCAGCTAGTATTCGCCCCTCACTCCCTTCAATGAGGTTAATATTCTTTTGTAATATTGCTAGATTCTGTTGTCAGTCTACACTCTATCCTGTGATTTCTGATCTCTGGAATTGTTTGGGTTTTGTTTGCATACACAAAAGCTTTTGTATGCTTTGTGTGATAAGGTTTCATGGGTTTTGACAAATGTATAACATATTAAACTTCATCCCTTTGCAATCTTATCAGATAGTTTTCTCACCCTAAAACATGCCCCATGAATTATCATTAAAAGGGGCTGAGGCAGTAACTTAGTGGTTAAGGGTGCTTGCTGCTCTTGCAGAAGACTTGAATTTGGTTCTCAGCACATCGGTCAGGTGGCTTTCAACCACCTATAACTTTATCTGCAAGAGATCTAATGCCCTCTTCTGGTCTAGGAGGACATCTACATGAAAATGTGCATACTCACACACAGACACATACAGAAACAGAAATAAAAATAAGATAAAATTTCTAAAATTATTTATTCAAATTTGGCTTCTCTTGGAACCCATATCAACTATGGCCTATTTACTAATTTTGTAGGTTTACGTTTTACATAATGGCATATTGGCATATGAATAAAGTCTTAGTGTGTCGCTAAAAACTTCTGAGTTCATTGACTTATTTGGAACATTGCCATTTGCTGAATTTAAGGAGCCTCTTGCTGACATATTCAGGTGCTTGGATGTAAACATGTCAGCACTCTCAGGGCTGAGTTTCCATGCTGGCAATAAGCAGTTTGAACAGAATCAAGGCAGACTACACAGTAGACAGCAAACTGAATAGCAATCACAGAATAGTGCTGCAGAGCTGTGTCACAGCAGAACATCACATGACCACTGGAAACCATGGAGACTAACACGGCCAATGGGGATGAGTGCTAACTGTCCTTTGCTTCTTTATAATCTGGTCTCCAATTGTTAGCCAATCCTACAGAATTAGCTGTTCTGATAGCTCATTGAGCACTACAACATATCTGAAAATCCCACATGAAGATGAAAAAGAGGTATAAATCCTATCTTGGGAATTCCTGTCTTCCCTCCACTTCAGCTCATGAATAACCCCCTCCTTATTAACCTTGATAGGTGTGTGGCTCACTCTGAGAATGCACTTGTATCTTAAGCCTGCACTTTTGCTCTATGATAAAACCTCCAACCCCCTTCTTTTGTCTGTCTCTGGGTCTTTCCCAGACTGTTTTGAGAGCCAGGGAACACTGAATAGGGGTCTCCCTCTCATCCATCTCTCTCTCTCTCTCTGAGGAAACCTCACCCCTTACCACTTATCAGTTCCCACTTCTGAAGGAGTCTATACAGTCTGAGCCTACAGTCATCCATAGTGTGACTCTACGAAGAAAGATTTTAATTTTCACAATGTCTACCACCATTACTTGTTAATACTTATTTCTTCAGCGTTTTAGGTAAGATTTGTTTTGAACTGAAATACCCTCCTCTATTTGAGCATCATAAGACAAACATAGTACTTCTTAAACATAATAGATATAACTACTTCTTCTCTTCTTGGTAATATTGTGTGTGCTGTCTATCAGTAAGCTTTACTCTTCACTTACGTATTTTCAAATTATTTTTATAAATTAATCATTGATTTATAGGAGATGAGAAACATTTTTTTCTCCTATTTTCTTGTCTGCTTTAAGATGGTTGATCAAATGGCCAAATTTAAACTGAATTCAAATATCTTTTTTTACTGTTGCTTAATATTTAATAAAGACACAGAGAGTGATTTGTTTAAACAAAGTGTATACTTGCTTATACAAATAAAACTAATAAAATGTGGACACTCTGACTTGTATTTGACCTACACAGGAAGCAACATCCTAAACATCTATAAACTGCCCTTATAATTGTTCTCAGGAGGAGTCTTTATCCCTTGGGTTTAAGACAAAGGGATTGAAGGAAAAGGATGTTTGTCTGACTTCCTGCTCAGTGTCTATAGAGGACCAGGACCTGTCTTGTTTAATACTCCCAGGTGCCCACCATGCAGTCTGCTCACTCCAGCTTCTTGTTCTGCAGTTTGCAAAACAAAACTCACTTGGATCTATGTAAAGTTTAAGATAAATCCCAGTATTTAGATTTTGCATAAAAATAATACTCTTTTCAACTGGGCTAAAAAAAATAATTGAATGAATTTGTGAATGAAGATGAGACCACTTCAATGCCTTTTATTTAAGAATGTCTCATCATCATTTAAGCAAGTACCTCAGGTTGCTTACAAAAGAGATATAGTAAATGATGTTGACCATTAGAAAATATAAATAAAAGTGTCCTACAATCTCTAGAAATGGGAAGTAGGTGAGTAGTTGTCTGGTCCTGGGGCCTAGAACTAGAAATCGACTTTCAACCAATCCCCCCCCTCTCCCTCCCTCCCTCCCTTCCTCCCTCCCTCTCCCCACCCCTCTCTCTTCAGTTGTCTTCTCCAGAAATTCTGGGAAACAAATGACTTCATTACCAATTAAGTTTTTAGAGCAAGAATATTTTAGTGATGTTAAGTTGCTCTGGTCAAAGATAATGAGGATCATCCATATAGGTGAATAAGTTAATAAATTATGATCTACTCATTGCAGTAAGAAAGGAAGCACATTGTGGGAACTTCCCTACATTATTTACTGTTCTCATTGCTGTAACAAAATATCTGGCAACATGAACTCAAGGATGATAGGGTTTATTATTGCAGGAGGTGGGGATATAGTCTGCCATAATGGAGACGGCACAGAGGCAGGGGTATGAGGCAGCTAGTTTCATTGTATCCAGTCAGGAAGCAGAGAGAAATGAATACCAGTGCTGATTTCACTTTTTTTTCTTTACCATTTTATTTAGTGAGAACTGCAGGTCATGGGCTAGTGTCAGCCACACATAAGGGTGGGGCTTCCTTATTGAGTTACATCTCTCTGGAAATAACACAAACAGACATGCTCAGAAGTGTGTCTTGTAGCTGATGGTAAGTCTAATTAAATTGGTGATACAGATTAATGGTCATACTCAGTAAGAAGGTGCTGGAAAGAATCTAGTGTTGGAGTAGGGCTTGGTATGAATAGTTTCAAGAAGAGGAAAGTGGAACAAGGGTAAAGTAATTGCTTAAGAAATTGCAGCCAGACAACCAAGAGAAGAAGTCTTCTGGATTTTGAGAGTGGTACAGTGAAGTTTTTGTCCAGACTAAGAACCTATGAAGTGATCAGGCTGTATTTGGTTTTACAAAATAGAGTGAGCTTGCCTGAAATTAGTGTATCTGTTTATGTCCAATAACAGAATAAGCAGCCTATCCTTGAGTACCAAGCTAGCTTCTGATTATTTAGGGACCTCTTGTAGTGAATACTTGGTTGCAAGTGTTAGAAACTTAAAAGTTGTTTAGATCAAAGTGGATGGTGTGTGGTACATCCAAGATAGGAAAGGACGGGTGTTAAGTGTTCAAAGATGGTTAGAACGCAAAAGAGGTGGCACATCTTTAATCTCAGTACTTGGGAGGCAGAACCAAGGAGACCACTATGAGTTTGAGGCTACAGTATAGCAAGCCTCAGATGAACCAGGGTTCCATAACAGGACCTTGTCTCAAGAGAAAAAACAAACGTGGATAGAACTAGAAACTGACACACCACCTCATCCAACATTTACTTTTCAGTCTGGGCTGGTGTCATTGATGTGTCCCTCTGGGATCATGGATAATCAGTGCTGATATAACAAGACATCTGGGTCTGGGTAATTTTTTAGCATCATATTTTATTAACTCTTTGAGAATTTCATACTGTGATAGCTATTCTTGGTTGCCAATTTGACTATATCCAGAATGAACCATAATCCAGAAACGGAGGGCACACTTATGATCTAGATCTTGAGGCAAGAAGACAGCATGCCTTTAATCCAGACATTGAGTCTGGAAGGCACACGTTTAATCTAGGCCACACCTTCTGCTGGAAGCCAATATGAGGACAATGGAAGGAGGATTTGTTCTTTGCCTGCATGCCCTTACCTTGTCAGCACATCCAGAAGACCAGCTGGGACACCCAGCCTCATGGGACCGAGCAGCTACTAGGTTCTTGGACTTTCCACTCACAATTAGCCATTGTTGGATTAGGTGGACCGCAGCCTGTAAGCCATTCCAGTAAATTTCTACACACACACACACACACACACACACACACACACACACACACACACAGAGAGAGAGAGAGAGAGAGAGAGAGAGAGAGAGAGAGATTCAATCGATACTTTTTGTGACTCTAGAGAACCCTGATTATATATATATATATACCTTGAAACAATGTATTTTGGTCCTATTCCTGCTTCCACTCCTCCCAGATTTACCCCTAACTCCTTCCCAACTTTACATTTTGTCTTTTATAACCTACTGAGTCCAAGTGTGCTTTCCATATACTCATAGGTATACAGCCATCCTTTGGAACATGCTTGACCTACCAGGGCCCACACACTTAAAGAAAACTAGCTCTCCCTTCTCCAGAAGCCATCAGTGCAAACTGTTCATAGCTCTTCAGGTATAGGGACTGATAAGTTCCTCCCTCCTCTGTGTTGGAATGTTGACTGGCTTGATCTTGTACAGGTATTGTGCAATCAACTACAGCATACTCCAATGTCATGAGTGCAGTAGTGGTCCTGTTGTGTTGTGAAGATAGTTTGGTTTTGGCCCTCCCTGACATCTGTCCATCTTTTCTCCTCCTCTTCTGATATGATCCTTAAGCCTTGGAAGGAGAGACTGTGTGTTATAGATGTCCCATGTGCGGCTGATGACTCCACTGATACTTATTCTCTGTACTTTGACCAATGTGAGTTTCTGTGTTAATCTCTATCCATTGCACAGAGAAATTTCTCTGAGATAGCCAAGAGCTGCACTAATCTATGGGCAGAGAGATATGAATTCAGAGGGCAGTTTGATACTATGCCCATTTATCAAATTAATAGTATCATTTTCAAGCAGGGACCTAGGAGCTCCCTGCTCTGAGTTTTTTGCCAAATTCACAGCTCCAGGCATGTGCTTCTTCCCATGGAGCAGGTCTTAAATCTGATCAGAAGGCAGTTGTGTTCTGGTTGAATTTTGTCGCCGTGATAAACACCATGACCAAAAGCAAGTTGGGGAGGAAAGAGTTTATTTAACATTACACTTCTGGATCACAGTCTATCACTGAAGGAAAAGAAGGCAGGAATCTGGAGGCAGGAACTGAAGCTGTGATGATGGAGGAGTACTACTGAGTCATTCTTCATGACTCACTCAGCTTGCTTTTTTGTACAAACCAGGACTGCCTGCCAAAGGGTAGCAATACCCACAGTAGACTGGGTCCTCCCACTTCAATCATTAATCAAGAAAATATTCCCACAGACATGCCCACATACCAACTGATGGAGACCATGCCTCCATTGAGTTTCTCTCTTCCAGGGTGACTCTAGATTGTGATTTGCTGACAGAAGCTAACCAGCACAGTTTGGTCACCCCCATAATACTACTCATGCCACTGTTTCACTCATGGGCGAGTCTTGACACACAGCATTGTTGTAGCTGACAACATTCACATCTGGGTAGGACTGTTGGTGACTCCCCCCCCCCAACAGTTTACAATTCTTTCTGGTACTATGAAACTAAATGCTGGATAACTTTAAAGAAAAAAAAATATGTTTTGTGATTTTGGCGGTTGAAAAGTCCCAACGTAGTGACATCAGTATTGATTAGAGATCCTCTAATCACAGCAGGATAGAGAAGGAAAAAGCAAACTCAAAGGTTCTACTAGGCCTAAGCATGTGGGATGACCTTGCAATTATCTGAGGTACTTCCATGAGACAACATCAATCCATTTATAAGGGTGGAGCTCCCATGCCTCCTGCTAGAACCCAGCTTCTAGGGGCTTCCCACTTCAACACTACTACACCTGAAAGCCAAACTTCCAGCGCAGAGTTTTAGAAGAGAAACCACTTTCCAACCACGGTACTCAAGATCTCAGCAAGAATGAATGCTTTCCTAGTCCAAGTTTTCAGACCTCAGGGAAAGAGTCCTATTGGCCTGGCTTAGGCTGTAAGTCAGTATTTCTCTCCTGCAGTCGACAGCACCCATTAGAGTCATGTGGATAGGGTGGCAAGAAGGTAACCCTTCTCTAAAGTAAGTTCAGTTCTCCGGAGAGGGGAGCCTTGCTATCATGAGGTTATGTCCAGCAGGTGAGACATGTGTCATTTGCTCAATAATCTAGATTTGGTAAATTCCAAACAAATTTGTGTCACTCTTCTCCTATCAAAGACTTTTTTTTAAAGCAGTTACATCATTTAGGTAAAACGTCGGGCTGATGATAGACCTTTGGAGGCTTGGTTAGGTAGCACACGTTAGGGTTTTTATTGCTGTGAAGAGACACCTTGACCATGCAGCTCTTACAAATGAAAACACTGGGGCTAGCTTACCATTTAGTCCATTATCATCATGGTGGGACATGGCGGTGTTCAGGCAGACATGGTGCTGGAGAAGGAGCTGAAAGTTCTACATCTTGACCTGAAGGCAGTAGCAGGAGTAACTGTGTCACACTGAGTGTAGCTTGAGCAAAGGAGACCTCAAAGCCCACCCCTACCCCCCCCCCAAGTGACACTCTTCCTCCAACAAGGCCACACCTACGCCCAGAAAGCCACACCTCCTAAAAGTGTCATTCCCTCTGGGGGCCATTTTCATTCAAACCACCACAGCACAAAAGGGAGACTATTCTCAGGGTCACACAACTCTAGCCTGGTGATACCACGAAAAGCATAATCTCCTGCAGAGGGAGCTTTTTACACCCCTACAGCTAGAGTCTGTGTTACCCTACAGGAAGCCCTTGCAAATGATAGTAGGGTACTGGAGGGCAGGCTCCTTGAGCATGAAGTTATAAGACCCAAATATCAGACCAAAAAATGAATCAGTGGGAAATGGCAAGCTGTGTGGAAAGATGACGTCCGAGCTGGCTTTTAGAAAAGATAGGGTAAGGGAGCTGCTTGGCAAACTGTTAGAGTTGACCCCGTGGACACAGAACAAAGTTTAAATGACTTGCTATGTCATTTAGTACGGCATTCAGGGCTTTTTACGACTTCGTGGAAATCATCCGTCTATTTTGATTTTTTTTTAAACTGTAGCTTATTTATTTTTCTCCTTTTCTTGGTTAAATGTGCAGTTCTAAGAGTGAGTTCAGATATCCAGGTACCATCCTGTCCTCTACTTCTTTTGAATCACACCTGTTCTTTAGGATTAAAACATTTGTTTTAGACTTTAACATTGAGTTAGAACGAGACACACACTGTTGTTGGTGCAAGGAACTACCAAACTGTGGCTACACTTTTATGTTAGCTGTATGACTTTGGAGGCTCTGGGACCATGTCTTCCTCCCTCACCTCCTACCCCTCACCCATGACCATTCTGTGCCAGGGGTTTAAAGGGCTGTTTTGCCTAGCCTGTTTGGGGAGAAAATGATCTCAAGTGGGAAAAACACTAAGCCAAGTGAGATTGCCCTTCCTTGGAGAAACTGTTTCCTAAGCAGTTGTAGGAAAAACAGTCCCTCTAGACTTTGCTGATAACAGTTCAACCTGGCAGCTCAGTGCTCAGTGCCTCTGGAGTCTCTTCTGACATCATCCATCTCAGGTGGCTTCTGTGACACTATGTGACCTTGAGGTTTGTTCTCTTTTATCCTATCCCAGCCTAGAGAGTAGAGCCAACAGGATGGTCCAGTCTCCATGTATTTGCTTGTTAGGGATATTGGTAATGCCTCAACACACTAATAGAGTACATAAAAGAGAGAGGTGGTATTTAAGGGGTGCTCCAAGTTTGTGTCCAGGGTGTCAGGTTTCCTGCTGATCATGGCATAGAGGATTTTGAACAGTGTACCTTTGAATACATCCCAAAAAGTGTCACAGTACATACTCCAAACTTTAAGGATAGAACCAGCAGTTTTATGTTATTTCTCCCACCATCCTTTTATTCTTACTTCATTTTATTTACCTCTAATTAATCTCTGTTCTTCTGTCTTTCATTTTCCTGGATTTAGTTGTACCCTTCTGGAGTCATGTTGCAATGACTTGGGCGTGATTTGTGTGTTTCCTAAGAATCTAAGTGTTGAGAAACTTGCTCCACAAGGGGGTAGTATTAGAGATGTAATGACAAATTGAAGAGGTAGGTCCTGGCAGAAGGTCCTTGGGTCAGGCTTTCAACAGGGACTAAAGTCATTCTTACATGAATCTATATAGAGGATATCTATAAAACAAGCAACAAGACCAGCTCCTTGTGCTGTTTCCTGACTTGAAAGGGGAACCTTCCTTCATCGATGCTCTTCCAGCAACCATTTTTCATGAGACCAGCACCTCCACCGTGCCATCTCGACTCTCAACCTTCAAAACCATGAGTGCAATAAATCTCTTTCCTATAAAATGATCCCACCTCAGTTAACTAACATTTGAGAAAATCTGGGGAGAAAACAAAAGCAAGCATATGCACATAGCAGCTATTATTCTTTTATTTTATGACCCCACAGAAATCCTATGTATGCCATGGCCAGTATCATCCAGAAGTGTGATAGTTGAGTTTGAGAAGATTTAATGACAACATTTGGAAGGATGAAAAAATGCTCTGTTCCTGAGTGTTGTGTACAGAGAATAACGGGAGTTGTGAACTCATGGTTTCCCTTTTTATTGGATAATAACAGATGATTTACCAACTGTTTAATTAACAGTTTCTCAAGAGAAGGAGCATCTCACTCGGCTCAGTGTTTATGATGGTAAGAGTTTTCTCTGGTGCATCAGACTGAATGCACTTCAAAGGTGCTTTCCTTTGTAGCAGATCCTGCTTATTTCCCATACAATGAGCATCACTATCTCTCTTGTACTGTGATGCTTAGATTGTTGAGGTGTCAATACAAGAAGCAGTGAAGCCCTCCTCTGATGCTAGGGGATGCAGCTGGTCATGTTAATTCTCTTCATTGATCATTAGTTCAGAAAGGTCTTTGATCTAGTTTTCGTCAATGAGGCCCGAATGAAAGTTAGTTTAAGAAACTTCTGGAAAGTATTTTGCTCCCCAAAAGACAGTGTGAACTAAATCTTTCTCTTGCCTTAAATGTAGCTATTTAGGAAAAGGTGGCTGGTGTCATAACACCCTGACACTGTATGAACAAAAAGGAGAGAAAGACCTTGAGTCTCTGATGACATGGATAACTTACTTCAACAATCCCAGAACAAACAAAGGATGGGCTTTCTGTCCTGTGAGCAACTTGAGCATCATGTTGGGTTTATAAGGGCTTTAATGATCTCTACTCCATAAAGAAATGTAACTCTCACAAAATGCCCCCTATTTGAGACAGGCACTTCAAAAGCAAATTAATTTCTCTTGTTTGTTTTTATCAAATGTTAAGTTTCCAGAACATAAAATTTCTTCCTAGAAATATCATTATAATTTACTAATACTTTCTTAATGTTGTAGCTAAACATTAGAAGAAAAATAAAATCTAACACTTTGACATTCCTAATAGCCTAAAATGAATACAGTCCCAGTACATGAATGATTTACTTTCCTTGTATTATTCTTGAAATAATGGCTCAGGCAGAGCATCATGGTCCATCACCTAAGGCTTGCATCATGAAAACTGCATGCTGCTGGTAATTAAGGATTAGCCTGGTAGCATCTCACATCTGTCTGAAAAGCTGTTGACAGATGAACAATGGGTGTAAAAGACCCAGCATCTCACTTAGAAGGGTTTGCTTGCAATTATAGGTCATTTTCAAAGGCAGTACCTGCAAACAAGAGGATCAATCATTCATCCATTGTCCACCCCTCCCCCCTTTTTTAAAATAAGGCTAGCTTTTCAGAAAGCCATATCCACCATTTAACTGGAACTGGTACTTCCTACAATGCCACCTCCCTTTCAATTGTTTTCTCTATGGATTAGAGACTAGTGTTATCATCACTTGAATTTATAGCTAGCTGTTTAGAGCCTATATATCTACTGAATACTCTTCTAGAATTACAAGTAAAATAGTGTGATTGTGAGGGCTCCTCTCCAGTTAATTAACACCCTAACCATTTCCTAGGGTTATCATAATAAATTACCACAATTGGATGGCTTAAAATAGCACACTTCTGCAGGCTGCAAATCCTGCACTGGTTATCTGCAGAGTTGTGATCCCTTGGAAACCTACAAGTCAAGATTTTTCTCTTCCTCTTTACCCTGGATGGTAATTTTCAGCTGTGGTGTCCCACACCTCTGTCACCACATGGGTTGAAGTATTCTCCCGTGTGACTGTTCTTAAAACCCTTTCCTCTTCAGAGTACATCACCCTATTTGATTAGGGTCCATGCAAATGACCAGATCTGAACTTGATTATCTTATAGTCCTGTCACCCAGGTTTTTGTCTTATGGTTTCATCTGAGGTCAACTGTGATCCAAAAATATTACTGTAGTATAAATAGGATTTATATGAGTGTATGTTTGTATGTATGTATGTATGTAATATACATGTATATACTATATAGGTATACACATATACACACACACATATATATACTATATAGGTATACACACATATATATGTATATATATATATATATATATATATATATAGAGAGAGAGAGAGAGAGAGAGAGAGAGAGAGAGAGAGAGAGAGAGAGGGGACAAAGGATCAGCCATTCACATAGCATTTATTGCAATCTTGAGGAGTTATATGAAGTAGTTCAATGCTCTGATGGACTTACCACACTTTGGGGACCACCTGGGAAGTTGCAGCATAAGGGGAGTGACAAGAATATAGGACGTGGTGTTGGCCAGTGCCAGCCTGCTTCTGGTGGCCTTGCATTCTTCTAGAGTTGGCACAGCTTTTCTGGTCTGGCTCTGGCACCTCGGTCTCTATGGTCCACCACTGATGCTCTTGGTTTATCTGCCACTCACTCATCCCAGCCCTTATTTCTAATCCTCCCATGTTGACGGCGACATACCCTTCCTAGTTTCAGAATCTAACTAGGACCAGGACCTTATTGCTCACTCATTTTTTCGTTCTCTCTGCAGATGCTCACTGAAGTGGTGGTCCACATGCTGCACTTGTTTCTCAGGGCTTTTACCAGCCACAACCTATGATAGATAAGAAACTAGTTTTTGTTCTGTTTGTTTTTCTATACTTCAGGAAGAACATATCTCTTTACCTCCCGGTGCTTAAAGAATCTTGAAATTTGATAAAAAGTGCCTCTGACATTCTCATTACTAGGGTTGGAGGTGGTAAAAAGATCATAACCAGTTTTCAATATGATAGGCACAAAATGAGCTGCCTATAGGAAAATGTGAAGCTTGGCACTCTTATTGTGCTACAGTTTGATAAATACCCCGACAGGACCATGTGCTGAAGGCTTGGTCCTCAGTGGATAGTGCTACTTTGGGAGGTGCTTGAAATTTAGGAGGTGGAGCCCACCTGGAAGAAGTGGGTTTCTGGTAGCATGCCCTTAGGAGTTATGTCTTGCCAGGACCCCGTTGACTTTTGGTTTCTTGCTACCAAGAGGCAGCATCATTCTTCCAAATGCTCCTCTAGATGCCTCATCTTAGGCCAAAGTGATGAGACTAGAGCAACCATTACCTGACATCTCTGGAATTGTGAGCCAAAATGTATTCCCCTCCTTAGTAACAACAAGTAAAGAAGCAAAGTAAACTAATAGGCATGAAAACATGGCTCAGAATCCCATTTGTTATCTTGCTAAAGACAAAATTATGTAGAGGTCAAAGCTGAACCTTCCTCATATCAATGAGTAAACCCCTGTCCATGGCTTATGCAAAATCTTTACTCAAAACAGACCTCACCCTGCTGCAAGTGTTCACAGGCCTACTCTATATATCATACATATTCTATCAAACAAGATGAAATGCCATTGTTCCACGTAAGCCCTCTTGATGTCTCCAGTGAACAGAAAATAATCTCGGGGTAAGGGAAGATGACTCTGTTTCAAGCATATTCCTTCAATTCGCCTTCTTGCTCACCGGCCCCACATTGGAAAACCGATTCTGAGCATAGTCCATTTGGCCTTGTCAGACTGAATGAGTTCCTGAACCTTCTGGAATTGATGCTTATGCTTGGAGGGATCGTGCTCAGTGTCCTAGCTCCTGGGGAGCCTGAGGCTGTCAGGATGACAGAGAAATTTGAAACTGTTGCTTTAAGGCAGGAGTCAAGGAGGGGAGCTGCTGTTTCTATTGTGGATGCAGCCCAGGCTACAGTCTGGAGTCCAATTAGCAGGGAGCTTAGCAAGGGTTTGTTTGGCTTAGCAACCGCCTCTGCTGCCCCAGGGGCCAGCCAGGGAGGGAATCTCCAGTGAGCTCAGGCCATAATCTGTGCACCAAACACTAGTCCTCTTCTTTATCTCCCTGACCTTGTTCCTTTAGAGGGCTCACTACCCCGTGAGACAGGAGGGATTGCTCCTTGTAAAGGGTGGCCCGTGTCCCTTGGTCACAAATTTAGCAATCTGTGGATCCATTGGAGAGGGGCTGTCAGACTCTTGAGGAGCTAAACAGGTTGCTGTGGTGGAGAAAGAAGCCTCAAGCGCCCTGTGTGCCAGGACCCCAGGACCACGATCGTCCCCCCCAGGGCCGCCTGGTCCAGATTGCTGCAGGTGGCGGTGGATGGAGCCCTGCAGCCCAGCGCTTGGTGTCCTTGACCTCCCTGTGGTGGCAGCAACGGTAGCCTCTCCAGGAACAAGGCATGAAGGTCGCTGTGTTGGACCTGGGGTCTCTCTTTGCCAAGATCTTCAAGACCTCGGGGTCCTCTGCGGTCCCCAGCCACCCTGGAGGGTCGACGGCCACAGGATCAGTGGTCTCCGGAGCCAGCACGTCGCTTAGTGAGGCAGCGACCCTAACTCTGCTCCCATCGCTGCCTCCAGACACTACAGCCTCACGGGAGCCCTCCACCCCTCTGCACCCTGCCTCGCACCCCAGGAGCTCCACAGCCACCCACAGGGTGGAAGCAGTAGGGTGCCCGGGGTCTGTGCCCAGCAGCCCGGGAGCATCCAGAGTGCCGCCCGTAGCCCCGTACAGCGGCTCTGCGGGCTCCGTGGCATCAGTGGCTGTGCCCGGCCCAGGCACTGTCTGGGCGACCCTGCCCTCTGTCTCCGTCCCTGCCGGCAACAACAGCAGTGCAGCCTCGAGTCCAAGGAACCCTCGCCAGCCGCTGGGTCCCGGAGAGCGAGAGTCCAGCACGTGGATGGCCCCAGGGCCTGTCCCCAAAACTCTGTTCTTCACCCTGCCGGACATCGGAGAGGAGTGGGTCTCTGACAGCGACTCCCAGGACGACCCAGAAGGGTGAGTCGCAGTCTGTCAATCTTGATCCCCACCTGCCACACATCTCTTCCTAGGTTCATTTCCGCCCCGTCCCAGGATTTCTGGTCTTTTCCAACACAAACTATGGGAAGCTTTTCCTTAACATTCTCAGAGTGAACTTCTATTAATCTGGGGAGAAGAGGAGGGGGAGGGGGCGGGACGGCATGCTAGGTCTCTGCTACCCAAAGCATTGAAGTCTAGATGATGAGTCGGGTTTTCACAGGGCTTTCTTCAGCACCCCGTCTTTGCGACAGAACACACGAGTGTGCCAGTGACCCACTCTACACCAAAGCAGCAACGGTTTGATTTTAAGAAACTAAGAAACGGCTAAACAGCAGCTCTTCCATAGTTTCTAAGGATCAGCCAAAGTCTTTCTGATCCCAAGTGGAATGGCTTTCTTTTCTGTGACATCTAGTTAATTTACATATGTATCGCATCATCCAATACAAAGGAGACCTGTGATGCTTAGGATTATGTCTCTCCCAGGGGTCTTGAGTTCCACCTTGGGCCCTGAATTACTATAGAAATGTGAGCTGACTTCACCTGAATGGGAATTGGAGGCTACTTTCCTCAGTGAATTCTCTCTCTCTCTCTCTCTCTCTCTCTCTCTCTCTCTCTCTCTCTCTCTCTCTCACACACACACACACACACACACACACACCCTTTTGAAATCAAGAGCACAATGAACACATCATTCTTACAAAAAAATTCTAGACTAGCATGACAGTGGATTCTATTTTTTAGTGAGAAGAGCATATTGCTGTTTTTAAGAGTGTACTTTTTTGTCTTTTTGAATGCTTATAGAAGAAAGGTAAGACGGTCAAAGGCAGACCCCAGTAACCCATTTTCTGACAGGTTTCTGCGTGAAGAGTTGGGTGGCATACCTCAGCCATTTGCCACAAAGTCTTGACTGAAGGAAGTTTTCTTGAAGACTGACTCTAATTCATTCACAGTGTAAATAGGTACAGTTTCACAAAGTGCCCGACATCCTTATCGATGCTTAAGCAGGGCATTATGTAATAGTTAAATTAAGCCATTCATTTTAAATATTATATTCCAAAATTTGTTTGTCAACCAGTTATCTGCCCCCACTCCTCCAAGGAAAATCAATTGCACTTGGAAAGCTGCTCCAATTACCTAAGGAATTAAGCCTTTGTTATTAGCAACTGGTCCTTAACAGTTATACAGTTAATGTTTTATGAGCAAACAGACCAATGCAGTGACCTTAAACTCTAGGCTCGGCACAAATAGATACTAGAACAGGCAGAATAGCCATGAAAGGAAGTGACTATTAACCTTGATTCCTGCACATATGAGTTCGTGTTTGTATTTTCCAAAACCTTTGCAGTAATTATTTTTTTAAATAACGGCATTTGGTGTTATTTGCAGAAGCTAATCTGCATTAGCAAAGACATCTAATTTTACTGAAAGAGAAGAAACTGAGTCTTAGTTGCTTCTAGAAATAAAATGCACTGAAGGTGTGTTTTTTCAAAAATCTTCCCAATGATGCACCTGTACTTTATAGCTGAAGCCAAAGGTATCAACAGAGGCACACAAGCCACAAGCCTAAGCATATCATTTTCTCTATAGATATGTATTTCTTTTCATCACACCTAATTCTTTTCTCAGTGAAACGTAGAAATGAAGAGGAACAGGCTGATGTATTCTATATTTTTCCTTTATGCTGTTTGTAATATGGAATAAGTAAACATTATCAGAAAATGAATTTAGATTATCTCCTTGCCGGCTCACCTGTCAGGAGATACATGCTGCTGCTGGTCTGCTTGATCATAATATTAAAAATGAACACTAAATTTTCAAAAGCCAATGGACACGGGAAGAGAGGCATGGTTAATGTGGAGATAGGAGGAGGCAAAGCATGACTAGGGAGAATGTGAATACATGTAAAACAAATAGGAACACATCCCTGAGAGATACAGACCCAACTCTAAAACCGTAGCACTCAGTTATAGAAAAAGATCTGAAATCCTGGTTTAGGTAGGTAACTAGAGAGAGCCACACAAAGAGAAAGAAAGTCAGAGGGCAGAGGCACACAGAAGATAGGTGGGTAGATGATAGGTAAATAGACGGATAGGTAGATACATAGAGGATAGATAATCGACAGACGAGTAGGTAAGTAGATAGGGCTACCTTCGAGTCAAGGTGGAGGAAACTGAGCTTTCTTTTTTTGTCTTGTTGTCTCACAGCCCTGGATATGTATTCCAAACCTCTTTATGTTTGCCTCCACCTCCTTCCCTGTACGTGTTCTCTATATACTGCATCCCATTTGCCTCATTTCCCACCAGCCCTTCACTCTCATTTTTCACTTCTAGTTCCCTGTAAAGACCTTATTGATTTACTCTACAAATGAAAGAATTCCTAGCAATTGATATAACAGGTATACTAGTATTTAACACCAAGAAGGAAGAGTATCTCCTTTCCTGTGATCAACCTCTGAATGTTTAGGAAAAATAGAGACTGCTAGTCATTACCCACCCTTTATACAGAAATTGTCCATTTTCACCCCACAAAATTGTGATCCAGTTACGTTTTATGTTCTTTATTAGATAACCATGATGCTTATGGTAATACATGCTCATAAAGACATTTAGTAAAAACATATTAAATGAATGAATGAAAATATTTTCTTCCTCATATGGTTCATTTTCATGAATTCTTAATCTCAAAAACAAAGAAGCAATTTAATTGTCTTTCTTTTACCATGATTGTTCTTAGGCCTTTTTGTTTTGTCGTCATGATATTTTCTCAGAGTAAGTAATGCTTTCTCCTGGGACTTGCTGTTCCTCAGCAACGACTCATAAGCTCAGCCTACAAATGTTAAGTGGCTATTACATTCTATTAGTCATATGACTATGTCTTTCATTAAAACCTTTCATTAAAAGTCATAATCCTGGGCTAGAGAAATAGATAAGCTGGTAAAGTGCTTGCCACACAAATTCAAGGACCTGAATTCCATCGCCATAAAGTAAGTTGTGCACATAAAATAAGTTTGGGGTGATGCCATGTGCTTGTAATCCCAACACTGTGAAAGTGGACGCAGTCAAATAACTGGACCTTGCTGATCCACCTGCCTAGCTGTATCAGTGAGCTTCAGACCAATGAGAGACCCTTTTCCCAAAAACAAGATGGACAGTCCTTTGACTTGCGCATGCGCGCGCGCACACACACACACACACACATATACACATGCACACACACTTGCATGCACACACACATGCATTCATACACATGTATACACGTATGCTGACAAAAACACGAACACACAAACTTACATGATTTTCAACATATAGCTTTTTTAAAACATAAAACAATTTTCTTCTTACTGCTTAGAGACAGTAGCTGGCTTCAGCTTTAAATTGTTCTCCTTGTTATTTTATTTAAAAAATCTTAAAACTGTGTCTGAGCTAGTGGTTCGTCTCCTGCTGTATCTTGATGGAGCAAGTTTAGGTGTTTTTCTATGTAATAGTCTGTATACACAGCATGTGTATGTAACAACAACCACACGCTATGGGGCCGGGATCCTTTCAAGTTGCATAGTAGCAACAATTCACCCAAATTAGTACACGTTTTTAGTGCACATATTAAAGTCAGATTAAAGTAGATCCAAATTCTCTTTTATGGTTATTTTTTTTTAAGGAGTCCTAACAATACTAACAGCTATTCACCTCACTCAACTCACTTTCTCTTCCATTAAACTGGAAATAATAATCTCCAGTCAAGGATACTGTCGATGTTAAAAGGGGCAATGTATCATCTAAACGTCCCTAGTCCGGTGCCAGCCTTCACAGCTCAAGGCTTCCCTGTGCCTGTGGATGTTGCTGGCACACCTGGAAATTATTCTCATCTTCCCACCTCTTGCTTATCCCAGTCTTTGACCTGTTGGTTGTCTCAGACCTGCTTTTCACTTCTTCACACCCCTGGCACAGACCCACTCCATAAACAGCTATTGCTATTATTTTAGAATGTTCAGTGTTCTGAATATAGTATTTATCACTCACAGTTAGCATCCTTTGTACAAGAGTAGGGTTTCCTGCTACAATCTTCAGTAAAAGTTAATGTTATTTTCCAACATGAACTGTCAACCTATATATTACAAATACCTATTCTATATATAGGATCTGCAGGGAGTTAGACTTTGTCAGAGTATGAAAAAGATGAATGATCCAGGAGAGGGTTCAAATGAATCTCCAAGAGCACAGAGCCAAGAAAGAGGGGTGCCCATAAATCAACCTGGAGGGCAAGGGAGGTGTCAGGGAATCTGACTAAAAAAAAAAGAAAGAAAATAATTGAAATTGGGGCATTTATTTACTCAGGATTTGGGAGAACATTCTAGCAGACTAAATCTGTGAGACAAAGCATAAGGGTGCAAAATAACATGCCATGGGAGGAGATGACATTACTAGAAGCCAGCTTTTATGAGGAATTTAGAGAAAAATCAAGGAGAACCTTGGCTACCAGGTTGTGTTCAGTTAACAAGGGAAGAGTGACTGATGTGTTTATGCAGAGGAGAGGCACTGGCAAGACCCATGGTGTCAATGTAGACCCACATAGAAAAGTCAGGACCAGGCCAGAGACAGAAGGACAGCAGGGACTTGCTGGCTGCCAGCTTTGTTCCAGATTCAGTGAGAGACTACGTCTCAAGGTAATAAGACAGAATGAAAGGACACCAGTCACACATGTGCGCATACCATACCCACAACACACAGATACATGGAGGAGGAGAAGGAGGAGGAGGAGGAAGGGGAGGAAGAAGAGGAGGCCATTGTCAACACTGGAAAGGGATAGGAGTCTGGACACAGATATAAAAACTTTAGTATGACAACTATTACAAGATCTTGCAACACAGAAGGAAAAAAAAAAGGAAGCTAGAGGAAGAGATGATAATACTTTCATGTACAGGAGGAGAATGTCATTAAAAATAAGGTAATGAACACAAAAGAAGTAGGTCTGTCCAGAAGATGAGGAATTCATTTTGTGATGTATCTTGAAGTCTCAGGTAAATGTCTAGATAAGCTGGGAATTTTTGACACAAATTTGGAAGAAAGGTAAGGTCTGGATACATAGACAGCCTTCCAAGTAACTGATGATGGGTATGCACAGATTATGGATTCTCTAATAGTTGCCTTATATTACACATAATACTTAATGTTCTTTATTTTTATCCCTGGATAGTTTAAGATCTTTCAGAATGAGAAATGTGTTTTCCTTGTCTTGCTTGACCAATATTTCTCTAGTTACCTCTGTCCACAAACATAAGCTAAGAAAAGCATTTGTAAACTTCAGAGCAACTGACAAAGTAATTTTATTGATTATAATAATAAAGTATTTTAAATCATGTTTTGCATCTTTTCCACCATTAATTTATTTGTTATATTATTAAGATATCTGCAATTACTTAAAAACATTTTTTAAATGCCCAAATACTATAGACAGTTTAAGGAGGGTTAAGGTAGCCCTTACTAGATATATTTTTACTACACCAACAAAAATTTCAAGATATCAAGAAAAAGGCAGCTAAGTGATCATACCTTGCTCTCTTATGTAGGTGGAAGAGTAGTCAAAGTGTATCCTGTAGTTGAAGGTTTTCTGGACACAGATATATGTCTTCTTAATTGCTCAGATAACTTGAAATTGAGGATGCTTAGCCATGTCGATACAGATGCCAGCCAAGAATACAGAGAAAGGAATTACTGATACTTTATGCTTTGCTCAGAGCTGATAATGTTAATTAACAGCCATGTGCTATCAGTCTCTATTAGTCATCTCAGCCCCCAATGACAGTTTCTTTCCTAAGTCAGAGCCTACCTAAATAATTGCAACCAAGTAAAGCCTTTGACTTATGCATGGGACGTTCTTGCGTTACAAATATGTGGTCTGTCGCTTAAAACTAGTGGGTAATGGTAATTCTTATCTCAAGCATTCTATGTCACAATGAGGTCATTGGCTTTGTGTCCCATGAGGGGGTTTCCCCATGACTTAAATTTAATTTGTATTTAAAGTTTGGATGCTGCCAAAGGGTGGAAACTGAAACTCTGTTGTCTGGGATCATCCTTGCCTTGGCCTAGTCTGGAGCCATGTTCTGATGTGTTACACGAGACCAGGAGATTCATGGAGAGGTGGAAACCCATTTGTTATGTGATGTCTTCTAACATCACTGGATTCCCTGGTACATCTTGTATGGTCCTTCACCTGGATGAGCTCACAAAGGCCCATCGCATTAGAAGTGTCTTCCCCCTTGCTTCTGTCACATTCTCAGGAGCTGCTGGAGATGATAGTCTTGTGCTTTATCTGTTTCATGAAACTACTCAGAACAGCAGCAGCAATGATGACAGCAAGAACATACAGAAAAACACATGTGCAGACACTCATGCACACGCACACACACAGTCACATATGTAAACACATACACATGCAAACACATGCACACAAACCATGCAATCACACATACACACAAGCACATGCACATGAAAACACATGGACACACACACACCTTTTATACTTCTCAAAACATGGGAAAGAACCAAGAAAAATGAAAACACATGGGAAAAAACAACAGCTAAATTCAAGTATTCTTGTATTCTTGAATTTAACTGTTGTCTTTTAACCATAATACAGAGAACACTCTTGTCTCCTGGGTAGAGTGCAAATAACTGTTTCATTTCATTTGACAATAGCAGATCACATAAAAGTGTTTGGATATACAGAATTTTATAATGTATGTACAAAATCAAAAGTCTCTAAATATTTTTGGTTTTTTCTTTCTAAAGATTTTTATGGCCTAATAAATAGCACCACATAGACATACTTAGTAGGATATGACTCATAAAATACTGTATATGCTTTATTAAATAATCAAATGAACACTGTTAATTAATACCATTGGAAAAAATCAGACTCTGCCCATTGATTCTGAAGAAGCTAATAAGGGATATCATATTTTATTTTAAAAAAGAAGCTAAATAAAGCCTTTGCAATGATTATATATATGAACTTAGAAAGGAAGGTCTTTGATAATGACAAAAAAAATGTTACAAAGGCTTTCCCTATTGGTATTTGTTGAGGATAACTACAGCTAAATAAAATATATTTTCTGGTGAATATATACATATACATATACTGAAGAATATATATACACATATGTATCTATATACATATATATTCTTCCCAGAATTATTGTCTCCTTCAATTCGTATTATAATTTTTGAAATTGTTTTCAAATAATGTGGCTGTTTGAAAGTGTTACTAAAATGGATGAGGACGAAGCCCCTCTGGAAGCTAATAGTTTATATCTATGTGTCTGCAGAACTCTTGAAGAAAAGTCTGTATTGAATAAAATAAGTCACTATCTACAAATCAACACAATAATTGCTAAGTCAGTTACTTAAAACAAAGCACAGAGAGCTGTAGTGCTACCATATTAAGCACATTCTAAAGAAGCAGGTAGCATTTCCCCCAAGAAAAGGTCTACTTGGGCAGATGTGTGTTGCGCTTACCAGTTTTACCATTTTTCTAAGTGTGCTGATGTGAACATCACTCAAATATATACTGTACAGATATTTAAAATAACAGCCAGGGGGTTCATTGTCCACCAGTTACTAAATGCTACAGGGGGGCATTACATACATTCTCAGGAGCCCTCAAGTACACAAGGCAGTAATACATTCCCATTTACAGATGAGGAGACTGGGCTGAGAAAGAATAAGAAATTGTCTATTTTCATACAGCTGATAAAAACAGAAGATTCAATTCTAGGTGCTCACATGCATTCACAAGCCTCCTCCCCCTGACACCCCCCCCATACACACACACACTCACACGCATGCACATTGGGGTATTTTTGTATGAATTAATTCAGGTAGAAAAGACCTAACTCTACTTCTCTCTACTATAAAGAAATGTGTAATAGTTTTCCTGTAACAAACTGATTTTTAATGGAAAAAGTTCTGAAAAGGAAAAAGTCACTATAGAAATCTAAAAGTATTGTCTCAAAATTATGTAGCTATTAGTGCCAACAAAGACATCACATAAGGCACTTAGGTTTTTTTTTTTTTTTTTTTTTGGTTTTTTCGAGACAGGGTTTCTCTGTGTAGCTTTGCGCCTTTCCTGGAGCTCACTTGGTAGCCCAGGCTGGCCTCGAACTCACAGAGATCCGCCTGCCTCTGCCTCCCAAGTGCTGGGATTAAAGGCGTGCGCCACCACGCCCGGCTAAGGAACTTAGTTTTGCCTATATTGAAGAGCAGACTAAAACACCAGTCACTGTATAGTCACAACTTTTTAAAAAAATGCACTTTATAGACTCACTTCTGGTTCATTTTTAGTTTGTACACACACACACACACACACACACACACACACGCACGCACGCACGCACACGCACGCACACACACGCATGCACGCACGCACAGAGATATATATGTAACACTGAAACATTTTACTATACTAATAAATCAGATAATGAGTAAGTACTGCTTCTAGAAAAAAAGTGAAAAGGAGAAGCAATTGGGTAGATCCCAGGCTGGGGGAAGGCCATCCTGGTGTGTAAGCATTTTCTCAATTAAAAGTTTTACTTAGGAGTCAGCATTACAATCAAATATTGACAAGGTGCTGATAT
This sequence comes from Peromyscus leucopus, assembly GCF_004664715.2. NCBI lineage: Eukaryota > Metazoa > Chordata > Mammalia > Rodentia > Cricetidae > Peromyscus > Peromyscus leucopus. Next base: position 29,992,794 of record NC_051077.1, on the reverse strand, counting down.
TCATATTTGCCTAATGAGGATTTATGGGAGATCATTTTTGACCATTGATTTCTAAAATAAATGAAACAGTTTTGAGGATCTAAAAAAAGCCCAGTTTTTTAAGTTTCAAAGATTTATTAACTAATGATTTTAAAAGTATAGCAATTAACTCCAATTCTTTATAATGGTTTTTAATAGATGATATCAACATCACACTGAAAGCAATGATGTCAAAGAAATACAGACAGCAATGACTAAGTTCTGGTGAACACAGGTACACATGATGGACACCGTAGCGGCCACTTCTCATGTGCAGGTTTGGGGTTAAAATAAAGCATGTGTGGTTGCCATTCTACATCCAGCAGTTGTTTTGCTGAGTGTAGCGGGAGTTTTGTCCAGTCCTGCCTGGCCTATTCTCTCATCTGGCTCCATTTGATCTCTATTTTTATCCTTTTGTCTTTGTGTTAACCTAGTGATGGAGTCCAACCTTGGGCTTGATGAATATGTTTGCCTCCTGATAGAATAATTCATTATATGTCTGAGAACACTAACTCATATATCCCTACACTTAATCTTGCTGAATTTTCTGTCAACTGTCCCAATCAATCCAGATCAAGCTCACTGACCTTCACAAGACACTGACCTTCTGGATGGCACCATGTCTATACCTGTCGTGTCTACTTAGGAGACGTAAATAGCTAATACTTCATTTCTCCTATTTTCATATCAGAAAATGCTTATTTAATGCCTTCAAGTTAATTGTAAATATTTCTGATAAAATGTCCATAGCAGGAAGAAAGACACCATGAAGGAGTTTAAAATACAAACCTATTGCTAAAGAAACTATAAGATGAAGAATCCAGAACATGGGGTACTTTACATGGCTGCTCTTAGCGGTTCTTTCTTACAATGCTTTGGTGCCTGCAGGCATGCATGTCCTTCTGGACCTCCTGTGGCTGCAGTCTTCGTAGAGGAGAACAGCTCAGTCATGTCTTTGACACAGGGCAATGATGTTACTTTTCTGCAGCTGGTGCAGGAAACCTTGGAGACATGTGGAGGACAGTGTGTGTGTCAGCTGGCCAGGGAACGGGAAGCTCTACCGTAGGTGGGATGTAAATACAGTGAGGCATTTTCTCATGGGAGGAAGAGGGAGAGTTACTAGGCACCCTTGTAGGGGGCTGTTGTCAAGTGGAAGTGAGATAACCACACCAGGGACTTAGCACAGTACTAAGTTATAATGTAGGGGTTTAATACACGAAAAGTCATAAACATTAATATTGTTAATAGTTGAAGGAAACTTTGAGAGAAGGCATATTAGCATTTTTCTTACTGCCATGACAGAGTTTCTGACAGAACCAACTTACAAGAGGAAGAATTTATGTTGGTTTGCAGAGGCAAGTCCAGACCAAGGTTAGAGTATAGCCCTCAGTGACCTACAGAGTAACCTACATCTGGTGGCTATGTCCTCAGGTTCAAAGACTCCCTAGGCTCCCAAGATAGCACCGTGAGCTGAGGGACAAGAGTTCAAACATGGGAGCCTTTAGGGACAAGTCACATTCAAACCATAACAGATTTGAGGGCCACAAATAACCATAATGCTTGGAAGCAAAGACCAAGAAATAGTATTGGATGGAGAAAGAGACGTTGAAGAAGCAACTTGCTATCTTCTTATATATAAAGGGTTCCTGGGCCAGTGAAATAGCTCAGTCCATCAAGGTGCTTCTTTACTGTCAAGCCTGACAACTTGAGATCAATCCCTAGGACAGCAAGTTGTCTGTCTGGCTTCCACACCTTGACCCCAACAAATAAATAAATACAAAAATACACAAATACATAAATGTGAATAGTTTTTTTTTTTTAGTCTAAAGGATTAATTCATTGTGTTCTGTAAACACCATATTTTCCATAGGACAAGAGGATGGGCTGCTCTCCAGCTCCCTGGAAGGCTGAATAATAATGACGTTAAAAAATTCCAACCGTGGCATTTCTGCTTTTCCTATATACTTTGAGTGGCATTGCCCTTTGGGATCTGGAATCTTGTTAATAATTTTGTTATTAAAAAGAGATTTTTAATATAAATTTTTGTTATTAAAACCTTTTGTCTTTAATAATCCCATTTTAATAGTTCCCACAAAGCAAAAGTTTTTCACTGTTGTGTCCTTACTTTCCTAGTTCATATTAAGCATTCACGAGCAATTGTTAGCATATTTGCTTCACTTAAACCCTTAGTCTCCCCAGGAAAATAAGGGCCTGTAACTAAAAAGGGTGCTAGAAAAATAGTTTACTCCCTTAAGCAAATCATGGACAAAGTTAATTCTACTTTTCTGGGAGGGGGGTCCCACCTTACCACTAATTTTGACATTCAAAACTGTGATTTGAGATGACTCATGAGTAAGAAGAAATTACACTCTGCAGCAGTTATTTTAGGAATTTCTGTCCTTTGGAGAGATTCCACTAAATATTGTAAAACAAAGGAAATGCAGAATCTTCTGTGGAAAACCTTAACACCTACTGTTATTATCTTCTTATAGTAAAAACAACAACTACAACAAAAATCACAATTTTATCTTTATCATGGTGAAGAGCTAATCTTTATCTAATGGAAATGCATCTGCTGTATTCCAGAGCTTATTTGCTCACAGAAGAAATTGAATTCATTGGGTGGTGGTGGTGCATGCCTTTAATCCCAGCACTCAAGAGGCAGAGGCAGGCAGATCTCTGTGAGTTTGGGGCCAGCCTGGTCTCCAAAGAGAGTTCCAGGAAAGGTACAAAGCTACACAGAGAAACCCTGTCTTGAAGAAAAGAAAAAAGAAAAAAAAAAGAAAGAAAGAAATTGAATTCAAGGTCAATATAGAATTCAATTTCTTCTTTATTATTTATCATATCTCAGTTGTTGGTAATGTAGTGGCACACTTTGATCCTAGCACTATTTGTGCGTATGTGCTACAAACATGCATTGAATCCACACATTTGCTGTCTTTGGTGAAAATGTTTGATTTTGCCCTGTAGCTAGAGTTTTCCTGCCTTGCCCACAGTCAGGACAAATCTTTGTCACCCACCAGTCCCACAGCCACTCAGACCCAACCAAGTAAACACAGAGACTTATATTGCTTACAAACTGTATGGCCATGGCAGGCTTTTTGCTAACTGTTTTTATGGCTTAAATTAATCCATTTCCATAAATCTAAACCTTGCCACATGGCGTGTGGCTTGTGGCTTACTGGTATCTTCACATGCTGCTTGTCATGGCGGCTGGCAGTGTCTCCTTCCGCCTTCCTGTCCTTTCTTTTCTCCTCTCTGTTAGTCCCACCTATACTTCCTGCCTAGCCACTGGCCAATCAGTGTTTTATTTATTGACCAATCAGAGCAACACATTTGCCATACAGAACATCCCACAGCATTGCCCCACAGTGACTATGAAACAGGAGGCAACTCGACTTTCCTTATAAATAATTGATGAGTTGTTTTTGCATTAATCCATGAAGAAAAGACTTTATGATTTGGTGGGGATTCTTTTGGAAGATGAATGGGCTTTCACAACACACGCAAATAATTGATGAGTTGTTTTTGCATTAATCCATGAAGAAAAGACTATATGATTTGGTGGGGATTCTTTTGGAAGATGAATGGGCTTTCACAACACACGCTGTACTATATTTCCTACAAAACTTACCTCTGTTTTACTTCCAGCCACCCTGGAATAGGTTGTTTCAGACCAACTACCAGCTGTGAGCAACTGCTAAAACTCAGAAACTTCAAAGCCCACTCTGAGTTAAGATGAGCTGTAAATCAGCCAGCTTGCCAGGCTCTGAAACCCAATTTCAGATCTTCTCAGTTCCTGATTGGATTAAGGAGACCTGCAGTGGCCAGAGCTCACAGCTCAGTCTGCCTTGAGAATTAAATGTAATAATCCTCTATGAGTGTAAGCTGCAAGCAACAACTCTGTACTGTTTAATAAGGACATCACTTACATATAAGGAAGAAGAAATGTTTACATGTGGGTTAAATGTTGGTACATATAATCATTCTAAATACAAGAGAGCCAGTGTGGGTTTTAGAATATCAGAGCAGGTTAGGCTTTCAGACAGGAAGCAAGAGTGAAAGTTGCATGGGCTGTTACATAAAGATACAAGGACCAGTCTATGAGAAGATGTAAAAATTCTTAATTTATAAGCATCAATAACATATACCAAAAATATATAAAGACGCATCACTTAACGATCCATGCCTGCTCTTAAAGTTTCCTCTACAGATGCAAGGAAAAAACCAAAACAAAACATGTTGTGGTTTCTGTCCACAGACCATGGCAATCAATATCAGATGGAAGAGTACAGGGATCCTAAAACACAGGGTGAGATCATTTTTATAACCATGAAGTGAATTTGTCCAATAGTCAAAACTGTGTTTTAGTTTAAAATGCAAATGCAAAATTTGAGTATATAAAAGACTAATATCAACGGTCAAGAGAACTAAAACTGGGAAGTAAGTCCAATAAATTACAGTGTACAATAAATTGCTTACACAGAATTCTTCAGAGTTAGTTTGTGCCAGGAAAATAATCCCAATTTCTTAGGAAAATCTGAACGATGAAATAGTTACTTTAACAGGTAGAAAATGTACTAGAAGTTATAGTAACAGCCAGCAAGGCAGCAGGATCCTGGCATTAGAGAGTAAGAGCAAAGCCGGAAGTAGAGGTTTATGTATATGGATGTTTGGTTAATGCAAAGTTGGTATTGTGGCTATTGCTGACAAAATGGCTGGATGTTCATCCACAGACTCCTTTGTTGAGTTCCTGATCCCCAGTGTTTTGGTGTTTTGAATGGGTTCTCAGGAAATAATAAGATTGGATGGGTGGGATGTACCTAATAGGATGTGAATTCTTATGAGGTGGTGGAGATCTTTCTCCACTCTCTATGTACACAGAGAGGAGCTTCTGTGAGCTCCCTGGGAGATGGTGACCTTCTGCAAGCTGAGATGTAGACCTTCAACAGGGACCAAGTCACTGGGCTCTTGATCTTGGATTTCCAGCCTCCAATACTGTTGGGGAGACAGATTCTTTGAAGCTTTCCTGTCTGTGGTATTTTGGTAAAGCTGCCTTATCTAGACAATGAGTGTTTTATTCTTCATAGCATATATTAATTGAACAAAATAGTAGACTTTATTATTACTCTTGCCTATATGAGTATAACGCAGTCTAACCACTTCCACCGACCGACCACTGCTCTCTTATCCTTCATCCTCTTCCTGCTAGATCTTTCATTTTCTCAAAGTCCCCATTTTTCTTTTTGTTTCCCCCACCTCTTTCCACCTGTGGTAGTTTGAATGTAATTGGTCCCCATTATCTCATAAGTAGTGGCACTAAAAGGAGGTGTGACTTTGTTGGAGTGGGTGTGGCTTTGCTGGAGGAAGTGTGTCACTGCTGGGGCAGACTTTGAGGTCTCTTTTGCACAAGCTTCCCTCAGTGTGTCTGTCAGTGGACTTCCTCTTGCAAGATGTAGCACTCTCAGCTCCAGCACCACATCTGCCTGCACACCATCATGCTTCCTGTCATGATGATAGCGGACTGAACCTCTGAAACTGTAAGCAAGCCACCCCAATTTTCTTTATAAGAGTTGCTATGGTCATGGTGTCTCTTCACATCAATAGTAACCATAAATAAGGTACCACCCCTTTCTACTTTCATGTCTTAAACATATATTCTCCATATGAGAAAAAATAGACAATTTTTCTGAATCTAATTTTGTTTAATGATTCCATCCATTTTCCTGCAGAATTCATCCTTCTAAATCACTGACTAACACTCTACTGTATGTATGTATGTATGTATATATATATGTGTGTGTGTATACATATGCATATATGTATTCATATATACATTATATGCATATATATTTATACATAGACCCACTGTTCTAGAAGAAAACTTAAAATAATCATGCCTGGGGATCATTAAAGATCACTTTACCAACAGGGCAAAGTAATTCCTAGCATGAAAGATTTATAAATTGCACTATATTAAAATGAAGAAAGTCTTTTCATGAAAGAGACCTCTTATGGGGAGGTTTTTAATTACCCCAAATAAGCTTTGTAAAGCCAGTTAGCCCTGGAATTGTGATTAATTGCCAGAAATAGTCTTTCAGAATTTCTTTTGGGGTTGAATTAATGTTTGTTCCAACTTTACTGATCATCTCTGTGAAATACAGGAAGACAGAGACCTAACTTGTTACTGGGTAAGGGTTAGAAGCAAAGATCAAGTCACTACTCACAGCAGGCGCTTATTAATAATACTTTCCTTAGAGTTGTCATATCCGAACAATATTATATTCCAGTTTCATCTACTTATAAATTAATGTGAATGGGTGTCTTGTTCATTGTCTTAGGCAGGGTTACTATTGCTGTGATGAAAAAAAAAAACATGATCAAAGCAAGTAGGGGAGGAAGGAGTTTGTTTCATTCAAAGTTCCATATAATAGTTCATCACCAAAAACAGTGAGGGCAGGAACCCAAGCAGGGCAGGAATCTGGAGTCAAGAGCAGATGCAGAGGCTATGGAGGAGTGCTGCTTACTGGCTGGCTTGCTCTCTATGGCTTGCTCATAGAACCTGCCTTCTTATAGAACCTAGCTAGAATCACCAGCCCAGGGATGGCACCATCCACAGTGGGCTGGCCCCTCCCACATCAATCACACATTAAGAAAATGCTCTGCAGTTGGATCTCATGGAGGCAATTATTCAACTGAGTTCCCTCCTTTCAGATGACTCTAGCTTGTGTCAAGCTGACATACAACTAGCCAGCACAACTGACCCTTTGTTGTGCACAAACTCATCACTATTAACCTTTCCTTTCTTGTTCTTCTCCAAGATCACTCACTAATATCAACATTTCAATCTAAATATTCTATTTTAAAAGTCACACAATCTTTAAATATTCAAACACTTAAAAACTCAATCTCTTTAAAATAGTCTTTTTTTTTTTTTTAAATCCAAGGTCTTTTAAAGTTCAGTCTTTCAACTGTAGGCACCTGTCAAATAAAAACACTTTTTTACTTCAAGAGGGAAGAACCAGGACACAGTTACAATCAAATCAAAGCAAAACCAAACACCAAAAGTGTAAATAACCCAATGTTCAGTTATGTGGAATTTACTCACAGTGTTATGGCCTCCTCCAAAGGGCTTCAGTCACTTCTCCAGCTCTGCCCTCTGCAGCACACACAGCTTGTCTTCTAGCTCGGGCAGTCTCGACACCACCATTGCTGTTGTTCTTGGTGGTTATCCAATGGTCCTGGCATCTCCAAAAATGCTGGGGTCCCTTGCCGCAACTGGGCTGCACTTTCACTGATAGCCTCTCCTCAGCTTTCTTCAGGGACTCCAGGATTGCCACATAGTGCCAAGCCTCAGCTGCTCTCCATGACCCTTTCATGCCTTCAAAACCAGTTCCACCTGGGTGACTCACATTACCAAGTTCCACTGCCAGCATGAGGCACAACCTTGGCCACCTCTGGAACATAGCTTCTGTGTGCTTCCTTCTGAAACTCCACATGCCAGGCATCCATAGTTTGCAATGTTCTCAACATTTTTTTTTCTTCCAAGCTCCTACAGAACAGCTCGCTGGGGTCGCAACGCTCAATGGCGTTTCTAGCCCAACGTTCCAAAGATCTTCCATAATCTTCCCCAAAACATGGTCAGATCTGTCGCAGCAATACCCCACTATCCTGGTACCAACTTGTCTTAATTAGGGTTACTATTGCTGTGATGAAAGACCATGACCAAATCAACTTGGGAAGGAAAGGGTTTCTTTCACTCCCAGTTCCATATAACTGTTCATCATCCAAAGCAGTAAGGGCAGGAACTCAAGCAGAGCAGGAACTAGAGGCAGGAGCTGATGCAGAAGCCATGGAGAAATATTGCATATTGGCTTTCTCATCTTGGCTTGCTCAGCCTGCTGTCGTGTAGAACTCAGGACCACCCACCAGTCCAAGGATAGCACCACCCACAATGGGCTGGGCCCTCCCCCATCAATCACAAATTAAGAAAATACTCTACAGCTGGATCTGATGGAGGCATCTTCTCAACTGAGGTTCCCTACTTTCAGATAACTTTTATCAAGTTGGCATAAATATTAGCCAGCACAGCCACTTAACCACATGTGTGCTATGCCTAAGGAGGCCAGAACAGGGAGTTAGATCCCCTGGAACTAGAGCTCTAGCCCATTCTGAGAGGCCATGGTGGTGTTGGGAATCAAACTCTGGTCTCTGAAACAGCAGCCGGTGCTCCTAAGTGCTAAGCCATCTCTCCAGTCATTCTATTGTGTTACATTTAAATGAAAGGAATACTTTCAAGGCATCCTTGCCTCTGAGACTAGCTTTGGGATGCTGAGGCTAGGATATCATGGCCTGAGGCCAACCTAGGAAACATAAATAAATGAAGTTCAGTAATGTCTGATGTTTTCTCCAGGGAGGGTGCTGCTTTTGAGACAGGATTTCAGTGTGTCTCCCAGCCTGGCCTCAAGTGCTGGTATTGGAGGCATGTATGCAAGCTTTTGCTTTTTATAAACTTGCTTTTGTTTTGCATTCTATTATGAAGGAAAAGCAAACCCTCAAATTATTTTACAATTCATTGTCCCTTAGAATTCTAACTTTTCCTTTTTGTAATAGATCTCTTGTAGATTTGCTCAAACTTTTAGAAATCATGACTACTCTTGTGCTCACATAAAAGGAAATTCATATAACCCAAATGAATTCCTCAACACTAATTATTACTAATTATTATTATTTTCAGTAAGGGATTCCACGGACCCTTTCTCTGCTTGGCATTGGAGGCCTTTGTTTCTCACTCCCTGTGTTCTGTGCTGGCAAGAGACACAGGAAGGCGCAAGAATGTGTTGAGAATCAGAGCCACAGCTGCCTCATCTTCCAGCTGCCTTTGCAGCTGTGTGGGGATCCGGGTCCATGTGCTGATGCTGAGGGCTTTGGAGAATGTTATCTGCTTCCCCGCTGTTCACTCGTTCCTAGTGTCCATCTTGGTAAAGATCAAACAGGTGCCTTTGTTACTTTCTTGTTGTATTGCTCCGATAAGACACCATGACCAAGGCAACGCATAAAAGAAAGCATTTAATTTGAGGCTTATGGTTTGAGAAGGTTAGAGTCCGTGACGGTGGCAGGAACCACTGGGGCTTCTCATCTTGGTCTGCAAGTAGGAGGCAGGCAGCGGTCAGGAAGGGCTCAAGTCTTTTGAAACCTTTGGTCTGCCTCCAGTAGTACACTTCCTTCTACAAGGCCACCCTCTGTGTCATTCCCAAACAATCCCCACCAAGTGGGGAACCAAATATTCAAACTTAGGAGCCTATGGAGGTCATCCTCATTCAAACCACCATGTGTCCTGCATTATTCTTAGAACTTCTTTCAAGTTGGGGTTACTCTGAAAGCTGGGGGGTGCGGTTTAAGATTGTAATAAATACACATGTCAAAAGTATCATTTTAACCATTTTTAAATACAGTTGGGGAGTTCGGTAAATTTTAATGTTGTGCAACTGCCATCACTACCATCCATCCCCCCCTCCACCTCCCCTCCCCTATGCCTCCTCTCCCCTCCCCTCTCCTCCCTCCCTCCCCAGAAAACACCCCTATGCTTTCTTCCTCTGCCTTACACAGGGAGAACCTTGTATCATTTTTTTTTCTTTTGTGTCTTGCTTAGTTTACTCAGCATCATGCTTTTCAAACTCTAATTCACGTTTCTGTATTTACTGCGTGTACCAAACAGAGCATAACAGTTCAATGAATGTGAAGTGGGGGTGGTGGATGATCTCTCTCATGTTTCATGACAAGCACTGCAAGATTCTCACCCAGGTGTTTGGTGTCCTGAGACGCTGTAGATGGTAGACACACCCCAACCTCTGGGTTAAAACATGGAAAGCAGTGGCCTTTATTTTCTATTCCCAACCTCTTGAGCATTTTTGTGGTTGTCAACCAGAAATACAGTTGTATGTGAGGTGTTTTCAGGCCCGACTTTGTGCTAAGGGCTGTCTGTGCATGGTGGAGGAAGCGCAGAGTCTCACTTCTCATGAGGCAGGAAGCAAATATCGAGTGCACAGTCAGCCCTAGAGTCTTGTAAACTCAAGTTCTCCTTTCAGCTTTGGTCAGCGAAGGACCCCTCGGCAAGAAGAGGAACTTCTGTGTTCTCTCAAGTGTACTGTTCCTGAGCCCTAAGTATCCCCCCGTTATCCTGGTCTGATGCAGAATCCAGTGGTTCTCTTCTATGGCTGAAAAGAGCCTTCTTCCGCTCATGTTCCCACCCAAAGACAGAGTGGGTATTACTTAGGGCAACAGTAGCAAATTATGCGAGGAAGCCTGGCTGGCCATTTCATGTGCTAGAGCTAGGGTTTGTGTGCCTGGTCTGGATGACTGGTGGTGGGCCTTATTTTCTTCTATAATAGGAAAGCTTCAGTCTGGTCCTCTTTATCATCCATAACCAGAAGGCTAGGGCTGGCAAGATGGCTCAATAGGTAAGGCTGCTTGCCGTCACTCCTGAAAACCTGAGGTAGATCCCTGGACTCACACAGTGGAAGAAGAGAACCAGCTCGTGCAAGGTGTCCTCTGACCTCATGTGTGCCCTGGAGTGCTTGTATACACACACACACACACACACACACACACACACACACACACACACACAGGTATGCATGCACGCATGCATGCATGCACACACGCATGAGTCCAAACCCAACAATGACATGGTTTCTGGGCTCAAGTCCTTCGAGGGGTAGGGTGTGGTTGTGAATGGGACAGAAGGATAGAATCATCAAGCAGATGAATAGGAGTCATGGTTCTCACGGTCTCAGCTTGGGTCCACAGAGAGCAGAACCCCTGAGATTTTGTGAGAAACCCAAATTCTCACCCCATAACTGCTGAAATGGAAAGAGTAAGGCAAGGTCTGGTGACTCCTTTTTCTGACAGATACTCAGGGGATACAGGTGCAGGTTAAAAAAGGAGACCTGCAGAACTCAGTTGTGATCTGTGGGAACAAACGTCAGCGGGCACATCACATTCTGTACGTAGAGTCTCCAGATTCGGAACTAACTGTAATACTTACGTTATCTCCATTTATAGGTTTTAGAAAGCATTTTTGTGCTTGTCATATTTTAACAGGGCTTTGAAGCTGAACAATAGATTTTGAAGAGATTATATGGTAATGGCTATAAGTATGATTAAAAGTACAGAGTGAGTCTCCTTATGCCCTACAGAAATGCTCCACAGAGTTGTATTCAGGCTAGGCAAGGCAAACCAGTATGAGGAATAGGTTCCCAAGAGCCACCCCAAGTGTTAGCAACAGCCCCTGCTCCTTTTGTTAGGAGTCCCACAAATAGACCAAGCTACATAACTGTCACATGTGCCTAGGTAAGTCCCATGAAGGCTCCCTGGTTGTTGGTTTAGACTTTGTGCATTCCTATCAGCCAGGTTAGTTGTTTCTGTGAGGTTTCTTATGATGTCCTTGACCTCTCTCTGGTTCCTACAATCCTTCACCCCTCTTTTCAGCAGGATTCCCTGAGCTTGGCCTAATGTTTGGCTGTGGGTCTCTGCATTTGTTTCCATCAGTTACTGGATGAAGCCTCTCTGATGACCATTGGGGTAGTCACCAATCTGATCACAGGAGATGGCCAGTCCAGGCTATGCATCTACTATTGCTAGGAGTCTTAGCTGGGGTTGTCCTTGTAGATTCATGGGAGTTTCCCTTGCATTAAGTTTCCACCTGACTCCGAAATGCCTCCCCTGCCACTCATTTCTTTCAGTACTCTCTCCCTCCAACCACACCCAACAGGATTCCTCAAGTTCCCATCCCCACCTGCCCCCAGTCTACCCAGGATATCTCTTCTATTTCCTCTTCCCAGGGAAATGCGTTTTTGTTACCCAGCATCTCTGTGTCTGTTGTTGTAGCCTGGTTATCCTTTACTTTATAGCTAATATCCACTTATGAGTGAGTACATAACCACATTTGTCTTCTGGGTTTGGGTTACCTCCCTCAGGATAATTTTTTTCTAGTACCATCCATTTGCCTGCAATTTTCCTGATGCCATTGTTTTTAACAGCTGAGTAACACTCCATTGTGTAAATGTACCACATTCTCTCAACTCTGAGATTCTTATACCTGTCAGAATGGCTAAGATCAGAAATACAAATGACAGCTTATGCTGGAGAGGATGTGGAACAAGGGTAACACTCTCGCATTGCTGGTGGGAGTGCAAATTTGTACAGACACTTGGAAAATCAATATGACATTTCCTCATAAAATCGGGATCAATCTACCTCAAGACCCAGCTATACCACTCTGTGGCATATACCCAAAGGATGGTCAATCATCCCCCAAGGACACTTGCTCAACTTTGTTCATAGCAGCTTTATTCATAATAGCCAGAACCTGTAAATGACCTAGATGTCCCTCAAGCAAAGAACGGATAGAGACAAATCTTAATAAAGTAAATAAATTAGGTCAGAATGGGCCAATTTGGATAAACTACTTGCCCTTGGAAATTTGCAAAATGTTGTTGACCTTGTTTTTCTCTTCTTTATAAGAGAGAAGAATCACTGAGGATAGTTTTGAAGCTTAGAAGTAGGATACTTACTGAATCTACCCATGGCAGATTCTAATACCATGACACATCCTGTGTGTTGTGTTTGCCAGATAATTGCCACAGAAAGGGTGGTTTCTGATCTACATAGGATTCTGCAGCTATTCTGGAATGAAAATTTAGTAAATCTTAAGTCTTGGAGAAACAAAATAGCAAAAACTCAAAAGACAAAACAATAACAAAAACTTGTAGTATTATGCTCAGTGCAAGGATTATAACGACAAAAAAAGGGTTATGGCGCCATCTATTGGCTCCCCTCCAGTGTTCCATGACAATGATTTCATGCCAGAGTCTTGGATAACCAGCAATAGGAGGAAAAGAATAAGGAAGGTTAATGTAAGTATTTTTAAAGTACATTTTTTTCAAATTTTACAATAGTTTCATATTTAAGAAGTCTCTATTTTTAACATCCATTACTATGGTACATTTGCCACAAAGAGCCAATCACCATTGATATTACTATTAACCAAACTCATTTTTTTTCTGATTTCACTAGATTATTAGGTATTAGTCAATTTTCTCCAGAAAAAATAGAACAAATTGGAAGTGTCTCTGTGTGTGTGTGTGTGTGTGTGTGTGTGTGTGTGTGTGTGTGTGCAGCTGTGCCTATAAATGAGTATTAATTTATAAATGTGTATTCACTTGTTCTCTTCTGAGCAGTGGTGGACAGTCTAGAATATGGATTCTAGATTTTTTAGATCCATTGAATGAAAAGATTTTTTCACTTTACTACTCAAGCAAGCAGTGTTGTTCTAGATGATGAAATTGGAGCAAGATAGATGTGAATAAATTAAAATGGAACTATTTGGGTGTTGAAGAGAATCCACAGGAAATAAGAGTCAGGGCAAGAGATATGAATAATTAAGCAGTCCCAGACAAGGCACGAACTAGATGATCATTGTCTCAACTCAGATCCTGCACCTTGGTCATCTAAGCACCTGAAGGTAAGACTGTTTCTCTAGGCAATACTAGGAAGTGGGCTCTGTGCAAGGATCAGATCCTAGACAGCGATGAAGCTAAAGTCAAGGATTTGGCTTAGAAGACCTCAGAAATAACTGAAGCATTTTCACATGGCGTTCAAAACTCAAAAAAGCCTATCAGAAGCCTTAAGATAAACCCAAGGGCCGGATAGCAAATAAGGATGTGGCTTATAATTAACTCGGTGAAATCTGATGACATTGAAGTCAACAGCAATGTGTAACAGGAGAGTTGTGTTGGTGGCGTAGTAGAAGACCCCACCATCATGGACTAGAAGGAAGCAGGCTTTTGGATTCCTTACCCAAACTTCTGGGAGGAAGCAGGCTGTGAGGCTACTCAATAGGTCGCAATGGCACAAGTGTTTTCTCCCTGATGATGAGAGCAGAGGGTGGAAACTGCAGAATAAGGGCCGGGGAGAGGACAGAGAGCAGAAGGGAATATTCACCGGGGAGCTGTCAGCCTATGCCTGCCGGTGCCTCCCACTGCTGCGTTTGTGGCAAAGAGGGTCAACACAGTTCCTCCATCCCCACCCTGCTGTTCACTCTCTGGGTAGACGGTGGATTGCTCCCCTTGTAACTGGAGCTTTCAGGGCCAAAATCTGAGTGAGCTCACATGGAGCAGGAAACAATCTTGATAGCATGTCTGAATCCTGTCGACTGTGAACATGGGGAAATGAGTTTTTATATTTTTTAAAATTAAAATATGATTACATTGTTTACCCCCATCCACTTCCTTCACCAAGCTTTCCTGTGCACCTCCCCCCCACTCACTCTCAAATCCATGACATCTATTTATTTATTTATTTATTTATTTATTTTTTGTTTTCGAGACAGGGTTTCTCTGTGTAGCTTTGCGCCTTTCCTGGGACTCACTTGGTAGCCCAGGCTGGCCTCGAACTCACAGAGATCCGCCTGGCTCTGCCTCCCAAGTGCTGGGATTAAAGGCGTGCGCCACCACCGCCCGGCTGACCTCTATTTTTTTAATTGTTGTTATATATACATACAGATGTACGGATAAATAATCCTAATTATATAAGCAAAACCTGTTCAGTCCATATAATGTTACTCATTTGTATGTGATTTCCGGGCTGACCATTTGGTATTGGATAGCCAATTTTGAGCTCTTCCCTGGAGAAGACTCTTTCTCCCACATTCAGCATTTTTTTAGTTGCCTGTTTCTTTGAGGATGAGGGCAATGGACTTGCTAACAGGAAAGGGCAGATTTTTTGCAGCTGGAGATTGCACTCAGGGTCTTATACATGCCAGATCAGCAGTTTACCACTGAGTTGCACATCTAGAACCATCGTTTCATTCCAGTAAGTTTGTTGTGTATTGGTATTCAAAAGTAGATATCCGGGTCTCTCTCTCTCTCTCTCTCTCTCTCTCTCTCTCTCTCTCTCTCTCTCTCTCTCTCTCTCTCTCTCTCTCACACACACACACACACACACACACACACACCACACAAATGAACGTGAGTGCTCACATTGGTAATCTCAGTGATCACTCAGGACTGCTACAGTTGAAGGCTAGCTCGGGCTACAAAGAGTGAGACCTCATCTCAAAACATGCAAGAGAGCAAACCGTGCATTAAAAATCCAATGAGTCAAACAGCAATGATGCTCTCTGGTTTACAGTAAAATGACTGTTTGGCGTGGTTCGCATGACTTGAAGCATCTGTTTGCAGAGAGGCGGCACAGGAAAAGATGCTAATCTTGTGTGTCATGGGACCTAAAGCTCCGATTAATTGAATAATTGATCTTCCATTGGCTAGATCCGAGACTTGGTTATTTTAAACCTCTCTTGCCTTCTCACTTGAAACCTTGCATCTCATTGATGCGGGGAGGAGGGATGTGAAAATCTCCTAGGGTTCTTTGCCTTTCTCTCAGGAATCGATGTGCTATTTCGGAGAAGCTAGGTTGGAAGCACCAGGGCTTGGGAAACCCAGATTTTAAAGAGGACTATGGGGTTGGCTCGGGGAGGCCATCAAAACTCTCCTTCCTGTATAAAGAAGTCTGTGGTCTGCCAGAGCAGGGACCAGCTTTTCCAGCGGTCCTGGCCGGAGAGGGCGGGAAGGGGCGGGGAGTGCCGGCCACCATTCTGCCCACTCCAGTCCGGGCCGAGGCGGGAGGCAGGAGAGATCCGAGGGTCGGGAGACCGCGCTGCGCCATCCAGCCTCCGCCGGACCTGAGGGTCCCCAGCGAGAAGCCGTGGCCGGAGCCCCGCGCCCCGCCGCGCCCATGGGCCCCGCTGGTCCGGCCGGGAGAGCCGCTGGCTGCGTCTTTGCGAGCTCGCGGGTCCCGGGCGCCCCGCGGCGGTGGCAGGAGCAGCGCTAGCTGGACTCGGGGCGCAGGGCTGGGCGGGCGCGGAGCTGAGGCCCGGGGGACGCGGGGACATGCTGCAGCCCTCGCCCCGCGTGGGGCTGGCGCGGGGAGCCACCGCACCGGGGTGCCCAGGCCTCGAGGCTCCGGGCCTGGCCTGTGGGATCCCGGCCAGAGTCTGGGGCTGATTGTGATTGGGTAAGTTCACCGGGACCGGGTGTAATGAGTTCTAGATCATGGCTTGTTTTCCTTTTTCTCTTGTGAGAAGTGCGTGTTTATTTCCCCCGGTCTACAAAAGGCGAGATCCATCTGGTCTGTGCGTTCCTTCCTGCATTCATTCATGAAATTGTGGCGTGCTGACATCAGCAGGCCTTCCCAAATGACGTTACTTCATGGCTTCTCAAAGAGGCAATTATGGTTGCTTCTGGGGCTTCGGAAGACCACCCGTGGGTGTGTTTATTACAAAGTCTAAAATCAGATCCTTGCTGGCTGCAGTTCGGGGGTAGAGGGCTTGCTTAGCTTGCATGAGGCCTGTGCTCAGCACCCAGCCCCGAGGGGGCAAAAAACAAAAACAAAAAAAAGGAACTCTAGTGCTCTGCATTTTAATCTAGAGACTGTATCCATTGTATCCATTTGAAATACTCCTTTCAAACAGAGAACGGCGTTTTGAAGGCTGTGCGGATCTGAACTTCCACAGGGCAGTTGACCCAAGTTTTGCAGGTTATCAAAAACCCACCTTAAAAAATAAAAGTGAAAACAGTGTAAGTCCGGTGTCTGGAGGAACTACTGGAGATGACTATTCAGCCCTAACTTTGATGAGTCAGCAAGTTAGGGCATTGCGGTTCCATTCAGTCCACCCACCTCTTGGTTTCAATTGTTCACAGAACAAAACTGTTACTATCTCTAAAATTTAAGCGTCAGGAAAGAACTAACATAAAATTATCAAGTGTCTGTATGTTAGATTTCATAACTTTAACAGACATTGCACCGGATGTAAAAGCATTGGATATGTCCTGTAATTTGCATACTTTTTTTCAGGCTGAGTAGATTATGTAGGAGTTGGTAGCTCACGGGGGAGTAAGATGTTCAAAGCTAGGCATGGACTGACAGATCAGTGATTGGCTAGAGAACAGAGGAACCTAAGGGCTAAAACATAATATAAGAAACAAAGACCCTTTAGGCTGTGGTTTGAATTCACCATGTTAGTACCTTCTGCTTCCTGTAAAGTGCTTGTGTTAGCCATCCTGCTGTGAGGTCACGCCTATCTTCTCCATGACCTTGGAGTCAGTGATTCTAGGATACGAGGAGGACGACTGCTGTATTGTCTACAGTTTACGGAAGTGGGTGTTGACCTTAAGATTCCATGGCAGGTCCATGACACCAAAGTTTTAATGTTTCTGAATGGCATGTTAGCTCACATCTAAATCATACTCCTTAATGTTCAAAATATATCTACTTGGTGTAATGTTGGTTGATCATGGAAAAGCTGGTCTGTAGGAATTTCTATGACCACCTAAAAGTTGATTCATGATGTGGGTGGTTTTAAAGACCGTCTAGAAACAACTGAACCGTGCCAACAGAAAGTGGCTTATTAGCATAAGAGTTGCACGGAGGGTGTGGCTCAGTGGCAGAGCATCTGCCTCACGTAGAGGGTCTCTGGGTTCAAGCCCAACTACCTCAGAATAAAGAAAAGTGTAAAGCCTTATACTAGGCTTTGTCCTTTCCTTTGCTCCTCTTTAACATCTTTGCCTCAGAATTATTTAACTGTACCTAAGAGATATAAGTAGTAGGAATGGAAAACAACACAATTCTGTTCATCATTGTTGTACAGACAACATCAGTGGAAGGCAGAGATGTTCTTGGCTAACCTCTGCAGATGGCGTTAATTTTTTAAAAGAACTCCCTTTGTTGTAGAGGACTCTAAGAGTGTAGGGAAAGGCAGGGCAGGTTCCATTTATATTAAAAATACAAATGTTAAAAGTTAGGTACCACTTTAATCAAAAGCAATGCCAGTCTTTATTTTCAAAGCACACTGAGTGGTGTCTTCATCTCCAGTACTGAAAGTTGGAGTCTTCTTCCCCCATCTTAAGTTGTTTTATTTGTATGGACCTTTATGATTCCTATTAACAAACAGAAGTGGTTTACTGCTGCTCCACATGCAGAAGATGTTTAGATGAGGGGGAAGTAAATGTTTTAGAAGGTTCATTGAAAAGGCATGTTAATGATTAACACGAACTGTACCACGTTGGTTTAATAGTTTACTTAGGTTTTAGATACTCTAATTTCCCATTCCATTTTAATATGTCAGAGTCCTTTAAAACTCTGAATGCGCACCAGACAACGGCAGTAAGATGAGATGTTTGAATGCCTTCTGAGTGATTCAAAATAATTTGGTGTCTTTCAGAACTGATCTGGGATTAATGATCGCTGGCTGTCTTCGTGCTCTCTGGGTTTTATAAGTACAAAGAGGCCTGGTTAAGAGACAACATGGACCCGGCTCATGTTCCACTTGCCAAGCCCTAGGCCTTGGAAAAGCACTATGTCAGAAGTACTGCCAAGTAGCAGGCCACTTTGGATTTTTTGACTTTGTCACAAATAGCTGTTAATTATGTTTTCATTATGTAAATATTCATGTAGGTTATTGGCGACCTTGATTCTAAGAAACATTAAAATAAGGGGTTCCTGGGCCTCAGTGGCAAGGGAAGAGAAGTGGCCCTGGACAGCAGGGGATTATGAGTCAATGAAGGACAGGGGATCACGTTAGAGCCTTGTCCCACTTCCTGGTTTCCTTTCTTTTCAGAAGAGGGCTTTCGGAAGGACTCAGGAGACACAGCTCTGTGAAGGGCAAAGATCCTCTACCTACAAATTTTACCCGAAACGTGCAGAAAGCCATTGACAAATATGCCAGGTAAGAAGTAATCGTCTTCAATGCTGCTGGTGGCCCAAGCAAAACACGTGCATAATAAATGTGGGGGGGGGGGGGTCAGCCGTAGGGATCCGTTACCAAGTGACTCTGAAGCCAGTTTGCCGCGAACTTGGCAGACACATTTAAGGGAATGGGGGAGAAGAAGTGAGCCTAGAGAAGTCAAGTCCGTGCAGGACGTCCACTCCTCCCAGCTCACGGGCTGCCTGTCACCTGTGTTCCTTCCCGCAGTGAGTCCGCCTCATCCTTTTCATCCAGTGGGAGTCGCACGCCCACGGAGGCCCACCACTCATGGCCTGGCTCCTCCACTCAGAGTTCCACCACCGAACTGTCGACAGAGAGGAGCTCAGTTTCTTCTTGGAGAGATGACGTATGTCTTTTTATAATTTCAATAGCACGCGGCTGTGGTGTATGGGGAAGTACCTTCTTGTAATTTACTGTTTTGTGTATGTGTGGGTGGATGGAGGATGTGCATTCAACTGTGATGCTCATTCAGAGGTCAACTTTGAATATCTTCCTCTATCACGCTCCACTTTTTTTTTTTTTTTGGACAGGGTCAAAAACCTGGAGCTAACCCAGGGATCAGCCTGTCTCTACCCCACCCCCCGCCCCCCCACAGGACTGAAATTAGAGGTGCATGCTCCCACACCGAGCTTTCACTTGGGTGCTCAGGATCCAAGCCAGGCCCTCACTTGACACAATGACCTACCTCCCCAGCCCTAAGAATTGCTTTCTTATGTTCAGAAAGAATCTGTCTACATTTATCTAGGCATTATTAAGGATATCATACATGATATATATATATATGCATTTATACTATTACATGTGAAAAGTATCAAAGTGTCAAAATACAGAGAAAAATAAATTGTCTGATTAACTCCTAGCCCAGAGTCTTAGCTGTTGTCTATTTTGTTTTTCCCACAACTCTATGCCTACCATTGTACTTCACTTTAAATAATTTCCTATAGCTAGAAATTTAAGACAACACCTTGACAGTTAACGCAAGAAAGAGAAAGTTTGGGGAAAGCACCAAGTATGAAGCATCTTCATGATTAGAGGACCCTAGGACCCCGACATGTGCTGTCCCCCAAGCCAGACATTTCACTTTTGCCTTCTAACCTGAGACAAGCCATCAACTTGAACCCAGTGCTGGGTATTTTTATGACTGTGGGATTCTCAGATGAGTGAGTTATTTAGCTATGGTTCTGCGTTTGCTAAGATTTGCAGAATCCTAAGTCTCCTTCATTCTTCCTGCCACCTCATCCCCCGGGATGATGGCTATGTACAGATGTGCACCTGTATCTATGAGGGACCTTAGATGAGCCAAAACTGATGTTGTAAACCTTATCTTTATTTAACAGTTGATGAACGAGAGGCTTAATATCATTGCCATCAATCAGCTGTCATCGATCAGAAAAGTAAACATTGGTACACTGGTCTATCTGGCTACAGAGCCCACACTTTTACCTTGTTTTACTCCTTCTTACTTAGTGGTCTTCAGTTTATAAGTATTGATTATGAAGACCATGTTCTATAACTTTTAGTGTGGTATCTATGTGATGAGATCAGGCATTTCAGGGCACTGTGGCCATAAACTAACAGGGTATTTGAATATGTACTTCTGTTTTAGGAATTTGACAAAGTCAATGCTCAGAAAGTCCAGCAGCTGTTTTGGGAGGTTGAGGAAATGCTATTCGAAGGGAAAGTGAGTCCCCAGACCCAGAACCTCCTGGCCGAATGCAGTGAGTGGGCAAGAAGATCCCTCCATCTCAGGTACAGAAATGGCCATAAACGTCTTCCGGGATGGAGTTCTGATCTACACACAATTGATTTCTGCTTTTTCAGCCATTGTGACTGAGAGCATTTACCCAGTTGGAGTATTTATCCAGAACTCAGTCCTTTCTTGACAAGTCACACCTTTTATAATAGGTCCCAAGGAAACCTTGATGCATGGTGGTATCACATGCCTTGATTTGTCAGAAGCAAATCCAGGTCATTCTCAGAAAGATGTCATATACATGGCAGATGCAAGGCTCTGAGGAATGACCCTTCATCTCCACATTCACTCTGTGTGAGTGACAAGCATCTGTCATCACTGAGGGCACGAGTCTGTGGGGGTAGGGAGACAGTAACAGTGGTGCTCCAGAGACTGAGTGGTCATTTGCTGAAAAACTGGCTAGATGATCCTATTCTCTCTCTACTTTTCTCCACATAAGAGGAGACATTTATGGGTGAAATTATTAAGGGAATTCCATGTAGTAAAAAGGGAGGTTTATTTTGTGGGGTAACTCACAAATGAAGGGATAGGTAACAAGGTCTGGGAAAGGTGTAGCGCAGTCCGGCGGTGTTCTCTGGAGAACTCTGCTCCGTCTACCTCCAGTGTCCAGGATCCAGGGACCAAGAAAGCCGGCCCATCCGGATCTTGGGTCTTCAGGGTCCTCTCTCCACCCCGCCTTGTAGGCGTGACAGTTACCGAAGCCTCAGTGAGGGTTGGAACTTCCAGATCAAAGCTGGAATGGATACCCACTACAGACATTTATTATTATTTTTTTATATTAAAGGTGGAAAAATGTAGATTTGGTAGAAAGGAAATACTGCTTTCTTCACCCAGTCTTGCTTTGATCTTAGGGGAAAATCCATTTTAGTGTTTTCGAGTTCTGAGCTGAGAAGAATGAATTAGAGTACTAGCATAAATATACATGACTTTTCTGATTAGCTTCTCCAGGGAACTTAAAAAAAAAAAGATGTCTTCGCTAGCTGTGGTGATGTGTGCCTGTAATCCTGGTGTTTAGAAGGCTGACAGGGGGTTGTGAGTTGAAAGCCAGCCTGGGATACATAGCGAGGCCATGTTTAAAAAACAAACAACAACAGAAACCAACAACCAAACAGCCAACAGCAAAGAAGTCTTGCGTAAGCCGTTTTAAGCCATTCTTCATGAGGCCTCGTCTTAAAGAATACGCCATGTGCAGAGGATAAGTGGTTGTGGGTGTGTACTTTTCTGGGCATGGTGCACTTCCCAAAATGTCGGGCCACCGGGCTTCTATCTCTCACCATCATCTTACGTCTTACTACAGAAACCCAGAAGGGACGATAGAAAGGAGCCTAAGCCAAGTGTATGTTTATGCATTTTATTCACTGGGCCTATGCAGCTGTTGCCTGTTTCTCTGCGCGCTTCTTTGCCCTAGATTCTCAGGTCGGACATGCATTCTCTCTAGACCATCGCCATTCCTGCAAGGTGACTAGGATTCTGATTCCCACCTGACCAACCCCTAAATGAAATAAGTGGCGAAGGCGCTGGACACTTCTGCTCACACCCTCAGTCCAGACTTTGAACAGAGCCCTTCTGCTTTCTTCAAGCCTGAGCTTTTTCTCCGCCACCATGGCAGTTCCCTTGACCCGGTGCACGCTACACCACATCCTGTGTGTGTCCTTCAGAGTCAGCATTGCATCCTGTTTAAAATCATGAAACATTTTTCCCTTGTCTGATTAAAAAATAATAATAATACTTCTCAGCTTCTTAGCTTTTCTTCCCCTGCAGGCTGTTAGGGAGGCAGCTCGTCCCGCCAAGTGATGAAGGTTTCCAACATTTCCAGGGGACGCTGCCTAGTTCTGCTACCCACAAACCCTTGCCTCCTGTTCCTGACCACATCAGCAGCATCAGAGAGTAAGTTTATATATGTAGCATGCACAAAAAATAAAAATAAATAAATATTTTTAGGCGGCATGGTAGTGCACACACACGTAATCTGAGCAGAAGGATCGGGGAATATTTAGCTACTTTGCAAACTTGAGGTAAACCTGGGCTACGTGACACTCTCTCTGTCTCAAAAAACTTAACCCAAAAATATTTGTTAACATTATTGTACCTCTCCTTGTTTAACTCGTCCATGAGCCTTGGCTCCCACTAATTTGCATAGAGATCCAGATTTTAGTGAGGGACACTGTTTTTCACGCAATGCTTCCGATCCTAGATTGATTCTTCGCCTTTAGCCATGTTTGTGGGTGCGTACATGCAAAAGACACATGGAATAAACACATAAGCATGGGGGGGGCGGTCAATGTCCATGTATGTTTCAAAGGTCCTGAAAAGTTACCTCATGCAGAATCAAACACCTCCCTGTGATGGGTTCCGAGCCTCCAGGCGTACATGGAGGAAATGAAACTCCATCCTGTTGTCTTTCGGTCACGAATGTATTCTGATGACTCCTTTGATGCCATTTGTGCGTATGGGAGGTGGTGCTGTCACATCCCCTTATAACTGCAAAGAGGGTGTGCTTACATATTCTGGCTTGTGGTTTTTAAGAAGTCTTTAAAATTTTGTATGCTCTGGGGTTAAACGTTCTAGAAGGAAGCTGGGAGTGGTGGAAGGTACTTGTAATTTCGGTGCTGGGAGGTGGAGGCAGGCAAGTTCCTGGAACTCACTGGTCAGGCAGCCTTTCCTTCTAGGCAAGCTCCAGGCTAACACATCTCAGAATATAAGGTGGGTATCTCTTGATCCAAGACCCCTAGTTGTCCTCTGGCTTCCACATTCAAACACAAACACACACACACACACACACACACACACACACACCTGTTTGCATAGACATGGAAACACAGATGCACACACACACACACACACACACACCTGTTTGCATAGACATGGAAACACAGATGCACACACACACACACACACACACACACACACACACACACACACGTTCAGAACATAGGAATTTTGTCAAATGTATTATCTGGTGATGTTTCAGCGATTGTGTACCTTGTAGATAACTTACAAGCCTATCACTGCCATGTAAGCATTACATCCTTTTGTTCTGCAGACTCCCATGTAGGTTGTTTTTGCTCCTAGGTTGTGTATCTCTGGTTCTCAGATAGTCCCTGAGGCACTTTCGGCCTCTACCCTGATAGACTCTGATGATGGCACGGAGGTGAACGACCCCACATCATGCTCATCCCTGAAAGAAGAGGTGTACCACGTGGATGGAAACATTGAAGAATATTTTGCTTTTGATGGAAAACAGGAGTAAATTGAATTTTATTTGGCATACTTCATAGTATAATACCAGTTCACCATATGCTTGTAATACTTTGTGTCTTTGTTACTTACGGAAGATTCCTGTCCTTTTGAGAGAAAGATACCCCAAAAATTTTAGGTCCTGGCAGGACGTGGAAATGCTAGAGCAGGGCATTTCTTTCTTCTCAACAATGTGGAGTTCTGTCTGCCATGCTAGTGACAGTTGACAAGGACATTAGAGCCTCATGCCCTGCAGCTCCAGGTTCCTTACACTTAGCTTCCTGGGGGATAGAGAGGAAGTTCCAATATTGGTGCTAAATGCATATTTTCTATCAGACAACAGTGATATATCATAAAAATTTTCCTCATGATTCCAAAGCAATACATTCAAAAGTCACTGGGTCCTGAGCAAGTCCTAGCAAATGCATGAAGTCACATGGAGCATCATTTCTGAGCACCATGGCTTTCAAATAGAGATCTATAGGAAAGCCACAAAATTCATTGAGAGAGAAATTATATAGATACTTTTGAATTGTCAGTCCATAGATAGATAGATAGAAACAGACAGACAGATAGATAGATAGATAGATAGATAGATAGATAGATAGATAGATAGTTAAAGATGATGGATGGATAGATAGATAGATAGATAGATAGATAGATAGATAGATAGATAGATAGATAGATGATGGATGGATGTATAGATAGATAGAATATAGATAGATAGATAGATAGATAGATAGATAGATAGATAGATAGACAGATAGATGATAGATTAAAAACACATAGGTAATTATTTCGACCTTAACCCTGGCTATTTTAGTAATTAGAGTTGATTTCATCCTTAGTGGAGATGAGCATCTGGAACAAAACTCAACACTCTGCCGCAGGAAGTGGCGTCGACATGGGCTTCCTCCCATATCCCCTCATGACTGTATCAGAGATGCTGTGGCAGCAGAAGTATTTGATCATGTTTGGACCAATGTGATAGAACTATTGGAAGATCTCATTCGAAAAACCTGGGAATCTGCACTCACAGGTACCGATATATATATATACAGAGTCTGGCTTCCGGGGAAGAATAGAAAAGACCACACCATCACAGCCCTCTCTCTCCACCTTATGTTAGGGCTGGACCCAAAACATGATTGCAATAAGAAGTAACCATTCTGCCTTATACACAGGCAATCTTTGATCACCTAAAAGGGACATCCTTGTCCTGGAGAATCCTCTTTGTCCCTCTGTATAATTCGTTCTCCTACCCCTGATAAGATCATTTCAGTAACCAGTTGTCCCCTGGAGTCTCTGTCCTCTGCTGCAGGGTTGTTTGATCAATGTCTGTAGCATAAACTCCTGGTAACTCAGGACATACATTTCCTGTTGATTTTTTTCTGTTGACACAGATGAAAAAAAACATAAAGGAAATTCGAAAGTAGCTGAAAATAGGTCTTCACATGTGCTCATGTCTCGTCTCAGCACTGATGTTTCCAGTGTCCCCCCATCCCGAAGCTCTGAAACTCTGCACACATCCTTGACGCCCCACTTTAATCCACCCCAGGTAGGTGCACTGATACTTGGTCTCTCTGTCCCTTTATTTTTATGCCTTTTGCATCTGCTTGTGAAGAAGAGCATTATTTTATTCACTTCTCTCCCTCACACCCTCCTGTGCTTGAGGACACTGGATAGCTCGAATCACTATGCTTGAAGGTGGCTTAAACAGAAAAACAAAAAAACAAAAAACTTAAGACAGCAATGTTTGCTCCAAAAGGATAGTAAATAGCTTACAAAAAAAGTACATGGTTGTCTGTCAGTAAGATTAATAGTAATGTGGTTGTTTCTTGGTGTCTAAGAGAATCACAGCTTTCTTTAGTGAATTGGCATCGATTTGAGATACAGAACTAGTTTCTACATTTTAGGAGAGCAAAACACCATTTTTTTTCTAAATATTTAGCCATCATAAACCATCTCCACCCCTTACACTGAAGTGGAAAACATTAATGAGTATTCACAGAGTTCATGGAGCACTTATTGTTTATATTATATGTACCCTGTTAGATGTTTTGAGGAAGATACATGGTTGAATGAAACCAGTCACTAACCTAGTGAAACAAAACTGTGGCACAGGGTCAGATAGCATACACTCTGTGAGGGATGGGGAAGGAAAGAAGAGAAGGAGGGAAGGAAAGAAGAGGGAGGGGAAGAAAGAAAGGAAGGAGGGAGGGAGGAAATTGAAGAACTGAGGAGAGAATTGTGTGTCTTGGTTAAAGATGCAGGGTTGACCTTTGTAGAGGTGACACCTGAACAGGAACATAAAGAGATGAACAGCGTGGGTGGGGTTTTGGTTTAGGCTATTTCAGCCCCGGCATGGTTTTGTGTCAGTGAAAACAGATGTGTCTGAGACCAGTGTTTGGACTGAGAGCTTAAATGACAGAGCACTGGAAGCCACAGGGTACTGGAGCAAAAGCAGGGGAGTTAAGAGACAATGTGTGTCGTCGAGGCATTGTTTCGTGTGATAGCTCTTCCACACATTAGTCTCTATATGTGTTGAGGGTAAGGATATATGGTCTAAGGATTGTTTTCGGGCTCCTCTTCTAGAAGTACAGGAGAGATCACAGCACAGAATCTACGTAAGCCCTCAACGCAGCCTTTCATAATTTTGTCTTTATTTAAAGATGGAGTAGCAGGTGAGGCTAGAGAAGGTTGGCTTGTTCGTGGGAATCTTCGGGGTAGCTGGGAGTCTGAACATGATGCCTAACTCTTGTGTTGGGGAGCAGAGTAAAAAGGCCATTCGCAAGTTTTGCTCCAGAGCTACACACCCTTAAATCCCCTACACACACACACACACACACACACACACACACACACACACACACACGAAGCAGTACAGTTGCTAGGTGAGTGGCTAAGGATTTGTGCTTTACATATAGGGTGCAAGTCTGGAGCCTGACATAACATGAGTCCTTCTTGCAAAAGCTCATTGTAATTCTCTGTGTCGTTGGTGCAGTTGGAAGTTCTAAGCATTAATGGATTTGAGCCATTCACTAGTGTATCAAATAGACAGTTGGTACTGGCTTCCGCTATAACTACATGCTATTTATATACTCCATTTAATTAAATTGCTTTAGATTGTAAGTTTTGTGGGGCCCAGAGGAAAATTCCATACCCTTTACAAAGCTGTGTAAGCCTAAATGATGAGTAACATTTGTTAAACTGAGAAAGAAAGAAGAAAAACAACAACAACAACAAAAGCCAAAATAGTAATATCAAAAAAAAAAAAAAAAAAAAAAAAGAGAGACAAAATACGGATCTAGCATGGAGTATATAAACAGAAATCCTTCATAACACTGAACAGAAACAGGCCTGAGTGGGGCTTGTAGTTCGGGATGAAACTGAATCTTCCAGTCTGGCTTTGCTGTCTAGCCTAAGACCTTAATGATAACCGTTCTTTGCTTTTCCTCGTTAGAAGTAACTTTTAAAGTTGCTACTTGCTTGCTATTGCTTTTGGTCTCTGATACATTCAAATAATACCCCTTGCTTTGCTTCATATGAATACGAATTCTATGAAGGTGGCATCTATATTTGTATCTATTTCTAAAATGCTACCTCTCTTACACTTTCCTCTCACCGGCTAATTGGTGCCATTTACTGCCTGCTAATTCCCAACAGGCATCTATCAACAAAATGACCTGGATATTGATTTAATGATGCTATTCTGTTTTTAGTTTTCTCAGCTCCATCGCTTTTCTAGCAACTTCTATAGTGATTTGAGTGGCGTAATGACGATTCAAGCCAAGCCGCTGCAGCAGAGACCCACCTATTTTGCAGATAAAACACAGTAAGTATTAAGAAAGAACTACTCTCAACCATTGCCAGTAGTCTATCGTGGAGGTATCTTTGTGAATTTCTGGGGACCTCTCTACCACTCTGCTTCTTCCTATTCCCATGGGGTCTTCATTTATTATGGTATCTCTTTCCTTGTTCTCTCACTCTGTTCCTGATCCACTGCTCCCCTAAGCTCTCTTTCCTCTGACCCTTGCCCTCTATTACCACCACTCACGTCCAGGTTGTTCATGTAGATCTCATCCATTTCTCTGTGATTGGGTGATCCCTGTGTCTTTCTTAGGGACCTCTTTACTAGGTAGCCTTCCTGAAGTTGTGAATTACAGTCTGGTTATCCTTTGCTTTACATCTAGTATCCACTTATGAGTACATACCATGTTTGTCTTTCTGAGTCTGGATACCTCCCTCAGGATGATATTTTCTAGTTCCATCTATTTGGCTGCAAACCTCATGATGTCATTGTTTTTCTCTGCTGAGTAGTACTCCATTGTGTATATGTACCACATTTTATTTATCCATTCTTCAGTTGAAGGGTATCTAGGCTGTTTCCCTGTTCTGGCTATTACAAATAATGCTGCTATGAACATAGTTGAGCATGTATCCTTGTGGTGTGATTGAGCATTCCTTGCATATATGCCCAAGAGTGGTATAGCTGGGTCTTGAGGGAGGTTGATTCCCAATTTTCTAAGAAAGTGCCATATTGATTTCCAAAGTGGCTGTACAAGCTTGCATTCTCACCAACAGTGGAGGAGTGTTCCCCTTGCTCCCCATCCTCTCCAACATAAGCTGTCTTCAGTGGTCTTGATCTTAGCCATTCTGATGGGTGTAAGATGGTATCTCAGAGTCGTTTTGATTTGCATTTCTCTGATGATTACGGATCTTGAGCAATTCCTTAAATGTATTTCAGCCATTTGAGCTTCTGTTGAGAATTCTCTTTTTAGCTCTATAGCCCATTTTTTTAATTGGACTGTTGGGTATTTTGATGCTGGGACACTTTGCTTAGCCTTGGTGTAGGGAGGAGGGGACTGGAGCTGCCTCAACTGAATCTTCCAGGCTGGGCTGAATCCCCAGGGGAGACCTTGCCTAGGAGGAGGTGGGAATGGGGGTTGGATTGGGGGGGAGGGCTGGGGAATGGGAGGAGGGAAGACAGGGGAATCCGTGGCTGATATGTAAAATTAAATTAATTATAAAATAAAAAATTTTTTTTAAAAAGAATTACCCAGCATGCAAGGACAGAAGCAGATTCTTCTGGTATGAGCCACAAAATGATCACTGCTGTGCTGGTATGAGCCACAAAATGATCACATGCTGTAGGTTGGAAGGGATGAGGAAAGGGGACTGGAGCTGTGAACTCTTCCTCTTTCGGACTTTCCTATTGGATTATCAATCTTTCTCCTCCTGCTTTTCACTGACATAGCAGTAGAAATGTCCATTTCTTCTGTGGCTGTGTGTCTCCTGCCCTCGGGAAACTTAGGTAGGGGTACTTAACCGACATTTCCTTCCCCAGGAACGAGCAAGATGACAGAGTGTCTGGGGCAGGGGTCGGCGCATCTTCACGTCACCGATTGGGCCGCATCCCAGACCCTCGGGGACCGCTGACTTCTGCCAAGAAAACACCAGTGCATAGGAGACTCCCTTCCATTGCTTCAGACGCACAGAGACTGAAAACCCCCACCGTCTATAGTGATGAAATCCTGAGGGGAACGAAACTGTGAGTCTTTTTTTTTTTTTTTTTTTTTTTTTTTCATGGCAGACTGAAGGCCACAGGGGCCAGGGGCACTTGCCAGTTAGGGTTGATGAACTGGAGGATCTGGTGAAAGGTTCCTCTGTCAGATTTTACCCCCAGATTCTTCTAAATGAGTTCATCTGTTGGATTTTGTTCCAGCCATGTGAGTAGCTGGAGTAAAAGCCCATGCAAAGGCCTGAAGCTCAGGCCACTAGGAAAATTAAACTGATGGTAGGTGAACTTGGGTTAATTTAGTGGCCCCCTTTGTAAAATGGATCGTTAATACCTCTAAAATTACAAAATACGTTTTATGGAGGGGTTTAAGTAAAATAATGCATGGTCTTGCACTGGATACTAATGTTCTGGTCAATTACAGACCAAGTATATGACAGTGGTCACTTACGATTGCCTTGACTCCTGACATCACAGCTGCTTGTGAAGGTCCACTGTGTGACGTTTGCACATAACGGGATGACCTGAGGCTGCATTGCTCAAAGTATTCCCATCGTTGAGCTACACCTGGGTTATGTAAAATGCTTTAAAATCAGTAAATAAAGGGCCAGGGTCTGGAGAGATGTCCCAGTGGTTCAAAGTACTGGCTGCTCTTCCAGAGGACACAGGTTCGATTCTCAGCACCTGCATGGTAGCTTACAGCTTACCCATTCTGGCTCCAGTCCCACATGATCTGACTCCCTGTTCTGACCTCCAGGGGTACTGTGTGCATGTGATACACTGACATGCAGACAAAACACCCATACACATAAAATAAAATGAATCTTTTTGAAAAGTTTAAAGGAGTGTTTTTCACTTTTTTTTTTTTTTTTTAGAACAGAAAGGGCTTTCTTAGGAAATAACACTAAAAGCTAATGAGCAAATTATTTGTTTCTTCTTTCATCACAGAACTCCAAGGAGCTTCCTTCTGACTACTTACTTGTCAGGAAATACTGTAATAATAACAGCTGTTACTTTATTATTATTGTTTCTAATCAACATCCAAGTAAACTATAATTATTCTGTACTACAAACCTCCATAGTATGCCAAATCTAAGCTGAGGAAACAGGCTGAAAGAAGCTGGAAACATCTTTCTTGCTGATGATCAAAGCTCTTGAAGGCATGGCTGGGGTACCCCCAGTCAGTCAGTTGCTGAACTTTTCAGGAAGCGTCCACAGCACTTCTTAGTTACTTTTCTGTTACTGTGAAGAGACACCACAACCAAGGCCACTTATAGAAGAAAACATTTATTAGGGCTCATGGCTCCAGAAGGTTAGCGTCCCTGATGTCATGGCAGGAAGTGTAGTGGCAGGCAGGCAGGCAGGCAGGCATGGAGCTGGAGCAGTCGCAGAGAGCTTCCATATGATCCATAAGTACGGCAAGGCATGAGACAGAGAGGGTGAAGGAGCTAAGGAATGCCATGGGCTTCCGAAACCTCAAAGCTCTCCCATGGTGACACACCTCCTCTGACAAAGCCATATCTCCTAATCCTTCCCAAACAGTTCCACCAACTGGGGACCAAGTATTCAAATATCTGGGCCTACAGGCATGTTCATTTAAACCACCACAGCACTGCTTTCAGCTTTCTGGGTGTCAGCTTTGGGCAGTTTGGGTCTGCTGCCTGTATTAATTTATTTAAGCACTGTCCGTTCACCTTTTCTTTTCTCACAATGGTCACCTCTTATGTTTTCTTTATACCTTGCCCATGTCAGCAGCATACTGTCAGCTCCAGTCTTCATGAGGTTCACCCTCTGGCTTCCACCCAAACCCACTCTGTTCCCTACAGAAATAACTCTAGACTCCTGCATGGTGTGTTCCCTCTGCTTTGACCTCTTTCTCTATATGGATGTTTATAGTGTTATTCTTTCCGCTGCCACTAATGAGTCCTTTTAGGTCATTGCCCTTCACTGCTCGCCTATGGGATGTGAATGCCACAGATAAGCTGGGTATCTACATGTACAGCAGTGTTTTGTATGTAAGAGTCCAGGTTTTGCCCCTTTGGGGAGACCTCTCCCTTTGACAATATGTAATCATTTACCGCTCTTTTCCCTTATCGTGATTCTGAACTGCTTTTTCTTCACCCATAAGCATCCAGGTTTGCATCCTCTTACTGCTAATACTTCATATCTATTTGTTCTTTCTTTTCTTTGTTTTTTGTTTGTTTGCTTGTTTTTTTGAGACAGGGTCTCTCTGTGTAGCTTTGTGCCTTTCCTATAACTCACTCTGTAGCCCAAGTTGGCCTCTAACTCACAGAGATCCGCCTGCCTCTGCCTCCTGAGTGCTGGGATTAAAGGCATGCGCCACCACCACCCGGCTCTTTTCTTTATTATTGTTATTTTGG
Source organism: Peromyscus leucopus (assembly GCF_004664715.2). Classification (NCBI taxonomy): domain Eukaryota; kingdom Metazoa; phylum Chordata; class Mammalia; order Rodentia; family Cricetidae; genus Peromyscus; species Peromyscus leucopus. Next base: position 29,961,064 of record NC_051077.1, on the reverse strand, counting down.
TGCTGATGATAGAATCCAGGGCTTCATCCTAAATCCCTACCACTAATCTATACCCTTAGCCTTGGTCTTCACCATTTATTGAACCACTACTTTTTTTTTTTTTTTTTTTACCAAATATTGATGAATATGACCCCAACATCAAAAATATGAATAGAGAGGCTGGAGAGATGATTCAGTAGTTAAGAGTACTTGCTGCTCTCCCAGAGGATCCGAGTTCAGTTTCCAGCACCCAAGGTGGGCAGCTCAAACTCTTCTGTGTCACAAGCTCTGGGGGATCTGACACCGTAATCTGATCCTTCTCACACACATGTGGCAGACACACAAATAAACATAACTAAAAATAAAAATAAATCTTTTTAAAAAAGTATACAAGTCAAGGATCATTTGAGTCATAGCATTGGTTAACTTCCTATCAATTTTATGTAGACATTGACTGTTTCTTCCCTAGTATTTTCCCTCTGTTCTAGAATTACCTGTCATACAATGCATCACTTTGTTATATAATTTTTTTCTCTGACATTGTAACATTGGTATTCCCCACACTACAGATTTTTGAAAGAGTAATTTTAATGACCACAAATTAATCAAATGGCTATATGGTTATTTAGTATTTGCTATTGGTGAAATTTCCAATTTGTTGTTTATATTATCAGTGTGAAGTATAGTGGACATTTTGTATCACTCTTAGTAAGAATACCTTTAAATTGTTTCCTACTGGAACTGTCTAGAAGCAAAACTGTCAGGTCAAAGGTTATGAATATTTTTAATATTCATATTTTGCCAGGATGCTCTTTAGAATGCCTGTGCCTGTGTATAGATCCACTGGCCGCATAGGCACCTCTCTCTGTAGCCTCTTCTCGTCAAAAGTTTACTACTTTGAAAAGGCCATAATTCCATTACTAGTGGATAAATTAATTCAAGTTGTTTCAAAAATATCTATTTTTATACAAAAAAAAGAATGGCAGATTTTTAAATACTGATGCCTGATAGGGATACTCTCCTGTCATTACTATATTTTAGTTAGGATTTTATTATCAAACCACCAAAAAATGAACTTGGCCACCAGTGTGTGAAATTCAGAATAAAAGTATCACCTGGACATCACAGCATCAAATCTATGAAAAATGTAGGAAATGGATCACAGTTCTTCCTGGTGGCTATCATTCTTCTGACAAACAATGTTTGCTCACTAATTCCATATTGCTTTTTAGTATCTTGAATAAAGCTTTGCAATTGTCCTCATTTAAGCTCAGTACTTTTTTTTTGTTTTGTTTTGTTTTTTTTTTTTTTTTTTTCGAGACAGGGTTTCTCTGTGTAGCTTTGCGCCTTTTCCTGGAACTCACTTGGTAGCCCAGGCTGGCCTCGAACTCACAGAGATCCGCCTGCCTCTGCCTCCCGAGTGCTGGCATTAAAGGCGTGCGCCACCACCGCCCGGCAAGCTCAGTACTTTTATAATTAATTATATTCTTCATTGATGGTTCCACTCCACCAATCTCTATCTCTAATAGATTACTATTCAGGATTAATATTAATTGATAGATTAATATTTAGAATCTATACCACAGCACCTTATTATATGCTGGATCATACTGTAGGGTTGCATGGCTCTCACTTACATTGTCCTTAACTTCTCAGATCCTTTGGGGAGGATCTATCCTGAATATGTATAGTCTGCATACTTCCTAGCATAGCTGTGTACTCAATAGATCAGGCTGATACTCGTTGTTAAACATGGTCAAGGTGAGTGGCCTTGCTTGCCCTGGCTTCATATTTACCTCCCTGAAATGCAGTTTGCTATCACTGTTTTTAGAAGGGGTTGTAATCAGTAGCTCAGACTGTCCCCTTCTCTTCTGTGTGCTCTGGTGTTTACTTGTATGTTGTTGTGTTTACAGGCAAACCGGCATTGACCACCTGCCTTCCTCAGCAATTCCAGCCTCCCGGAGCCGGTTACCCCCAATAGGCGCTGAAGCTGGGGAGCAGAACACAGCAGCTTCCGGGTCCCGCCCTGTTTCTGTAAGATGAATTCCATTATAACTGCAACCATTTAGACAGTCTGTGGGAAAACAATCTTGGCACTCAGAGAAGTCAGTCACATTGAAGAGGGATCTAGTTGGCTGTGTTCAACATGTCTTCATAATCCACGTCTAGACACTGAATGGCCTGTGAGAGTCTCGAGAGAGTGAGGAGACTGATTCACCCTTTTAGGAAATAAACCTCAGCTTGAACTAGATTGGAAAGCCCAGGCGTTAAGGAAAGACCTGAAATTCTGGCTGGTGTAGTGCGTAAGGGCGAGAGGCAGGCAGGTCTGCACTTCAGTGTGGCCGCACAGGTCCTGTGACCTGATGCACGTTACGTCCATGGTCTTCCATCTTAGTTCTCACTTCAGAAGTGTAATAGCCATTCCTGCATCAAGGACTCCTGACAAGCATCAGATGCATTCATAAACTTCAAATGCCTTGCACAAAGTAAGAGCTCAGTAAATCGTAATCGATGTCCTTTACATCTGCTCCCATTTTTATAGCTAACCTTTTCCATGTTTGTGCAGGCCAGAGGCCAATCACCCAAGCCAAGCTCTGCCACGCAATCATGAGGGTGGGGAAGGAGTGTTTCTGGCAGTGTGGATGACCAGGCTTCTCCCAGACTCACAGTAATCCCTCCCCGCCATCCGCCATACACACTTTACTCTGCTATAAGCAACTTGTGTCTGCAGGGCACAGAAGAGTTCCAGTTGTAGGAACGTAAAGCAGACAGAGAGAAAACAAAAGCGGAGTTTGTCTCTCACACACACCTTATGCAGTGCTAGGACCCATTCCTAGAAGGCAAGCGCTTTGGAGCTAGACTGTTGAATCCTAGGATAAAGTAATCAATGAAGGCAGATGTCACATAAACAAGTCGATGTTTCAAAGTGCACTATTACATTTCTAGTCCAATTTAACGAGTACAACTTTCTGCGGGTAAGGTCTCTGGGCCCCATTTGTATCCCATTACACTACAGCTTCATTGAGCTAAGTGATAGGGACACATACTTCACACACAGACTCATGTTTAGATGTGTCCACAGCAAAGCGTACACTTAGCAATGTGCACATCAAAATGTTCAGATAAGTGGGTGATTGGATACATGAGTGAACAATTGAAACATTTATAGGTTTCTTTTGCTGTCATGAGGATTGTGTTTGTTCTTTAAAAGAACATGTTGTCTTCCACTTAGTACAGGGGAAGGCATCTGCAAAACCGTGTGTTGAGCGCGATGCCTGACAGTGTCGAAAGGTCGCCTCTTCGAGAAAGAACCATTGTCCTGGAGCAACTTTCAAGACCCAGCACCACACATACCTTCCGGGTAGGTTCTGTGTTGTCTCTAATTTCAATTTTAAATAAAAAGCTGAAAACAATACAGCTCACCCCATTTTTCTCTTTCTCCTAACAGTCAGATACACCAAGAAAAGGTTCCCTGACACCCATGGAGTTTGTTGCTCACACTTGGACAGGTCAAAGTATTTTGACAGGTTAGCATCATCTACGTGTAAAGACAATGGTATGAGCTGGGTGTGGTGACATACTTCTGCCATCTGAGTGTTCCGGAGGCTGAGGCAAGAGGTTGGAAAGATGGAGGCCACTCTGGGCTACACAGTGAGGGTGTCAGAGAAAAAGAGGGAGGAGGGGAGGAGGAAGACACACACACACACACACACACACACACACACAGAGAGAGAGAGAGAGAGAGAGAGAGAGAGAGAGAGAGAGAGAGAGAGAGAGAGAGAACAATGGTGCTATTCATGAGATTTAAAAATCTCAGAAAATGAAATTGAAGATTATCCATCTCGATGCCCCTGCATTGACCATGTAGGAAGGAAGAGCAGGTGTGTGTGGTCCACAGTTGGCCTGACCTCAGACACCATGCCAGACCATCACTTACCAACTGCTGAGTGGCAATGAGAGACCTGCTCTTAATCAAGCAGGATCCTGCTCTCCTGAAACAAAGCACAGGCTGCCTTCGGAGAGGCCGCCATCTCATTCTCCCACTGTGATTTCAGTCCTGCTAAATGAAACCCTTATTCTGGATCCTCCCTGAAAAAAATCCACTCTGACAGCGCTTGAGAAAATTAGTAGAGGCTTCTTAAATGTTTTGCAGTGTAGGGTTTGACATAAAAGTACTTATTCTTGGCCTAGTGGCTGAAGGAAGTTCTAGTGGGATGGGGACCAGTGATGTTTTGATTTTTAAAGTGTTGTCATATTTTTGTCCATGGAGGGAGCAGAGCATGGGATGTACATACCTGTAAGCTCGGGCACGTCCCAACCTCTCTGGACAAGGTCTTCTGTTTTATGTCAAGCCACATGGGTAAAATAATCCCTGGAAAAATCCATGACAAGGGAATAATAGCTAGTTGCTAGACATGCACCATTTGCTCAGAATTATAAACCATTTGTGATAGGGGCAGCTGAAATGTTAAGTAAATGTATTGTTGGAAGAGAAAATTTTAGTAAGTCATAATTCTAAAATTAAATTAGGTTAGAATTGCATAACACATTTATTACTGTTTTATATCAGCCTTCCTTAGCCTAGCGACATCACAGATTTCACAAGTTTTGTTTTAATGAGACAAATCCAGAGTCCTTTATGTATAAGGTAAATGGGCCTACCACTTACCTACACCCTAAAAATTGCTTTTTGGGAAAGTCATGCTAGATAGCCCAGGCTAGCCTTGAATTTATGATAACCTCCTGTCTCATCCTTCCGGCTGCTATGAGCACAAGTATGCTGTGCTCATGGATGCTTTAGACCCTTAAGTCTTTTGTTGTCCTCTTGTTTATTGGCTTTTTGATGCTTTTTATCCTTCCTGGCAGAATTAATTGACATCATTAGTGATGATAGTGCTCTGTCTTAAGGGCAGCCATGTTTCATGGTGTGTGTGTGTGTGTGTGTGTGTGTGTGTGTGTGTGTGTGTGTGTGTGGTATGGTGTGGTATATGTGCATGATGTCAGTTATTCTCCTCAGTTACTCCTCTCTCCTTTTATTAAGCCTTGGCTGGCCTGGAACTCACTATGTAGACCAGGCTGGTCTCAGACTTGCAGAGATCTACCTACCTCTGCCTCCCAAGTGCTGGGGTTAAAGGTGTGTACTGCCACACCCAGTCACGTGACTTTCTTGTGAACTCTGCTTCCAGCACAAACCAGGAGCTTTCTGTTTGTTCTGTGGTAGGAAAAAAAAAAATGGAGATGGCTATCTCAAGTAATGGGGGCCCATCTTTCATGACTGGCACAATGATTCAGAGGTACCTTCCATCTCATCATCCTGGGCCTTAGACAGATGTCTGCAGCAAAAGTTCTTGTAAACCCCTCAGCTGTGGGAGAATGCATCCCAGCTCCTGGGTTTGGTTGTGGGGTGGGGTAGAGGATCCCTTCCAGTTAATCAGGATTCTCCATGATGGCGTTTGCACATGACTACTTTGTAGTTTATGTAAACATGACATTAAATAATTTTTTTTTTTTATTTTTCAAAATATGGTCTGCAGGGAGAAGACAGAGCAATCTTTGGAGGTTGAATTTTAATCTCCCTCTTTCTTTTTTTTGGGGGGGGGGCGGTTCAAGACAGGGTTTCTCTGTATAGTTTTGGTGCCTGTCCTGGATCTCACTCTGTAGACCAGGCTGGCCTCAAACTCACAGAGATCTACCTGCCTCTACCTCCTGAGTGCTGGAATTTAATCTTTTAAGGCAAATGCCTGTGTGTCTTGTGTTTCAGGTTCACAGTATCTACCTAAATCTTACCAGAGAACAACTCTGACATCGAGAAAGAGGTTCCAAGTGGCGTCGTGATGTCACTGCTCTGGAATTAGGGACTTGCTGGAACATGTGAGGCCTTGGCCACACCACTTGTCGCTTGAAAAGCGTAGGAACAAGTATTACCTGGTGTATGTACTCACCTCTGTCTGACGGCAGGAGATGGTGGGACACCCAAGAGAGACACAAGTGAGGAAGTACTTAGTTTTGAACACTCGCTTTGTGAAGAGAACAAAGGTTGAACTCCGTAGCCCCTACGGGACGCGTGCCTGAAGCTCCTTGGGACCCAGTGCTTTGCTCAAAAGACCCTAGTGTGTCCTCAGATTCCCTCTTTTCATCACTTATACCTACGATTAGTGTTCACACGCTGATAATACAGGTGCATTCCCTAAGAATATGCCATTTTGTAACTCTAGACCATCACGTATATTTTGGTCTCATTCTCTTAATGATTCCATCCAGACTAAATAGCAATCATATTTGAGACAATTTGTCCATTTGAAAAAGATTCTGGTTCTGCTACTCGTTGTGCTGACTTTAAAATAATTACTGCATATGCAATGTATAAGGCGACGGGTTTCATAATGAGACTTCTCAGACCTTTGTTACCACATGGTTAGTCCTGAATAGCTGAGAAACGCCTTGCAAGCCAATTGTGTTAAAACACAGCAGTAAACTACTTTTCATTGTCAAATTTAGACAGTGCATTTAAAAGTCTCCCACATTTGAAGCTGAATATATGCATAATCAAAATCTTTTGCATATGGTTCTAGCATTAACATTTAAGTTGACGTGTTTGACGACTGGACAGCTGAGAATTGTAGCACCAGCATCCTTACGTCATCCCAGCCTACTCTTTGCTCTGACGTCACTTTTTCGTTAGAGCCTCCCTGAGTCCTTGCTGAAGGCAGCAGCTCTCCCCACCCTCGGCCCTTTCTCCACTCTGTTTTCTTCAGACCGTAAGTCCCCCCTGACTGTTACAGTCAGGGGAGTGGAGAACACGGAAGAAATGTCCATTCGAGGCGAGGCCCCTTCCTGGTACTTCATCCTGGTTTATTATCATACACACACATCCCTAATCAGCATAATTTTTTATTGGATAATTACACTACATCAGCATAAATCTTTTCACTCTAAAATAAATTTTACATACGTACACATGTATGCATATACCATTTAAACACGTGAGGGATGGTTCTCGGCACATTTCCTGCCATAAGATGTGGGGATCGTTGTCTACTTAGAGATGTTTGGAAACTGACCTATCTGCGGTGAGCAGATGCTCATTGGATCTGCTCTTGATGCAGAACGACCAACCAGAAGTGACTTTGGAGCTTTGTTCTACAGTTTCTCCTTCGCTCCCTCCACTTAATGCAGCACCAGGACAGGGCAGAGAAGGGACACCGGTCGGTCGGTCTGGTGGCTGTATTGATCCTTCCTTTCAGATAGCCACGGGGCGCAGAGTGTCACTCTCTACGCCTAGGGAGTGTGTCGAGTGCTCAGTTTCTCACATAGAGGGGTTTTCTGGATTGATGAGTGGCTGGAGTCCCGCCCACCAGGTGCCTGGCTGGCTGCTCTGTGGTCCCTTATTACTGCTAAGAGGGCCATCGACTCCGCCCTCTCCCAGCCGTTCAGCCCACTTCGTATCAGTTCCTAGGTGCCATTCCACTGTTTCTCCCTCAACCCAGCGTTTAAAAAAGGGAGTTGGTGAATAGGACATATAAAGATACGATGGAGGCCCCAGGATAACAGTTTAATACTACTCTCACCGTGTTTGCCTTCAGAGGCTGGGAGGTGGAGATGTATTATTTCTATCAGCAGAGAACTGCAGTAAAAATAGAACCAGGTACGGTTTTTAATCTTCCAGGTGTTTTGATTGGAAAGCAAAGTAGTGCTAGAAGGCTATCTGGAGACTCAGAGGTCTCACCGATCCTAAAAGTGACCTTCTCCTGGGACTTAATTTCATGCCTGTGTTAAAGATATTTTTATTTATAGGTGAAATGAGATTGTAAGTTAGTAAATGATGCTGTCTAGACTGAAAAGGGAAAAATCAGGGGGGTGCTTTTACAATATTCTATTTTCATAAGCGAGTCTTAGGCTCTCTCTGGTAAAAATTGCAACTGGGAAATCACTTCTGGGAGAAAAAACTTCAGATGCGGGTTAATGACTCTGTGAATTAAAATATCTTTAATTTATCCCAAACCAAAGAAAGGGTGAAAGAATTTAAAAATAGTTCAAGAAAATATAACATTTAATGGAAAAATGGCAAGATTTCTGAAGAATATAAAAGGAAGCATGAATCTTTGTGTTTGTGTTACTCTGAACCAGGATGGAGTTTCTTTACTAACTGAGAGGTTCACTTTTATTGCCATAAATCATTTCAGTATATTTTTATTATCATTGTTTTCTTATAATGATGGATGATTGTTCAGTACTTTTAATCATTTAATTTTTAATAAAATGCAAAATGTTAAGAGTCCTCAGAATTTCATTGAATTCATAAAAACACCCTTACACTCCCAATTTTATGAGTTCTGCAACTATCTTTTATTTTTCAGTTTCTAACACAGACATTTGTTTGCTTCCTTCCTTCCTTCCTTTCTCTCTTTCTTGAGTTAAGGTCTCATATAATACCAGGCTTGTGGTGATATTGTGTCCCCCAAGTTATTGTGCACCCTAATAAACTTATCTGGGGTCAGAGAACAGAACAGCCACTAGATAGACATAGAGACCAGAAAATAGTGGCACTCACATGCTGTGGGATGATTTGTATGTCCTGTGGGAGCCCTTCTTGGGTTCCTTGTGGCGTTACCCAGCAGGTCTGTATAGAGGATGATTAGGACCATGGGCCTGAGTGCAGGTGTTTGAGATGATCTGCACTTGGCTGTGCTGGGGGATGGTCTGTATGTCAAGTTGTTCTGATTGGTTAATAAATAAAACCTGATCGGCCGTGGCTAGGCAGGAAAGATAGGCGGGACTAGCAGAGAGGAGAAATAAAAGGACAAAGGCAGAAAGAGACGCTGCTGCAGCCACCGCAATGACCAGAGACGCTGCAGCCGCCGCCATGACAAGAAGCATGTGAAGTCGCCGGTAAGCCACCAGCCACGTGGCAAGGCATAGATAAAAAGAAATGGTTAATTTAAGGTAAAGGAACAGTTAGCAAGAAGCCTGCCACGGCCATACAGTTTGAAAGCAATATAAGTGTCTGTGTTTACTTGGTTGGGTCTGAGCGGCTATGGGACTGGCGGGTGGCAGAGGTTTGTCCTGACTGTGGGCAAGGCAGGAAGACTCCGGCCACACTCACACCTTTAATCCTATCACTTGGGAGGCAGAGATCCATCTGGATCTCTGTGATTTAAGGCCACACTGGAAACAGCCAGGCATGGTGACACACGCCTTGAATCCCAGGGAGTGATGACAGGAAGCTGAAAGGTATATAAGGTGTGAGGACCAGGAACTAGAGGCTTTTAAGCTTTTAGGCTTTTAGCAGCAGTTCAACTGAGATCCATTTGGGTGAGGCCTCAGAAGTTTTCAGACTGAGATTCGTGGAAACAGGATCTGATGAGAAGTTGTTTTGGTGAGGTTGACTGTGGCTTGTTCTCCTCTGATCTTTCAGAATTCACCCCAATATCTGGCTCTGGGTTTTCTATTAATAAGACCATTTAAGATTCATGCTACACAGGCTGGCTTCAAGTTCTCTATGCAAACAACAATGGCTTTGAACACCTGGTCCACCTACCTCCATGGCCCAAGTGCTAGAATTACAGGTGTATGCTGCTACACCCAGATTATTCAATTATTTCTAAGTAGACAGCTAACTTTTCCCAGGAATTTCAAAATAGACAGATAGGTAGGCAGTGAGAAGGTCAGCAAGAGCAGGAGAGCGGGCAAGGGAGAGAGTACAAGAGTGCAAGATTGATTTGTGCAAGTTCCTTTCATTAATAGGTACTTCCAAAGAACACTTTGTTTTTAGAAGGTAACACTTCTGTAGCTGAAAGTTTTCCTGTGTCCCGCCCGGTCCGCAGCCGCTCAGACCCAAGTAAACACACAGAGGCTTGTATTAATTAAAACTGCTTGGCCATTAGCTCAGGCTTAATACTGACTAGCTCTTACACTTAAACTCAGCCCATTTCTGTCAATCTATATGTTGCCATGTGTTCCATGGCTTTACCTGTGTGCCAATACATGCTGCTCCCTGGATGGCGGGATGGCGTCTCCTGACTCAGCCTTCCTCGTTCCAGAATTCTCCTTGTCTGCTTATCCTGCCTATACTTCCTGTCTGGCTATTGGCCAATCAGCATTTTATTAAACCAGTGTACAAAAGCCTTATTCCATAGCACACTTTTGTGTTGTACTCATCAGAAATATATTATTCTTCCAAATAGTAATTACTGTGTGTTAAATGTTTTTCTTATCGGACTCAACAAGACAAAGGTTTTGCTTCCAGAGAATCTAGATTCTAGGGGAAGAGATAAGCAGTAGACAGATTAAGTAGAAGCGGCGGGGCAGCCAGCCATCAGCAGTACACAGAACCAGACAAGAGAAGGTGACTGAGCATACAACTTCATGTGGATAATCAGCCAAGGCTGCATTTTGGAGGTCATACAATCAAAGGCCCAAAGATGAGAAGATCATCCATGGAAATATGTGTGAGAAGTCCAGAGTGAGCATTAGCACACAGGAGCAACACTGGGAATACTCAGGAGCAGCAGAGAGGCAAGGAGAGGTAATGGAGAGGTAATGGTAGAGAACAACCCACAAGATGATGTCAGAGCGGTAGCAGGGTCTGAGTAAGATGCTTTTGTGGCATCATGAGTCATGGTCAGAAATGTGAAATTACTTCGGTTCTGAGGATGAAGGGATCTTGGACGAGAAATCCTCAGGTTCCAGGTTAGATGGCAGTGGCTAGGCAGATGAGGAGCTGATGGCTTTTAGATATGTTTTGAAATTGAGCTGGTAAGATTTGATATGAAGTGTGGTTGCAAAAAGGATCAAGAATGACTCTAGAGCTTTTGCCTTCTGCCTTGGAAATACAGTAGAACGAGAAAGAGAGCAAGAAGATAAGTATTGGGGCATGTTAGAACACACTGTGCTTTAGATGTGCATTAGAAGGTGAGGTAAAAATGTCACAGTATTTGGATAGCTGGAGAAGTACAGACTGGAGGTATAAAGTGAGTACTGTCACCATGTACACCTGTTGCCAGACCCCTAATGTGAATTAAAAGTCTGATAAGGAAATCATGCATTTAATTTACCTACCATACCTGCTAGTTAGCTTACCTTGAACTTTCTCAGAACACTGACACTTTACATACTGTTGGACAAAAGTCATCTAATGCAAAGCCTTCTTTAGTACCTCCTACAAAGTATTGAATACCTGTATCCAAAATGTGCTGGCAATACAGAGCTCCATAAGTGATGGTTGTATGTTCTTATGATGACACAACTAACCTGTTACGGTTACCCATCACTATACAAGACTTTTCACCAGCCATGGAAAAGTCAAAATTTAAAGTTCAAGACTGAGTTTCTACCAAAGTGAAATTTTTAAAGTATCATTGTAAAGTTGAAAAGTCATTGCTGGGCAGTGAACATCAGTACTGTCCATAGATGGTATTATATTGTAAATCTATGGGATTACCCAGGAGGATGAATGTAGAGAAATAGGGAGACCATTCTGAATCTTGAACCTTTTCAAATCTGGGGTGCAAAGATGGTGTTATCTTTTAAATGGGTGGGATTGCTTGAACTGTCTTTAATAGTCAATACACTAATTTAAACAGGGAGTATATAATGCACCAATGAAGGTGTTTCTCAAGTGGGAAAAGCCCCCTTCTGTATCAAGTGATCTTCAGGAAGGGAAGTGTCGAGACACCTCCCTGTTGGGTTAGATCAGCTCTGTGAGGCTGACGACCAGGCAGGAATGGTCACGCATGTCACAGACCCACTTCTTCCATATCAGCAATGCAACATGTGCCCCAAAGAACACGTTACACTTCCTGGTGAGGATTCCAAGGGGCAATAATGCTGTGTGCTTTGTTGTCACATGGCTGTCCTGTGGGAGGGTGTTACCACACATCTCTTACACTCCCAGCCATCGGATGTAGTCTGAAACTTCAGTATTATAAGGCAGTATGAGAAGAATCATTACCTCAGAAGGAAAAAAAAAAAACCTGGAGAATGATGAAGCGGACAATCTTTTTATTATATTATCACACACACCCCCATCTTCAATAGCTCTCCTGCTCATCTATCTACAAACTGGCTCACCTTCCCCACCCTAGGGCCAAATCTTCAATACCCACCCTCCTTGTTAATGAAACACTGAGAAACTCCTAAGCTTGGTGTCCGGTCTCTGTCTGTTCCACCCTAAATACACACATGAGCTTGAACTACCTCCCTGAAAATGGCCAGTGCTCTAAGGAGGGACCCTGAAAGTCTAGTACAAATCATGCCTTTCCTTGTTTGGGAACTTTCCTGTGCCTATATCCTTATTTGCCACTTACTGAGACATATCCCCTCCCGTCTTTGAAGAGACAGGTTTCTACTACTATTCTTGTTTGTCCACAGAGATTAGCATATCTTCTACTCTTATAGCTGTAATTGACCTTACAGCTCAGCTCTAGTCCTTTAAAGGGGAGGAAACCAAAGCCCATGAGACGTACTTAACAACGCTCAGTAAACACATTATTTCGCAAGGAAGTGATTCAATAATGTAGAAATAAAAAAAGAAGTCTGAGTTCCCCTCCTCCATAGCAGTTTCTTTCCAGTGTAGTTGCAAAGAAAAATTTTTTCCCATTATATTTACACACTAATGATATATTGATGTGTGTGCATTACATACCATAAAGTACAATAAACACAGTAAATTGGTACAATTCTTGAAAACAGGCAATTAATAGCAAGGCTGCACATATACACCATCTAGGACTCCTGCTCCTTGGCACATATATTCAATTGAAATACATACATATTTCAAAAGAGTCCAAAGATGTCTGAGAAAAGGGACACTCAACTATTTACAGCCTAGGAAACTTGCAAACAACAGAAACACCTATGTCATGATGTTTTATGACATAGATTAATGTTCCGCATTCATATATGGATAAATATACTACTTTGAATTGTAATGTAATAATGCATATTCTGCTGTACCATTTGTTTCCTTTTGCTCTTCCACTTAATAGTTTACGAACTTCTCTTCAGTCGGTGCATACTAATGGCTCTCTAAAAAAGTAACTGGAGGGGAGGGCAAGATGGCTCCGCTGGGCAAAGAGCTTGCCACCAAGCTTGACCACCTGAGTTTGATCCCCCACACCCACATGGTGGAAAGAGAGAACTGTTGTCCTCCGACCCCCACGCTCTCATGCCTATATAAAATGTAATAAAGAGAAACTTCCATTGAACTGAGGAAAGCCCTAGATGTGTTTTCTCCACACCACAGAGGCCGCACCGGTGTCTGTGGGCAACCGATGAAGTCTCTGTGAGAAAATAACTGAGGAAAATGGGAATCAAGACAGTCTTTGCACTTCAACTTTTCTTGGCACTCGACCTAGTGTGCCGGGAGGGACCTTCTACTAGGAGAGGACACTACCAGTCCTGCCCTTTGGTAAGGAGAATCCGGTGTAGAAAGAGGAGTGGTGTTCGGGCTGGGCACCTCCACCTGCAGTCAGAAAATAGGACCTCGGGGGAGGGCGAGCTTCTGGCTGGCCTTTCCCTTCTGCAGGCTTGGGTTAGCTGCGTTTTGACTGTGCGTCATAGCTATTGTTCCTTTCCCAAACCTTCCGCATCCCTTCCTCCATCCTCTTCCCATCTAAAACCTTACCTTTCCCTCTTTTATTGCCCCCCTTCCTGTTCTCTCAAGTTCTGGCTTTCCTGGACCAGAGGATTTGGGGGGAAGTGCCTAGAAATCGTAATCTCCTTTAGCTCCAGTGTCTCAATCAGTCAGCTGACGCTCGCTGGACATGTGGCTTCCCTAAAGTTCTAGGTCACCGGAAGGTGGTTGCTGTGTCTGACCCTGAAGCAGAAACCATCTGCCTTGGGCAACCAGCCCTGCCTCCTAGGGCAGCAGCTGCTGCTGTAGGTTACGCAAGGACAAGTGAATTTGGAATTCCAAAGACTGCCTTTCAACGCCCATGACTCTTCATTTGAATTATTTTATTAAAATTTTAAACTTTATTTTACATACCAACCACAGTTTCCCTCTCTCCTCTCATCCCGTTCCCTCCTCCCACCATCTTTCTGCCCCTTCCTTCCCCTCCCCCACCCCCATCCACTCCTCAGAAAGGCTAAGGCTTCCTATGGGAGTCAACAAAGCATGGCACACCAAGTAGAGGCAGGACTAAGCTCCTCCCGGCTGCATCATCAAGGCTGAGGCGAGGCATCCCACCACAGAGAACAGGTCCCCAAAAGCCAGCTCCTGTGCCAGGGACAGATCCTGGTCCCACTGCTAGGGGACCCACAAACTGACCAAGCTACAAAACTATCACCCATATGCAGAGGGCCTAGGTCGGTTCCATTGCAGGCTGCCAAGCTGTGGGTTTCCCCATCATGATCTTAACCCCCACCCCACCCCCAAGCCCCGCGCGGGTTTGCTCACATAATACCTCCTCCCTCAGAGGTTAGGAGCACTGACTGCTCTTGCAGAGGTCCTGAGTTCAATTCCCAGCAACCACAGGATGGCTCACACCCATCGGTAATGAGATCTGGTGCCCCCTTCTGGCTTGCAGGCATGCATACAGGCAGAAAGAACCCTGTATTCATTTGAGATCCGTAATCCCTCCACACCTGGCGGGGGAACGCTGTTGCAAAATCCTCAACAGCCCACTTTAGCCGGCCTCAGGGCGTCCAGAGCCGGTGATGTGAATTTCTAGTTTCTTCTCCATCGACCAGCTGAGAAACTGTCCTAAATTCGACCTCCCCTGTCATCTTTCCACACCCGGAGTTTCAAGTGCGTTCTGAACTTCAGACTCAGAAGCTGTTCCGGGTCTTTCTTTTGCTTTCGCCAGCACCCCAGAGGCTGGGCGTGGATTACGTAGGCTCCAGCGGCGCATCGTAACAATCCAAAAGCGCTTCATTTTTAGCTTCAGAAACTTTGTCCCCAGGGTCTGGCGACGGCGGTGGCGGCGGTGGCGGTGACTGCAGAGCTCCCCGGCTCCAGAGCAGGAAGACCCGAGCGGACCGGACCGGACGTGTCCTGGGTGCTCTCGCTGAGCTCAGAGCTCCTGCATCCCGGAGTTCCTGCATCCCGGAGTTCCTAAACTGGTCCCCTGACCCTGTCACTTGAACTTGGAGCAAGACCTCCGTCACTCCGCTGCACCCCGCAGCCGCGGATCGCTGCCAGCAAGAAGAGAAGAGTATCAGAGAGATGATGTGGCTCTGGCTGGGGCTCATCGGGCAGAAGCTGTTGCTCTGGGGCGCGGCGAGCGCGGTCTCGGTGGCCGGCGCCACTCTCCTGCTCAACATCCTGCAGATGGTGGCGAGCTACGCGCGGAAATGGCAGCAGATGCGGCCTATCCCATCGGTGTTCCGCGCCTACCCCTTGGTGGGACACGCGCTGTTCATGAAACCCAACAGCACAGGTAAGGATTTGCGCAAGGTGTCTGTACTCTGACCCGAAGGCTGCTAGGCTCCTAGTCAGTCTGGAAAGCCTGTCTACCGGAGTTCTCCCCACCCTTGCCACACTTGGGGTCCTCACGTCCCCGAGACCCACTTTCTCTTTGGCTGCTAGGAGAAAGAAGAAATCTTTCACCCCCTAAAGAATAGATGCCCAGGTCTCCCAATTCCTGTTTCCACTCTCGTGCCTGCCAAATTGCTCTGTGTCTCTCCCATCCTATAAGGAGCGTAGGAAACACTCGCGTGTCTATAACAGACTGCAGTATTTCCGAGCTCCTGTGGCTCCCTTGGCCTTTTCTTTTTTCCCCGGTCTTTCAGAAGTCTCCTTCCTCCTGCCTTGGTTTGCAAAGTGTTAAGGAGGAAAACTCCCTTGGAAAGCTGCACCTGTCCTCAACACCAAACTTCATGCCGCTCCCCTTTGTCTGTTAAGAAAGCAGGAGAGCAGAGGTTGTTTTGAGGCTCGCCACCCACCTGGCCCAGACATTGTTTGACTTGACCAATAGTTAAAATCCTCTTGGTCTTTGTATTTTGATCCTTCTGAGGAAGTTTTGTAAGGCTTCTTCAGCAGACTCTCTGCCTGAGCCTTGAGGCAAATTTTATGGCCAGTTTCAAAAACCTAATTTATTGAAGAATGATCTTAAAAAAATAAAAACTCGAAATAATCTTTTAAAATGTTTTATGCACTTTTTTTGTTCTATTGATGTAAAAAAAAAATACACATAGTGGTATTTGTGGTTCCCTGTTGGGATAGTGCATTCAATCTTAACACTTAATTTCCATGCCTGTGTAAGTTAGGATGCCCAGAACTGAGGAGATACATCCAGCACGGCACATTTTAAAATTCCTGCAGCAGAACCTATCCTTTCTTCAGATTAATTATTAATAGTTGCTTTACAGGCCGGTCATCAACTTTAAATATTTTTAAGGTCCTTTATTATCCTTTCTGTGACCCCCGACAAAAAAACGAACCCTCAGGACAACTTGCCATGAATAAACTGGGGACATCACAGGAAAGTATGTACCAAAATATTTTCTAGCAGAAACTCAATTAAAGTTGTCACTTAACAATCGACATGGCTTATATTAGAATTTACCCACCAGCACATGTAAGTATGTTAAAACCACATTGGTAACGTTCATGCTGTTTAGTTGTCCATACTCAAAAGGAAGCTAAACTTCCCTTCCACTCTGCGACTTGAAGGTATATCCTAACAATGCCACTGTGAAAATCATGGAAGACAAAATTCAAAACTCAAAATGCCCATTGGGGAATAAACGAGCTATTTTTAGAAAGCCAGATTCTCAGGAAACCATTTGGTGTTTGGTATTTCTGTCAAGTACAGGGGAGTACCATCGTGTTTAGTAGAATGAGACCCAGCAAGGCATTATTTTGAGTGTAAAGGGTTAGTGGCCCAGCTAAGAAAAACTCATCTTTCACATGGGCAGAATCCCAGCATCCAACCCATCCTGAGTACAGAAGAAACAATATAGAAAGCAACTGGTGTCCCTCTGAGCTTTTCTTCAGTTACCCTGGTCATCAGAAGTCCAGGCTTGCAGCCTTCAGACTTAGTAGTACTTAGGCAAGCCCCTGGCTTTCCCCAACACCTCTTCCCCAGTTTTCTGTGCATACAATTTCATTTTGCATCTCTCACGGCTGTTACTTCTGAAGGTATAAACTGCTCAAAGATTCAGAGTTCTAATTCATCTTAGGCACTGGTTTGGTTTTTGGGTTTTTTGTTTGTTTGTTTGTTTTGTTTTGTTTTTGCATGTTTGTGTCAACACAAGAGCATTACCACAAGGTCGGCTTTTGGAGGAAGCACTATGTGTGTGTATGAGAACACTGAAGCCTCCTCAAAGAATGAGAAGATCTGCATGCACCAAAGAAAAGTCTCCTTGAGGTCTCAGCTCTTTGGGCATCTGCATTTCCCCATGGTGGGATTTCATCCATGTAGTCATCACACTTCTGTTTGTCTGTCATGACATTTCAAATGCCAGCAAATGTGCGCTGAGGTGCAAGCCATTACAGTGGTGGTGATGTGTTTATACGTTTTCATTTTGACCCATTTCTTTATGAACACAGTTAATCTGTTTATGATTGTCATTAATACGTCTGTGTGTTTTGATTATAAGACATGCATATGACTACTTATTTTAATGCATAAAGTGGACCCTGAGGCATTCTAGTGTTTTTATACAGTTTTCAAGTAAATCACTTTCTGAAATTTTAAGGAAATATCTTTTATATAATTTTTAAAAAGTTATTTTTCTGTAATTTTATTTTGAGGATGTTAGTCCTTCAGAGTTTTAGCGTTTAGATATTTTGGTCTTTTCTGAATTTCCTCATTTGGAATTATAAATGTTTGGGATCCAAATTCTACTTGGAAGGGTCATAACCTTAGAACCCCTCCAACTTTACCCTTGGTAAGACTCATATTTTGGGGAAATGCATGAAAATCTTTAGAGACTAAGGCGAGATGAAAAAGAACTTCGAGCTGATGGGATTCCTTAAAGTCCTTCTTCTTGGAGTGACTCTGAGTGAGGAGAATGGCCACTCACAGAGGGACGGCTTATTTAGTCAACAAGTGCTAGACTAGTGGGGGAGAAAATTATTGCTCAGTTTTCGGTTATGAAACTGACTTATTTGGGAAGTTGTTGAGAACTCTCTAAGCTAAGAGTTTTGTTGCTGTTCTTACTTGTTTCATTTATAGAAGTAACCATTGCAGTTAGTTTAAGATTAAAATGTAATTTGTGCCAAATTTTCTGATCACTATCTAAGATGTTCTTGTTTACAGTAAGTCCTTTAAGTGCCAATCAAGCATTTATTGAGACCTTTTGTACTCAGTATTGAGCTCAGCAAAAGAGGGCCTATCAGAACACTCTAGGATGGGCTCTCTGCCCTGAGCTACTCTGTCCCTTACGTAAAAGGCTGTGCCTTTTTTTCTGTGGCTGATGTCCAGATTCAGGCCTGGGTGACCTTACTCTGAGTATTGCATGTAGACTCCAGCTGCTGGCCTCTGAACTCTTACATTTGCCCGTCTTTCCTGTTAAATAACCAACTTTCCCAGTAGGGCCCAATTCTGGGACCTGACTCCCTCCAACCACAGATTCAAATGGCCTCGTCTTGCCACCACATCAGACCAAGGCAGACAGACGGTAAATGTGGAACAGAATGCTCTGAAACCAATGAGTTGATAGAGCCCACAATTTAAAAAATACTTTAATACATATATACACATATATGTATGTATATATGTGTATCAGAATGCTCTGAAACCAATCAATGAGTTGATAGAGTCCACAATTTAAAAACTATTGTAATACATATATACACATATACTTATGTATATGCATGTATCTGTGTGAATGTATGACACATATGTGTGGGTGCCTGTGGAGGCCAGGAAAGGATGTTAGATCCTTGCAGCTGGATTCAAGGTAGTCTGCTGTGAGTGGTGGGAATTGAACTTGGGTCCTCAGGAAGACCAGAAAGTGCTTTTATCCACTGATCCATTTCTCCAGCTCCAATTTTTGAAAGTTTGAAGTAATTTCTTAGTTTAAATTATTTACTAATTCACTGTGTATGTTTGTGTAGGTGTTTGTACCACAGTGCATGTGTGGAGGTCAAAGGTCATCTACTTGCAGTCAGATCTTTTCCTCCCACCAAGTGGATCCCAGGGATCAAACTCAGGTTATCAGGCATGGCGGCAGTGGATAAATTTACTGGCTGAACCATCTTCCCAGATCTTTCCCTGCAGTTTCAACAATGGTTTTTTTTTTTTTTTTTTTTTTTTTTTTTTTTTTTTTTTTTTTTTTTTTTTTTATCTAAGAAGCATTTGGAGTTTCTGGGGTCTTGGGACAAAGCCAGGTTCTACCATTTTCCGGCTCCATGGCATCGGTACTGATTTATTAAGAATGTACATTTTTACCACACCAAATCCTAATAATTATCTTACGATAACTTACATTATTGTTGTATCTATTTGAAGGACAGATAATATTTTTAAATAACTTTACAGATACAGGAATGTTGCAAAACCCATGGGGGCTCACATCCTCTCCCAGTTTCCTTTAATGGTGATATATCACATACCTCATATATTTGTTGAAAGGAGTTAATGAAACTTTGTACAATTCAATGAATAAATTCTTGTCTCCATTGAATTAAGGACAAAACATTTTTTTTTCTTCCAGACTTTTTCCAGCAGTTAATTGAGTACACAGAAGAATTTCGACCCCTGCCGATCATTAAACTTTGGATTGGACCAGTGCCCATGGTGGCCCTTTATAAGGCAGAGAACGTGGAGGTGGGTATTTACTATTACAGTGGATAGTGCACTCTATAGGCTACGATGTAAGAAGTTCATCAGGACACAAGGAACAAATACAGCTTCAAATTTCATTACACTCCATCCACAGGGCATTTCGCTCAGGAGGCACTGGGCAGGCCATTCAGTGATTTCTTACTGCAATTCAGTTGCATTCCTGGGAGAATAACTCCCCAGAGCTACACGTATTCCTCACTAGGTCTCAATATACTTTTTCTCCTTTTGAAAGAAGTCTTCTGAGAGGGAGATTTCTATTGTTGTTTTGGGTTTTAAATGCTTTGTTTTGTGTCGGAGATTAAATCTAAGGCCACTGCACGTCATGTTCTTCCATTAAGGTCTACTCCTCTTTCTGTTTTCTAATTGTGAGACACTGAGTGGCCCAAGGTGGCTTTGAACTCATCCTGTAGTTCCAGGCTACCCTTGAACTTGTCTGTAGCTCTCCTTCCTCAGCCTCCTGAACAGCTAGTGCAGTGGCCCTGCACCAAGCCTGGTATACCAGGCAGTTTCAAGAGTTCAAAATTAATGAACAATGAAATAGGGGTGTTTTCAGGGTCTCATATTATATCAATGATAAATATATTATGGTACTGAGGATGTGGAGCATAAGGAAAAGAAACCAAGCCCTGGAGTTGTTTGCCCGGTAGCAAGCCTGGAGTATTCTGACCTGACAGCTGGAACAGAGGCTGTCTTAGTTATTTAGTTCTCCTGCTTGTGATGAAGCACCATGGCCAAGATCAAGTATAAGAGAAAGATTTTAGTTTGGGGCTTACGGTTCCAGAGGGTTAGAGTCCGTGACTATCATGGCAGGGAAGCCGCAGGCAGACAGGCATGGTGCTAGGGCAGTAGTTGAGAGCTCACATCTCACCCCACAAGAACTGGGCAGAGAACTAACTGGAAATGGCATGGGCTTTTGAAACCTTAAAGCTGAACTTCAGTGGCACACCTCATTCAACAAGGCTACACCTTCTAATCCTTCTCAAACAGTTCCACCAACAGGAGACCAAATACTCAAATATATGAGCACATATATATGCCATTTTCATCCAAACCACCATAGTGCTATTCTCTCCATTTATTAAACCGTATAGTGAATATGGTATTGAGAAGGCATGAGGAACTTTTATCTTAGTCATCTTTTATAGGATTTTCCTAAAGTGAAAAATTGTCTTTCTAACCCTTTTGACTTATTATCAATGTCTACCCACATGCTTCTTTCAACATTGTGTGTGTGTGCAGGTGTGTATGAGGGTGGTGTGTGTGTGTGTGTGTGTGTGTGTGTGTGTGTGTGTGTATGTGTGTATGTGTGGGGGTTGTGTATGAGGTGTGTGTGTGTGTGTAGGTGTGTGTTAGAGTGTGTGATATATGTGTGTATGTGTGAGCATTGTGTGTGATGTGTGTGTGTCTGTGTGTCTGTGTGCCTGTGTGTTTAGGTTGGGGGGTATATGTCTGTGTGTATGTATTGCTCTAAATATCTTGCTGTTTTCAGGGAATAGTTTTAGGTCTAGTTACTATTCTTAGGCACACATAAATTGTTCTGAGTCAGAGGCATGAGCGGGTTACAAAAAATAGGGAATATGGTACATTCAAGAATGCATTTGGTTAAGCTTATAGAAGTTAATTACATTGGGAATCAAAAGTAGAGTAAGATTGATTCTTTTGTTTTTCATAAAGGTCCATTTATTCTAAACATATGGAACACTGAATACACAGCATGTAAGCAGAATGAAAACATAGTCATAAATGATCTCCAGTCACAGTATTAACTTGTTACAGATGGGGTGGAAGTTTGATTTGTAACTGCAAGTTATAGGCAGCATTCTCAGAAAAATTATTCCTATAATCCTGCTCCCTCAGCTGTATTAAGGCACATCAATCAAAGTGGCCATTGATGTTGTTGGGTTGGTAGTAGTGGACTGTGTTGGAGGAGTGGCATGAATTAGCATTACTATAGTTTTAGTGATTCTTGGAAAAGGTGGAATGCCTTTCAAACTCAGGAGAGGGGCCCTCTTCTGCATTCAGGTTGTCTTCTGGTGCCAGTCCATGGCTTTTACCAGTCACACTGAGGACTGGAGATGGTCTGGTAGGAGAAAGCAGAGACATGGAGCCATAGCTCCAATTAATGGGTGGAATAGGATGTAGCTATTTGATGAGTTCTTGAGGGAGTTTATATGAAACCATGTGGGTTTTGTTGTTGTTTTGCACTCTCTCTCTCTCTCTCTCTCTCTCTCTCTCTCTCTCTCTCTCTCTCTCTCTCTCTCTCTTTCTCTCTACAAAGTTTCTTTGTGTAACAGTCCTGGCTGTCCTGGAACTCACTCTGTAGACCAGGCAGGCCCCAAACTCACAGAGATTCATCGACCTCTGCCTCCAAAGTGCTAGGATTAAAGGTGTGTGCCACCACCACCTGGCCTACTTGGATTTTTAAATAAAACTTCGTGCTTCTTAGTGGTATTTTCCCACAGGTGTCAGGGAGGGAAATTGAGAAATACAGAAATCCTTTAGTACCCACTTTAATTTTTGTATTTGAGTTTTGAATAATAATTGGGTTCATTTAATTACGGCTTGTCCTTGGCAGTTGTATGGAATGTCACGGCAGACATAAATTTCCAAAGTTGGCAAAATGAGATAAAAGTTTTATCTGTTTAAAAAAGTTTAAACTGTTTTAATTTGTTTAGGAACCCCATTACAGAGAAAGCAGAGAATAACTATCTAGAAACAGTTCCAACAGATTCGTAGGGTTTTGTAGTAATATAAAAACTTGAAAAAATATCAATGCCAATGTGAATAAATTGAAAAGAACAAAGAAATGTATGTGAGTTATATTTATTAGCCAAAATCATTAGGATGAAAACCATGGGAGTTAACTCCTCTCAGGGTGGTGGTCCCCAGTGACTGACAGTTGGTATGGGACTAGATGATTTGCTGATCCTGTTTCTATGATAACTGAAGTTATTTTTGGAAAGTTTTAGCTCCTTCACAAAGGGAGAAATGGAAAGCAGGAGTCTGTTGAAGGAAAGACACAAATAGGTGTCAGCAATTTGGTTTTCTTCTGTGAGGGGCCGGGCACTCGTGTATGGATTGAATAAGAACATGTTGGGTTTGTCTAGAAGGGGACTTCAGATAGTGATGACAAGAAGGAGTCAAAGGTATGAACCAAGGTGGCTTGAAGCAAAAGTGGAATGGCTTGAGCCACACAGTGAGGATCTCTTAGGAGATGGACAGGTTAATCAGGGAGTTGTCAGGAAGCAGAAAAGGCAGCCCAAAGTTTTGCCCATTGGGTGGTAGTGCCTATAGAGTTCAAAAGAGAGTGCTATATCCCAGCATCATAGTGCTAAGCAATGGCCCCTTTTGTCTGATTTGTTGACTCGGTCTGATAAAATGGTCAGTGCATGAGAAATACGGTGAGTATTTATGAGAGAAAAGGCCTGTATGGGAAGTCATACAATTGTATATGAAGTCTTTATAGGAAAGGAGGTGACTAGAAGGTTGTCCCCCAACCCTGTAAGTGTTATTTTCTATTCTTCTGAGGTCAGTAGCAGAAAGTGATAGTTGTTTCGAGACATGGAAGGGATGGACGGTTTGATGCATCTCCGTTGAGTGATGGTCACTCTTTTGTTGGTTTGGGGCAAAGGTTTTTTTGTTGAGGTGTATTGGGAAAAAATAACCATCCTAAAATGACTGCAGTGGTGGTTAATTGTCCAATGGCTGCTGTAAAGGGAAGAGCAGTATCGGAGATAAATAAATAGAGGGAGTAAATCTTATCATTGACAAGAAAGTGGGTTGTTGTTCTAAGGCTTGGGCTACTAGCTGTGGTCATCTGAGGTGAGTTTAAGTCAGTGTCCTCTTTAAGAGACACAAAAGGGTGAGACAGAGCTACATTGGGAGTTTCCAAGGAAGGCCAAAGCCAATTGATAATGCCTAAGAGCTGTTGAAAAGAATTTAACATTATCTTTTTTGGGCGGTGGGGGTGGGGGGGGTGGGGAGAGACACTTGCAATTGATGAGGTTTGATGAAAGAATTAGTGACAATATATCCAAGATAATTTTATGGAACAGTTAGCTGAAGTTCGTCTGGAGCAAGCAGTAAATGGAAGTTTTATCATGAAGCTCGTAAACTGTATAAAACAATTAGACTTGTGTCTTTAGTAGGGGAAGCTAGTGAGACATCCTCCATCTAATGAAATATGTAAGTCTTAGGAAATTTGTGTTCAGTAGGGTGGGTTGCCTTATTTGTCCACCATTGGCAGAGGTAGGGTAATGAGACATAGGTGTTAGATAATTGAGAATGAGCACTGAAAAGGCCAATTTTTCTGTACCATCAAGGTGTAAAGGAATAATAAAACAAACAAACCTTTACATCAGTCACAGTATCATGGGTGTTGTGGGGGACCATGGCAGGAGAGGGAGTTTGGGGGAGTAGGCAACCCCGAGGCTACTGCCAGAATTTGATTCGTATTGGGGACATTATTTTCAGCTCTTATGGGGTTTGCCGGGTTAATTTATTAATCGAGGTGCTGGCAAGTTGTTGAGCCACGGTTTCTAAGTCTCCTTTTCAATGGTTACCTTTTTTAAAAAAGGTGATTAAACAGACTTTAAAAAGCTTTTAAATTTGCATCCGCAGAGAGACATCATGCCCAGCCTTCACATCCGCGGTTGTGGCAAACCCGCTATTTTCAGGTGAAGACAAGTCTTTAGCTCTGGATGGACTAGCAGGACAAGGGAGGGCCGAAAAAGATGGAAGATTGGGCCCAGGAAATATGTGTGGTTCAATAGGAGATGGGGTTTTGTTTTTGTTTTTTAATTCTCTTTTCTCTTGATGAAGCTGTGTAGCTAGTCTAATTTGGTTCCAAAGAGTGAAATGTTTTTTGTTTTTTTTTTTTTCCCCAAGTTTCTGAATCAAGGGTTCCATGGCCAGGGTACCAGGGGCAATATTTCTGACTAATGTTTAAAAGCTCATAAATTGGCTTTAGTGATGCCTTAGCTCCAGCTTAAGTGCTGTGAATAAATTTAAATGCAGGAGACAAAGAACTCCCCACAGTGAACAGAAAAGTCAAAGCCAATCAAGGGACTCACCTTTTCATTTTCCTCAGCTCCGTTCAGTCCCCAAGCTTGGATGACAATTTATTTGTATGCTTGAAACTCTGAGCAGATTTCTTTTAGGAATGAGAACTAAATGAACCATAGAGAATAATAAATCTTGATAACTGATCTGAAAAGCAGACTTAATCTAATGGTCTTATAACGGTGGTTATTTTGATGTCTAAGTCCCTCAATTTTTTTTTAAATCCCTTCTTAAGGTAATTTTGACCAGTTCGAAGCAAATTGATAAATCATATATGTACAAGTTCTTACAGCCGTGGCTGGGATTAGGACTCCTCACAAGGTAAGGCACTGTCTGATGTTTTTGATAGAAGCACTCTAAGAATTAAGAAGTCTGCAGTAGATAAAAACATGTGGTGAGGGGAAGCCTTGAAAAGCTAGCAGGCAGCCAGGCAGCGGCAGGTAAGGACATAAATCAGCCTTGATGTGGCACCTGGAAATAAACCTCTTCCCCAAGGGAGGGCTCAGCCAGGAACAGGCATTTAGTAAACTCTGTTTCAGGGTTCAAACAGCAGACATAAAGGGTGGAGTCAGAGCATATGGGTGTCTGAAGACCGAGGCTTACGGAGGGGCTGTTTTTGCAGAAATTCATCTTAGAAATGGACAAAATGTTCCCAACATTTTCTATTTTGTGAAAGTAATTTTAAGTATTAACATCATAGAACGAGTTCCAGGTATCGACACCGTGGGGAATTACTGAGACCATCGTATGCCATCCTCATTCGAATGAGATCATTGCGGTGTCCTGGTCGAGGCTGTTTCAGAATTCCGTTGACTGGGCGGGCTCCTGGCTGCTGCCCTGTGGCTTTACTGCCCTCTGGTTTATTATGATGTGTCTGTCCTGCTTGCAGTACCGGGAACAAATGGCGCTCCAGGAGGAAAATGTTAACGCCCACATTCCACTTCACAATTCTGGAGGATTTCTTAGATGTCATGAACGAGCAAGCCAACATATTGGTCGATAAGCTTGAAAACCATGTCAACCAAGGGGCCTTTAACTGTTTTTTTCCCATCACTCTTTGTGCTTTGGATATAATCTGTGGTAAGTCTGATTGGTTTATGCCCTGAAAATCAAATGGCCTGAATGGAATATTAGGATTCCGTGGGTATGCCGAGCGGTGGTGGCCCACGCCTTTAATCCCAGCACTTGGGAGGCAGAGCCAGGCAGATCTCTGTGAGTTCCAGGCCAGCCTGGGCTACAGAGTGAGATCCAGGAAAGGAGCAAAGCTACACAGAGAAACCCTGTCTCGAAAAACCAAAAAAAAAAAAAAAAAAAAAAAAAAAAAAGATTCCGTGGGTAGGACAAATGAGGGCGTTGGTTGGGAAGGACCCAGGATCCTTCAGGGTGGTGGTATTATAAGACTCTCCCCAAGAAGCCACAGCCGTTCCTAGGGTGATGACCCTGTAGTCACCATGTCACCTTGCCTGGAAGGTCCAGGGGAGAGGATGACAGGAACTTTAAGTAGGAGGGGTGTAGAAGGGCAAAGGGGTGTAGAAGGGCAAAGAAGAGCAAATAGAAGATAACAGAACAGGCTTCACCTGTCTCTCAGTGTGCCCGGCCACACAACAAACACAGCTGGCTGTGTGGTAAACTGTGGCTACCATCTGTATTTGCAGAAACAG
This sequence comes from Peromyscus leucopus, assembly GCF_004664715.2. NCBI lineage: Eukaryota > Metazoa > Chordata > Mammalia > Rodentia > Cricetidae > Peromyscus > Peromyscus leucopus. The sequence continues at coordinate 29,934,627 of NC_051077.1, read as the reverse complement.
CCATGGGGAAGAACATTGGAGCGCAAAGGAATGATGATTCTGAGTATGTCCGTACAGTGTATAGGTAAGTGTGTGAGTGTGTGTGTGTGTGTGTGTGTGTGTGTGTGTGTGTGTGTGTGGTCTCTTAACTTTCTTTGAAATTGCTATTGATTTGGGCTTTAAAACCATTGCTAATCACATCTATGTGGTATTTTGATTGTGTTTGAAGTGCAATTTTAAACTAAAGGGTCACTTCATCATATAGGCATCAGCTTTAGCAACAGGTAATTGTTACAAATTTACATTATGGTATATCTGAGTGCTACAGAAATTTAAAATCTCTAATTACTCCCTGATGCCAAGTGACAAAAGAAAGATATAAACAATCCTAATAGCCTGTCAACTGTTTCTATGGATCAGTTATGAACACTCTATAACAGTGGGTTGTGACCCCGTTGGAGGTCAAACGACCCTTTCACATGGGTCACATGTCAGATACACTGCATATCAGATATTTATATCACAGTCATAATAATAGCAAAGTTATAGATATGAGGTAGCAACAAAATAATTTTATGGGTGGGGGTCACCACAACATGAGGAACTGTATTAAACTGTCGCAGCATCAGGAAGGTTGAGAGCCACAGCCCTAGATTGATTCCACAGTGCTAGCAGTGATCATTACCACTGTTTTGTGTGCTTTTCTTTTTTTAATTGGGAATTTTAAAATACCATTTATTTTCTTCCATAGCTTCTGCATTGAATTGGTGCTGATTTTGCAATCCAGGCAGTCTTTTATTAACTTTAAAAGTATGTGGAGTTACTCACCTACTAAGAGGTGGAGCTAGGATTTGATTTGATTTATACAATCTTATTTTATCACTCAATTTCATCCTAACAAGTATTTACTGATCGTCTATGACCAGCCAGCCACTGTATATAGTCAGTTATCAAGTAGCTTCAAATTGACACAGACCACAGAGTGGTATGGGAGGTGGCCATTGAGCCAAGAAATAGAAATTTAGGAATTTTAACAGTTGTTGACAAAGAAAAGGATCAAGTTGTTACCAGGTTGCAAAACATGGATTATGTTCTAGAATATAGTGTCCAGGAAAGGCCCCTTCAAAGCGCTGTCACTTAGACTGTCCTGAGGGAGATTGAACAGAGGTCTGACTGCCCTGTCATGTGAAACAAGAGGCAGGTGCTGGAAGCAACCCCGTGACAGATTGCTACTTAATATGCCATGTCTTGTAAAAGACCGCTTACGTTTCTAAACCATATTTGTTTATTTTGTGTGTGCATGCATGAGTGTGGGTGTGCATGGAAACAGGACAGCTTGTAGACGTTGGTTCTTCCCTTCTTCCATGTGTGTCCCAGGGTTGGAACTCAGAAGGTTTCTTTACTTGCTGAGCCATCTCACTGGCCCCAGAGTTTTTAATGTCTTCGGAAGAGTGGTGGAGTAAGAGCATAGAGCTTAGAGGCAGACTTTTATCTAAACCTTTGGCATAAATGCTCCCACATTCCTGGGAAGTTGTGAACTTGTACTGTAGAAACAAAAGCACTGGTCCTCTGCAGGTTTCATAGTGGATTTTCACTTCTCTAATACAACCATTACTGCTTAAGCTCCATGCTATGTCTAGTAGTCTATTGTTCCACCATGTAGCATTAGGCATGGATCTTTATTAGCCTTGAACACTAGTCAGCATCATTTCATTTATTGCTGTTATCAAGGCCAAGCTCCAAAGGTTGGGGGATAAACTTTCTGATATAAAAGGTACTGTTATCTTGTTTATAGGATGAGTGAGATGATATATCGTAGAATCAAGATGCCCTGGTTTTGGTTTGACCTTTGGTACCTTATGTTTAAAGAAGGACGGGAACACAGAAGGGGACTTAAGATCCTACATACTTTCACCAACAATGTAAGTTGTGTGTTGTTGTTGGTATTTTACTCTTTTTTTGAGGGGGTGCCACCCAGCTCCCAAATAAATCACACATGGAGGCTTATACTTAATTGTAAATGCCCGGTCTTAGCTTGTTTTGTTTCTTGCTAGCTTTCCTTAACCAGTTTATCTTTTGCCTCTGGGCTTTTCCCATTCTCTTAGTTCTGTAAATCTTACTCTTACTCCCTGGCTCACTGTGTAGCTGAGTGGCTGGGTGGCTGGGTGGCTGGCCCCTGGAGTCCTCCTCCTTCTCTGGCTCCTTGATCTCTTTTCACTTCCCAGATTTCTCTTCTATTTATTCTCTCTGCCTGCCAGCTCCATCTATTTCTCTCTCCTGCCTTGCCATTGGCCGTTCAACTCTTTATTAGACCATCAGCTGTTTTAGACAGGTGCAGTAACACAGCTTCACAGAGTTAAGCAAATGCAACACAAACAAAAGTAACATACCTTAAAATAATATTCTACAACAGTTGTGTGTGTGTGTTCATGTGTGTGTCACTGTGTGCATACATTAAAATATACAAAGCATAGAATCAAGTGGAGTTAAATGACTTCACAATGTTATGCAGCTATTACCAAAAGTAGCATATTCTTTTTTTTATTTTTGGTTTTTCGAGACAGGGTTTCCCTGTGTAGCTTTGCGCCTTTCCTGGAACTCACTTGGTAGCCCAGGCTGGTCTTGAACTCACAGAGATCTGTCTGGCTCTGCCTCCATTAAAGGCTAGGCTCACAACCAAAAATATAAAAGTAGAATATTCTTAAGTTCAGGATTTTTATGTTTTTTTAATATACCCAAATGTAGGGTCATGGAGTAGAGTATTTGTTCCATAAAAGTTAAATAGAATAGTAATGCCAAAATGATTAATATTATATTTAAGTTACATGTTTAACTGGCATCAATGAAATACTTGCTGGGTGTCATGTGCTGCACCCAGTGTTGAAAATAGAGAAATTAGTTAGACAAAGATGTTCCCTACAGTACTGGAGAGCAGTCTAGGAGAGGAGGTTATCCATACATATCCATACATATCCAATGTAACCATAATTACAGAGCATTCTATGGACTTATTAATATATTAACAAACAGGGTTCTGGGTGGAAGAGAAAAGAGATAGAGATCTGTACATAAGTCTCTTGGGAAATGTTTCGGGAAGGCAGTAGCTCTCATATGAAAGGACATCTAACGCAGCACATAATATACTTCAGTGAAAATTAATTTGATGGTACTATTTTCTTTGCAAACTGAAAATCAAACAGATGGTAAGGGTTTTGTTTTAAACATAGGATATCCATCTTTGGTTGAAGACATGTTGATCAAAAAGCAAGGTTTAATTGAAAATATAGAACAAATTGCAATGTGGTGAAATTTTCCCACTGAAATGTACCTTTTCTTTGCTGTAACTTTTGCTTAAAATATATTGGGATTGCCTCTTTGTGATAAAGACAAGCCATCAATGGGTCATGTGACTAAGCCAGTGGAAGTTAAGTGAATGAAATGCTGCCTTGAATTGCCCACAGTGTAATCACCAGGATTCAGGAGGAGAAGCAGTCACATTTTATAATCACATTTTCCCTCTAAATGTAACAATATCAACATCAGTAAAAATAAGTAATGAAGTCCAGACCTCATAGTACGATTCATTTTGAAAAAAAAAATATATTGAGACATAAACACTTATAAATTCCTCAAAGAAAACATAGTATTTTGCTCCTAAATTTCTGAGAATACATTCATTTAAGTGTCTTCATAGGAGGGTCGCTCAATGACTCAACAGGAAAAAGAAAGTATACATGAGCACAGCAGGTGTATGGACTGTTTTTGTTGTTGTTGTAGCTAATGAACATTCTAGAATGCTTGCCAGTTTTCTTAATCTGGGCGGGGGAATCAAGACACAAAGGCAGACTCTGCTGAGTGGATGGTGGTACTTGAGATTGTGGGGAGACACACTAAAGCACAGATACAAAGCATGTCCGGTGACAGGTGACATGGGGACAAATGAAGGAAAGTCAGGTCCAGAGAGAGTGTTAGGGACCAGGGTAGGCGTGAGCAGGGAACGATCTCTTGTGTGGCTATCACCTGAGACCTGAAAGTGGCATGGGATCCAGTCCCATGAGCACTGGAGGGCAGGGCATTCTGGGCTCAGTGAAGAGCAAGCAGGCAGGGTGAATTGGCTCATCAGCTATCGGTTCATTAGCTTCCTATGTCCTTTCTCCGTAACCAGATGCAATCATCAAGAGGTGTCTAGAATTAGTGCATTCTGTGGCTGTCTGCTCTCTACCAGTTACACTTCTCCTCATTAGTTCCCTCCCATCCCCAGGGTTTAGTAGACAGCGACTCTGTTCCCATGTTAGAAAGATTGCAAAAATAGTACTTGAAAATTATGGGTTTGACCTAACATTAAACTCGTATTTAATAGTTTCACCATGTGACATTCTTAGCGTTAACCAAAGGCTTTGTTGCTTTTTCACAAGAGCCTAAGCACCGCTGAAATAGAAAGAACAGGAAACGTTTGGGGAAAAATAAGTTAAAGAAGCCAGCATATTTCATTCGTAGGAAAATGTACCAGTAAGCCTCACCCAAAGTGTGAATTTTGTATTCAACGTTATTTATATCCTGCAGGTCATCGCTGAACGGATCAATGACATGAAGGCGGAGGAAGACTATAGGAGTGCTGGCAGGGGTTCTGAGCCCCCCAAGAGTAAGCGCAAGGCCTTTCTTGACTTGCTTTTGAGTGTGACTGATGAGGATGGCAACAGGTTAAGCCACGAAGACATCCGCGAGGAAGTTGACACCTTCATGTTTGAGGTAATTTTTGTTGCCAGGTGATTTTCACCATTGAAGCATTTCATAGCTCAGGTTTTACTGTGGTGGAGACACCTGCTTAACACACACACAAGAAGTAGGTTTCGTCCCCAGCACCACGGCAACAAACAAACAAAAATGGGCAGGGAGGGTGCTGGAGAGATGGCTCAGCAGCAGTTAAGAGCAGAGGACCGAGTTCAAGTCCCAGCACCCACATGGCAGCCTGCAACTGTCTGTAACTTCAGTTCCGGGGAATCTGGTATCCTCACACAAACATACATGCAGGCAAAACACCAATCCACATAAAAATAAAATTAAAAAAAAAACTCCACAGAAATGGGACCATCAAGGCAGCTCAGCTAGGGAAAGTGATTGCTATTAAGCTTGACCACCTGAGTTGGATCCCCACAACCGACATGGTGGAAGGAGATCTCTAACTCCTACAAGTTGGGCCTTTGATCTCCACATATGTGCCATACTATGGAACACACACACACACACACACACACACACACACACACACACACACAAATACATGTATTTTAAAACACCTCCAGTTTCAATGATTGTCAGAATCACAAGCAGAGATTTTTTAAAAACCAGTCAAATACTGAAGCAGCTTAGTATAACTGGAAAAATTTAACAACATCTTCAGACATTATAAAATTTAAGAACAGGGTGATGATAGACACATTATTTTTTATTGAGAAAATTTAAGGTCCCCCAGACTTTTCCCAAAAAGACAAGAAACTCTACACTGTCCTCAGTTCCCTATATCGCTTCATTTCTTAACCTCCCCAAACAGGTCCTTTTCAGTCCTTTTAGAGTCTAGCACATAACTACTGCTGTGGGTTGCTTTAGACAAAGAGAATCTAACCAGTTTGTGATTCTAATGGGATTTCTGGAATGTTAATATCTCTTTAAAACCCTTCTTGCAAATATGCTTTAAATATTATATGAATATTACAAAGAGTGGAGCTTTCTACATGTGTGTTGCAAAATTAAGGTTTCAGAAAGTCCTATGATGTAGCAACAGCCTCCAAGTGGGGGAAAGGGACACATGCTTGGGATTCTAAAGGGTCCCAGAGTGCTTGGGCATCACATTGCATTGGCTGCTCTGCCTCCAGCCCTCTGGCTGTACTTCCCATACTACTGACTTGGTTTAATTTTTTTTATTTCATTTCTAACTGGCAAATAACCACTGTTTATGCTTCTGGAGTCCAGTGTAATGCCTTGATACACATACATGTTAGTGAATGTGCACATCATGTTAATTAATGCATCCATCTCCTTCATATACTTACCTGATTCTGGAGTGGGAACATGCTACACAATACATTGTAACTAATTATAACCCATCACACTGTGCAATAGATTATGATAATTCACTGTTTACATCTGAGATTCTGTGCTTTTTGAGGATCTCTCCTTCCCGTCCTCCCCTGCCACCAGCCACCAGCCACAGCCTCTAGTAACTGTCCTTCCACCCTGAATGCCTATGAGTGAAATTATTTTCAGTTTCTCCATGTTGGTGAGATCATATGTTACTTTTCTTTCTGTCTTGGCTTACTTTACTTCCCATAATGCCCCCTAGATTCATCCATGTTATCACAGATAACAGGATCTCCTAGTTTTTAAAAAGAGAATACATACTATTTTATTATGTATGCCCTACAGTTTTAAAGTCTAATTACCTGTTGATGCACATCCCTGTTGTACAATCTATATATTCTATATAGTTCTTATCAGGATTCTAATAAAGTTTCTCAGAGAATAGGAAAACCAATCCTAATTCATATGAAATCACAAAAGACACTGAAGAGCCAAAACAATCTTGAGCAAAAAAGAATGAAGGAGTCATATTGGTTACTTTAAAAATACACTACAAAGCTGTAGTAATCAAAAAAGCATGGCTATGGCATAAAAATATACATGCAGACCAATGGGATAGATTAGAGATTCAAGAAATAATTATGCATTTGTAATCATCGGATATTTGACAAGGGTTCTGAGAATACACAATGGGAAGAATCTACATTAGATGGTGTCTGGAAAATTAGATAGCCACATGCAGGAGGATAAAAACTGACCCTTATCCTACCCTTTAAACAAGAATTAACTCAAAATGAATTGAAGAGGTAACTGTAAGATATGAAATTGTAAAACCAATAGGAAAAATATGGGGAAAGCTCCCTAAAGTCTGGTCTAGGAACTGATTTCTTGAAGATGACTTCCAAAAGCAGAAATATGCAAATAGATTGCATCATCCATTCTTCTCCAGAGAAGGGTTCTACCATGTAAGTGAGCACAGCTATACTAAGGATTTGAAGACCTGGGCTCTTATTCTGTGCCAATGACCTAAATCAAATACCTCATATCATTCCAGCTCTAACTGATTTCCCTGTGTTGTAAAAAGAGACCTAGACTGAATCATGATTTTAAATTTCTTTCTTTCTTTTTTTTTTTGGGTGGCAGGGGCAGGGACAGGGAAGGTCATTGCTAGATTACTTGCCTCGTATGTGTGAAGCTATGGTTCAGTCCTCAACAAAGCAATTATCTTAACTACCTTGCTTGAGTTACTTTCTGTTGCTGTGATAAAATACCATGATCAAGAACAATGTACAGAAGAGTTTATTTTACCTTATGGTTCCAGAGGGTTAGAGTCAATGATAGTAAGGAAAGCATGGCCAGCCTGGTCTACAGAGTGAGTTCCAGGAAAGCCAAAGCTATACAGAGAAACCCTGTCTCCAAAAAAACCAAAAACAATAAAAAAAAAAGTACATCGAGAATCATAGAAGTCATATGAGCAATGCAGCAAATATATATTATCATCAGCATTTTACATTAAGCACTGAGATCTTACATCTCTATTTTCCCATGTGCTTACATATGCACATATGTGTATATGCAAACCCACACATCTAATTCCCACTAGTAACTATCATTTCCCTCTTTGTTGCACTGAGTCGGAGGCCCATCCTGTTCAATTACTATACTGAACCTTCCTCTATGCGCTGGATGTGGGCTGTTCACTCCAGGCTCTCATGGCTGCAGGTTTCAGCCATTAAACTGTTGAGATCGTGAGCCCTCCTCTTCCCACTGATGTGCCTCTGTCAAGTCTGCTGTATGTCTTGCTTCATCCATAGGAAGCTCAGGGGACAGCTCCCACATGCTTGAATTGGGCTTACATCCATGTATTGAAGAGAAGCCATTGAGTCATTAGGAGAGGGCTTCCTTACCTGACTCAGCAGAGAGCTGAGCAGCAGCACCTGGATCTTGTCTGCAGTCCAGAGTCACTTTGTAAAGGAATTGCAGGTGTATGGGAATGCCCCAGGAGATGAAAGGAGGAAGGAGTTGAATGCCTGAAATATGGAGAGGGTGGAGCATCAGCATGTCTCGACGGAGACCTGACTCCTTACCACAGGCCACTCTAGAGTTTCACAGCAGGGTGGTACAGTGTTGTTTGTTTTTGCTGTTTTGTGGGGGTCTGCCACCCAGCTCCCAAGTAAATCACAGAAGGAGGCTTAGTCTTAATTATGAATGTCTGGCCTTAGCTTGGCTTGTTTCTAGATAGCTTTTCTTAACTATAAATTATCCCATCTATCTTTTGCCTCTGGGCTTTTACCTTTCTCTATTTCTTACACCTTTCATTATTTCTTACTCTGTGACTTGCTGTGTAGCTGGGTGGCTGACCCCTGGAGTCCTCCTCCTTCTCTGGGTGCTTCCTCTTTTTCCTTCCTCCCAGATTTCTCTTTCTATTTATCTTCTCTGCCTGCCAGCTCTGCCTATTTCTCTCTCTTGCCTCACTATTGGCCGTTAAGCTCTTTATTAGTCCATCAGGTGTTTTAGACAGGCACAGCAACACAGCTTCACAGAGTTAAACAAATGCAACATAAACAAAGTAACACACCTTAAAATAATATTCTACTACAGTCTCTGTTTTGTCATCAGACTTTGTGTTCATTTCCTACTTCTACTTCCTTTGGGGAAGTTATTTTTATTTTTTAATCTCTAAAATATGAATGGTAGTAATGAACATTTCCTGGAGTTATGAAGATTCATTTCTACAAAATACTTAGCATTTTGCCCGAGACTCGCCAAGTACTAAATTGGCTACTAGCCAATTTCTTTAGGAGAGAGTATTCTAGAACCCCACAGATATTTCTTAGTGTCTAGCACTAGCAGAGGAAGCCTGCCCAGGAAGGAACTCAAAGCAGGACCCTGAAGCAGAATACTGAGGAATGCTGCTCACTGGCTAGCCTCCACTGATGTTCAGCTACCTTTCTTATAGAGCCCAGGCCCACTTGCCTAGGGATGGCACAGCACACAATGAGCTGGGACCCTTCCACGTCAATCATTAATCAAGAAAAAGGCCACACAGACATGTTTTCAGGCCAGTCTGATGGAGGCAATTCTTCAATTGAGTCTCTTTTTCCCAGGTGTGTCAAGTTGACAATAAAACCTTACCCGTATAGGAATCCTCCTGCCTCAGCCTTCTCCCAAGTGCTGGGATTGCAGAAGTAAGCCAACCCCACCCAGCTAAGAGGCTGTTGAGTATGTTTGTCTCTCACTGAGGTGAGCAGCTGCACTGAATGACTTAGGTTCTGCAGTCATACTGCAGCTGTAGATACAGGGGGATTTCAATTTTGTCCTCACACACACCCCAACAGAACTGTGCTTTTAAACGTTCCAACACCCCCTCCCCCTTGTATTTTTACAGGGTCACGATACAACAGCAGCTGCAATAAACTGGTCCTTATACCTATTGGGATCTTATCCAGAAGTCCAGAGAAAAGTGGACAAGGAACTGGATGATGTGTTTGGTACGTTGGGCCCCTTTGTTAGCTCTATTGGGAGCCCTAAGTCCATGGAAGCAGTGGCCATTCTTGATCCACAAAGATGGATGCCATTGTCATCAACAGGAGGCGCTGGTGTAGGACTCCTGCCTGCACCCGTCTCTTTGACAAGGCCAAGTGAATTTCCTAGCAGGCATTTGACAAGTGTCCTGACATGTAACTAACTATCCCAGAGTAGAAGCTAAGGATACACAGATCCATGACACTGCTCACAATGATCCTACTGCTGAATAGGTAAAACAGACACAGGCACCTACAGGTTAGATTCATGGGCTGTACCTTTGAGCAATGCCAAGAGGGTGCTGTCGGGGAGCCCAGGGCACAGGTGGAGATAGTTATGAGGGTAAAGGGAGGGTGCTTTCGTGTGACTGCATCCGACAAAGCGAGAGTGGTGATGGGGGATACAGCAGGAGGATTTGTTTCTACTCTACAGCAAGCGTGACCATCTCTAAAATATTGTCAGCACCCCAAGGAAAAGTTGTACTGCTGAACAGTCACGCATCTTTCTTCCCTTAGCCCCTCCCCTGGAAGCCACCATTTCTTACTTTCCATTTCTATAAATGGAATCACATAGGGCGGTGGTCTTTGTAATGTGACTCTATTAACATATTAAAATGGGAGATGGTCTTGTCTTATCTGGTTTCTGTTACTTAGCTGTATGCCTCATTTTATTTTATTCTCCTTGATGTTAGAATTCTGCTTTGTTGGTAGACATTTGACTTTCTGTGTCTTGGTCCCATGGTGCTCTGTGATGCTCACCTCCCTGAGTCTAGGAGGTGTTTTCATTGTATCCATTTATTTTAACCAGGAGGTGTTTTCATTGTATCCATTTATTTTAACCAGGCCAGTCTCTGCGCCCCGTCACCTTGGAAGACCTGAAGAAGCTTAAATATCTGGATTGTGTCATTAAGGAGACTCTCCGAATTTTCCCCTCTGTCCCTTTATTCGCCCGGAGTCTTAATGAAGACTGTGAAGTCGGTCGGTATCAGAGCAGGAGGGAGCGGGGGGGGGGGGGGGGTCCGTATTTCTCATGTCTATCTGGTAGAGTGTCCTGACACATCATTCTCTTTTGACAGCTGGTTACAAAATTGCAAAAGGCACGGAAGCGGTCATTATTCCTTATGCATTGCACCGGGACCGCAAACACTTCCCAGATCCTGAGGAGTTCCGGCCAGAGCGGTTCTTCCCAGAGAATTCCCAAGGACGCCATCCCTACGCCTACGTGCCCTTTTCCGCTGGACCTAGAAACTGTATCGGTTTGTATCCATGCGAGTGGGTTTGACCTTTCAGGCCCCACGTGATAGATTCTCAGGAGAATCTCTCACAAGAATCTCTGAAGCACGATGTGACATTACTCACAGGCTGTAGACTACAATGGGTTCCGTTTTCTTCCACTTTAGTTTCAAAATGCCATTGTTAGGGGCTGGGAAGGCCGCTCAGTTGGTATTGTGAAAGCATGAAAACCCAAGTCTGTCCCTAAGTGTGTGTAAAGCTGGCTGTGTGTGTACTTGTGACCCAGTGGTGGGAAGGCAGAAAGGGTGGATCTCTGAGAGAATACAGCAGAGAGGGCTTGGAATGATAGGAACTAAACCTTTCACCATTCAGCAGGGTAAGGTGTCGGTGGGTCTTCCAAGGTTTCTCTTTTGGTTTATATGGGGCAGCCTTCTCTTCGTGCGTCTTCATTTGGTCTTTTTCTCTGGGTGTGCTTGTGTGTTGAATGCCATGGTCTCGGCTTGTTTTGAGACCCACCGTAATGACCTCACTTATCTCATTTAAATGTAACCATGCAGTGTTATTATTTTTTTTTTTATTTAAGGCCCTATCTCTAAGGACATTCATAGTACAAAATGTTGGGAGTCGCGTGGTGTGGCGGCTTAGACTCAGAGGCAGGTGGGAATCTCTGTGAGGTCAAAGCCAGCCAGGGCTGCACAGTGATGACCTGTCTCAAATAAACAAAGGAGAGAAGGAGTAAAGAGTGAGAGAGAAAGGGAAGAAGGGAGGTGGGGGAAAGAAGGAGAGAGAGATAAAGAATATATTATTGGGAGCCAGGATTTCTGCATAGGAATTTTGGATTTAGTCATAATTCTGCCTATAACATAAAGTACAATCAATTTCGTGGTAGATATTTAATTATTTAGTGTGCATGGTATGTGTGGGCATGCCAGAGCTGGAGTGTCGATGTCAGAGGATGACTTTTGGAAGTTGGTTCTCACCTCCCACCATGTGGGTCTCAGGGATCGAACTCAGGTCATCAGGCTTGATGGCATACACCTTCTGCCTCGCTACCTCTGGAGTTCTAAAATACTGGAGATTTAGCTTTGTTATTGTGGTAGGAAAAAAAAAGAAACAATAAGACTTATTTTATTTTTGAAAGAATCGCAGACCCAAACAAAGGGCATTGCCTGACTGCCAGTCATGTACTTATGAATGCACACCCCATGCATTATAAACAATTTGGCTTTAGTATTTGCAGCTCTTTATCACTTATATGAATGCAAACATTAATGAAATGAGACCAGATCTATAAATATGTGGATGTGAGCCATGTCTGGTTACTCTAGAGTGAGTAAATGAAGGAGGCAATACAAAACCATCTAGAAGGGTGGGCAGCAGTTAAGAGCCCATATTGTGCTTACCGGGGATTTGAGTTCAGTTCCTGGCACCACCCACCCACATTGTGTGACTCATAGACACTAGCAATTCCAGGTCCAGGGGACAAGGGCCTTGTATTTACATGAACATCCTCTATCCCACTACATACACACTGATTAAAAAAAATTTTTAATCCAATCTGGAAATTCTCAGTTTAAATGAGCTCAAATTCATCTGGCTGTCAGTCATCCCTAGGTGTCCTCTGATACCCATTCTAATCTCAGAGTTGGTCCAAGACCTCTCAGAGATAGCCATCTATAGATGTGAAATCCTATTTATAAACTGGCATGGACTTGCATGTGAATACATATTTATATCCTCCATTATACTTAAATTATTGGCAGGTTCCTGTAATACTAGGAAGAATTTATATGCTATGAAAAATAGTTGTTCTTATTGCTTAGGGGATGAACAATGAGACAAAAGTGTATGCATGTTCAGTAAAGATGTAATTTTAAAAACTATTCTAACTGATGGTGAGTTGAACCCATAGGTATGGAATCTGTAGATGGGAGAGTTCATGGTATTGCTAAAGTAGATTGCTTGGCTGCCACAGCTAAGCAGACTCATGTGGGAGCAAACAGGATGCTCGGAAACTCTTCAGTTTTAGCAGTCATCTCAGGGATTTGGTCCTCTGGCCCACCTGATTGGGAAATGATGACTATGTTACAGCTTCTTGCATCTCAAATTTGAGTTGTGTCTATATTTCAAGTGATGGTCTTTACATTTACTTAAAGGTCAAAAGTTTGCTGTGATGGAGGAAAAGACGGTTCTTGCCTGTATCCTGAGGCGGTTCTGGGTAGAATCTAACCAGAAGAGAGAAGAACTTGGCCTGTCTGGGGATTTGATTCTTAGGCCAAATAATGGCATCTGGATCAAGCTGAAGAGGAGACATGAAGAATTCTAACTTGGTCCTTGAACTGTGACCTTAACATGATGAAGATCATTCCATCAGAAACATGGTATTTGCAATTTTTAGATTGTGAATCAAAAACTCTGAATACTTGGACATAATGTTTTTTCATGTCCCCACTGATTTTGGGGTCCAGTCCATCTCAGAGAGTTTTTGTGTGTTTATCACCAACATAGATGCCACGCCACACCAGCTCTTGGTCTCAAAGGTACTGTTAGCTCAGTTGGCACTGGAAATAAACATATAATAAAAATTATAACAGAGGGAACCATCAGCCTGTTCAATTTCATTTGTTTAAGTCAAAAGACATCATTTCAATGAGATTTCAGAATTAAGAAAACATTCTTGTTGACTCTGAAATTCATATGGTATCATGTGAAAATGGTGGGCAATCAAGCTCTTCAGCATCATGGGCTTAAGATTTTAGAGCCAGCGTCATTAGTTACCAGATAAGCAGTTGTCAGATCTCTTTCAAATTTTACCCTGAAAGGCATGCCAGGCACCTTGGTGACTGTACGCAAGGGTCTTCTTTCTATTTTTGGTGGAGTCACAATCACCTGGTACATCATGTCATTGGAAAAGATTCCTCTTGGCAACTTCCAACCTCTCACTGTACCTCAGAGGCTCCATCAGTGGCTTTTGAAGTTCAAGTAGCTACAGACGTTCTCTGCTTATTTGCCATTCTGTTAAGAGTGGGGGCATGGAATAAAGGGGGCAGGAAATTTCTGCCTAAGTTCTGCTGCTACTTGTGCTGTGGCTAGACATGGATTAAATGTCTACACTGGAGCCTCTCCACTGCCTTTCTGATACACGTTCTCTTACAATATACTTCAGCTTTATGGAACTCAGGACCAAGATTAGATGGATTAGAACTCAGGATATCTGCCTTCAGTGTCTTTTTTGTAATTCCTCTACTTTTAGAGGGAGAAAAAAAAAAACCTGTTCTTTCATATTTAGTTACACTGTAATAACACTTGGTTCAGGATTAGACATCTAATTAACTTAGTCCTTGCCAAGCTGAAAATTGAATCACATTCCTTGGACTTTAATTTTGTATATAATACTACTATTTCTCACGCAATGACTTTTAGAAACTTCTTTTTTAATAAATAATTTTTAACAGGATCAGTTGTGTGGCTTGTTTTGTTTTCAGTTTCCCATGGCCTAGCAAAGAAAGAAATGGAAAGGATAGAATATGTATCCATGAATCAATATCAAAGGAGAACAGGTATAACAAAGAGCATTTGGCAAGCCCCACACCATGGGTCATTCAGGGCAATATTACCAAACAGACCTGTTAGACTATCCAGAGACCTGCAGCGCACAGGACTCAAGCCCTAAGCTGATGAGAAAAAAAACAAAACAAAACGGGAAGGGAGCTAGATACTTGCTGTGAAGTAAAGCCTTTATGTCTGGCTTTAAGTGAAACGTATAGTAATGCCTTTTTGTCGGGCTTTGAGAGAAATGTTTCATCAGCAAAGCCTTTGCTATGTTTGGGTTAATCAGTAGAGGCTGAGAAATTGCTTTGAGGCTGTTTAAACCTTCAAGAATTGTTTCTCTGGAGAGTCTGCACTTAGCGCTACCTGAGAGCTTGCAGCTGCAACGACCTTGGTCTGAGGACACTCCTGGCAGACCTGGAGTTCTTACTTTTGATTATGCCTCATCCTAATCAAAAGAGACTGAGATTTGTGTGGGTTGTCTGCTCTCATGGGCAGAAAGAGCAAGATGATTTTGATAGCTGGAACCTTTCCCAGCCCCAATTAACCTTGTATATGTTTGAATAAAATGACTGGAGAGAGCTAGCCAGGTGTCAGTCTTTTCCAAAAAGGCTGAACCCCTCTGCTCCTTTGGAAAATGAAGGCTTAGCATCTTGGTGAGCGTCTCTCTACTGCAGCATCTATGACCGAACATCAAACAATATACATTGCTAAAGAGTCTCTGAAATGACTAACCTCACTGTCTAGAAATTGGGACTAAGTAGGAAGTCTCCTCCCAAAGGATTTGGAGTAGTTATTTGGTTTCACTTGTACAAACGGGCTTTCTCCCAATTTAGACCACATATTTAACCCATGGCTTATAAGTTTTTATATTTTTTTAAACAATTTACTTATTCTTTTATTTAGTATGTGTGTGTAGGTATGTGTGTGCACCGGCACACGTGTGTCACAGCATGACCTGCTTTCTCTGTTTAAGTTTTTATTGACCCAAGCATGGTGAAGGCAGCATTCTTCCCTGGGGCTTGTCCAGCTGGAGTTGGAGGAAAGAGAGGATTCATCTTCAGAAGAAACTCCAGGTCACGGATTTACCCTCTGGAGCAGCTTCTAGGAGATGGAATGAAAGGGAGGAGATGAAACAGAAAAGAAATGATGGATCTGAACGATGCTGGGTTCCTACCACTCACTCCTCAGCTACACTTTGGAAACCAAGGGCAGTGAACTGCCAGCTTGCTTTAGGAGAAGATTTTTTTTTCTCATAGCCCAAAGCAACTCCATGTTTGTCCATTCAACTTTGGGGTGAAGAATCAGGTCTCATTATTTGGACATCATCCTGGTTTTCATCTCATTTTCTTTCTGATGAAAATAATAACTCTCCTGTGGGCTGTATGGTTAGTGCAGATGTAGGCTAGCTCTTTCACTGCAATGGCATTTGATAACATGTAGAGTTTTTTTTTTTTAAAGTTCTACCATACTTTTTAGATCCATCTTAGAGTACAGCTAACTTGGCCAAATACACAATCTGGTTATCCTCTCCAGACTAACCCATCATTTCTAACTAAGGAAGGCTCATTCTAGCTTTCCTTATAAGTAGCTATATTACAAATTTCTGAATCAATTCCGTCTCCTGTAATTATTAACAGTGGGCTAGTTGCACCACCTCCCCCAGTCACATGCCCAGGAACTTCGGACTTTTAGGGCCAAATTCCACTTCTAAGACTCAGGCTATGCTCTTGCCACATCCACATTTCAGGCCAGGTTGTAGGTCTGAAGTCTGAAGCTTTATCAGGCAACGCCCAAGTTCCAGGCTGATCCCCACATCTCTGGACTCCAATAAACCTAGAGTCCAGGCCTGCTCCTCATGATTAGCAATAGGCCAGTTCCTCAGGATGCCAGTCCCAGAAGACCAAAGGCCCAGAACGACACTCATGGGATCAGGAGACACAGCTGTCCCCGCGGAGTCAGTACCAGGGCCATTTTAGAGCTCCATGATACCATGGGACAAGCTCCATGCCTCCCCATGGATCAAATGAAAGAAATGGGTAGATGTTGGTCAAAAGGTACAAAATCTCAGGCAAGACCAATGTTCTGGGTCCTGTCATCCTTCCAACAACATTATAATCAACAATATATTATCTACATACATGAAAACTGGTAAGAATTGATTACATGCTCTCACCACAAAAATGGTAAGCATGTAATGTGATAGGTAGGTTTACTAGTTTGGTTTGCTCACTGTATCCTCTTGTAGTTATATATATATAAAACATCATCTGTGTAAATTAAAAGTAGCACTTGCTATAATTAACCAGTTTTAACTAGAGCATCAACACAAGAACATTCATTAGAGTTAGGACCAGTGTGACTATTACTCCAACAATCAGTTTTAGCTCCTGTAAGACGGCATCTTAGCTTAGCTTACGGTATAACTATGACTGACATGATCCCGGTCACCCACAACTGTGGGTAAAGGAACCACCTATTTCCAGTCCTATTTGTTTGTTAAGAACAGTTAATTGCCAACACGTGCAGTTATTCACCATTTCCCTCTAACTCAGAAGGCAGGACTATCCAGGGCTCTGGGGAAAGACAGCAAACAAGCTATGGCCCCAGATCCTAACAGCAAGCTGTTAAAGATACAGACGATCACAGAGTGAGTAGATGAGGCAATGCCTGGTTAAGAAGGAAAGTGAACAGCAGGAAAGGAGTGAGGGCTGGTAACTGTAAGGAGGGGCATTGATGTGAGGAGGTGGATACCTGGGACAGTATCATACTTAGAAAGTAAGGGGAAATAAGCTTGGAGGATGTTGGAAGGGAGGGTCCAGAGGTGAATCCTCTTCCCACTCAGTCATTGGAAATTCTCTCTCTCTCTCTCTCTCTCTCTCTCTCTCTCTCTCTCTCTCTCTCTCTCTCTCTCTCTCTCCCTCTTCCTTTTCCTCTCCCCCTCTCTCTCCCTCTCCCTCCCCGCCCTTCTCTCTCTTGGTGCAGGGGGTGGATAATCGGCTTTCCCCCCCAGCTGTTGGACAGTGGTGACCCTCAAGTCCTTGTCTCAGGGCTCCTGCATATCCAAGACAGCGCCCAGAAAGTTTCCCTGCTGCTCGACCTCTTATCTTTGAATCTCCCTGAATTCCCCTTGTTAGAGCAGTACAGGTGAGTGTCAGGGCTCAGCAGGGTAAAGCTGCCTGCTGCCAAGCCTGATGATCCGAGTTTCGCCGATCTCCAGAATTTATACAGCGGAAGAAAAGAACCGACTCCTGTAAATTGCCTTTTGACATCAGCTAGTACACCATGGCTCATGCATGTCACGCGCGCGCGTGCGCGCGCACGCACGCGCACACACACAACAGTAATAAAAAAGAGCAGCGGGAACCCTGTTTTAAAGGGCTCTGGTGATGAGACCTGGCCCACTCAGATAGTCTCTACCTTGATAAGCTCAGTGTCAGCTGAACAGTCCCTTAATTACATCTGCAAAATTGCA
This sequence comes from Peromyscus leucopus, assembly GCF_004664715.2. Classification (NCBI taxonomy): domain Eukaryota; kingdom Metazoa; phylum Chordata; class Mammalia; order Rodentia; family Cricetidae; genus Peromyscus; species Peromyscus leucopus. The sequence continues at coordinate 29,916,789 of NC_051077.1, read as the reverse complement.
TTTCTCGTCAACCACGGTCACCGAAACACGGTCTCTGCAGGGCTGCTGGCTCACAATGTCTGCACACACACACACACACACACACACACACACACACCCCGCCGGGGGTTAGAACGGGAAATTTAGAAGGGGACATTTAGAACTCTGCCTACTGCTGGCTCTCTTCGATGTGATTGATTTTGTTCTCCCGAATCCATGAAGGAATTTTAGTTTTTATTCTATCTAGTTTTTATCCTATAATGGAATGTAACTCCTTTTTCACTGTCAGGAACTTTCGGACTAAACGCGGAAGCATATTTATGGAGGTTTAAGTCTGGAATGTTACCATGTAGGCAAGCAACCTCTGAGCAGGTCTGCTGTGCACTGAATGCTCCCCCCCCCCACCACCACTATTGAGCTTGGTGGTGGATGAGATCACAAATTCCAATTTTTTTACACTTCACGGAACAGAGTGTTTTGCTTTGTTGATGACTAACACACCGGTTAATATCCTGTCTCTAGAAAGAAGTACAGCATGCTGTTTAAATATGCTGCTGTATGTATGGTGGTCCAGAGATATTTATTGGCAGCATGATTCTTTGTTTCTAATAAATACAACTCTGCATCCCAGCAACACACACAAAGTATTTATGAGTCAACTCTCTCCAAATCTAATTTACCAGTTCAAATGACATACTGTGACTTTGCAGAATAGAGAGCAGAGGAGTTTTAGTGGTGAGTGATTATGGCCTTTAAATATTTTTTTTAAAGCAAAAAAAAAGGAGGGGGGTAAATTATTCATTAGTAAATCTAGGACTGAAAGTTGGAAGTTTCAAGGAAGTGTATGCATTTTGTTATATCTGAAAACACTTTTCTAAAAATTAAAAATAAAATAGAGTTCCCTGAGGGGGACCAGGCAGTCTGTAAATCAGCGAGTGTTTCCCTAATATAGAAATAGTGACAGAAAAATCTAAACCCTCTACAGAAGTGCCATGCAGCAAGTTTCAGCGAGCTTTGCTATATGGAGCCAGATATTAAAATCCGTTTGTTTGTTTTTGTTGTTATTGGAAAGCATTTTGTAATTAAAGGACATAAGTGGGCATAGACTGTGTATCAGTGAATGGGCATGACTGTGTTCCATTAAAACACTACTTAAAAGGCAAATACTGGGCCAGATTTTTACTGTAAACTTGGCTTATCAACTCCAAATTAGGTGGATCTGAACATAAATATTCAGTGTTATAAAAAGGTAGAAAGGCAATAACATCATATGCTTTGATTCACCTCCAGGGGGAGCTGTCCACCCCATCCTCACATTCAGGTGTGCCAACACACACACACACACACACACACACACACACACACACACACACCCTACCAAAGCAAATAGATAAGGCTCAAGCTGCATATACCCAAATAAAGAGATGATGTGATCATTCTTTTAATTTTGCTTTAGATATGTTTCTCTCTCTCTCTCTCTCTCTCTCTCTCTCTCTCTCTCTCTATATATATATATATATATATATATATATATATATATATATATATTCTTTCCTTTTACATACCAACCCATTCCCCTCCCTCCTCTTCTCTCCCTTACCTACCCTCTCCCACTCCCATCCTCTCCTCATAGAGAGTAAATCCTCCCTTGGATAGTCAACACAGGCTGTTTTACTGTGTTGGGGCTAGACCTAGCCCTTCCCTCCTGCATCAAGGCTGAGTAAGGCATTGCACCATAAGGAATGGGGTCTAAAAAGCCAGTTTGTGTACCTAGGGTAAGTCCTGGTCCCATTGCCAGGAAACTCACAAACAAGATGTAATCATTTTCAAAACTGGAAACCTATACCTGAATCATATGTCCCTAACATAAATCACATTTTTCTCTTCAGGATAAGCATTTAAATGTGTGTCTTTTCCACACGTATAATTTACAAAAATAATTTTTAATGTGTTTGTAATATAAAAACATCTTGGTTTCCATATACACTGTGAAATTATTGCCACTATCAAGTTACTGAACACAGTCACCATCCCAGATGACTATTATGTACATTAAGAATGCACAAGTGCCAAGGCACACTTGTGTACACCTATAATAATCCAGCATTCTCAAGATCTCGAGGACAAAAAGATGGCCCATTCAGCTGTGCTCTCGAAGAGGACCCTATTCAGTTCCCAGCAACCACATCCTGTGGCTCACAAAGGCCTATAGCTCCAGCTCCAGGGGATCTGTCGCCCTCTGCTGGTCTCCATGAGCATTTGCAGTCAGTTGCGCAGACATAGACATCCTTAGAAATACAATAAATCTTTAAAATTCATTCTCTTTCATTAATAAGTATATATTGAACTGCAGTTGCAATAGCTGGGTGAGAGGTCTTGCAGTCTATGATTCTCCCAAAACTGAAACTTTGTATTCTTTGATAAACATCAAAGCCACCAATTTTCAGATCCTGACAACCTACTTCGTACTTGCTTCTACAGCTTGCCTTTTTTCAAATGCCAATGCCACACGTAGGCTCAGCTCTCCAGGTGGTCATATGACTTCATATCTCCTAGTTTTGGTGTCACTGTAATAAAATACCTGATACTGGGTAATGTATACAGAATAGAGGTTTCTTTAGTTCCTAATTCTGGTGGCTGGAGAGTCCAAATGGCATGGTGGAACAGTCTGGAAAACAAGGTGACAGTCTTCTGCCTGGGACTTCTGGCTGCATCACATGATGATGGAAGTAGAAAAATGGGCAAAACTCATGTTAATTCTTCTTTAACTATACAGTAGAATTTATAGATAAAGACATTATGTTATGAGTTTTCCTTTGGGGGAAGTATTATTCATATTCTTATTATTATGAGTTAATCATCTTACAAATTATTGACCTCTTCAGATTTTCATGATTTTGTCTTGTAGGTTATAGATTCCTGGAAATTTGTTAATGTATTCTAAGATAAGTTGAGATATTTTTTCACAGTAGTCTCATGATACTTTGTATTTGTGTTATATTAATTAATTGTAGCGTCTCCTCTTGGGTTTATGCTTTTGTTTGCTTGACTCTTATTTCAGAGTTCACCAAGCTCAGCTTCCCAATTTTATCTTTTCAAAAAACAGTTCAGTACTATTGGTCTTTCCTATTACTTTTCTGGCATCTATTTCACTTGCTTCTATTCTGTTGATTCTGGGCTTAGTTTATTAATTTGTTTCTTTCTTATTCTCTTACACAGAAAGGCAGATTATTTTTAGTTCTTTCTGTTTTTTTAATGACATTTTACTGCTGCAAACCCTTTTTTAGTAGATCCATTTTTGCTGCATTACATACATTTTGGGTGCACCATGTTTCTACTTTTGTTTGTCTCAAAATATTGTTTTGTTCATTTTCAATTTTTTCCCTTGACTCACTGTTTTGTTTTTTTTTCTGGAATCTGCTAATTTTCATATATCTGTTACTTTTTTTTCATTTCCTCCAGTCACTGATTTCCAGTTTCTTATATTGCTGTGTTTAGAGAGATGCTTGATGTGGCTTCAGCCTTCCAGCATTTTCTGAGAAGACTTGACATTGGTTTAATATGCGATCTGTCCTAGTGGGCATCCCATGAGTGCTTCCACAGATGTGTTCTCTGCTGCCGTAACAATGCTCTGAGCACGCATGGACCCGTTTTCTATGTGTACTTGAGGGCCGTGTCTGGGTGATCTGTCCACACTGATCGCTTACTTCTTCTACTTCTCCCTTTGGTTCTGTTAATATTTTCTTTATGTATTTAGGTGCCCTTATGTTGACTGCATCCATATTTACAGCTGATGAGTCCTTTTGGTGATTTGCTTGTTTTATTATTATGTACAAGAGTCCCCTTCTCACAAAGGTTACCTTCTAAGATCCTCAGTGGATGCTTGAAACTCAGATGGTCCTGAACTCCACGAACACTGTGGAGCTATGACCTTTGATTTGGTAACTGAGAAAGCCACTGACTGAATGTGGGCAGTGTGTACAGCAAGGATATATGTGTAGTACAAAAGAGTCACACATATAGTGAAGAGCAGGTTGCTATGGGATTTTATCCAGCCTGCCATTTTGCAGCTTTTGATTGGAAATTTATGTATCTATTTACATTTGATGATAATGAAGGCTCTAGTACTTTACTGTATTCATTGTTTTCTGGATGGATTCTTTTTTCTTTACTTTCATGTGTATTTCAGTTTCTTTATGGCTGTTGTAAAGTATTAATAAAACATCTTAACTATTAGAACTTAGAAAAAATCTACATTTTAGATCTGTTGTACTGTTCTGGAGTGTCGTCCTGGCTTGCACTAAGAACTCCACTAATTGTATATGAACTTCCTTTGTATGTGAAAAGCTGCCTTCCTTTTTCTGTTTCTGAAACTGTCTCTTCATTTTTTACTTCTGATAGACTGAATATAATGTGACATCCTTTACAATTATCTATATTGCTGGATAATCTTTTTGTCATATTTGAGGAAGGTTTTTTTTGGTTAGTATTTCTTCAAAGATTTCTATCCATTCTTCTGGGATTATAAGAATGGACAATTTCATGATGATGTTATATATGGATTTTAGGTTTTCTGCAGTTTCTAAAATTCTGTTTTCATTTTGTCCTTGGGATAATATAAGTGACCTATCTCTGTGTTTAATGGTCCCTTCTCTGTGGCACTGCCCATTTCATTGTTATGGTGTTTCCTGCCTTTGTCAATTGATTGTAATTACTTACAGTTCACTGAATTTCTTTGAGACAATTGTTTTGAATTCTTTTTGAAAGATTTTTCTTTTAATTATGTGTGTATGTGTATCTCTATGTAAGTGTACGTGCACACGAGTGTAGATGCCCACTGAGGCTAGAGACATCAGATCTGCTGCAGCTGGAGGTACAGGTAGTTGTTAGCTATACGATGAGTGTGCTAGCAACTGAACTCAGGTCCCTTGCAAGACCAGTGCATTCTCTCAATCATCAAACCATTTCTCCAGCCCCTATGTCAAATTTATAATCAGACAGTCAGCTGGCCCTCTGTCAGAGCTTGCCCTGCCAACAGTCAGCTGGGTAGCTGGGTAGAGGCATGTGGATTGAAGAGACAATGAAGAAGACAGAAAAGAGTCGAGACGTCTGCCGGTCAATGCCGGACAGCCCCAAGTTTATTTCACAGCCAGCTTACATACAGTTTTGAAGGACAGAGGTGGAAGAATGCACAGCACAGGCATTCAACCACTATCTATCCTGCCTTGCATCAAGGAGAAGGCAGTTTCATTTTCTATCTTGATGTACCTCCAGCTGGCATCAGCAGCCTGTGTCTAGCTAGTGTGTTCTTTCCTATGGGCTAATCAGGACTTTCTCACAGCCTTGGAGCAAACAAGCCTGAACTCTATTGATTCAGAATAGACTTCAGATTCAAACTGGGGAACTGAGCCAGTTGTGGGCTCCCACAGCCCTCATTTATTTAGGCTCATATGTGGGTTCTTTTTTCTTTTGGTGATTTTTTTTTTTCTGATTACTTTTGATCTTCTGGCTGTGTGCTGGAGTCTGCACCTTTAGATGAGAAGCTATTTTAAATACAATTTTAAAATTCATTTATTATTCTATTGTATGAATATGTGTGGGCAGATGTGCACACACAGATGTGTGGGTGTGGAGGTCAAAGGACACTTTTGGGGAGTTGGCTCTCTCCCTCTGTGTAGGTTCTGAGGATTGAACTCAGATCTTCAGGCTTGATGGCAAATGCCTTTACCCACTGAGATACCTTGCAAGCCCCACAATTATTTTAGGCTTTTTAAAGCTTGCTTTGCCAGGCAAACCTACTCGTCAGTTAGCTAATCAATAGATTCTGGGTTAGCCAACTGTGGAGTTAGAGTGTAGCAGGAATCTTAACAGGTCTTATTAATAAAAACAAACCCAGAGCCAGGTAATGGGGCGAATGCTCGAAGATCAGAGAAACAGAATAAGCCACAGACCTCACCTTGCCATTTCCTCAGCTGATCTTGTTTCCTCAGATTGAAAGCCTCTGAATCCTCATCCGAATGGATCTCAGCTGAACTGCTGCTAAAAGATAAAGCTTAAAAAATTTCTCATCCTCATGCTTTATAGACCTTTCTGCTTCCTGCCATCACTTCCCAGGATTAAAGGCGAGTGTCACCATGCCTGGCTATTTCCAGTGTGGCTTTGAACTCACAGAGATCTAGATAAATCTCTGCCTCCAGAATGCTAGGGTTAAAGGTGTGTGTGCCACCATTTTCTGGCCTCTATGTCTGTCTAGTGGCTGTTCTGTTCTCTGACCCCAGGTACGTTTATTAGGGTGCACAATGTATTGGGGGACACAATATCACCACATTAGAGTTGTATGTGCGAGGCTGTTTGAATCTTGAGTCCACAGAAAATAACCTGGCATCAGGGTCCATTTGGATTACATTGATGATTGAGTCCATAGGGTTCATGCCTGGATCCTTGGTTCAGTGGAGACAGGATCTTATAGTTGAGGACTGACCTAAGGGGCTGACATTGAAACTAGCCTGGAAACTGAGCTTTTAGTGGCCATGCCTATATCCTTAAGCTTATGGGCATAGATTTGCTCCTGAATCTACAATAATTGTCCTGGAAAATGTCCCACTGGAGTGGGCCTGCCTGGTGGCTGAGGCTACAATTATCATCTTGGAGCCTGGGTCTGCAGTCGCTGGCCTAAGACTGGAGTTTCCTGTGATGGGCTTGGTGCTAGGACCTGTGAAAGGCGATGTTTGTGTTGCTCTTCTCTATCCATTCAGAGCACATCTCTGTGCTCTGTGCTGCCCAGGCTTGGTGGCAAGGTGTCATGGTTAATGTGAAACTTCTAACATTCTTCAGTGCATCTTTGCATAAGTCTACATTCTCACCAGGTCCTGTAACCCATCACCTAGGTTCCTTGGCACTTGGGAAGACATTGCTGTGTGTGGAGAATTGCTCACATGGATTCTTCGGCAAAGGGAAGCATGTTGGAAACTCCAGCTCTGTCATCGTGTTTGTACAACCTCCTGGAATTGTTGACATATTAAGTAGCTAAACCTGGACTGGGATGTTCAGGGATTGTATTGACAGGTTAAACAGTTGCAGCTGATGCCAGAAGCCCAGTGTCAACACTGGAGGCAAGCAAATACTGCCTGCAGCGCCATATTCAGAGAGCTTGGAGACTGACTCCCTCCCCTCGAGAACCATAGAGGCAACTGTCCGTCCAGGTAGCCACTTTCTCTTATTCTGATCTCCTCCTGTGTCATTTTTTTTTAAGTATAACTATTTCTGCATGAAAAAAAAGTCTATTGGTATAATGCACTAATTTTCTAAAAATCTAGAAGTAATTGTTTTTCTTTGTACAAATATTTTAACGTACAATATTTTAAAATCAAGAATGGCTTTTTGACTGGTTTAAAAATTTTAAGTTGCCGGGCAGTGGTGGCGCACGCCTTTAATCCCAGCACTCAGAAGGCAGAGCCAGGCGGATCTCTGTGAGTTCGAGGCCAGCCTGGGCTACCAAGTGAGCTCCAGGAAAGGCACAAAGCTACGCAGAGAAACCCTGTCTCGAAAAAACCAAAAAAAAAAAAAAAAAAAAAAATTTAAGTTGGCTCAAATATTTTCAAAGATTTCCTTTATGTAGAGGTTGTGGGTGATATTATTGTCCTTATTTATAATAATTTTGCATAAATTAATAAAAGTAATAAGTATTTTAATTATTTTTATTAGCTCTCTTTACAAAATTAGTAGAAATAAACCTTTAAAATTAACAATAAATACGCTAATTGTGATAACAAATAATTGCAATAACAATAAATATACTAATAGTAGTCCAAAGGTCTCAATTTATAATCTTGGGAAGCATAATAAATATTTTAATTTTTCATTTACAAAATATCACCTCCAAATCCTCATTCTGGAGATTATGTGCTTGGTTTGCAGTTTAGACATTTGCCAAAAAAGCAAATTCTATACTAAATTAAATTGTATATTAAATACATGGTAAGTATGTTCTAAACTTAGCAGTCGCAAAACATTTTTTTTTCTTTCATAGGATGATTTTATTCAAGCAAGTGGGTTATTTCATTTCCTTGTTTGCTACAGTGTCCTGTGGTAAGTATTAGCTATAGCAGTTAAAAAATAGTATGTGAGAGAGGAACAGTTACTCAAAATATTCTACTCCTGGAGAAAGCCTTTAACCATACAGTTTGGGGGAAGGAGGCAGCTGCTGATAGCTCAAGGCAAGAACTTCTCGTTAGCTGTGTTGCTCCAAATGCACATGACGGGGGGGGGGGGGGGGGGGGGGGGGGGGGGGACGGGGGGGGGGGGGGACGACTCAGAGACAACTGGCTCTTAGTTCCTTTGTAGCTGAAGTTTTCCTGGTTCTGTTCAGCTCCTGCAGCCGGACGCTTGAACCCAAGTAAACAATAGAGACTTATATTACTTATAAACTGTATGGCCGTGGCAGGCTTCTTGCTATCTAGTTCTTATATCTTAAATTAACCCATTTCTATTAATCTATAAGTTGCCACGTGGCTTGTGTCTTACCAGTACTTTTACATCTTGCTTCCTCTGTGACTGCCTGGAGACTCCTGACTTAGCCTTCCTCTTCCCAGAATTCTCTTCTCTGCTTGTCCCGCCTATACTTCCTGCCTGGCTATTGGCCAATCACCGTTTTATTTATCAACCAATCAGAGCAACACATTCACAGCATACAGAACATATCCACAGCATTTGTTAGCAGATGTTTCTGTTTAGAGATTACTCTCTGGCAGAACCACACCCCCCCATACTTGTTTTTGTCATCAGCCTTCAAAAAACAAACTCTACCTGAAAGATGGAAAGAATATTAGACACTGTACAGTGGTTGAGTCCAATCCAAGTATCTGATTAATATATGATATTTTTTAATATAAGGCCTAGGGAGCTCTTTCTGAACTGAAGGTACTTGCTTTGGATTTAACTAGTGTATTTTCCCTTTGGTATTCCGAATGGAGAGATTTCAGCACTAGGTGTCAGTGTGCTTTCTTTCTCTGTGTATTCCATTAGATTTTAGAGAATAAAAATGACCCTGAACACCCCCTCTCAATGGTCGTTATAGAGTGAGGATTCTCCTGGTATATAATGAAGGGTGGCTTCTGAGTCAAGGGTGACATACGATATGGCCACCCCACAAGGATTGTTTTCTTGACTCTCAAGTATTTGGCAGGGTAAAGAGCTCTGAAGAAGGCTTATCCTTGTAAAGAGAAGTCATTCCTTTAGGGGGGAAACAAAACCTTTTTCTTCACTATCTGCTAATTACGCCTCCCTCTGTCTGTCCCATCAACCCTACCTGCTCGTCTATGTCATAAGTATTGCCATGTTCAAACCAATCAAACATGGAGGAGTACTAGCCAGAGAAGCTATGAATCATAGCTAAGAAAAAAAAATGACTTAAAATTCGTGATCATGACAGGGAAATTGGAGATGCAAATACATATAATACTTAAAACTGAGTATTTTATGTAGTCCCAAAGTACGAAACAACTATTGCTAAATTATTTCTTTAGTTTTTCATATTTTTTCTGAATGTATCTATCTGTTTTTATAAAAGTGTTATTAATGACTTAAAAATAACTTTAACATACCTTTGCTATTTATAGCTAATGTTAATCCAAACAAATATTTTTGTTATCCATTCTTCTTTGTGGTATTTTGTGTGTACGTGCTTTTCACATATTCAATTAATTTATAAATTAAATTTTTGGAAATAAAAAATGTTTGATACAAAGGTGTAAATGCTTTTGAAAGTTTTATGGCACATATTATGGGATTGTCTTCCAGAAAGGCATGTCTTCTGAAACACGCATATGAGAGTGTTCAACTGTCCCACTTAGGACAGTGCTAATAGATGTCTGTTGCTTTGTAGTCTGACATAGAATCAGCTTCCTGCCAACAGTGTCCAGATTTCTTCCTGAGAAACCATCTCCAGGTGTTGGACCACTTGGTCCTGGAGATGCTGCATCTGCTGTTGATGCTTAGGCTGAACTGGAGCTTTTGATTCACCCAGACCAGAGCCAGGAGCTTCAGACAGTGTTGGTGTGATGACCTAACCAAAGCTAGTCTTGTAACAGGCTTTTCATAGGCTTCTAGGAAGAAATTCAGATTTACTCTTCTTTCCAGCTTGGCTTGAGCTTCTGGGCCTGCTGCTATTGCGCATCTTGAGACCAACATACCTCAACCATGTCTCTCTCACTCTCAATTGGTTGCCTCTTACTCTTTTATTATTCTCATTACATATACATTTATATACGTACACAAAAGTGTATAAATACAACTTGCTGAGTTTGTTTTGCTTGTGTGTATATGGTTTGTGTGTATATGTGTAGACTGGGCAACCAATAAGCGGGCTCATCTCTGGGAGAGGCTGATTCGTCTACTACCAGAAATCATTAGTTGCCTGTAGTTAGTTCTTTGTCTAAGAGTGGGACCCCATGAAACTTTCCCCCTTCCATGTTACCACATCCATTGGTTTTGCCATTGTTCTGCTCTTATTTATGCAGCCATTTCTTATTTCACAGCAGATTTTCTGGTATCCTAGCTATTATAATCTTTCCGTGCCCTCTTTCATGATATCCCCTGAGCCATAGATTCAGGACATGTGCTGTAGATGTATACACTGGGGCTGGGCTCCCCACAATATGTTGACCTCTGCATTGTGTTAAGTTGTGGTTTTCTGTGACGGCCTCCATTTGCTCTAAAAAGAGGCTTTTATGATGAGGAATGGTAGCTATACTTATGTAGGAAAGGTGGCTCCTCCGCTGTTATCAGTTTTTATATACTTATAGTTACTTATGTTCCTTTGGAAAATGATCTTTTCATATCTGATATTTAATTATAAAAAATGTTCTAACATTCATTTATCTCATATCTATGTCTACACACACACACATACATACACACACACACACACACACACACACACACACACACACACACGTGTGCCATAGAGCATGTCTGGAGATGAGAGAAAAACTTGTGGAAGTTGGCTCTGTCCTTTCACTCTGGGACTTCTGGGGATGAGACTCAGGTAATTAGGGCTGAGTATAAGCACTAGCTCCTGAGCCTTCTCTCTGCCACTCACTAGAATTTTTAAAGTTAGATGCTTTTCTTTCATAATTGATGGTATTTTCCCTTTTCTTTTTTGACCATGTAATTTTTTTAATGTGACTAAATAACATGCCCAATCCATGGACATGGGGTCAACCTGAAAACTGAAAGACGTGACCATTATAGATCATATAAGTTGCGTAGATTGTGAACAAACAACACTGTTATCCTCCTCCTCCTCCTCCTCCTCCTCCTCCTCCTCATCATCATCATCATCATCATCATCATCGTTGACATTACCAGCTAAAGAGGAGGATGAACAATTCTATAATTAGAACATTTTTAGCTACTCTTCTTCATTGGCTGAGTCACATGTTAGTTTACCAAGATTCAACTGCAGGATAGGGACTTTCAGGCCGTCACTGGTTACAGATTGTGTTTTTGTATGTGTCTGCACAATGGGATGGCAGAGGAGTGTCTGTTCAATGATTATGAAACACTACCACATTAAAAACAAGTCTCTTTATAGCTACCATTACCACGGGGCCTACTATTCAGCGTGTTGTGCAAATGGGACAGCTCAGGATGTGCACTTGGGAACACATATTCCCAGGAGCATCTACCCAGGAAAATCTGCTCTTTCCAAATATAAACCTGACCCAAGAGGTAGGCATGGCAACACCTCTCTGATAAGAAAAGAAGCAATATTGCTAGTTTGACTCATCGAAATGGGACTCAGCAACAGGATCCCCACACAGATAGAACACTGAAAATCTTAAATCTTCAGTGCTTGATGAACTACATGTTGTCTAGATACCCATTCTTTGAAAAGCAATGGCATCATAGATACTTAAAGGGAGATGGCCAAGGTTGCCACCGGAGTACTGCATAATTAATGAAAACCTGACTGACGAACATGGACAGGCTACCTAAGGTGGAAAAGTCAGTAAAAGATTTGAGCTGGATCTCTTCAGGTAAATACGGATTCATACATTAAATCAATTGGAGACAGTTCTTTAATGATATGTGGGGTGTAAAATACCATATATAATAGAGCACAAACAATATATGTTCCAGTCTATTTTCAAGTTATCGTACAAATACACTTTCAGTTTTGTTCTTTGTTTGAAAGATATTTATTTGGACTTTTCTTCCCTTTTATTGAAAATAGATTCTTTTCTTATACAATATATCCTGATTATAGTTTCCCTTCCCTCTCCTCCTCCCAGTTCCTTTCCACCTCCCATCTTCTCCAGATCGACTCCATTTCTGCCTCTCATACTAAGAGATAACAACCAAATGTGATAAAATAAAAAACAATAAGATAGGACAAAAGCCATCACATCCAAGTTGGACCAGGCAAACCAACAGAGGGAAAAGAGCCCCAAGGAAAAGCACAAGAATCAGAGACCCACTCAGGAGTCCCATAGAAATACTAAACTGAAAGCCATAATATATGTGTAGAGGGTCTGGTGCAGACCCCTGTAGGCTCTCTGCTTGCTGCTTCAGTCTGTGGGAATTCATAAGAGCCTTGCTCACTTGATTCAGAGGGCCTATTCTCATGTCTTCCATCCCCTCGGGCTCTTATATTCTTTCTTCCTCTTCTTCTGTGGGGTCCCTTGCATTCTGAGGGGAGATGTGTGTTCCAAGGACTCTCTCTGTCTCTGTCTCTGTCTCTGTGTGCGTGCGTGTGTGTGTGCGCGCGCGTGCGTGCGTGCGTGCGTGTGTGTGTGTGTGTGTGTGTGTGTGTATAATATCTGGGTGTGGGTCTCTGCAAATGCATTTTCCTTATCCAAGAAATGAGTACTCGATAATTAGTTCGCTTGAACAAGGCCGAGGCAGACAGCAACATAAAACACTGCCTGCTTGGAAGGGGACAGACAAGACTGAGAGTCGAGTGAGTTCATGTCCCAGGATATTTATTCACTGCGTGGTATGAACCACATCTGAACTCTGAGACTCAGTTACTGACTTCTTTCATGAAAAAAAAAATGCAGATAATGGTCCTGACCTCAATCTCCCCTTAAAGTGTTGAGGAATCTAGGGAGATGGTTGTCCTGAAAGGGTTTTGGGGGGTGGGGGGGAAAGTTGTATATCAGTTTTTTTTTCTAATGTTTTTTTTTTTTTTCAGAGACAGGATTTCTCTGTGTAGTTTTGGTGCCTGTCCTGTATCTTACTCTGTAGCCCAGGCTGGCCTCAAACTCACAGAGATTCTGCCTCCCTCTGCCTCCCTAGTGCTGGGACTAAAGGCGTGTGCTACCAGTTTTTTTTTTTTTTTCAAGATAGGGTTTCTCTGTGTAGCTTTGTGCCTTTCCTGGGACTCACTTGGTAGCCCAGGCTGGCCTCGAACTCACAGAGATCTGCCTGCCTCTGCCTCCCGAGTGCTGGGATTAAAGGCGTGCGCCACCACCGCCCAGCAACACTACCAGTTTTTAAGGTGAGATGTTTTCATACCATGTTAGAGAGCAGACAGGAAAAAAATCCATACTGTATCTCAACGGGGACAATTTATGTACAAACTATTATATAGGTAATAAAAAAGTATCAAATTTTGTGCATAAGTGTTTATAAGATGATGATAAAATAGCATGTGGTACTGTTTAAATCATTGTCATAATGTTTCTTTCTACCTCTGTATTGTAATGATCTTCGGGTAGTCATTGGGATAAGTACAAAAGAACAACAAAACAGATGCATTTCTATGAAAACTGTCACACTTTCCCCAAATCTACCTTTAATGGTTCTGTCGCAGGGTGCCTGAATCAGCTGTATAAAAACAGCTTCTTCCGAGGTGGAGATGTAGCTGCCATATACACCCCAGATGCCCAGTACTGTCAGAAAATGTGCACATTTCACCCCAGGTGCCTGCTCTTCAGCTTCCTCTCAGTGAGTTCAACCAACGATCCGGATAAAAGGTAAGAGGTGATGTTTTTTTATCATTACCAGGTTAGACATTTCTCAAACTGCTTCCAGTATGCAAAAATGATGTTGCATTTCTCAGAGAGTTCAAAGACCATTTTCATCCAGAGCTCCTAGACTCGGTCTTCCCAAAGCAGACTCCTAGACTGCCGAACACAGAGACAGACATTCTAAACATCCACGGCACTAGTTCACAGCAGTAGGAGGCTGTAATGCGCTAGCCAAGGCCTGAAGGAAGAGCATGTAAAAGGAAAGGGCCCTTCCTCATACTGTAATATTTAGCCTTTCTTGTTCATCTTTCAACATGTTATACTGTCCCCACATGTACTTTTGTTTATGTCCATAAATATGTAATTGGCTAGGTTCTGTGTATGAGGGAGGACATGAGGGTTTTTGTCTTTTTGAGATTATATAACTCCACTTAATATTAGACATTCGAAGTCTATCCATTTTCTCATTTTTCTTCAGCATGAAGTAGCATTCCACTATGTATTTTCTGTCTTATGCATTTTTATTATACATTAATTAAAATTTATTATAAATGATGCAAATAACACAATCACACATTCAAATTAACCAGACCCAGAGACTACACAACTCAGAGAACTTCTGTCCAGTTATAGTAGCCATTTGAAAACAAAGCTATAGAACTTCACAGTGGATTTTATTCTTTAACTATCAAATATATATTTTATTACTTATATGTTACTTGTCTGGTAAAAGGTGAAAAATTTTGCCTGAATAGAGAAATATATTTAGTTGTTTGACTTATTACTATATATGTGAGTAGCAAAGTTGAGAAAACATAAACCAGGAGTTTAGCTGATAATAGACTTAAGATGTAGTGGGCACAGCTCAATGTTACCTGTAGTAAGCCAGTTTGAACATTTAGAATGTGGAAGTGTGTGTGTGTGTGTGTGTGTGTGTGTGTGTGTGTGTGTGTGTGTATTATTAACTGGTAATTTTGACAAGTGCAAGTATTAGAAATGTAATTGGAAATTTCACCTTAATTTTCTTTCATTTGATCAATAGCCAAAATGTCAATTTTTGCTTCTGTCTCCATACACATAACTTTCATTTTTATTCTATCCAAATTTAAGAATTAGAAATTTGACACTCATTTTCTAATCCCTATGTGCTAACTTAAATAAAAAAACACAAACTGCATGTGAAATTACTGTATTAAATTCTGAACTAGGTTCTAGGATTCTTATAAATAGTAAAATTAATATAAAGTTGATATTGAAGATAGAAAAATTCTTCCATTAGGAGGAAACTACCAGGGATCAATAAACAAGATGAATATCACATAGAGACCTAGATTATGACTAATTCAATCTTTTTAAAGTAAATTCAAATACTTATAAAAATAATCACCACTTTAGAAAATGTAGATGTTTCAGATAGGAGAATCCTAAGTTTATGGTCAGCTTGCAGATGTTAACAAGATCTTGCCTCAAAATAAACTAAATAAAAGCTGGGGGTGGTGGAATGGAGATAATAGAGCACTTAATTAACATGCTTGAAGCCCAGGGTTTCTTCGTTGGTACACAAAAACAATTATCTTTTGGGAAGAAGATCTATGGAAGCTCAAAATGCAGGCATAATCATCAACTCTAGAATATGGTTGGCTCTCTGTGCTTAAAGCATGAACATGAAGAAAACCAATGCTGTAGATAGAATGGAATTGTCTTAAGAATATCCTCTTCAGCAAATGCCAAGGAAATGCTATCAGTTTTCTGACCCCAGGATTTATTTATTAACACATAGAAAATGCTGGGTAATGTCTTAACATATGTTTCACATTTCATGCCCCTTTATAAATAATAATAAAAGGGATATTTTTTAAAAACAGGTTTGGTTGCTTCATGAAAGACAGCCTTACAGGAACCTTGCCAAGATTGCATCGGACGGGTGCCATTTCTGGTCACTCTTTAAAGCAGTGTGGTCATCAAATAAGTGGTAAGATGTCAACTTTTTCAACAAGATTTGAGTTAATAACACTCTAACTCACGGTAGCTTTTGCTCAGAGTCTGTACTATCACGGACTTTTAGAAGAGAACACCAAGAAAGATAGTAGAGATGGAGCAGCATCTTGGTCACATGAAGGGGTTACATATATCTTGATAATGTTCTTGTCTTTATCAGTTACAACACACAACCTTAATGGACCTCTGCTGTCCAAGGTGCTCACACACAATGTAAGATTTGAAGAAAATGAATGCGCACTCCAAACAGCAGACCTTCCCTGTTTCCAGAAAAGACTTTCCAAATAAGACTCAGGGGACATCCCATCCCCAAGTTTACTTCAGGGAGATTGGTGGCTCCCACCAGAATTGATTCTGCCCTTTCCAGCTCAAAGGTCTGTTGGCAATGTCTAGTGACATTTTAGATCCTTACCACTGGAGGAAATGGTAGTCTATGGCTGCAGTTGGTGTAACATGTCTACCAGGAACAGAGCAGTAAGCCACAACCTAGAACTTTCTGGCCACCACTAGGCTATTGATAAGGGTTTAAGACAATGGTTTTCAACCTTCCTAATTCTGCAACCCTTTAATACAGTTCCTCACATTGTGATGACGCACAACCATAAAATCATTTTTGTTGCTAATTCATAACTAATTTTGCTACTGTTATGAATTGTGATGTAAATATCTGTGTTTTCTGATGGTGTTCAGCTACCCCTGTGAAAGGATCATTCAACCCCCAAAGGGGCCGTGACCCACAGGTTGAAAACAGCTGGTTTAAGAAATCTTATTGTTTGCTATTCAGCTCAGACTGAAGGATTGAGTTCTGTCAATCATGCTAAGCATACCATTTCTTACAAGGAATGTGAACGCTAGGATGTCAGAGAGCTTTATTTACGACACCCATTGCAACTGATGTCCTAGGAAACAAGTTCTACACCATCTTAGAGGTTTAATACAATGAAGACACTTCTCTAACATGACAGGGACTGATGAGAAAGCGAAAGTGCCATCAAGAGTGAGGTGGTGTGTTTGGAGAATCTTAAGAACTGACCCGGATTATGCTGTTTTGTCTTTACATAGTTCATCTTGTCTGTTCAAATTTCCAGTGTTCTTCTTTTACCCCAATATCACACAGTCTGAGTCTGCAACTTGAATTTTAGGTAATTAATCAAGGTCGACAATGGCTTAACTATAAATACTCCTTCACCAGTATGATAGCTACAGTTAGCCTGAAGCGAAATGCTTTTTCCATCTTATACAATCAACCCCATATACATTATTTGATGAAATTTTATATATTATGATTGTGACCACCAACACAATTTAAAGAAATAGGAGTATTGTGCCTTTTCCGTAGTTACTTAGCTGTCATTTCTTCCCCCAGCTTCATCTTCCTTACTGACTTTGGCTCTAAAGTTCCTTTGTAACATTCTCCCAAATATCTTCAAGTTAAAAAGTGGTCTCAGTCTAGGCCATGGTCGTGGTGGTGGCGGCGGCGGCGGCGGCGGCTCACGCCTTTAATCCCAGCACTTGGGAGGCAGAGGCAAGCGGATCTCTATGAATTCAAGGCCAACCTGGTCTAAAGAGCGAGATCCAGGGCAGCTAAGGCTACACAGAGAAACTTTATCCCTGGGAGGAGGGATTTAAAACGTGGTCTCAGAAAGCAATTTTAATCAAAATTATTGACAGGCAGGCTTAAAATTGACAGATAATCATTAAGAAAATGTTTTTATTTGTTGTTTTTATTTGTGACTACCTCATTCCAACCCTTATCCTATTTCCTCTCTTATCTGCAGCAAATTTAAAGGAACCTTATTCTATGGTGTACAGATTGCTGCCCTGTATGAACCTCTGAGGGTGTTCAGCACCCCCCTATACCCTAATAGTCAGTATATGCATACTGTCTCCATGTATAAATTAATTTTATGATTCTTAGAAATTTACAGTTATATACAATAGAATATTGTTTGTGCTAATACACACAGACACACACACATGCTAATCTAATTAAGTTGTCTGAATTAACTATATTTTTGACATATAAGATAAATTTGAAAGGACCTGTTGGGCTGGCTAAAGTCCCTTCAAAACTTCAATGAAAAGGATTCTTAAATAGAATTTTAAAAAAATAATGTAAAAACTGGCGTGCTAGCACATGGCTACCATCCCAACACTGGGGAGGCAGAAGCAAAGACCATTTCAAGTTCAAAGTCATCCTGGTCTGAAATGGGAGTTTGCCACATCCAGCATGGCTTTGGTCTGAGAAAACTGACAAAGGGTATCAAGGGAAATAAGAAAGGACAGACACACAGACCAATATGCAGAAAGGAGAGAATGCCATGCATTGTAAGCATTGAACCCCCCAAACCCTAGAGTGATTATTATGTACAGCACATGGGAAGGGTAACTAGTCTCAGAGGGAGGTCTCCAAAGGCAGCCAGTCTCTCCTCTTGGGCTGTAGACATCCTGGAGGAGGAAGGTGAAGTAGCTCGGTTTTTGCACACACTGGTCGGTTGTTCCTGAAGACCCCGGGGAAGGCTTTGCCAATTTCCCATGGGTCCAAGGCATTGGCCCTTCACATGGCTGTGTCCATGTCAGTAGACTTCATCTGCTCCTTACATGTGGACTCAGGGCTTCCGCTGGTTGCCACAGGAGTTCCAAACCAGCCAGGTCTACAAGGCATGAAGGGGTAGGGGGCGAAGCGGTGGTGGTAATGGTAGTGGTGGAATTTAAGAAAATTTTAAAGCAAGAAGGGAAATGGTTTCATCAGGCCTGTAAACAAATTCCCACAGTCCGTAAAAGATTAAACACAGCTGTCAGTGGTGAGATCTGCAGTCACAAATCACAATCAGACCTGAGTTGGTGAAGAAAGAGAAATAGACACAGGTTATGGTTTTTGGTTTTGATCCAGAAGTCAAAGGTACACCAGTGTGTCAAATACTTCGAATCTCTGGCCCACACTCTCTAACAGGATCCCTGTTATTATCGCCTTGTTTATTTATCAGTGCCACTGGTAACTGCTGTGAAACTGTATTGTTGCATACACCTTGCAGGGTAGGAAAGCAAAATAACCTGCTTTTATGCTGGTACAATAGGGGTCGGGTAAACACACTGGGGTGTGCTTATGTCCAGCAGGGTTTGATAGTTTAGATATGCAACAAGAATTCTAAATCCTGCTCTTACTAGGGAAGTCAACAAGAATGGGATCCTGACCTTCAAAATGGGGGTGGAAGAGCAGTTTAGTCTGTGTCTAGAAAGAAATTCGACCAAATGCCTTGAATGTCTCAATGTGTTTTATTGCAGCTTGCCACCAAGACACGTATGAAGGACTTGATATGAGAGGATCCAACTTCAATATCTCTAAGACCAACAGTGTCGAAGAATGCCAGAAGCTGTGCACAAACAATATTCACTGCCAATTTTTCACATACGCTACAAATGCATTTCATAGACCGGAGTACCGGTGAGTGAGGCTGAATGGTTCCTTGTGAAACACACCAGGATTCAACAGCATCCTCCATGAAAAAGACCAGTCTGCTTCTCTTCCAGTTAAAGCATGAAGGGGATGTAGTCCTGAGCATTTTCCTCATTTACATGCTTAATTTCAATGGCATCCCCCCCAAAAAAACCAGTAAACTTCAAAGGTACCCATAGGCTGTGTATGGATGAAGGCAGAACACCAGACAATGATGTCTGCTGGCTACCCCATTGGCACCTAAACTGCCCTTTGCTAAAGAGAAGAGTGTCTATTGGTTAATAATGGCCTAACCATGCAGCACTGTGGTTATCATTTCAATAGCAAATGTTGTCCTCACGATGGTGTGCACCTTGAGAACCGTAACAACGTCTTTTGTTGACATTCAGGAACACCTGCCTGCTGAAGCGCAGCTCTGGTGGGACACCCACCAGTATAAAGACACTGGACAACCTGGTATCAGGATTCTCACTGAAGCCCTGCGCACTTTCCGAGATTGGTAATTAGATGAGGACTCTCCCACGGTGGTTGTGATGTGCTAAATAAGAGTGCCTGGAAACATCCATGGGCTGCTCTCAGGGACGTGGGGATGTGATGGGTTTGGGCCAAAGGGTTTATGTAGATGTGACTACATGGAAAAACTTAGACATAAGAACTATTCTAGAGTACTAGAACGTGCCCTATGCAGTCTCAAGGCTCCTTATTTGATAAAGTGGGAAACAGAGGGGTCCAAGTCAGAGATCAAAAGACTTGAAAAGGTCACATTGCTGCCATTAAAGGTGAAAGAGTCCTAAAGCAAATGAATGCCATGCATGACCTGTAGGAATTAAAAAGGACATGGTACAGGTCTACCAACATGCCTTTTCAAAGGAACAGATCCAAGCCAACCTTTTGCCTGGCATCCTGAAAGTTATACTTTGGTTTTCTGATCCCTAGGACTAAAAGACAATGAATTTATGTTGCTTAAACCTCTAGTTTTATTGTAATACTCCTACAACAACAGCATTAGAAAGTACATGACACTATAGAGAAAACCGTGAGGTCACTCGATGGTGTCCATATCTAGCAAAAAAAGAAAGAAAAAAGCATAGTGCCATGAGCCAACAAAGTCCCATAATTTCAGACACAGAGCTAGTTTCAGCTGAATTATCCAGACAAATGCCATCATATTTAGCACATCAAGGTGCCAGTGGTGAGACTGACTGAAACCAGATCATTTATGGTAAGTAGTGCCAATACTAAATGCTGGCTCTGTGCCACGCCCTGTATTGGCTCTGAGTTCTGGGATGTGACTTCTATTCAAGACAGAGAAGCCTAAAACAACCTACCTCTTTTTCTATTTGTCTTTTCTTTTCTCAACATTTCCTCTGCATGCTGTGCCATTTAGTTGGCTCAAATTTGTTAACTATTTAGTTTTGTTACCCATTTTTCCCCTAGTTTTTGAAAACTTGACTACGGGAGAGAGGGCTGTTTATTCAGATGTGTTTAGTTCTGTATATCATGCTTGTCTTAGACGGCTTACCTGCAGCTGTATGAATGCCAGACAGCTGGGAAATATCTCAAGAAAATAAGGCTCTTTTAGCTCATGATTCTGCAGGCTGGGAAGCTAAAAACAGGGTGGCTACATCTAGCAAGGACTGTTGTGAGTCTGGGATCATTCTGAGATTCACTAACCAGTCTGACTCAAGTTTTGGTTTTAGTAAATTAGAGGCTTTAAAAAAAAAAAACAAAAACAAAAAACAAACAAACAAACAAAAAACTGACTAGGATCAAACCAGAGAGAGTTCTCTAGTTTGATCCTATTGTTAGACAAAGGATTATGAAGGCAAAAACCACAGAGTTATAATTTTAAGGAAGCCAAATTAACTCATATCCTGTCTGGGTGCTGGCAAGGCTCGGGTTTTGTAACAGGCATCCAGCAGGTGCCTCAGTCACCCAAGAAAGCAAGTGTTTCTCATGACCCATAACCTTGTGGGAATAGCTGAGACAGTGAAATATTTAGTAACAATCAGCAATTTTTTTTTTTTTTTTTTTTTTTTTTTTTTTTTTTTTTTTTTTGTAGAATAGCCTAACAGCTCCAGGAAGTGGTCCATCTCGGGCCAGCTGACAGGGTACATTCAAGGTAGTAACTTCCTCATGGCTTATACAAATTAAAAACAATCTGGGTTTTACAAGCCTAGCACAATAAATTTATCCTCTGAACATAATGCTCACCATCACAGGACCTGATGCTGCACCCCAGCATGGTAGAAAAACGTAGGTCAAGTGAGCATGCGTGGAAGATACAGACAACAAGAGGGAGCCTTGGCTTAAAACAACCCGCCCTTGCGGTAACTGATCTAGTCCAGTGAGAGCAGGAGCTCACTCCTGCAAGAAAGGCATTAGCCAGTTCATGCAGTTATGCCTTTAGGACTTCCCACTAGGCTGCATCTTCCAAACTGCCATGCTGGAGAAGAAGAGACACCAGGGGTTTTTGCTGGGGGCAAACCTCTCCAGCCTTAGCAGCACATGGCTGCAAGTATTTTTTATACACAGGGAAGAGCCAACAAGATTCTTTTGTACTACCTCAAGCCCAATGCAGAGGCTGCCCACAGCCTCAAAGAGCACCTCACATGCCCAGCTCAGATTGCCTTGTACTAGCTTTCTTGAGTTGCGACGAGTTCCCATATTTCTTCAGTCTGATTAAAGTGTCCTTCACTGAGTGATAAAAATCCTGGCTATTTCAGGAAATGGCCATTTTTTTTTTAAGAGGCAGGGCTTTTCATGTTTCTTGCATGCCAACCAAAGCCACAGGAAGGCTGTCTCTGGGCTCAAAGTTCTAAATTAAATTCATAAGCCATGGGTGGCTTTTAGTCATTACCACACCCTTGTCCTTAATTTTATCAACAATGTGTTCAGCTTTACGGATGAAAAAAAAAAAAAAAAAAAGGTAGTTCCTAGGGTAAAACCATATGCTAAGGTCACATAGCGAAGCTACCACTCAGATGAGTCACACAAGTCTCCTATGTCCTCCCTTCTTTGAAATGTCTAGCCTCTTACCTCACAACTCAAAATGAACTATATTTAGAGATGCGTTTTCAGCAGTTTCCTGTGTGGATTTCGAAATCTTTGCAGATAACCACACCTCCCCTGTTAGTGACTTGATGCTATTTGCAATTCTAATTGAGAGACTCTTTCCATATTAATGTCTTGGTATCATTCCACAGTTATTTCCACTGCACGAGGCAGATGCCAGGTCACAGAATCACTAGCACTCATTGCTTCTCCTTCCCCTCCCCCCTCTCCTGTTCTTCCTCCTCTTCTTTTTCCTTTTCTCCCTCCTCCCCACCCCCCACCCCCGTTTCCTCCATCTCTCTTTCTCTGCTTTTCTTTAGACACACGTTCTCAAGTGGAGGGCTGCTAACACTAGGCAAAGCCGGGGTCAGGTCAAATAAATTCAGGGCCTGGGAGGGGGATTTTCCAGGGAGCTTCCAGACAAGTCAAGTAATGACCCTTGTCTGGGAATGGTGGGCTGGAGCTTTGGAGGGGCTCCAACCATTCTGACTAGTTGGATTTCCAGGTCTCTATGGAGCTGGGGAGGAGCCAGGAATGTAGGGTGAGTTAAACCCCAGCCAGCTCTTGCTGGAGTTTGGCCATTTTTCTGCCCCTGGATTGTGTGTCCCTTTGGCTAAATTCCAGAGATCCAAAAATGGTGGTTTGGTTCATTTTGCCAGTATTCATCACGGTTATAGAAAAGATGGGTCCTGGGTATTTTTATTCTCCAACCCTCACTAACATTCTGTAACACTTTTAGTAATCATAGAGTCTTAGTTAGGGTTGTTATTGCTGTGATGGAACACCATGACCAAAGCAACTTGCGTGGAGGGAAGGGTTTATTTCAGCTTCCAGGTAACGATCCATCCCTGAGGGAAGTAAGAACTCAAACAGAGCAGGAACCTGGAGGCAGGAGCTGATGCAGAGACGGTGGAGGAGAGCTCTTTACTGGCTTGCTCATCATGGCCCGCTCAGGCTGCCTTCTTATAGAACACAGGACCACCAGTCCAGGGATGGTACCACTCACAATGGGCTGGACCCTCCCTCATCAATCACTAAGAAAATGCTCTACAGGCTTGCCTACAGCCTGATCTTCTGGAAGCATTTTCTCAATGGAGGCTCCCTCCTCTCTGTCGACTCTAGCTTATGTCAAATTGACAGAAAACTGGCCAGCACACATAGTTAACAACCTACCTTTGGAGTGAAAATACTCTTTGAGATACGAGATGCCCATCTTGCCTGGTTCTGATTCCACATCTTGTGTGTAACAGTAGAAAGCTAGAGCACAGCCCAAGAGGGCCACCAGAATGATAGAACACCTAGAAATAATGGGAATTTTAGGAATGAGCAAAGGAAGATGTTAAATATGTTCAACTTTGAAAGGAGTCTAGATGACTACCTTAACTTTTGGTGAAGTTTGTTCTTCAGTTTTGAAAGGCTGTCTTTAAGGAGTGGGTTGGTACACAATTCCCCGGGGTTGGTTTGGATAGATAGGACCTTGTAGAAACTAAGTTTTAAAAATCCCTGACATCGCCAGTGTCCAGAAAAGAAACTGACTTTGTCATGAGGTGGCAAACTCCTTTTCAACTACCAACGTCTCGTAAAAGTTGTAGGATGACCTGCCAGGATATATCTTGGGAGGATGCAGTTGTAGGTTGGCATAGAAATCTACATTCTCTTCCAATACCAAGGGTGTTCATGTATTTGCTTTTATTATTATTATTATTATTATTATTATTAATTCGAGCAGTTGAGTCTAGCTCCCTAGGCTGCTCAAATGGATGTATTATGAGAAGTACACTCTTTTGATCCAATTATATTAAGTCCTGTCCTACCATTATTCTTAAGTTTCTATACTATACTACTAGTATGGAGTCAAATTGATTGTTACATGCTATCAAATTGAGTAAATCATGTAAACAGCACAAATGAAAGTCTACGAGAAAAAAAAATATGTAAGGGGAATGAAAATGAAGCTTTGTTCTTCTGTCAAATGGCATTTCTGTTAGCTCCTCAGAATCTGTGTTGATCTCTTCTTATTAAAATACTGCTCATAACACTCAGAGACAAAACACAAGACAGCATGTTCTGAAGGCTTAGTTGGGACCAGGGTAGTTTAAGGGAAACACAAGTCACCTAAACATCTTGTATTAGAAAGGATGGAGGTGCTGGAAGCATCCATTGGCTTATTCTACTTATTTAGTGTGGGGATTTGTCTCTAGAGTAAGAACAACTTTTGCTTTTGTCCAAAGAACAAACTACAGATTTGCAGATAATTTCATAGGCAATTTATTTTCCCCTTTTACTGAAAATAGATTTTTTTCCCTCACATAATATATCCTGATTACACTCTTCCCTCCCTCTACTTCTGCCAGTTGCTCCCCACCTCCCCTTCCATCCAGATCCACACCTTTTCTGTTACGAGAAAACCAACAGGCTTCTGAGGGATAATAACAAAATAAAATAAGAAAACAAAAACTAACACGTCGGAATTGAGCAAAACAAATAAACAGAAGGCACAAGATTCAGAGAGCCACATGTTTGCACACTCAGGAATCCCATAAAACAGTAAACTGCAAGCTTTCATATATACCCGGAGGACCTCTTGCAAACCTGTGCGGGCACTGTGCATGCTGCCTCAGTCTCTCAACAGGCAATGTTAAACTCAGGATACTTAGCGCTGCAGATACTCACTTGTCATTACCTTAGTTACTATGCTAAAGCTTAAGCAAATTCGGTCTTGTGTCACTGAGGAGTGTGTTTCATCGGTGAGTTCACAGGTTGTCCCATGGATATGTTCCAGCATTTCGCCTTTGCAGACCTAGATGTGGGCCAGGTCATGACCCCTGACGTGTTCGTGTGTCGCACCATCTGCACCTTCCACCCCTCCTGCCTCTTCTTCACATTCTACACGAACGAATGGCAGATAGAATCCCAGAGGTGAGTGTGAGCAGTCGTGCTGGCTTCTAAGCCTTTTCCATTCCCCGCAGAGGCTTGCAGGAGCATTGCTGGTTTCTCTAACAGCGCTGGAGCCTGTAATTTAAGTGAGTGTTTCTCTGCCAGGTGCAAGTTACTCCAGAGAAGAGCAGATTCATCTGTCTACCTGCCCTTCCGTAAAACAAACACACCATTGAGTCAAACTACAGCAGCAAAGGGGATCAGGCAGCTTTCTTACCAGCATTAGGGGTTGGGATTGGCTTAAGAGCTCCTCATTCTGTCTGCCTTTTAATCTTGTGAGAAATCAGAGCCCTGCTTTTTTTGATCTAGAGTCTAGCCTGACCTCTTCACTTTTAGACAACTTCCCATTTCCTTTATGTGCAACATGGGACCCAAAGACGGATGTGTGTGGCTATAATACTGCAGGCAGCTTAAATCCAAACTATTTGTTCTCTGGTGCCTTTTTTTTTTCTAATCAGAAGGTGGAATTTTATCCTCTCTCCTCTTTTCATGTGGTCTGTACCTACTAGTTTTTGCCAGAGGGAGAAGTGACTCTGTTTACGTTTAATCCCTGTGGTATTTTGGAGCTTTGCAATCTGATTGACCGAAGAGAGCTGCTCAGAATACAATTTTCAGAGCTGCTTTTTAATGAAAAGGAACAGGAGCTGCTTTCGTATCTGTCTAATGACTCTACTACTGTCTTTTTTCTCTTTCTCACTTATTTTTAATAGGAATGTTTGCTTTCTTAAGATGTCTAAAAGTGGTACTCCAAGTCCCTCTGTTCCTCAAGAAAATGCTATATCCGGATACAGTCTCTTCACCTGCAGGAAAGCTCGCCCTGGTAATGTGACTCAACCATGATGGTACATGACGTGTGTCCTAGTGTGCCTCTTGGATGCTGTAATAAATACCATGACCAAATGCAAGTTAGGGAAGAAGAGAGGTCGTGCTGCAGAAACAGAGACAGGAACTGAAGCAGAGACCATGGAGAAATGCTGCTTTGGGGCTTGCTCCTATGATGGGCTCAGCTACCTTTTATTAAAAAAATACAATCCAGAACCATCTGCCCAGAGGTGACACCACCCTCGGTGGGCTAGGCTCTCCTCCACCAACCCTTAATCCAGAAAATGTCCCACAGACATGCTCACACGTCCATCTGATGGAGACAATCCTTCAATCAATGTTCCCTGCAGTTGAAAGTTTCCCTGTGTCCCGCCTGGTCCTACAGCTGCTCAGACCCAAGCAAACACACAGAGGCTTCCATCACTTACAAACTGGGTGGCCTATGGCTCAAGCTTCTTGCTAGCTAGCTCTTGTATCATAAATTAACCCAGATCTATTAATTTATAAGTTGCCACATGGCCGTGGCTTACCAGTATTATCACATCTTGCTTCTCCTGCCGGTGGCTCAGAGCATCTCCTTCCTCTCTTCTCTCCTCCCACTGTTTCTCTTGGATTTTTCCCACCTGGCACCATCCTGCCCTGCCATAGGCCAATGCAGCTTTATTTATCAACCAATCAGAGCAATACATATTCACAAAGTACAGAAAGACATCCCACAGTGGTTCCCTCTTTTCAGATGACTCCATTTTGTGTCAAGATGACAAATGCTAACTGCCAAGAGGTGTGACAGAATGTGGGATCTTCTAAGAGTTGATGAAACTATTCTCAAGACACTAGAAACTTTGTTACTCTGGCTTATTTCCTGTCTCATTATCTGTCCTTTGATGTTTGTACATGGTGCAGAACCCTGCCACTTCAAAATTTACTCTGGAGTTGACTTTGGAGGGGAAGAACTGAATGTGACCTTTGTGCAAGGAGAGAATGTGTGCCAAGAGACTTGTACGAAGACAATTCGCTGTCAGTTCTTCACTTACTCGTCACTTCCAGAAGACTGCAAGGTGGAGGGGTAAGGGGCCATTTCTTTGATGATTAGCAAGGTCGTTATTTTATGGTCTTAGCTGCAGGTTTGATTTTGTTCTGTTCATTTTGTCCAGGTGTAAATGTTCCTTAAGGTTATCCACGGATGGCTCTCCAACTAAGATCACCTACAGCACAGATAGGAGATCTGGTTATTCTTTGAGATTGTGTAAAGCTGTGGACAGCCCTAGTGAGTGAAGCTTGTTTGATGTCAAGGAACTGTGTGGAAGTCTGGGTTGTGGGGACGGATGCCTTGGTCATATGTGATGGGGCTGTGGAATGGAGGGGATGCTGATTTGTGTCCAGTGCTGACCACGCATCTCAACACTTTTTAGTCTGCACAACAAAAACCAACGCTCGGATTGTGGGAGGAACAAACTCCTCTTTAGGGGAGTGGCCATGGCAAGTCAGCTTGCAGGTGAAGCTGGTATCTCAGAATCATCTGTGTGGAGGGACCATCATTGGACAACAATGGATCCTGACAGCTGCCCATTGCTTTGATGGGTAAGTTTTAGATCCCTCGTGTGTGTGTGTGTGTGTGTGTGTGTGTGTGTGTGTGTGTGTGTGTGTGTGTACATGTTTACCTGTGTATACACATGTGGAGGTCAACATCAGGTATCTTCCTATATTGCTGTCTGTTGTGGACTATTATTTTAACTAGACAAAGATGCGTTACATTTGTTTATGCTGCAGAGTACTACTTTAACTGTGTAAAGGTGTGTTACATTTGTTTATGCTGCATTTAATTATGAAAAGATGGGTTGCGTTTGTTTCACCTTGCCTGCCCAAGGCACCTGATTGGTCTAATAAACAGCTGAACAGCCAATAACTAGGTAGGAGAAAGAATAGGTGGGGCTGGCATGCAGAGAGAATAAGTAGGAGGAGAAATCTAGGCTTGAGAGAAGAAGGAGAGAACAAGGAACATGCTCAGGGCAAGAAGCCAGACACACCCCAGCCAGCAGACACAGAGAAGCATCGAAAGTAAGATATACAGAAATAAGAAAGGTAATAAGCCCTGAGGCAAAAGGTAGATAAAGAGAAACAGGTTAATTTAAATTAAAAGAGCTAGCCAGAAATGTGCCTAAGCTAGGCCGAGCATTCAAAACTAATAATAAGTCTCTGTGTCACGATTTGGGAGCTGGTCCGTGGCCCAAAAGAAAAAGCCTGGTACATTTGTCCATCTTATTTGTTGAGAGAGGGTTTCTCACTGAACCCTTTTGGCTAGACTGGTTGGACAGAAAGTCTGGGGATCCGCCTGTCTCTGTCTCCAGGCATATGATTGGCCCAAGTTGTGTGTTGGGACCTGAACTTGGGTCCTCATGCATGACAAGCAAGCCCTTTACCTACCAAGCCACCTAGTTCCTTGGCTCTGACGTATTTGTTTTGGTAATAAATGTTTCCAAGTCTTTGCCTAAAATGTATCATAATTTTAACTTTAGTTTGTATGTCTTTTACACGATTATTTTAAAATTCAAAAGATGAGTAGGTAGATTTTAAGCAACAGAATGTCTTTTTTTTTTTTTTTTTTTGGTTTTTCGAGACAGGGTTTCTCTGTGTAGCTTTGCGCCTTTCCTGGGACTCACTGGGTAGCCCCGGCTGGCCTCGAACTCACAGAGATCCGCCTGGCTCTGCCTCCTGAGTGCTGGGATTAAAGGCGTGTGCCACCACCGCCCGGCCAGAATGTCTTTAATTCAGTCTCCTTCCAGGGCTTATTTTAATCAGTATGGCTACTTGATAGCTCTGATTTAATGAAACCAATTGCTTTCAGGATTGGTAAACTGAACTTGATTTTCCCACAGCTTCTTGGAAAAGGACAGAAGCATTCCCATATTTTTACTTGTAGTAAACATGAAGTAATTACAAGGGAAAAAAGTACATTTTGAGTATTATCAACCACAGCTTCTTGCACTGTGAACTGTAAACCCATATGGAGTCAGTGAAACTCAGTATGGGAGTTTTAAAAAATTTTAGTGATGGCAAAAGGTCCCTGAATGTACACTGACGAAAATTAATTCAAAATCAAACATGTGACAGACCCAAGGCCTTCCGGCAGTCCTCTCCTGGGCTGTGTCACGTGACTCCACTGCAGCCTTTCTTCCTAAAGCACAAGGTACTTATTTTGCACTGTGCATGCTGTCATGCCATGCAGTACCAACAGACGGTACCCTAAACCCAACTAGACTGAAGATTATTTGATGTTGTGAATCACAGTGTGGGTTCTGTGTGCATTGGGCTTTCTGCTCTTATAGAAACATAACAGTTTAGTCACAAAGAACAAAAACTCAAAACTGTTTCTTGTCACAGTGTGCTTTGGATTGTGTAGTGTTAGGCTTTGGTTTTTAAACAGGGTTGTTTGAACTGATGACTTGAGTTTTATTTAAAAAAACAAAAAAACCTCACTGAATGAATGTTGGCTTGAGTAGTGGATAGAATTTCTAAAAATTTCTTAATGGTCCTAAACCTATGTCTGCCATTTGGTTCTATATATTTATAATATGTGAAGTGACATTCTCAGCAATTACAAAATTACAAATTTGTCAATTACAAAATTAAAATATTAAGGAAGTCTTAAAATCATTGAAGATGTTCTTTGTCTTTTAATATCAAATACTCAAGACATGTTTTAATTATTTATGTGGAAATAAGCACATTTATTCCATTATTATGTGAATTTGCTTGCATCATTGATAAATGGTAAAACTATATGTACATCAAAGAATTGTTTTGAAGTAAGTTTCTTTATGATACACTATCAGTAAATGTTTAATATGTGTATCTGCTTCATATAGTCACACACATACACCAAACAAAAAAACCTGTTCAGTCAAAAGGGAGTTTAAAATAAAAGTTTAAGAGGTTTTATTACAAACTAAATCTTTAGAGATCCAATACTAGGTGATGAGAAATTGCCAGAAGGAAGAACTAGGTCACATGGCATATTTTCTTTCTTCTTTTGTCTCCCCACAGGAAAAAGTACTGAGAAAAATGAGCAAGGCACAATGTCAAATGTTACTTTGGTGTTCATGTCTCTCTCCTAGGATCCCCTACCCAGACGTGTGGCGTATTTATGGCGGGATTCTTTATCTGTCAGAGGTTACAAAAGAAACACCTTTCTCAAGAATTCAAGAACTTATTATACATCAGAAATATAAAATCTCAGAAGGCAGTTACGATATCGCCCTAATAAAGCTTCAGACGCCCTTGAATTACACTGGTATGAAGCACATTGAAGGGAAAACACACACACCTGAATTGTATCACTTCAGGTTGAGTGAGAAAACAGATCTGCAGCAATTGTCTTTGTTTTCTGGTCGGTGGGGTTGAGGGAAAGAGGAGGATGCCCGGGAAGTGAAGATTCTGTGAACTGCCACAGAATCACAGCTGCTTAAGGGGCAAGAAATCTCAGTTAGTTTCTGGGGTGCAAGGGAACTGCGTGTATGGTAACAAACAGTAGGCATAGGGAAGGTTTTGCCACCTGAGGACATTGCGCATCTTTTTACAAGATTGGTAGCATTCCCTACCACTGCTTGGGCTTAGGAACGTAGACCTATATGAGAGCAAGAGGGACTAGATGTTAATTGCTAAGAATACATGGGACAATGAGGGAGATGGAGCATGTAACTGACTTTGCAGACACACCGCTCCCCAGAAACTGAATGCCTCCCAACACCATTAACTGCGAGTGTCTGTTAACAGCTCTGCAACCTCAGACAGCTTGCCCCTCCCTCCTTCCACCTCTGAGATCTGCTGTAGGTGTGCTGATCTGTTGTAATAATCAAGCTAGGTATTCAACTCAAGCGCTGGGACTGTGTGGCTAATTTTACTCTGAATTCTGACGCCGCAGTATATATTAAAACACAAGAAAGTAGATAATGTTTTCCAATAAATTTTGGTGGAGGAGTTCCCCTCTCCTGGGGAAGTTTCGTGCCAGAAAACCATACCAAAAATGTGAGAATTTCCTGGGAGCATGGGCTTTAGAAGTTGATGTCTGGAGGGCCATCCTTTTTACTCTTTAGTTTCAGTGATGAGTTTCATTATGTTTCATAGGTGGACACAGTGTATTTTGATTGTAGTCACCTCCCTTCACTTTCTCTTGTCCTTTCCTGTTCTTCATCCCGTCTGGCCCCAGAAGGCTCATTCTTGCTGTTGTTGCTTCGTAGAAAAAAAGAATAAGGGAAAAGATAGAGATTAACTTTTAAAGTCAATATCTATGGCTTTAATTAATCCAAATCTATTCATGAAATTTCCTTCCAGAATTCCAAAAGCCAATATGCCTGCCTTCCAAAGATGACACAAATACAATTTATACCAACTGTTGGGTGACTGGATGGGGCTACACGAAGGAACGAGGTACAGCCTGACATTTGGAATGTCCCTGTCTTGAATGTTAAAGTCCATGGAGTAGGTCACCTCCTCCGCCATCCCTACTCATGATCTTTGTGTTTAGTCCAAAATATTGGTCCTCCGATTCCCAAGAATATGATTTTTTTTTTGCATTAAAAACCAATGAGCTCATGCTGTAAGCATCTTACTCATAATAGATATTATATGTTCATGACTCTGCATAACAGATCGTGGCCCTCTGGTGCTCTCAGGTCCAGTGCAGCCCATCTGGTCCTCAGCACTCACAGTGTCCCTGTTTACCATGTTCTCCTTTGGAATCAATAGCCAAGGTGCCAGCATCACTCTTTAAGGACAGTTCTTAATATTTGTTTTAATGCATTCCTGCAATATGATAAATCTACCTTTTCCTCTAATTATACTGTTAAATGCTTAGGTAAAATACATAGATTCATAAAAAAGAACGACTAGATTACAGTACAATTACTGGTATTTATTAACAGAATTTAACATAGTGATAAACATAGGTCTTTTTGTTGTGGTGGTTGTTTTGTTTTTTTGAGACAGGGTTTCTCTGTGTAATTTTGGTGCCTGTCCTGGATCTCACTCTGTAGACCAGGCTGGCCTCAAACTCACAGAGATCCTCCTGGCTCTGCCTCCTGAGTGCTGGGATTAAAGGCATATACCACCACTGCCCAGCGCACATGTCTTTATTAATGTGCCCACATGTCAAATTGTTTTAATATTTGCCATAATGTTGAAATAGTGATGGGCATAAATGATGTTTTCATTTCTGTCATAACTACAATGTAATTCAAAGTATCTGTGACCCTTACACAACAATGCTGCTAATAGTACCATATCCCTGCATTTTTTGTCTGCATTTAAAACTGAGGTGCTCGTTCAGCTTTACTTGTAAAGCAGTCAATGGAGAGGTGAGTTTTTCTCTCTTCTTTCCTCTGAGTTTATGGATAGATCAACTGTTTGTGTGGACCTGAGGTCAAGAGTTCCTGTGTGTTGAGACTTGAACTAATTTTTATAGAAATAAGCATGTTTTCTTTCTAGAATAAGTGCCAGATAAACACTATTAGACATGTTTGTGTCATGTTTACAAAAAGAGATGACTGGCTGTGTCTTCTCCAGTCAGTTTGGATTCAATTAATTCACATTTTCACTATGTTGATCTGGCTACATACATATGGACACTATAAACATATACATAGATATGGGAATACAGACATGGGAAGAAAACAAGTTATCTGTAAGTGTATCATTTGTCATGGAACTTTGTTTATGTAAAGAACATGATACTTCTCTGCTGTCAAATGTTTGGGATTTACTTCCACAAATTTTATATTTTTTAATTACAATTTAAATTTGTAAAACAAAGAAAGGCAAGAACATCCAGGCATTTGTATTAAAAGTACAAATGTATGAAGGAACTTTTTTTTCTGAGAGACAGTGTTAATCCTGAGAAAAACCAGTTCCACCATTTTGAGCCAAATTTGAAGCAAGTTTTATTTAAATATTAAATACTGACCAGGGTGAACTTCAGTCAGGACCATTCCCTGGGATTTCCCAGCTGCGTAGCCCCAAGACATGTCTTGTCGGGACTTATAAAACAAACCCATTGTGTGATTGTACTTTCTCATGAGGCTTTGTTGTTATTTTTCAAAAACTACAACTCCCAGCATTCTAGGAAATTACCTGATGTTTGGGCTGTGGGACTTACAGGTTACCCCACAGTATTACAGCAGGAGGAAGGCAGAAATCATAGACACCAAGTCTGTGGTAGCTTGGGTGATAGGGCTGCTGAAATACTTCATTAGGAGGAAGCCAACCCAGATCGATCCCTCTCCTCCCTGTCCCTGTCCCTCTCTTCCTCCTCCTCTTCTCCACTCCTCTCCTTTCACCTCTTCCCCTTTCTCTGTCCCCTTCCCTCTCATTGCTTCTGTATGTATAATTCTACCTCTTTGACATTCACTGACATGTTTTTGATCACAATATGACCCCCATGAAAAGTGGACCACTTTGACTTCCTTTAAAATTCTGGCCTTATTTCCCCGTTTATTGTATTTTTTTTGCCTTTAAAGGTCTATCTTGATTGCTTTGTAGGTGAAATCCAAAATACTCTACAAAAGGCAGCTATTCCTTTGGTACCCAATGAAGAATGCCAGAAAAAATACCGAGATTATGTTATAACCAAGCAGATGATCTGTGCCGGCTACAGAGAAGGCGGGATAGATGCTTGTAAGGTAATGTATTAGACTGTGAACAAACTCATCATAGTTCACTGGAGACAGTTCATTCAAAGGCAACTTTCCAACACTACATTTTGCTAGGTTTTGTTTTGAAATTCAGAGTTAAATGATCTGAAGACTTTATAAATAACCTTTGACAAATTAAACATCATAATGCATATCATTACATTACTCCATACATTATATTATTTATAATAGGTATATCAGTATATGTATTGACTATGACTGGCATGTCACCATCAGTACAGCTACATGCCTTATTTAAGGGCATTTTTACAAGTCATGGTTAGGTTAAAATACAAGAATAATAGATGTATTTGAACTTTGGGTAAAAATGCTAAAATTGTCGGGTTTATCTGAGAGAGGGGGAGGGAACATGTTGGCCTTGTAACGGGACACTTACTTTGTTCATGGCTGATGGGGTACAAGGAATTTGAGGAGCTACATGTGTGTTGTGCAAAGTGTGACTGGAAAAGGTTAAAAGACACTTGTCTTTGAATAAGGAGCTCTTTATTGGAATCACTGTTATAACTCCCTACCACTGTGTTTTTCTACCCACTGTGAGCCAGGGAGATTCCGGTGGCCCCTTAGTTTGTAAACACAATGGAATATGGCAGTTGGTGGGCATCACCAGTTGGGGTGAAGGCTGTGCCCGCAAGGAGCAACCAGGAGTCTACACCAAAGTTGCCGAGTACCTGGACTGGATATTGGAGAAGACACAGAGCCGTGGTGCAAGCACTCTGGAGATGTCTCCAGCGTGAGGAGTCTGGGTAGTAAGGAAGAGCCCAGCTGGGACCAGCTTTACCACCTGCTCTCAAGTCAACACAGAGCCCCAGAATTCTCACATCCTTGTCCTAGGATTAAAAGCACCATGTTGATACAGTTGCTGAAGACAACGTCTTGTCAAAACGTGTTTCCTGCCTTGAGTCATAGGATCCTCAAATGGGAACTAGCCAAAGAGCATCATGCTTGTTTGGTTAAAATGGTCAAAGGGTTTTTACTAGGTAGTGAAATGGGTGATCTGAAGCAGTTGAAAATAAGACTCCAGATTCTAGCACCAGTGCCTGGGACTGTTCTCATCTGACTTCTGACTCTGGACCTCAGCAGATTTCAGAGTTACCTTCTGTCCACCTCACTCATTGGTTCCTTAGACCCCTATGCTGTTGTTGCATCTGGCTCAAAGAACTGAGAAACCTGGTTCTGTCTGGTGGAAGGAGGAGACCTTTGGAACATTTTCTTTACAATAAAAGGATGGCCCACTTGAACGTGAGGAGCCAGAGCACCTTTCCATCTAAACCACCTTCCTGGCCATTGACGCATGGTCTTGGCTACATATATGTGTAAGACCTACAAGGCTGTTTTTCTTCTTGTGTGCAGCTCTTGCAGTAGGCTGATCCCACAGTACTCACACAGGGCAGGGAATTTGATGGGAATCTCCCAGGGAATCCTGGGAGTTCAATTGATGATGCATTCTGCAATGATAATTCATGAAGTATCCTTGGATATAAAGTGTTATATAAAATCCAAGATTGTGACTGAGTTGAAAAATACTAAGCAGCCTGTGGAGTGGATGACATTAATCCTCATGTAACACAAATTTCCAGCTTGCCAGTGATTCCCAGAGTGGGCTGTACGTGCTTAACTCCATTTAGTTAAGCTGATTAATATTTACACAGAATTGACCATTTACAAACCATTGGGCAAGTTAAACAGACAAATAGAAAAATGAAATTTTCTATAGAAGATTCAGCTTTTCCTTGTATGTTCAGGGGCTTGTTGAGTAATTCAGAGGATTAAGTGTGGAAGAGGTAACGGGCAAGCCACAGAATTTGAGATGGGAAGTGCAGAGGTAGGAATTACCCCACTAGCAACTGGCTTTTGTAAAATCTGGCTTGATTCCCGTGAAATAATTTCCTTTTAAATCGCATGGTTTCAGCTTTTACTTTTGTATACAATAAACAGTTTTGTCTTATTCTGTGTGGAAGTTGTTTTATATTTAAAAGGAAAGAAGTGGTTCACAATGAAAATCTTGTATCTTGGGTTTGGGTGTTGATAACTCTAATGGGTGCTTGGGCAGGGCTCTGGAGTTCTTATTCGGTAAGTCCATGGCCTTTGTTCTCTCAAGAAATGGCCTCATCTGGGCAAAGCAGAGTTTTGAAATGTGGAGTTTTCCCGTGGCATAAAGTATCATGATAAAGTTGCCAGTTGGAGTCCAGCTGGACTGAAATGTTCTGTTTATTTTTCATCATGTGTTTGTGCACAAAGTAAACAATGGAATCCATCTTCCACTCAGAGCCTCATGGGGCGAACGTGTGCTTAAGAGGCTAAGAAAATGAAGGGTTGAATCAGGTCACTTTCAGAGGGCAGAGTGAGGGCACTAGACCCTAGACCTTCGGCAGATCCACCCAAGAAGGGGCATGTCAGCTCTGGGACAGAGCCTTTCTCTTCCTATGTCACATGGAGGAGGGTGGGGGACACATAGCGCAATACTCACTGTCTTCTAGAGCTCAGTCCAAACTCAGAGGGCTGTCTCTAATCTCTATCTTTTTTTTTTTTCATGTAATTCTTGTTAATGCCTCTCTGCCCTACTAAGTTTTGGAAACTGAAGGAGGCTCTCTCTGTCTCTGTTGCTCTCTTTCATCAATACTGCCTATGGGTAGGAATGTAGCAAATATCTCCTTTTAGATTTACTTTTATTATTTTTGTCGATGTGTATGTGTGATTGTGTGCTGTGTGGGCACTGGTGCCTAGCTACAACAGATCAAAACATAGTATCTGAGTAACTGCGACCGCCTTCTAACAAAGCAAAACAGGTGCAGTGGTACTTTGTGTTATGGAGAGGAAACAGGAGGAACAAGACGGAAGAGAGGTAACACCACGTGATAGAATGTAGATTTATATAAATGGGTTGATTTTATTTATAAGAGCTAGTTAAGGACAAGCCTAAGCTAAGGCTGAGATTTCATAATAAGTCTCTGTCATTATTTGGGAACTGGCTGGTGGGACAAAAGAAGACTTGTTATAATTTTATGTATGTGAGTACTCTATTGAATTTATGCCTGGAGAGGGCATCAGATCTCACTATAGATGGTTGTGAGCCACTGTGTGGTTGCTGGGAATTGAACTCAGGACCTCTGGAAGAGCAGCCAGAGCCCTCTCTCCAGCCCTTGCAGGAGTGTTTTAAAGGGCTGCCTAGTATTTCTCATCCTGGTTCATCTCTCCACAAGGGCATCTGACAGGTTCAAAGTCAGTTCAGAAAGCCCCCTAGCAGCATGGCTATAACACACAGAGAATGGGACTATGGGACTATGTCCCTGTGTCCCCAAATATTGAAATTCTGAAAGTCAGCTGTCTCAGAAGCTAATGTTGGCACTCTGTCCCTGAACTAAGTGCATGTTTCCTTTGGTACACATGGCTTCAGCACATTCCATTTCTGTTCTGGTCTTCGGAATGTTTTTTTTTTTTTTTTTAAATTATAGTTGCACTTGTAAATATGAGCTTGTATTTAGCTTTTCTATAGAAAACTGGGAGCCTTTCCAGAACCTTCAATTATCTCTCTTTGGAAGTTACTTAAATTAGACTAAAAAAAATACAAATGAACGTGGATTTATTTATGATTATCTGTCATAATGCACTCTCAGAACTCAGAGGACAATCTTCAGGAGTCAGTTCTCTCCTTCTAACACAGGGATCCCTGGGATCAAGCCCAGGATGTTAGTCTTGGCAGGCACCTTTACTGCTAGGCCATCTTATCAGTCTTAAATTAATCAGTTTATTTTTACTGTGTGTGTGTGTGTGTGTGTGTGTGTGTGTGTGTGTGTGTGTGTGTGTGTTGATGAGGTATCAAGATACCATGAAGCAATCTTTAAAGCTAGTTCTTGGTTTTGTTCTGTTTTGTTTTGGGAACAGGGTCTCTCTATCTATGTAGTCCAGGCTGTTCCGGAACTCACTCTGTAGAGCAGGCTGGCCAAGAACTCATAGTGATCCATGTGCCTCTGCCTCCTGAGTGCTGGGATTAACAGACCTGTATGTACCACCACACCTGGCCAGTTAGTGTTTAATATTAAAAATGAGAGACATGGAGGAAAGTGAAACAAACAAATGGCCAAATATCCATCGGCCACTGCTTTAGACTACAGCTCTACTAACTTATTTTTCTCCAGTGACATGACCTGTAATGGAGTAAGTCTGATAACAGAGAACACTCGATCCTTCTTCAAGCTCAAGGGGATACCTTAACAGAAACATAGCTGTGTAGAAGTGGCTTTCCTCTTTATAAATTGCAACGAGCCCTACCCTTGGGAGGCTCCTGTGTGTACAAGGCCCCTCATCCTTCAGGGAACTTCTCTGCTTTATTATTGGTGGCGGCGTAGCACTTTGGAGCCCGGCATTTGAGTCTCAGCGAGCCCTCAAAGAGACCCTGTGAGAACTGTCTATTCCTATAGATTTCTTTTCCATAGTCAGGATTCACAATAGGTACTATATGCACTTTGGCCCTCAGAGCCAGTCTTATCTCCGTAGACGTCTGAAAAGTTGACATTATGAAACAGAAACTGGGAGTGCAAGAACAGGACTCTCACTAGCGATCCGTGAGCTCAGTCTCTGGCCCCGAGCCTCCAGTCCCCGGGCTCCAGCTTCCAGGCCCCAGCATCCAGCCTCTAGCTCCCAAGATCACCTCCCTCCACTCTACTGCAAATCACCAAGTCCCTCTGATTTCTTTCTTTTCTTTGTCTGCTCGGATTGCAGTAGTTGAGCTAGAATCAATGGTGCACGGCTGGTCTTGGAAAGTTCGAGTATGTATACCTCGGGCAGCCAGGCAGGCAACACTCATCTATGTTTGCCCAACTGCCCGGGCAAGTTCAGATTCTCTGGCCATCTCGGCGTGTGCTGCTTCTTTGAAAACTCAGTGGAAAGAGAGCAGGCAAATTTGGTGGTGTGTCGAAAGAGCTCGAAACTCCGGAGGGAGGTAGGTTGCATTAGCAGGGACTGAAAGGACATTCTCGGACGCCAGACACGCTGAGCGTGGTGTGCACAGGATGTCACATGACATAGGAAACCAGCACAAGTCACCATTCAGGGAACAGTGTCCTACGCAAGCTCATTTAGAGAGGAACAAGCCTCTGTCAAAGAAAGAAAACACCCCAACGGAGGACGGCAGCAAA
This sequence comes from Peromyscus leucopus, assembly GCF_004664715.2. Taxonomy (NCBI): domain Eukaryota; kingdom Metazoa; phylum Chordata; class Mammalia; order Rodentia; family Cricetidae; genus Peromyscus; species Peromyscus leucopus. The sequence continues at coordinate 29,877,728 of NC_051077.1, read as the reverse complement.
GAGAGAGGCAGTATCTGCAGGTATGGCTTCAAAAGTGGACGTTTCTCTCAACCACGTATGCCTAACGGTGTGTCCCCACTGCTGTGAGGAGGGCTTAATATTCTTCAGTACAGAAAGGTAGATTTTTAACATGCATCTGATTTCACATTGTAGATATACTCAGTCACCCTTCACAGTCGACTGGAGGGCGGAGGCAGTGGAAGACTAGGAGTGTAGCCAGTGAGAAGTGTTTTTCAAGACAAAAGATTAAAGAGCAATACAGAAACTGGACCTGAGGGCGTGTGTGTGTGTGTGTGTGTGTGTGTGTGTGTGTGTGTGTGTGTGTGTGAGAGAGAGAGAGAGAGAGAGAGAGAGAAACAGCCTTTTCAGTATTTAGTAGGGCACATACATTTACAAGTGACCAAGACAATATATTAATGAATTTGAAGTAAGTTTTTTTAGAAATAGAAATTATAAGGAGGATAATCATTCATATATATATATGTGTGTGTGTACATATATATACCCATTCACATATATAGTCATTCATATATAGCAATAATAAAATATAATAATTCATATATATAGAGAGAGCTTAAAACTGAAAAAAAGGATAATAAAGATGGGAAGTTGGAGTAGGGAGGGGGTCAGATGCTAGTGACTGGGGGATTTCTTAGGTGGGTGAGGTGGAGATTGAGAGCGGGCAGAGAGGATAAATGGTCAGTGTAGCTTCTACAGAACTCTGACAGGACGGAACAGTACGCACCCTGCTCAAGGCTGTCCTAACATTGCCGAGGGATCCTGTGAGCCGATCCTCTCATTCTGTGTAAATTCTGGTGTCAGTAAACTAGTTACAATTTACAATTTATGTTCTAAAAACAGTGACATTCTTCTCTTTGTAGGATGGTCTCATTACATCAGGTGGTATGTTTTATCTTCTTTGCCTCAGTTTCTAGTGGTAAGTGTTGCTTTCTTTATTTTTTCCCCAACATAAATTTTTTATTAATTATTTGGGAATTTCATGCAATGCACCCAGATCACACTTACTTCCCCTTCCTGACAGATCCACCCTCCCAACCTTGCATCCCCCCCCCCAAAAAAAAAACCCCACCAAGTCCAATTTGTATTGCCGATACACTCACTGGAGCATGGTCAAACTCCTAATGGCCAGCCCCTTAAAGAACACTGAGTCCTTCCTCACATGTCCACCCCACTGCCTGAAACCATCAGCTGTGAAGAGCTACATTCCAGCATCTTTATTACAGTTTTTAAGGACTCTCCTCACTATTTAAATATGAGGTTAATTTCCTGACCTGTAGAATAGGAAACAGTGTAATTCCATGAATTACTGTGGAATAATTCCATGTTGCTAACTCCAGGGAAGGAAGCAAAATCATTTATTTTCCAATCAAGACTCCCACTTAAGGAGTTCAAAGAAAGAAAGAGATTTAAATACAAGATTACAAAGAGACTATGCCTATATCATCTGTGTTATAGTTATGTCTGTCTGTAGACCTGTATCTATATCTAACTATATAACACATTGTAATGGTACCTAAGAGCAATATAAGAAAGCCAAAGACTTGAGTCACATCACTGATTAATTTTCCATAAGGCATTCAATCCAGTAAAACACACACACACACACATACACACACACTAATTCTGGGCTGAAAATGTTATTAGAATATTAATGTACAGCTTACACATTTGGTTAGTTTAACTACCGAATTTGTTTATTGATTACTTAATATTCAGTAGAAATAATTAATACAACTGTAAGTTACCCAATTAATATTGATCATAACAACTTAACATAAGTATTTTTCACTCCATGTTTATTCTTTATTTAAAATGAAAATTTAAAAACTCTCTTTTAAAGTAATTTATTTATGTTACATTGAATCTCTGAGACTGTCACTGGCCTTTAACCATAGTAAATTCTTTTTGATGTTGCACATGTAAAAGGTGGCAAATATAGGTATGGATTCAAAATAAAATAAATACTATGTAACGTATTAAACTATACAGTTTATAATTTCATTTTGATTTGTGATAAGATTGATTTCCAGGTTATTCTTTCATTGTCATCGTTTGAAATTCCGTTGTTAGTTCCTTGGTAAATTGTCAGTACTATTTTGATATATTTGTTTCTTTGTTTGTTTTGTATGTTGATACAGGGTTTTTCTGTATATCCCTGGTTGTCCTGGAACTCACTCTGTAGACCAGACTGGCCTTGAATTCAGAGATCTGCCTGGCTCTGCCTCCCAAGTGCTGGGATTAAAGGCATGCACCATCACCCATCCTGTTTTGACATCTTAAACACTAAATTAAACAACTGTGTTGATATAGACATGTTATTTATGTACATAAAAGCACTAATAAATACTGACCGCTCTGAACATGTCATTGCCTGGTCCTGTGTGGCTTGGTCCTGACTAGAGTGACTAGGGAATGAAGAAAGGACAGACACACTCACAACAAAGCTGGGATCAGGTGGGCTGTGTTCACTCTGATGGAGCAGTACCCACTACAACACAACCACCTGAAATACAAACACAATGAAAAAGTTTTCAAAAAATGTTTTAAAAGAAAGAAAATTAAGAGACATTACATTGGCTTAATGTGGCAAAGTTTGGTTAATTCAAAGAATGAGAAGTTACTTTAATTTAAAAAAAAAAGCAACAGATGTAGTCTACTTTTGTGGATGTAGATTCAAAAGAAAACGCCAACAGAGGTTTTTTTTCTGTGTTTATAACACTGTTGTGCAAAGTAGCTGCAAGGTAGAAACACGTGGGCATTTGAAACACTCATCCATACCACAGTACAACCTGAGTATTCATCAATGAACCAATGGTTAAACAAAATATAATATTACAGTGTGCACATGCCATGGAATATTATTCAGCATTAAAGGAAGGAAATTCTAATACATACTACATGGCTGAACCTTCATGGCATTATACTAGATGAAATAAATCATTGACAAATGAACATATGAACGATATGAATATGAATGACCTACTTATATAAGGTCCCCAGAGAAACCGGTTTCAGAGAAACAGGAGACAGAAGAGAAGTAACCAGGGGTTAATGCTAATGGTCATTTAATGAGTACAGACTTTCAGTTGGAAAAGCTGAAGGACTTCTAGAATGGTGGTGGTAATTGTGCATAATGGAAATATCCTTAATTCCACAGCATCACATTCTTGAAAAAAGCTAAAGTGGCAAATTTATGTCATATGTATTTTACCATAGAAAGACAAAACTAAAATCCTTTAGGACATTAATGCATGCAGCAAAATTTTATTTAATAAAAATTGATTTATTTAATATTTAGTATTTTTATTTTTGATTAAACTTTACTCATAACAAAAGATGTTTAGCAAACTTGGAAGAGAACTCTTCCAATGACCAAATGGTATCTTAAAACAAACAAACAAACAAAAACTACAAAAGAAAAATTCAAACCAAATGTTTTCGGGAAATCTCATGCATAATGGTGAACTGAACTATTAAGCGATTCCCTAAGGGATGGAGGGAAAGCCACGATATCCACAACTACAACTTGGCTATTGTGGACAGCAAACAATGAAGAGAGGTGTGCAAGCGTCTTTGGTATGTTGACTTAGAGTCCTTCATGTATATTCTCAGGAGTGGTACAGTTCTGCTTTTAACTTTCTGTGAAATCTCATTATAGATTTCTATTTTTCCCACAGCCTCACCATCAAGGGAATTATTCACAACAAACACATTAGGGAGTATTCTTAGGTGTCCATCCATAGACGAATGTATAAGGAAAATAGTGGACATACGAACACTAGGAAGGGGACATGGTGTTTATTTAGTTTTATTAGTTCTTTGAGAATTTCATACATTGTATTTTGCTCATATTCACCCCCACATCCCCAAACTCTTCCCATATCCATGCTCCATTCCATACCCACCCAACTTTGTGTCCCCATTTTTTCTTTGGCCTCAATGAAGAATGAAATCATACCATTTGTAGGACTGTGGATGCAACTGGAGAGCATCGTGTTAAGTAAAATAAGTCAGACTGAGAAAGATGTATGTCATGTTTTTCTCAAATTTGTGGATTCTAGACTTTATGTAGAAACATAAAATTATGTCTATATGTCATGAAGGTTGAAGTGAGACTCTGAGCCCTGGAGTCTAGGGGAGTAAAGGAGAATAGAAGGAAGGAGAGAAGCAGGAGTGTATGGAGAATAATATAGTCAAAATACACGATAAACCTCTATGCAAATGACCCTGTGAAGTCCACCACAAAGTGCAATGAATTTATGCCAATAAGTATTTTGAAAGAATATCTACTGTCACCTCTCTTAAACATTATATGAGAGATCCCACTCACCACCGTAGGGAAGGGAAAAGTAACTAAACGTCAAGGAAAGATGGAGATGAATGGATTGTTCCCATAAAAAATGACTATGTACATAGAAAATTCAAAGTAGTGAACACATCAATTATGTCAGGCAGATCATCAAGGAGTCTAAGTGTAAATTCAATATACCTTCAGAAGTGGTGGCACGTGCTTGTAATCTTAGGACTTGGGAGGTACGGGGTGCATTTGAGGTGCCATACCACCCTCTTCCATTCAAACTCATTCAATATACAAACAGTGGCCAACATTCACCAGTACTAGAAACTATACTGAGATTATGGAAATCAATATTATAAATTAAATGATTCAAATAGTGGCTATTTCCTAAGTAAAACTGCACACTTATTAATTCTTTAAAAATCAATCCAACATACCCAAACTTGCAGTTCTGCATGATAATAACATTTTAACGTGGCTTTGTACAAAGACAGTGAGTTTCTAGAGTTAGCAGACATAGTGTGAGGTGGGAATAGGTCACTGGTTGGCTGGAAGCTGCCACAACATGCTTTGGTGGGAGACAACACAGAACTTAGAAAAAGTCAAATCCAGCTAGCTCCTGAGATACTTGTCAATAATGGAGAAAGTCATGCTCCCTGCCAAACCTCTGTTGAATTTTAGAGGCAGATCTGTGGTGGAGATGTTCTTCCCATCATGGGTTCCTTCAGCAGCTACATGAATGCTATGGAGTCTAGTCTTGGAATGATGTTCCTAAATGCACGGACTAAAAATACATAGGATTACTGAGGAGATTAATTATATTGAAGTATGATCAGTTGAAATGGAAAATATTCAATAAAGAATTATGTGTGAGCAGGGTGGTCATGGCACATGCCTTTAATCCCAGCAGATTAGGTGGGAGGAAGAGCCAGGTGGATCTCTGTGTGTTTGAGCCTAGTCTACAGAGCTTCCAGGATAGGCTCCAAAGTGACACAGAGATACCCTGTCTTGGGAAAAAAAATAGAATTAGGTGTGGTTCTGAGTCACACGTTATATGAAAAGATTTAGTGGTGAACTAAACAGAAGTGGCCAACAAACTGGTGAGGAGTCATAATGATATTAAGAGTCATAATGATATTTGCTGTCATTGTGATAGATACCTCACACTACAAATAGCAATCTAGTTAAGTGCTTACATTAATGTATGTAAAATATTTACCGCATTTCCTTAGGGGTCAGTGAAAAACCAGGGGAGATCTTGTGAGTTTGTTGACTACCTAAGTCCTATGAACCTCATATGACAGTTTTGTCTGCTCTGCAACTATGGTCCTCTCAAGACATTTACTGACGGTTGTTACAACAGTACATATTTGAGTTAGGCTTTATTCTTCTTGAAGTATTTTCACAAGAGTTCGATATTTATTTCCAATGTTATAAAGAAAAAAATGGATTAGAAGTATCTCTCCATGACTTCATGAAGAACTCTAACCTGTTATTCAGTCACTAGGGAACAGTCCCAAAGGTCACATACCATACGGATTATTATGTATCTCTTTATAGCAACAGAGGACTTTTAAATTTTTGTGCAGTTTGTCTTTTTGTAAGTAAAACTTACCTGAGTTTTTAACTAAATACGACTCAATGGTTTTTCCTGGACTCTATACTTCTTGTTGGTAAAGGAGTCCATTTTTAATGTTAACATGACATCATGTAAGAGGCCATCAGTCTTGGCTTTTAGTATGTTGCAGTGTTAAAACTACGAATGAAGGAAAACATGGCAAACCTTTGCTGACCTGAAGGGGTTTCCTGAGGATCATGTTTTGCCGACCAACAGCTGAGAAATCATTGAATTGATCCCGCAGCCCTCCCAAGACAATCACAAACGTGATTCACTGAGGCCAATGTGTTGTTCATGGTTTTATTTCCATCTGGGGCCATTCACTAAAGAAGCTAACCCGAGAGCATTAGTTGCTCTGATGTCAGAGTTCAGGCTTATTTTCTGGGAAGTAGGCACGCTTGACATTGACATTATCAGATTATCTAACGAGGTCAGTGCCTGCCCAAACCCACACTAATGTGTGCCCACGTGTTTCATCACAGAATGTGTCACTAAGCTCTTCAAAGACACCTGCTTTCAAGGAGGTGACGTAAGTACTGTCTTCACACCGAGTGCCAAGTACTGCCAACTGGTCTGCACCCACCACCCACAGTGTTTGCTCTTCACATTCATGGCTGAGTCAACTTCGGATGATCCTACCAAATGGTAACTGTTCATGTTTCTCTGAAGAGGAATTCATTTCAGAGGCCAGTCACTTACCACTACTGATTACCTCCTTACACATCCCCTCCTGCCATTTTATGAATTGTGATGTTACCAGCTGGAAACTGAGTTTTCCTTCCATTAAAATATTAAATATTAGCCGGGCGGTGGTGGCGCACGCCTTTAGTCCCAGCACTCGGGAGGCAGAGCCAGGCGGATCTCTGTGAGTTCGAGGCCAGCCTGGGCTACCAAGTGAGTTCCAGAAAAAGGCGCAAAGCTACACAGAGAAACCCTGTCTCGAAAAACCAAAAAAAAAAAAAATTAAATATTACAGAAAGAATGATGTCTAGGTACATTTGTGAGAAACTGTAATGCCTCTTGAGATCTCAATATTAAGGTCATATTTTCTCTCCCACGTTTTTGTCTTATATTTGTTCTTTTTGTCACTGTTAGTTAATGATAGTGGCTATTATCTAGAACTTTCTTCTAATCGTTCAATTAGGAAAAAAAGTTTATAAAAATACTGTGAAAATTGCAACTATAATCTCCTGCTCCCTCTAAAATCCTGCCAGGTTTGCTTTGCCAACCTGTACATATTCACAGCTAAACACTGAAAATGAATTTAAAATATCATAGCCTTGCACCTCTCAATACTCCAACATGTATTTCACCACAAAGAAAGTGTAAGAAATTTAACAAAATTACCCTACACCATTACATCCTTCAAGTGTTATTTATAGCAGCTAATTAAATTCTCCATCAAACTTCACCAGTTTCCTATGACTGTTTTGTCTCTCTACTCATATTTTTTAAAATCTTAGACATGCCATCCTTTCTGTCTTTATGCTAAACTTGAAATTTAATATATAACCTTTTGTGCAAAAGCTAAGTTGCTATTATCTTTGTTTGGTTTTCTGGATTCACAGATATTTACATAATTCCATAAACTTAATTATTTTTCTGAAATCTAGAACAGAGATTGACAAGCTTACTATTATGAGCAAGGCCAGGAATAAAACTTCAGGTTTTGTTGGACCAGATGCAAACAGAACATTCTGTATTACAACTGGAAAATGTATTCGTGTAGGGGCTAGAAGGATAGCTAAGTGGTTAAGATCACTGGCTGCTCTTTAGAGGACCCAAGGTCTGTGCCCAGCACCCACTTCTAGAAGTTTGCAGTCATTTGTAACTCCAGCTCCAGGTGATCCACTGCCCTCTTCTGGCTTCCTCATGCACGGCACACACACACACACACACACACACACACACACACACACACACAGAGAGAGAGAGAGAGAGAGAGAGAGAGAGAGAGAGAGAGAGAGAGAGTCTTTATAATGTAGCCCTGTAAAAGAAAACCATTTCCAGCTTATTGACAATACAAAACTGTTAGATTCTTAACAACATTTTTGCAATAGTTCAGAGTCCGCCCATTCCTGTCCATGCCCTGTCGGAGAGGAGGGTCACGTGTGTTCTTTTAAATGTAGGGATGTTGAAATAAGAAGCAAAGCCAGGCTCTTGTTAAGTAAACATTTGCTTTGGCATGACATTCAGTAGTCTGTTTCCTTCTCTTTGTCCTTAGGATCCATCTTTGGAAACATGAATTCCCAGTGAGTAATGTTATTTCTTTCAAAAGAACAGGTTTGCCTGCATCCTGAAGGACAGTGTCACAGAAACGCTGCCAATGGTGAATATGACAGGAGCAATTTCTGGATATTCCTTCAAGCAATGCCCTCATCAATTAAGTGGTAAGATTTCCTACCAAATAAATACTAGCCACTATAATTTATACATGTAATCGTTTCAGATCCAGTCTTGTGGCATGAAATAAAATTGTACCGTCTAGAATTAAGCTTCCTCACTAAAGAACGATCTTCTTATGTAGAGTAGAGCGCATGGATATCTGCTTTCTTTTCCCCCGTAAGCACACTCCCATTCATTAGTATTTCTTAACCCTGTAAAAGCATGTCAGCACCTCAGTTCTTACTTTTTAGTGACCTCTTCCTTCCCAGCCTAAAATTGCACACAAAAGCCCTTATTGGGGGCTGGAGAGATGGCTCAGAGGTTAAGAACACTGACTGCTCTTCCAGAGGTCCTGAGTTCAATTTCCAGCAACCACATTGTGGCTCACAAACCACCTGTAATGAGATCTGGTGCCCTCTTCTGGACTGCAGTCATACATGCTGTATACATAATAAATAAATAACTCTTAAAAAAAAAAGCCCTTATTATAGATACCAATTTAAATGCCCAGACTGAAGTGGCACGCATCTTAATAATGAAATGGGTGTTTTTCAACAAAGGAATGAGTGAATCTATCACTCAGTGCAGTTCAGGCACTAGGTCAGAGAGACAAGATGCAGACGTACAAGCTTAAAGTTGTTCCAGTGTAAGAAGGACATTGGCTTCCTCACAATACCTCATAGCGGGAGTAGGAATTTGCAGAGTGAACCGAAATAACAACTGCCTCGGGAAAGCGGGTGAGAAATGAAGTCTGAGTCCAGGGCGCCAGTTGCTGGGGGAGCCCGTTGCTGGGGGAGCCCTTCCGCAGCTGCACCTGGCTTCTGGCGGTGCTCGAATTTTCTGCCTTTGTTTCCAGCTTGCAGCAAAGACGTGTATGTGGACCTAGACATGAAGGGCATGAACTATAACAGTTCTGTTGTGAAGGATGCTCGGGAATGCCAAGAGAGATGCACAAGTGATGCCCACTGCCACTTTTTCACATACGCAACAGGGCGTTTTCCCAGTGTGGCGCATCGGTGAGTGAGCTGGAGTCCAAGCTCCGGGATATAGGAGTGCCAGAGCAAGGAAAACCACTGGTTCATTAGTTATTTTCATCAACGTGAAGCCTAAATTTCCTTAACCCCCAAAAGACATTTGCATAATAGCAACCCCTGTTTTGTCATGGAAAGCTCATCGAATGTCTAATTAGCATGCATTTAATTCATAATCAAGATTTTGTGTTTCAGGGCTGGAAAGTGTTTCAATGTGTAAACACACTGGCTGTGCAAGAATGAAGACCTGAGTCGGTATCCCAGTGCCCATATAAAAGCCAGAAGTGGTTGTGCCTGCCCTTAGCCCCAGTGCTTGGGGCCTGGGGAGAGGGTGAGCGGGCAGAGACAGGATCATTGGAGCTCACTGGTCAGCTCCAGGTTTAATGAGAGAAGCTGTCTCCCATTAAAATCTTCCTTTGGACTTCCTATTCACACTTGCATACCCACATACCCCCCCCCCACACACACACAGTATGGATAGTACATACAGTGCAGTCTCACAGATTCTGTTTCAATGACACTGTTATAAGGCAAACATACGCTTACCCTCTATCCGAACTAACTTGAAAAGCACTACATTTTTGCATTGGTAGTTTTGAGGGAACTGCAACTGGTTTGGTTGGCAGTGTTCTTTCCAGTCTAACCAGTATTGGAGTAGTCCTGACCTAAAGAATCGAAACTTCAAGTCTGTTTATCTATCCAGCTAACTGTACCGCTCTGTTCCTTCCCTCAGATGAAGTATTTGAAGCCTGCGGGCAAAGTTGGAGACTGTTTCATGTGGGATTTTGAAATCTTCTGGGAAGAAAACTATTGTGTAATAATAGAAAAGTGATCTGGTTACTAATGACTAAATCTGCCTTGTTAGCTTTAAATGTTTATTAGAAAATTATATGATTTGTTCTTTTAAAATAAGTTTGTGTGCGTGTGGATGTGGGTGCTATGCGTATAGATGCACATGTGTGCAGGTAACCATAGGAGCCAGAAGAGCTATCTCTCCAGCTCCCAAGCTTCATTTTTAGATTGAGGAATCTTTGACATGACCCAGATTTGCACATTAAACTACATTTTTAATAGTTGGATTTTAACATTGACTATTCATATTCTGCTTTCCACAGTTTTGAAAAAGAAGTGAATAGGAAGTAAAGCACCAAAGATGTATTTAAAAGTCAGTAGTAAAAAATGGATAATAGCCTTCTATGGTTCTCTTTACTTCACCTCAGAGGACAATTTTTACGTCTTAGACTTAACAGAATGTGAACTGCAAGTCAGGAAAATGTTCCTAGGGTTTACAAAAAAAAAGCATACTTAGAGGGCTCAAGTTACAAAGAGCTGGAGAAATTACCCATTTACACACTCCACTCCTCACACCGCATCGGGTCTCTCAGGTTGTCTGTTCACTGATGAGATAACATTGTTCCTGAGTCCACAGGGCCACCCTGTGGTTAGAGGGGCGGCCAGGACTCAGCCAGCCAACTAATCCTGGAGGTGAACACTCCCCAGAGTAATTCCTTTATTATCATAGCCATTTCCTCCCTGCAGATGGTAATTTCTTATCCTCTTGTGCTATTATACACTTGGAAAGGATAATGTTTTCCATTTTTGTTTTATTCAGTAAAACTTGTCTTTTGAAGTTCACTCAAACGGGGACACCAACCAGAATAACAAAGCTCAGTCATGTGGTATCTGGATTTTCCCTGAAGTCCTGTGGACTTTCTAACTTGGGTAACTATTGTCTTCTCAAGGAGGTATTTGCACCATGAAGCTTGGAGAAAGCTGAGGATGTGTGCCGTAGGTCAGACTTGGAAAACGGTTGATGTTCACTGATGAAGGAGACCCAATGACCCGTCACTGTCTTCATGTGACGTGGCTCATTATGTCCTGGAAAGAATTTCTTCTTAAATTTCAAATAACTAATCAGTTATTTTTTTATAAATAATAATAAAAAAATCTTTGGGTTAACTTTCTCCTCTTGATATAATGAACAAGCACTGTCTGGAATGCCTATGACGTTGCTGGTGCCCTGACTGCCTAACACAGTTTCTTCTGTTGTACAGCTTGCATCAGGGACATTTTCCCTAACACAGTGCTTGCAGACCCCAACATTGACAGTGTGCTGGCCCCAGATGCTTTTGTCTGTCGGCGGATTTGTACCCATCACCCCAGTTGTCTGTTTTTTACATTCTTTTCCAAAGAATGGCCAAAAGAATCTCAAAGGTAAGAAGCTGCTGTTAAGGGTGACTTGTCCTCTTTTAAAGGCAGCCAATAGAGATGTGCTGCACAATCCAGATAGGACATATCTAAGTAGCAGGCAAATGCCGGACTCTTTGAGATAAGTGGGACCTGCTGAAAGGAACATCAGGAGGGAAGACTCTGGGAACACTGACCATAGCGCAAGTTCTAAGGCCCTTTGAAAAGTTCTCGGTGACATACAGTTTAGTGGCACATTGTGACTGGATGTTTCAAGAGCAGAGATAGGGACGTGGTCGCTATTAAATGCCAATGGGAGCTGACTTTACGTTCCATATGTGCTGCGCTGTAGCAGTGTTCCGTCTCTTTGATATGTTCTACATGATTCATTTATACATCCCCTTTTGTACCTTAGAAACCTTTGCCTCCTTAAGACATCTGAAAGTGGATTACCGAGCTCACGCATTGCAAAGAGCAACGCCCTTTCTGGCTTCAGTCTCCAGCATTGCAGGCATAGCACCCCAGGTACACAGTGAAGGACTTCCTTCTCCAGCTCAGCAGCCCCGAGATAGACAACTGTGAAGGCTGCATGGTTCAAATCTGGCATGTGCTTTGTTGTCTAGTATTCTGTCATCCGTCCTTTTACAATGACACCGATTTCTTGGGAGAAGAATTGGACATTGTTGATGTGAGAGGCCATGAAACCTGCCAGAAAATGTGCACCGACGCCATCCGCTGCCAGTTCTTTACATATTCCCCATCTCGAGGGTCTTGCAATGAAGGGAAGTAAGACAAGAGTCAAGGTGGATATGGTTGGAGCACCTCTTTGTAGAATGCGTTATGCTTGAAATATATATACTGTTTTGTTTTCAACCACAGGGGCAGATGTTACTTAAAACTTTCCCCGAATGGATCTCCGACTAGAATACTTCATGGGAGGGGCGGCATCTCCGGATACACACTGAGGTTGTGCAAAATGGATAATGGTGAGTACTTGAAACACTACAACTGAAGGAAAGCATTCAAGTGAAGGTATCATCGACACAAAACTGGCAAGCGACAACCACAGAGGGGTGAAAACAGTGACAAAAGCCTATAATCCCAGCACTCAGGAGGCTGAGGCAGGAGAATCAGAGGTTTGAGGCCAGGTTGGGTTAAATGGCAAGATCGTGTATCAAAAATGACAACAAACATAGACACAGAAGAGAGATAATTAGTGAGTTAACATATTTAGAGATTTTCCTTTATTCCAGCTTCTTTTGCCCAACTTTCCTATGCTTTAAGCATATGAACCAATTCTTCATTCAATTCTACATGAATTGATAAATTGAGTATGTGTTATATATATATATATTTCAAGAAGCATTTCCTGAAGAGACAGACCCAGAGGCTGATTTTTGTTTTCAACACCAAAAGAATTTGTTTTGTTTTGTTTTAATTTTCAGTTATTAAACTATCAACCAGTGCATTAATTAAGTTATTCATTTGTCTTCCCACTTGATCTTTCAGTGAAACATAAATAATGATTTTATATATATTGCATAATGTCCAATGTTATGATGTCCTGTTAATTGTGATGTACCTGAGATCTAGGAAACGAAATGTAACACTAATCACTCCTCGTGACAGTTATTTATAGCACTTTTGATATCTTGTCCCAGCAGTTCTAACATCCTAACCAGAAAACATGCCTTCCTAGAGTCAGAGGCTTGATGGCAATCTCTAGGTGACCCATGCCTCTTAAGAAAGTCAATTAAGGTGTAGTTCATCCATTCTCTGTTTTCCTCACAATAAATTTACCCAATAAAAAGGAACATTCAAAACAAGTGTTGTCTTAATTCTACTTCTTAGTGGCAGATGGGACAATTAGAAAATACTGTTAAGTGATGTGGGCATGCTTTAAAAACTGAGTTCCAGAACTGACACTTCGATAAATTGAAGATTCTGTTTCTCACCCCTTTCTGCCTTCGTTATGTTCTTCTCTGTTGAATTTATAGACTCTGGCCTGTGGAGGTGACAGAACAGATCAGTGGCAGATTGATAGCTAGAGGAGAAAATATGGAGGAAAATAAAACTGTGTGTCCTCTCAGTCTGCTTTCTGATGTGTAAACTAGATAAGTAGGTTGCACCGTACAGTATTAGACTACACAATACCCTCCTGTAAAGGGCACATCTAACCGAGGTGTTTGTCATATTTACACCGTTGCTGGTCTCTAGTGTAATTTGACTTTCTAAAGACACCCAGCAATGCCACTAAAAGAAGTGCTTCCTAATCCCAAAGGCAATGTTGAGCATTTTCAGCATTCTGTTTAAACTAATGGAACAGACATCATGATGTAACTACTACTAAAGGTCTTCATTGAGTTACTGATAATGTGCCCTAGTTACTGCTTGCTTACTAACCTTCTAAAGGTTACCTTCTTGCTTATAGGCTGAAAGGTTTCCTAGAGATTTCTCAAGTAACAGAAGGACCCATGACAATGACGCCATAGGCAAGTACTCACCATGCACTTTCTGTTATAGTGTGCACAACCAAAATTAAGCCCAGGATTGTTGGAGGAACCGCATCTGTTCATGGTGAGTGGCCATGGCAGGTGACCCTACACATCAGCTCTCCTGTCCAGGGACACCTGTGTGGAGGATCCATCATTGGAAACCAGTGGATACTGACAGCTGCTCATTGCTTCTCTGGGTTAGTGCTACCGCTCTTCTCCTTGGGCTTCATGTGTAGGTGAGATCTGGGCTACCATAATAGTAGATAGACACTTTGAAATTATAGATGATCCCATTCACTAAATGAATTCTCTCTCTGTGGGGAGAGCCAACTACAGGGGAGAGTCAACTACAGAGAAGAGTCAACCACTCCTCATCTGGCAGCCTTAGAGCAGGTGTGGGAACATACCATTCTGCCTTTACATCCAAATGCAAACAGTTTCCAAAGACTTAAAGCCACTGATTTTCTGCTGCAGAGGGCCAGCATGAAGCTCCCAATTTCCTGTCCTTGGGGCCATGTTTCCCTTCTTCTCTCTTTCTCTGCCTCCAAGCACACAGAGTTCAGTATACACCATCAAACTGGATCCCTTACTTTCATGATTTTCAGTATCAACCAAATGTAAATGTTTCAGCTGGGGAAGTGTGTAACCCAAGGCAATTTGATTGAGCACAATTCCCCTTTGCTGCGTTCAGTGTCTTCTCAGTTGTTTTCAGACAGAGGTGTACACGTTTATTTGTTTTTGTTCATTTTTTTGCATAATGCATGCACGTACTCATAACTTAACGCTACAGTTGAGGTCAATAATCCCCTTTATAAGCTCATATGAGAAAGTTCATGTGATTTTCTTCTGTCAGTGACAAGGTTGAGACTAAAACCCAGCTCCTCCTAAGCTTGTGGATGTGCTGGAGAATATGTTCAATTCTATCCAGTAGTAGCAAATTCTATCCAGTGCTTTCTTTGTAGGGGAAATATGTGACTAAGTGTTTTTTAGAATAAAATCACTTTTTTTTCCTCCTAAAGATGGAAATGATTGCCAAGTACAAATATTTGTAAAACACAAATGTCTGGGAACTGTCTAGTGATAGATCTTTTTTTTTTCACTCTGTGGTTTGTTCTGTAGGGTAGAGATATCTAAAGACTTGCGTGTCTATGGTGGCATCGTAAATCAATCAGAAATAAATGAAGATACTGCTTTCTTCAAGGTTCAAGAAATAATAATCCATGATCAATATAAGATGGCAGAAAGTGGGTATGATATAGCCCTGCTGAAACTGGAATCAGCCATGAATTACACAGGTATATAGAATTTTAGGTGGGAAGTGGTCTATAAAGGTGACCTAGATAACTAATATGCTCAGCCTTGGAGGAACCAGTCTCAACTGCCAGGCCCTTACTACAGCAAGACAAGGAAAGGTCTAGAAAGATGGCCTCACTCTGTTGGGACTGACTGTCTTGCCCGAGAACACTAGCTTACACTCTGAGATGCAGGTGAAGAGACTCCCCTTCTGGTTTCTTTAAGTTCATAGAATGACATCATTTCATAAAATATAGAAATAATAAGAATAATGTAAACTGATAGTTAGCTTTAGGGACAAAAGACTTGAGAACAGCACTAAGGAAATGCTACAGAACATGAAACCTGGTTAAAATCAAAGTTTGTGTAAAGAAGCATGTCTTATCCTTCTCTCATTCCTTTCACTTGGGATTTTTTAATTAATTAATTTATTTATTCATGGTTTTTCAAGACAGGGTTTTTCTGTGTAGTTTTGGTGACTGTCCTGGATCTCGCTCTGTAACCAGGCTAGCCTCGAACTCACAGAGATCTGCCTGCCTCTGCCTCCTGAGTGCTGGGATTAAAGGCATGCATCACTGCTGCCTGGCTGTTTGCTTCCTTCCTTCCTTCCTTCCTTCCTTCCTTCCTTCCTTCCTTCCTTCCTTTCTTTCTTTATTTCTTTATTTCTTTCTTTATTTATTTATATGTGCATTAGTGTTTTTCCTGAATGCATATCTAGGTGAGGGTGTCAGGTCCTCTGGAATTGGAGCTACACAGTTGTGAGCTGCCATGGGGGTGCTGGGAATTGACCCCAGGTCCCCTGGATGGGCAATCAGTGCTCTTAACCACTGAGCCATCTCTCCAGCCATGACTTGGGATGTGTTATATACAACCCTGAACACAAGACATGAAAATATTTGAGAAAAAGATAACACGGATATAATAAATAGAGAAAGCACAAATAAAGTCAAGTGAAGTGACAATCTTTTCTGGGGAAAATGGTTGGTTTTGCTTCTGTGTTAGAAAGCTCTTCATCACTGACAAAATTCCTGATGTAACTACTTGGTATGGAAGAAAGGTGATCTGGGCTGTGGGATATCAGAGGCTTCCACCTGGGGGTGGGGGACCTTACTGGAGCCATTGCTGGGGAATGTGCAGAGGAACAAACTGTTTACCTCATGGATGCTGGAAAGCAGAAAGACAGAAAGGAAGGGGCTGGGGTCCTAATATGAGGGGCACATGACCTAACGTCTTTCCAGAAGCCCACCTTCCCCCATCTCCAATAGTGACACAAAGTGCGTTGAGGTCTTTGAAATGTGGGTCTTTGGGTAAGACATTTCAGATCCGAACCATAGTGGCTTCTGATAACAAAAGTATGATTTCCACAACTAGATACTCAGCGGCCGATATGCCTACCTTCTAAAGGAGACAGGAATGTGCTGTACACAGAGTGCTGGGTGACTGGATGGGGGTACACCAGATCACGAGGTAACAACGGATTCATCTATCTCTGCTCTATCCTGAAATCGAAGAGCAGAGCTGATCCATAACCTTTGTTTTCTCTCTAGTCACAAGGCCAAAATGCGATTAAAGTAACACTGGTCAATTGCAGGAAGAGTAATAAAAAGACCAATATATCTGATGAAAAATATTAAATATGATTAGCCCTCTCGAAAGACTATTTTAACTGAAGACTTTTAGTATGAGGCCTAATACTCCATATAAAAGTTCTAGCTTGATTTCTAATTATTTTGTCTGAAAAGAAATTCTACTTTGTGTCATAATTAATTTTAAACTTAATAACATCAATAAAATTATATACACAATAGTGGAAATAATGTCTTTATACTCTGTAATTATAAAAATTAATTAAGCTTAGTCATTTTTTCCTTCAAGATTTTTATGTAAAATTTTGACTTTTAAGTATAATTGTATACACACACATAATATTATTCCACTAAAACACTAAAACGATCTTTTTCAGGTGAAATACAAAATACTCTCCAGAAAGCCAAGGTACCATTGGTGTCAAATGAAGAATGTCAGACAAGATACAGAAAGCATAAAATAACCAACAAGATGATCTGTGCAGGATATAAAGAAGGGGGGAAGGATGCATGCAAGGTAGGAGGGTTTCGACCAATCAACTCCATCATATTGGAGGGAGCTTAATGCATTTTTAAAAATGTTTCGTTCCACCGTGGAGCACTGGCCTAGTTTGCCCTCTGTTGCTGTGAGGAGACACTGGCCAAACACCACTTAGGGAAGGAAAGGATTTATGACTTACAGTGACAGTCCACCACAGAGGGCAGTCAAGGTAGGAATCGGAGGCAGGAACCTCGAGTCCAGAACCACAGCAGAGACCGGAGGGATGACCCTTACTGGTTTACTTCTGGGCTCATGTTCAGCGACTTTTCTTTTGTGATATATATATATATATATATATATATATATATATATATATATATATATATATTAGCAATAAGAAAACACCTCGCAGACATATGCCCACATGCCAATCTGATGGTGGCAGCCCCTCAGCTGGAGTTCCCTCTTCTTGAGTGTGTGAGCTTGACAACTCAGATTAGCAGGACATGTGATGGGTCTTGGGTAAACTAAAACCTAAAATAGAAAATCTGGATAAAGGTAAGCAATGGGATGTTTAGATGCGTGTGAAAGGACCAGAATTTCAGGTAAAGTTGCGAGGAACAGTACTTATTTGAACAGTGGGATACTTATTTAATACAAGGACGCATCTGAAGCAATCCATGCATGTTTCCTTTTCTCCCCCTTTTCGCAGGGAGATTCTGGAGGGCCGCTGTCCTGTAAACACAATGGGGTCTGGCACTTGCTGGGCATCACCAGCTGGGGTGAAGGCTGTGGTCAGAAGGAAAGGCCAGGTGTCTACACCAACGTGGCCAAGTATGTGGACTGGATCTTGGAGAAAACTCAAACGGCATGAAAGAGTTCACTAGGTATCATATGGTGGCCCTGGAAGATTATTCTACAGGAGAAGGCTTGACGCCACTGATGAGCACACTGGAATGCTGCATCCTCCCTCCCCTGAAACAAACTGAAGGAGATTGATGAATGTAAGAAAATACAGACAGAAAATTTATTTTCAGAACTCCTGATCTGTGAGACTCATAGCTTGTTTTCCACATCCACGTTCATCTACTCAATGAAACCAATGCAACAAGGGGATTTTTTTTTAAGATAAAAAATATAGCAGATATACCAAGAAAGTATCAAGCAGTGGTGCCATTTGCCTTTTAGTCTCTGTGACAAACACCCGAAGCAGTTCATGGGAAGAAAACTTCTCTTGCCCGTCGTTCCAGAGGTTTCAGCCTCTGCTCTGGTTGACTGGCTCCATGGTTTTAGCCCGAGGTGAGGCCGAACAATATGGTGACAAGAGCCTGTGGAGGAGGAGTTGCTTGTCTCATGGTAGCTGGAAATCAAATGGAACCAGGAAAGTATTGGGGACGAGACTGGTCCTTCAAAGACATACTGTCAATCACCTGCTTCTTCCAGTGACATCCCACTCCGTAAAATTCCTGTTCCTTCTCAGATAGTGCTACCAGCTGGAGACAGCTCACATTTGAACCCTCACAGGCACCATGAGATCAGGTAGAAATGCCAAGGGAACCATATAAAGAATTGTTAAATTCAAAATGAAAATCAAAAGAAATGTGGACAAGAACACACAGTGTCCATTTATAGGAACCTATTCTTCTCTGCCTATGTGAATAAAGGAAGCTTGACAGAGTTTAATGATGGGTTTTGAGAGAAACAAACAAAAAAATCCTTGTCTGTTAGATTTCTCTCTCTCTCTCTCTCTCTCTCTCTCTCTCTCTCTCTCTCTCTCTGTGTGTGTGTGTGTGTGTGTGTGTGTGTGTGTGTCTGTGTCTGTGTCTGTGTCTGTGTCTGTGTGTCTGTGTGTTCATGTATGTGCAGGTGAGCCAATCACTGTTTTTTCAAGGCAGAGCATCTTACTGGAATTTGGTGCTTGCTAAACTAGCTATCAAGCAAATCCAGAATCCTTTCTGTCTCTACCTCCCAAAATTGGAATTAAGAACATGGGCCATAGTGCCTAGCTTAAATTTCTCCCTCCCCCGTCTCTTTCTCAGTGTGTGTGTGTGTGTGTGTGTGTGTGTGTGTGTGTGTGTGTGTGTGTGTGGTGTGCATGTGAGTATAACACACACACACACACACACACACACACACACACACACATGCCATAAAGTGTATGTAGATGTTAACTGATAGTCTTTGACAATCTTCATGAGTCAATTCTCTCCTTCCACCCATGTGAGATCCAGAGATGAACATTAGGTGTTCAGACTTGGTGGCAAATGTCTGTACCTATTTCACCGTGTGACAAGCCAGCTGACCAGGTTGCCTGTGGATGCTGGGCATCAAACTCCAGTCCTCAAGTATCCCCAGCCAGCATTTTTACTGACTGAGCTCTCCACTGGCCTTTTCAATTTTCTCTATGTATTTCCTCAAATTGGCTTGGACAAGTACAATTGAAGGTGCGAATGCAGACTCCATAATTTCCATAGGGCTATGTTTAGGAGGAGCAATTTACCAGGCTGTGATACCGTGAACATACATCTTGATGTACTCACCTCGGAAAGTATCTCAGCCTAACCTATACTCTCATTTACAGCATTTAGGTAAAGAACAGATTGATGGAGATAAGGTAGGCAAGCCGAAGCCTTCCTAAGACCTGCCAGTGAGTGTGACTCTGCAAAGAGCTGAGTCATGAGTGTGTCCAACAGAAAAGAAAGTTGAAAACATCCATACTATAGGGAGAGATACTTTAGGAGCAAACATGGCTGTGGTGAAGTCTTCAACATCCTCAAACAGCTCCCTGTATTGCAAACACTTGATTTGTCCTGTTTGAACAATGCTAGAATGCAACTGCAAAGGAGAGGAGGTGTTTCTGTCTTCTCTGAGAGGTATTTAAGGAAAATGCATGTTTTGATTTTTTTAGTATTTAGCTATGCACAGCATCTTAATTCTGAATATTTAGTACCTGCCCGTGGTTCATACATAAAAATGCTCTGGGCTATAGAATATATAATAAGAAAATTCACTTCTCCACACTGAAAGACTGCACATCTATGGAGTATCCTACACTTTCTCACTTAACCTTCTCTCCTGGAGCTAGCTCTGATTGCCATTGACAAGTTCTTCAGTCTGTTCCAGAACATGGATTCCATTGCAGTACTTTTATGCCTTGACCCGCAGAATGTTATTGTTTGAAAACCATGTATTGCTTCTTGTTTCGTCCTGGAGACATATCGCTCAACAACCTCAGGGAGGATAGATTTATTTCGGCTCATGGATTCTGAGTCCAGTCTACAGTTCCTTGGCCCCAACACTGCAGCCTGGTGAACTCCAGCCAGATGGCGGGATGGGAAGAAGTGACCTACTTCCTCCAGGTGGTTCCCACCTCCTAAAATCCCCAGAACATCCCACCATGAAGCCATCAGCAGAGGAACAGCCTTTCAATTAGCGAGCCTTCTTGAGGGATGGGGAGGAGGGGAGAGGCACTTCATCAAGCTGGTGGGACTGGTGTATTTGTAAACTATTTTAACGGTTTGTTATTTGTCCACTAGATGGCGCCTTTATACTTCTCTGTCGCCCTCAAAATCCAAGCATGAGAACAGAAAACAACCTGCAGGTTTAAACAGATTCTCTGCCAGCGTGGTATCAGGGGCGATTAAATCAAACTGCTTCCATTCCGAGATACCGGACTTTTCAAATGCAATTGTTGCAAATATCTAGCCGCTAGCGAGCAGTTTCTCCTCTTTGCAGTACTTTCCCGAATCCCCAGCTCTGGCTTCCACTTCCCTTTACTAAGTAGCCAGGGCCAGTGCCCACACGGGTCACTGTGCACCAGGCTGCCCTCTGTAGACACCCCTAGGACAGCAGAGGATGGTCCATCAACCCGTCCCTGTTGTCACTTGCCAGCCTGCTGCTGCCCAGGCTCCGTACCAGTCTTGCCTGCTGCCTTCGTAAATCTCTCTTCACTTCGGCATCTTCCACATCCAAGCTGCAGAATTCTGCCCCCTGGTTAAAGTGTCGCTCAAATTATGTCGTACTTGTTGGAAACAGGCTGACTAAGGACTCCAGAAGAAGGAAGTACATTCCGTGTGGCTTAGCTGAGTACCCTGCCAAGGGTGACCGTTACAGCTTTGGCCTCCAGTGTGGCTGGATGAGGACGCTCTAGGGTCTTTTGAGAAGTCAGGCATAATGGGAGGTCTATCGAGGCTTGCCCCTCATGGCCATCATGGAATCCCAGTCTCTGGAGTTTCTCCACATCTTAGCTAGAGGCTTTGCTCTTTGCTGACACGCTCCATCCGTGTCATGCCACCAGCCGTTATCCCCATCGAGTTAGCACATGCAGGCACTTAGCCTTTGAACATCCCAACTGAGGGCTAAATAAAGCTCTCTTCTTATTAAGTGGTCTGTCTCTTGTATTTTGTATAATAACACAAATCTGACGAGCATACCCCAAAACACACACATACATAAACACACACACACAAATGCTCACATGCACATATACATCTACACACACACATACATACATACACACAGCATATGCACACATACATACATACACCACACACACAATACAATACACAAATACACACAGACACAGAGCACATACACACACAAAGCACATGCACACATACATGCACACACCACACAGCAATATGCACCTACATACACCCAGAGAGCACATACACACAGCACATTCATATTCCTCGACAGTTTACAAATTCAGTCACTCCAACACTCTGTGGGTCAGATCTCTTTGTAGACATTTTTCCATGTTTCCTTGACTCCCCCTGGCCCCATCTGACTTAGTCACACACCCACCCTGAGCCCATAGAAGCTACTTTCTGTGAGGTTAGAGATTTGGGTATTTTGTGAATCGGCACAGAAAGCCACCTAGAACTGTTGACCTGTGATCAGAATGAACTGGTTCATCTCACATGAAAGAGAGAAAGCCTGAGATAGGGAAAGCTCTGACATGTGGACGGTGTTTCTAAGTGAATCATCTGGATCGACTGTTGGAAAAAAAAATTGGGAAACCGATAACAAGAAACGTTTGGGGACAGGGATTCCCCAGAAAGAGCAGAGTGAAGTCTTCAGAGCTTATGCCCACCAGAGGGCACAGTGACTCTGTGAATAAAAGCTCTTAGTCCGGGCTCCAGCCTGAAGGAGAAGTTGAAAACCAGTTGGAAATTCACTCCCTGCTCCCTCTCATTTACACTCTCTTCCTCAGGGAGCCCTGGGGTTGCCAACCTCAGTGGGAACACCCTATAACAAAGCTATAACTCAGCGTTTCCTCAGCCCCTGTTCTGAGCGTGGGGATCAAGCTGTGCGGAGTCCCCAGACAAGATGCAGAGAACATCTGTGTGTCTGGCTCCCAGGCCCGTTTAGAAATGAATGCCATCGTTCTCCACCTGCATGGGGCAAGCAGGCTCAGAAGGGGCTGCCCAGCTGCAGAGAGGCAAGGCAGCGATCCGATCCGCACAGACAGAAGGTCTTTCAGAGAGCTGCAGATCTTCCCTGGCTGGAGACAGCGGCTCATCTGTCCAGATGCGAGCCGGCAGTTGTCAGTGGGATCCCGCTGGCTTTACCTTCTAGTCTGAAACCCCTTGCTCCTTTTGTCTCACCACGCTGGGATTCACTGTTTGTTGTGGCTGAAATGGGATTTCCTCGATGATCCTAAGCCACCGAGTGGAGTGAGAGAGCTCTCCTAAGACAGTGACTTTTCACGGGTGTCCTGTGCGCTGCGGGTGTAGCAGACTTGCTTTGTTTTTCTCTCTTGTTAACCTGTACCTTGTGAGCAGAACTCTGTCCTGGCAAAGAATGATGATTCCTGAAGACAGACGGTTGCCTTTTCTTCTGCGCGCTGTCCAGCCCTGGGTTCTCCGTGTCCTGTTGCATGCCTGGAACGAGACCTGTGCTGAGAGGAGATGCCTTGTTCCGACAGAAAGACCTGCAGACACAGTGGCGGTCTGGGGACTCTAGCCACGGATCTTACAGCCCTTTACAGATTGCTTATGTTCTTTCATGGGTGCCCTGGTCTCCAGTGTTCACCCTCCATCTTAGTCCCACACTTCCGCGGCTTGTTAATGTTGCTAACTGGTCCCCTGGTGTAGTTTCAATTACTTGTTATCTTTTATGTATTAGTTGATTTGTTGCTGTAGTTGTTGTGGAAGAACACCTCACCAAAAGCAACTTACAGAGGGAAGAGGTTTTGGGGGACTCACAGTTCCAAGGGGATAAAAGCTCACTCTTACCTGTAGTGTTACATAAAAAATCAGCTCAGACTGAAGCTAATCCCTGGCCTAACACACCCATTTCCCCTTCCACGCAGCAACTCCTCCTCATGTTAATGAGCGCAGATGAGTGAACAGCTGATGATACCTGTGGAAAAATAAGAATAGGCATATGACACAAATGTTGTACATATTTGGCTTTGGTATTTCTAACTTACCATATTCATAGATATGTAGGCGGGGGCGGGGCATGATTTCCTTTCAAATACACACCATCCCTTCCAGTGAGAACAACATGATGAATATTCTGCAAAACAAACCTTGTCCATGGATTTTTCTCTCTCAGAGGTCAATAAAAGCCAGGCAGAGGTAGACAAGCTACACCAGCCACACATTTGAGTGACCTGTCCCTTCTGACATTTCCTTGATTCTTAGTTATAAAGTTCATTTTGACCATGCACTTATGTATACTCCACTATTCCAATGTCATTGTGCTGTTGTCTGGGGGTGGGGGGGACGACAAAAGGAAGTAAGGCCTGGAATTCCAGATGAGGGTCCCGTGAGCTCCACTCTGTTTAAAATATTAACATCTCTATTGCCATGAGCATAAACCTTCCTATCATTGTCTTCCTTTGCTCACTTGGTTCTTAAGGTCTTGAGTTAGCTGGCTCCTGGGCCCTCCCATCGCCAACCCCATTCCTACATAATAATTCACTGGTCCACCCCACCCCCCCCACACACACAGACAGACAGCTAACTAGTTCCTTCTGGTGTAAGGACATAGAGAGAGCAGGCTGTGTATGAGGAAGCCATTCCACCCTAGAATCTTCAAGAAGAGTATCAGTCTTGGAGTTCTCAGCTACCACAACTGTCTTATTTCATTTATGAACCTCACAGGTATAACAGGCTTTCTCTTTTGGGTCACCAGCCAGCTCCCAAAGTCATGCATTAGTCCAGGCACTGAAGTTATGAGGGTCAGAACTTGTGCCCTGTCAGCTGTAACATCACCCATCCTCAATAAGCCAGTTAAGAACATAAATTAATAAAATGAAAGGAAAAGAGAATTCATTCAAGAGGCCATATTGAGAAGAACAAGGAGGTCCAGTGGGCTACATCCAGTCTGTCCACAGGGTGTTGACATGAGGGTAAGGTTTAAGTAGAGTCAGGGGTTTGCATAACTAAGCAACCTTGGTCAGGGTAACCCATCACCATGACTACAGTACTAGCCTCCAGCAAGGTCTCCTGCAAGTTGTGATTCTTACCTGGTGATAAGTTCCTGCTCTGGCTAGCCCCAGGACCTCAAATTATCCTTTCTTCCAGCATCAGAGTCTAGGTAAATTTCAATTTCTTGGAGTCCATTGTTGCTGTAGTCTGTTCACTAAAGGAGGGTCACAAGTATCTCTTTAGGTCATCTTTATTCCTGCTAGGGTGATTGCAGTGCCTTACATCTGGATGATAGTCTTGGTATTGAAGTACAAAGTTGAGTTAAGGCTCTTAAATGGGTTTCACATTCACTGGCAGCTGTCCCCAAACATGCTGTATAACAAGACTACTAATCTTCCTGACTCAATAACTCTTGTACACACGTGTGCTTGTAAAACCAGTATCACATGGATGAAATCAAGTTTCCCTATTAATCTGAGAAATTTATGCCTCCTCTCTTTTTGTCCATGGCCACTGTGGCTTCTTTGGGCAAATAAAACTGGGAAAACCATTGCTCAGTAGCTCCTGTTTTTCCCCATCAGGACGCTCTGGCAGTTCTTTGTTTTCTAAGGAAAGTTTTTAAAAGTAATTTTTACTTTACATACTGTCACCTTTGATGGGTAGGGTTGCTGTGGATATCACTCTGTATAAATAAAATGCTGATTGGCCAGTAGCCAGGTAGGAAGTGTAGGCAGGACAAACAAAGAAGAGAATTCTGGGAAGAGGAAGGCTGAGTGAGGAGACACCAGCCTGCCATCCAGGGAGCAGCATGTAATGGTGCAAGGTAAAGCCACAGAACACATGGTGATATATAGATGAACATAAATAGGCTGAGTTTAAGTGTAAGGGCTAGCCCATAGAACCCCTGAGCTAATGGCCTAGCAGTTTTAATTAATATAAGCCTCTGTGTGTTTACTTGGGTCTGAGTGGCTGCAGACCCATTGGGACAGAAGAAACATCACCTACACAGAGTCTTACCAACAAAAATGTCCCAAGACACCTTTCCTACTACATCAATGGAGAGCACAGAGCCTCATTGCAATGATAATATTCTCTTTACCAATGCTGATGTGTTTGCCCACAGTTTTAAATGCTTACACAATCCTTTTTCTTGAGAAATTGCCTATTGTTCATGTATCTCTTTCTGGTCTGCTCTTTGTCCTGGTTCCCACTGTCAACCTGGTAGAAGCAGACAGCAGTAACCATGCCACAGTCTGAATGCTTGGCTGCTTTGACATCCCTTCCACCAAGCTAACTAATCCACCCCTACGGAGAATTTCAGGATGTGGACAAAAGGCCCACAAATTCTCCCTAGAAATTATCATCAAAGGTTTCTAGACAAATTCCCACCTCCCCACCACCCCAAGAAAAATCTTTATTTCTGTCTGAAAATTCATGATCAGTGCTGTCTAGATTTCTTTTTTTTTAATTTAATTTTATTTTATTTTACAATACAATTCAGTTCTACATATCAGCCATGGATTCCCTAGTTCTCCCCCCTCCCGGCCCTCCTCCCCTTCCCCCCAGCTTACTCCCCATTCCCACCTCTCCAGGGCAAAGCCTCCCCCAAGGACTGAGATCAACCTGGTAGACTCAGTCAAGGCAGGTCTAGTCCCCTCCTTCCAAACTGAGCCAAGTGTCCCTGCATAAGCCCCAGGTTTCAAACAGCCAGCTCATGCACTGAGCACAGGACCCGGTCCCATTGCCTGGATGCCTCCCAAACACATCAAGTCAATCAACTGTCTCACCCATTCAGAGGGCCTGATCCAGCTGGGGGCCCCTCAGCCATTGGTTCATAGTTCATGTGTTTCCATTCGTTTGGCTATTTGTCCCTGTGCTTTATCCAACCTTGGCCTCAACAATTCTTGCTCATACAAACCCTCCTCTTTCTCGCTAATTGGACTCCCGGATTAGTACTCATCTTTACCCCCATCAGGATCAACCATGAGACTCTACTCATACATTCTAGGGTGGCTGGCTTTTTTTTTTTTCCTCCACGTTCATTCCCTCAACCCCCAAACTCCCTCCCCTCCTCCTCCTCCTTCTTCCTTGAGACAAAATCTCACATAATCTAGGCCGGCTTCAAACTTGCTGTGTAGCTGTAGAAGACCCTGAACTCCTGGCCATTCTGGCCTCCACCTCTTGAGTGTTGGATACTCTAGGGCTCCTGTGGCCCACAGTCTCAAAAGTCTTCCTGAAAAATCACTTAAAGACTTGAGAGCCATATGGTCAAGTTCAACCACAGGTGCTCCTTCCTTCTATGGTACTAACGATTTTTGTGCTTCTGTGACCACAATGCTTGGCAGAAACAATTTATGGGAGTAAAGGTTTGTTCAACTCACAGTTTCAGAGAGGTTCACTCTGACTTTGCAGTCCTTTGTGGCAAGGAAAGCAGCCTAGTTCTTAATGGCAAGGGTATGTGGGAAAGCCTGGCAGCCTGGCACATCATGGCAGACCAGGAAATGTCAAATGCACCAAGAACCAGGGGCCAAATATAACACTCAAAGACCTGCTCTTGGTAACCTGCTTTTCCAACACAAGCCCTGCTTTTCCAAGACAAGCCCCGCTGTTGTAGAATATTATTTTAAGGTGTTTTATGCTTATGCTGTGGAACATTTGTTTAATGATGCAAAGATGTGTTGCATTCTTTTATGTTGAGTTTGTTTAGCTCTGTGAAGCTGTGTTACTTTGCCTGCCTAAAACATCTGATTGGTCTAATAAAGAGCTGAACATCCAGTAGCAAGGCAGGAGAAAGGATGGGTGGAGATGGAAGGCAGAGAGAACAAATAGGAGAAAAAGAGAGAAGAAAGATCAAGGAGCAAGAGAACAAGGAGAGGAGGATGCTAGGGGCCAGCCACCTAGTTAGTCACCCAGCCAGCCATGGAGTAAAAGTGAAAGTAAGATATACAGAAGCAAGAAAAGAAACAGTCCAGAGGTAAAAGGTTGATGGGATAATTTAAGTTAAGGAAAGCTGGCTAGAAATAAGCCAAAGTAAAGCCAGACATTTATAAGTAATAATTAGCCTCCATGTGTGATTTATTTGGGAGCTACATGGTGGGCCCCCAAAAGAGCAAAGAGTAAGAGTGAAAAGAATAAAAACAACTAACTACACCCCACCTGAATTTTCCACAGCCTCTTAAAATAGTGTCATCATCGAGGGAAGAAGCATTCAAAATGTGCCCAAGCCTGTTAGGAACATTCCATATTTAAATTATAGCATATATCTATGTTATCTGTGTCTAGAGATAGTTTTAAATACTCCTATACAAGCTAGATGTTTTGTAAAAATCCTATTATAATTGCCCTCGCAGTGATATCTAATGTAAACTGAGTAAAATGGCTACAGTTAGCATCTTTAATCTGCTAACAATCTTGATCTTAAGGGGAGAACATTTAGACCTGCTCCATTAAGTGTGACATTAGCTGTGTTTTCCATAGATGCTGTTTATAAAGTGGAGAAGGTTTCAGCTTATTTGTAGGTTGCAAGCATTTTTATTGTGAAAAGGTGTTGGATTCTGTTGAGTGCTATTTTTTTTTTGCAACTATTAAGACAATCATGGTGTTTTATCCTTTATTCTATTACCATGTATTACACTGATTGATTTTGGGATGTTAAACAAACTCTGCATTACTACAATAAAACCCACTTGGTCATGGCATCTAACCTTCTTTATATATTATTGGATTCATTTTACCAATATTTTTATTGAAGACATTTTAGCCTATAAGGGATGTCAGTGAGTGGTTTTATTTTATGGGGATGGCTCTGGTTGAACTGTCAGAATGATAGTTGTACAGAGCAGGGTAGGAAGAAAGCCTTTGTTTTCTGTTTCAAAAGATACTATAAAGAATTAGTATGGGTTTTAAATTTTTAAATGTCTGACTGAAGCTCTTTGGCTTTGGGAAATGTTTTGTGAAACTTTTCAATTTAACCATGTAATTTCTTAGTGAAGTGTATGTCTATTTAGCCCAAGTGTCTTTTGTTGAGTAAGTTTCAGTAGCTGGATGTTTTACAAGTTCATCTACTTTATCTTAGTTGGGTACTTTCTGGCAGGCTTACTAGCAAGGTCAAGGTCATTAGCAATCTCTCTTCTTCAACTCCAAGCTTTAGTAACTTGTGTCTTTTCCCTCTTTTTCCGCACTGGAACTCACTAAAGGTTTATTGACTGTGGTGTCTGCAAAGTGCCCAGATATTCTTATTGATTTTTCCTTTTGTTTTTCTATTCCTTCGTTTATTTTCTCTCTAACCTTCATTGTTTCCATCCTTTTGCTTGGTCTAGTTTAGTTTAACCTCTAAAATGCTAGTATACTTAATAATATATTAAATATTAAATATGTAATGCTTTATCTCATTTCCCTTGGGGACTTTTTGACAATACATCTATGAATTTCAGTTCTCTTTGAATGATTGACTGTCATGATATCATCCTGTGTTTAAAAACACATTGTTTATTTTTTCACTCGAGGTACTGAATACCTTTCTGCCAACTCTATTGTATTATATGATTGAGATTCTGTAGCCTCAATATAAAATATTTTACTAGATTTATATTAATGTGTTTAAATCTCAATATACCCATTTTATGTCCCATGAGAAGAAACTATGTTTATTTTTACTCTGTAAATAAGGAGATTGAGTTAAATAAAGATAAATTTTTGAGGAATGCATAAGAGGTAGATTAGAAAATAAAATCTTATACTGTCTGGCTACTGTGCTTACTGAGTCATGCAATGATGTGCAGCTCCTGTTCGTGTGTGTGTGTGTGTGTGTGTGTGTGTGTGTGTGTGTGTGTACATATGTATGTATATATGTACCTATAAAATTTATTATTATTTTTATGTTCATTGGTGTTTTACCTGTATGTATGTCTTATGTGACTATGTGAGGGTATCAGATGTCCTGGAACTGGAGTTACAGACAGATGTGAGCTGCCATGTGGGTGCTAGGAATTGAACCCATGTCCTCTGGAAAAGCAGTCAGTACTTTTAACCACTGAGCCATTTCTTCAGCCCCACTCTTCTTCTTGGTAAACATTATTTAGTGGGAAAGTGAATGTAGGAAATTCACATATAATTGTAAAGTGGATTTCCTACATTCACTTTGTAATGTTGCTTGTATCTTTCCACAGAAATATTACTTGGGTTTCTCAGGGGCAGCTATCTCAGCTGTGGGATGTAGGTAGAGTGTAAGTATATCATTGGGATGCTGGTTCACTTACTCACTCAACTAACGTTTTTTGACCTGACCCTTATGTGGCTGACGCCATTATAGATGCCACAATTAAATGAATGTATGTTTTGTGCTAAGGACAGAAAAACCATATTTTTCAGTGCACCCTTATAACTCTTTTTAGATGAGTTTGTGATAATTAAAGTTGTGTCAACTAGGGTACCTTAACTGATATTTTATGTTTTCTATAAAAATAACCAAATAAAATGAAATTCTGCTTAGATATTTCAGGATAATTTAGAATTCCTTGGTGCTAAATATATTTTACAGCCTGTGAATTCCAGAACATAACCAACCCCATGAGTGTGGTTAACATAAGATCAGAAAATATGCTCTGAATTAGCAGAATTCCTCACAGTCCCTCCACCCAACATTACAGCCCTTGTCTCCAAATCTTTTCAAGACACATGGTGTATAACAATCCTTTTATACACATCTCTAGGATGCTGTGACGTCTTCTGACAGGTGTTTGAGTCTCCAACTCTACGTATCTCCATCATAGTTTCAGTCTGCTTCTGTCACTGCTTGGAAACTAAGCTGGGTATGGTAATGCCTGCCTCTAATTAATAGGTCTGAGGGATGAAGACAGGAAGTTCAGGCTCACCTGCTGGGGCTGCAAGTTGAGATTTGGACTCAGGTTTTAAAGAAAAGCAAGAAATATTTTCTGGGGCTGGAGAGATGGCTTAGTAGTTAAGACCATGACTGCTCTTAGAGAGGACCTGAGTTCAATTCACAACACCCATATGGCGGCTCACAGGTGTCTGTAACCTCAGTTCCAGGGGATCCAACACCCTCACACAGACATACATGCAGACAAAACACCGACACACATAAACTAAATAAAGAAAAATTTAAAAAAACAAAAGAAATTTATTTTTCATTATTTAAAATTCTCCAGGGCCCTCCATCGTCATTTCTCAATCAGTCTTAGCATTAGCATGGCATGTAAATCATTCCCGATACTTCTCACTCAGCTCTTCAGCTGCTTTTCCTAACATCCCTCGCCACTTACACTGCAGCAAAATCCAGTCACGTTTTGTCCCTTGAAAGTGTTACATTGTTTCAGTGTCCATGACATTTCAAAATACTTACCATCTCTATTACCCACAGTCTCTGTCTTAGTTAGGGTTTTATTGCTGAGAAGAGACACCATGACCATGGAAACTCTTATAAAAGAAAACATTTAACTGGGACTGGCTTACAGTTCAGAAGTTTAGTCCATTATTGTCATGGTGGGAAACATGGCAGCAGGCAGGCAGTCATGGCGCTGGAGAGGTAGCTGAGAGTTCTACATTTGTCTCTGCAGGCAGCAGGAAGAGACAGTGACTCACTGGGCCTGGCTTGAGCTTCTGAAACCTCAAAGCCTGTCTCCACAGTGGCACACTTCCTTCAACAAGGCCACCCCCCCCAACAAGGACACACTTCTTAATAGTGACTCCCTCTGAGTCTGTGGGTGTCATTTTTATTCAGACCACCACAGTATCTTTTCTTGTAATATCTACCTGCTTCTATTTTAAAACTGGGTGAATTTCCACCTCTTGAGCTACAGTACTGCCTAGTGTGTGCCTTTAATTGGAAGGGAGAGGTTTGCCTTCAAGAGCCTTGCTAAGGATGACCTTATCGAGGAAAAGAAATCATGTACCCTGCTCACCTATTCCCAACAACTAACCAGATTTCTGATACCCACAAATGCCAGCTGAAAGGTTGATAGGAAAGAAAATTAGTGGTCATTGCCTAACAAAACCCACTTCTGGATAGGGTTTAATGCACCAATCATGCAAACATGAGACTACAAGAGAAAACTAAACTTCTCCCTTAATTTAACTATCCTTCATGCAAATATCTGAGACATTCATTAAATATGTAAGCCTGTTATAAACATATTTATATAGTTATAGAAGATGAGTCTGGCAGAGCTGTGCTTCATGGACTCTGGTTTACAATAGTCAAATCCTGTCAACTTTGCCAGTCTCAGTCCCTGGGTCTCAGTGACACATGAAAATGAATTTCAGCAGGGCATGGTGGTGCACACCTCTCCTCCTAAACTCATGAAGCAGAGGCACTTGGAACCCAGTGAGTTTGAGGACAGCTTTCACAGAACGTCTTCTTCCAGTTATCAATGGTTACCTTTGTATGTGACTTAATAGCTCGTGTTTGCCACTGAATAATTCTCTCATGTTACACACTTCAGGGTATCCATTCATCTACTGAATTACAAACTAGTTGTTGCTAATTTTCTAGTGATTTTTTAAATAAAACAGCAGTGAACATTTACATTCAAGCTATAGAAGTGAGTTTTCAAATCAGTTGGATAATTCCCTTAGAGAACAATGGCTGGATTATATAATATGGTTGTATTTAGCTTTGTAAAACACACATAAACCGTTTTCTATAGTTGCTATGATGCCACTTTCCATTCTGAATAATTAAGAATGAGAGTTCCTATTGTTTTAAATCTGCACCTGAATTATTACAAGTTTTATGTTTAATATATTACTAATGCCTGCGTATGTGTGTGGTGTGTGTGCATGTATATGTTTGTCCATGGTGTGTGAGTGCACATATCTCTGCAGAATGCATGTTTACATGTGAATATGTGTGTAGAAATCACATGTTGGCATAGATGTCTTCCTTGGTCACTCGCCATCAAATGTACTGAGGCAGGGTCTCTCACTAAGCCTGAACCTGCTGTATGTGCTAGTGTGGCTAGCCAGCCAGCTCCAGGGATCCCCTGTCTTCAGCGCCCATGTGTTATGACTGAAGTTCCATCTGGCTTTAATGTGAGTTCTGGAGATCTCAACTCTGGTCCTCACGCTTGCATGACAAGTGATTTTTACCTGCTCAGCTATAGCCCATGCTCACATTTTCATTTTTAGCCACTTTGATGGGTTATTTTAGTGGCATTCTCTTTCTTTTACTTTTCTTTTTATATGACTTCTAGGTGGGATCTTGTTATGTAGCTCATGAGTCTCCTGCTTGAGCCTCCCGAGTGGTAGGATGACAGCTTATGGTCCACCATGCCTGTCAGTAACATTTTATAACTTATACTTCCCTAGGAGTGTATAATGGTGAGATAGTTTCATGTGCTTAACTGTTGATCATGTATCTCTCAGATCATGTCTCCTTTTTATGGTGATAGATATTTGATAGAAAATGTTGCCTACAGGCTCATCATGCACATGTGGTTTGGTCCTCAGTAAATGCCCCTCAGTTAATGGGGAGGTACTGGAAACTTGAGGCGGTGAGAATTAGCTAGAGAAGGTAGCTTCCTGGGAGTGTACCTTTGACTGATATTTTGTCCCTGGCCCCTTGCTGTCCTTGCCTGGCCTGTATAGGGTATACTCCTTGCTGTACATTCCAGCTGCCATGGTGTTCTGGTTCATCTCAGGCCCAAGGCAATAAGCAAGCTGACCCAGGACCAAAACTTCTGAAATTGTGAGCCAACCGTATCTTTCTCCCACAGTGATGAAGAACCGACAGAGGCTGTTTATCTTTGTGTATTGAGTTTTAAGGGTGCTTTGACTATCTCTTTATTTACCTATATCTGAATCTCCCCCCCCCACCCCCAGTCTTTGGAATTACCTTCTGCAGAGCAGAAACATTGATTTTTATGTAATCTGCTTTATTGATTTTTGTTTGATGGGTTGTACTTTTGTAATTACATATGAAAATTCTCACCAAAGGTCATTAAAATATTTTAAATATCTTCTGGAGGGTTTATAGTTTTGCTTTCCATAGTTATGACTACAATCCACGTTAATGTAATTTATATGTATATATACATTCAATACTTTCCAGGAATTTATAGAGAGGTTTGATTGGTGTGATGGTGAATATTCATTATCAACTTGACTGTGTCTACAATCACTTAAGTCTGAAAATATTTGCAATGTTAAATCAAAAGAAGACCCATCCTGGCATCGTCCCATGGGCTTAAGCTCCAGAATAAACACAACTGAGAAAAATGAAAAGTACCAGGATTTCTCTGTCCATGCTTTGTGACTGCTGATGCAACGTGACACTCCTGGCACCATGATTTTCCTCCATGATGGACTGTATCCCCTCAAACCATGGGCCACAACAAACTCCTCCTTACGTTGCATTTGACAGGTATGCATCTTAGCAAGACAAAATTAACTGATGTAGCCGAGGCCCTGAAGAACTGAAGACAGGGAGAGGACTTGGAACCTGTGGGGACAAGTTGGAAGAAAGGAAGAATACTGAGAAATACAGCTGAGAAGGAGACGTATCTATGGGAGGAAAAGGACTCTCCTTTTTACTAATAAGAAGCACAGTGTCTGGAGGTGTCCTGTGAATGCTATCATGATGTGATGTGCTCGTGTGTGGGATCGAAGCACTTCTCTGCCTTTTGTCCCTTTTTACTCTTGGAAATAGAAGAATAGAAATAGAAATAAAGCAGACTTAACTTTGAAACTTCTGACACAAATGTTTTCTTCATTGTTTCCTTATGAACAAAAAGCCTTTCTTCTTCTTCCCTTCCATCTTTTCTCTCTCTCTCTCTCTCTCTCTCTCTCTCTCTCTCTCTCTCTCTCTTTTCTTTCTTTCTCTAACTCCTTCCCCCTCTCCATCTTTTTTCCTTTCTACTCCCCTTTCCATCTCTTCCCCTCTCATTTACTTTTTTTCAGTTGGTTTTATATGATGCTGAGGTAGTATTCAGGATTACTTTACTGGTAAGGTCACTGTACTTGTCATAGTTTGTATTAAAATTGTATCATGTCTTATAATTTGCACACATCTGTAATTGCCAGTACTTGGAAGTGGGAAGCAGGAGGATCAGGAATTCAAGACCAGCCTTGGCTACTCAGTGATTTTAAGACCAGCATGATTTACATGAAAATCTGTCTTTTAAAAACAACTGACACTCCCCAAATGCCTTTATTAGGATGTTTAAAAATAACGTTTTACTAAACCTTTATTATAATTTTAGTGCTATATTGCTTTAATAAGGATTATTTTCACTGAGTATTTCTATAATCTATGAGCATTAACAGTATTTTCAATATTTCATAAATTTATAAGCTGAGTAGAGGATGGGCTGGGTAGCTTGTGTGGGGGGCAGTCACTCAGAAAAGGTCAGAGCTGGGTGGCTGCCTGTCTGACTCTGTCCATAGCACGGGAACCCTCACCATCCTGCTGGTTTCTGCTGACATGAAGGAAGTCACAAACGATCTACTAAATGTTAATATTATTTGCTATGCAAGGAGGAAGCTTTGGAGTATGCCGAACAGAGTTTGTTCATAAACTAAGAATTGTAAATGTGTAGATTAATTGATAGATAGCAGGGGAGCTCCCCTTGGTAAAACTCAGAAGTGGGGAGGCTAGGACTGTGGAACTAAGTGAACAAACGCAGAGTTTTTGAATGTTCACGCCATAGTTCAACCATGAGGCTAAGCATAGTTTCTCATGAGTCCGTATAAAACACACACACACACACACACACACACACACACACACACACACACACATGCTTTCCTTGTTAGTAATAAAGTAGTTAAACTGCCTAGAAATGCTGTCCCCAGCTACAAGGATTGTAGAAGTTTGGACTGGTGTGGAGACTCACAGCAGGAAGTGCTGCCCATTTGCAGACAGGATTTCGCACATCAGACTTTTTCTGTTGCAGCCACACAGGTGAGACAGTTGGTGGTTAAAGTGGTATGACCTAATCCTTGTTAATGGATTCTCTCTCTGCCTCTTCTGTCTGGCTGAAATGACAAGACTCATTTAGCATGCCTTCTTTTGAATAACCCACACTGACAACTGACCTGAGGTTACCTTTTAT
Organism: Peromyscus leucopus; assembly: GCF_004664715.2. Classification (NCBI taxonomy): domain Eukaryota; kingdom Metazoa; phylum Chordata; class Mammalia; order Rodentia; family Cricetidae; genus Peromyscus; species Peromyscus leucopus. The sequence continues at coordinate 29,841,883 of NC_051077.1, read as the reverse complement.
TAATTCAGGCTTCGTTGAGAAAAATCATCTCATTTATCTCAGACTAGAAGCTGAAGGTCCTCAGTAAAACAGATACTGACCATACCTTCTAAGGTCTTCCTTTAATCTCTAATTTCATGTAGCATGAAGGAGTCAGGCTTTTACACAGTGTTGACTGTAGCAGAGAGCTTGTTAATGGATTCTGTCATCGCTGGTTACTGAGTACTTGGACTGAAGCTGAAGTGGTGCGGAGTGCTTCAGAAGTAGTTCTTGCATTAGGATCTCCAGTGGTGAAAAGGGAGGAGAGAAAAGAGCTGTTTCTGTTTGCCTACTGTCACTAAATCAGTGGCATCCAGCTCTCCTGTTCCATTCATTTTGAGGCAGAGGAGTTAAAGCCATATCAGCAACTGTGACTTCTTAAGGGATTTATTGGTGGGGTTGGCAATTCCCATGCTGAGTCTGGGCAGGGGTCATCCAGCTGCTGCAATGGAGTCAGACATATCTGACTTATTTATAAACATGCTAGCAAAATAGATGGGTATGCATTCCAGGGTCATTTTTTTTTTCATTTTATTGAAAACAGATTATTTTTTCCTCACATAATATAACCTGATTACTTTACTCCTCCTAGTTCTCCAGTCTGGATCCTCTTTCTTTCTGTCTCTTAAAGAAAAAACAAACAGGCTTCAAAGGGATAATAATAATAAAGTAAAATAGTATAAATTTTCTGTGAAAATTTGTAGCGTATTATATAATATTGCATGCTGTAAATTATATAATACAGTTTTTTTTTTCCTGTGAAAAATACCTGCCATTAACATTTAAGGAAGGGAACACTTATTTTGGCTCACAGACGCAAAGGTCTCAGCTCATGACTGCTTTGCAGCAGAACACCCATGGCAGCCTTCCCTGTGTCCCCCACCCACCCCCCCAAACTCCCATCTCCTGTGTATCCCACAGATCTTCCCTTTTTAACCTTCCTCTCTCAGCTTGTTGCTTTGTCCCAGACCCCAGCTCCAGCAGGCACTCCCTGGTAAACCTAAGGGTCACTCCTCTCAGGGCAACAAGTGGGCTCAAAGCAGGACCCATACCTCTCCTGCTCCTGCAATCCAATTTCCCCCAGTCTCATCCTCAGCTCTGTAGCTAGAAACCTGCTGTGGTCTCCTTTCCTCTCTGACCCCATCCTCAATGGATCGCAAAGACCTTTCCCTCTGTCTTAGTTACAGTTTGTACTGCTGTGAAGACACCATGACCCTGACAACTCTTATAAAGGAAAATATTTAATTAGGGTGGCTCTTTTACAGCTCAAAGGTTTAGTCCATTATTGTTACAGTGGGGAAGCAAGGCAGCATGCAGGGAGATATGGTGCTGGAGCTGAGAGTGCTTACATCTCGATCCAAAGGCAAGAGGAAGTGAACTGCTTCACCAGGCATGACTTGAGCACACATGTGACCTCAAAGTCTGCCTCCACAGTGACATATTTCCTTCAACAAGACCACACCTACTCCAACAAGGCCACACCTCCTAATAGTGTCACTCCCTTTAGGGGCCATTTTGTTTCAAACCACCACATCATCCAACCTTCCTTCCCCCAACTCGTCCCAATATCTGAGCCTCCAACATCAGCAGGCATCCCCTGTGAACACATCAGCCAAGCAGGTCAGTAAAACAGGCAACACACAGCCAATACTCTCTCTGAAAATCCAGAGAGGAAACATAAACTAAGGAACAAAATACCCTCCCAACAAAAGCAAATCCAGAAATCGGCCCCTAGACCTATAATCACCCAAAACTCAGATGCCTAGACACCAGCATAAAAACACAATCAGTAACAGCAAGGACAACATGTCTCCACTAGATCCCAACAATCCTGCCATAAGAGGCCCTAAATATTACAACATAATTGAAGCACAATTAAAAAATACCTTAAAATAGCCTTTATGAATATGATAGAGGTCCTTAAAGAGGAAATTAATAAATCCATTCAATAAATCCAGGAAGACACACACACACACACAAAAAAAAAAAGAAAGAAAGAAAGAAAAAACAAACAAAAAAAAAAAACAGTGGAAGGAAATGAATAAAATTGTTTCAAGACCTGAAATAGAAAATTGAATCAATAAAGAAAACCCAAACTGAGGGAAGGCTGGACATGATAAAGTTAGGGATTCAAACAGGAACTACAGAGACAAGGTTCACCAAAAGAATACAAGCAATAGAAGAGAGAATTCCTGGTTTTATCCTTATATGGAAATGTGTAATATTGTTTATCCTATGATAAACTATTACTCTAGTGTCCTGACTCTAGTCTGTAATCTGAGTTGGGGTTTGGACTTATTTAGATACGATTTCAGGAAAGCCTTGTTAAAACCTCGTCTTTAATGAGATGGTCAGTAGTCTTCATCATTTTTCTCATTGTGGTGCTGGGGATTGGACCTGGGTCCTTGCACATACTAGGCAAACACTAGTTACAGGCTCAGCTAACATCACCTAGCTATAACTTTATATTCTTACCATGCAAGTGTGTTTTCATTTTTGTCCTTTGCAAGTCTCCTTAAATCCATATGGAACAGAAGGTGTTTTAATTACTGAAATGAATTAAATATAATCAATTTCCTCAATTTGGATTATTTGCTATTTTGATTCATTGGTTTTCTGGGAAAAGGAATTAACATTCTTGCCAGGTAAATGACCTTTACCTTATAGTGAGCTTCCATTCATACTGATAGTTTGGCATTTTATGTCGGTGTACCAAGATACATAATTAAAACTATCCATCATTTACAAAAATTGAAAACAAGTTAATTCTCAGTGACCTGTGTCAAAAATATCACTTGTGAACATTTGGTGAGTTAAATACAAAATTAATTAGAAACTTGTGCACAAAATTCCTACATGTGTAGGCATGTATTTTGAAATGAGAACATATGTACTTGATAAAAAATGAATATTGAACAGTTTATAATTTGATAGCTTAGCATATTTGGTAAAAGACATAATACTACTGGAAACACCCACATCAATTTCCATATTTCATGTTAAAAGGACCCAAGATATTAATAAATAGAATTTGTGGGTTTGGTGGACCACCCCAGGCTCAGAGGAAGAAGCATGGAAGAACCTGCCCCGCACCATCATGGACTAAGTGGAACAAAGAGACCCACATACTGGACTGTCCCAGGCTCCAAGGAGATTATGGTAAACAAATGTATGGTGTGGTATGGGAGAGAGACAGAATGGTTCATTTCTTGTGGACAAAGGCATATCTGAAGAGGTGAAAGTGGTAGCATGGTGATGTCTGGGCCTGGGCTGCTGGAGGGGTCCATGTCTGGGTTAATGGTCTTGATGCAGCCACAGTCTGTGTTGATGTCCATGGCTCCTGGTAGCACCAAGGGCAAAGAGGATAAGGCTATACAGAGTTAGCCCCACTCCTCACTGGATGCAACACTAGGGAGAACTGGTCCTTGCTGCAAGCCACAGGAAAATGTCATGGAATTCAGCTACTATCGCAAAAGCTACTACTTGGAAAAGTCAAGGACTTCTCCAAAGGTCAAGCCATGGCTTAAAAAGTCTTGGTGATATTTTAGTTTTTGTATATATATATATTAGCTAGTTCCTACAGTGATTTTCTTGCAATGCTATGCATGCTTCCAAGAACTCCTAACAGTGTATTTATCTAAAATACCTACCAGGTATCCAAGGCCAAATGAAACAACACCTGTCTCCTAGGTCAGGAGGATAGCTTTATTTCTTGCGCAATTTAGTGTGAGACCCTTCCTTTCTTACAACCTTACTAACAGACTCCTAATTTCTTACCTAACCACTTCTAGGAATGTAGATTGAGCACATAAATTCCCTTCTTGATATACTAACCAATCCTTAGCTCTCTGTTGACCTCCTCCTTTACCACTCCCCTTTTGGGTTGTTAAAGAAAGCCTGATGGCCACTGCCTGAGGAAAATTCTTACCTGCCTTTGTGACCCCATAAGAATTCAAGCCTGGTGACCTTGCTCTGTGAGAGGATTGCTATTTCTTGGGTTTATAACTGGATTCCTGAGAGACTTGGAGAGAACTGAGAGAATAAGACTGAGAGGAGGAGAGAGAGGGAAGGAAAAAGAGAACAGAAGAACTTGATGGGTAAGAACTGGAGAGGAATGGAGTAGATGTGAAGAACTAGATTGAAGGGCTAAAACAGATCACTAGAGGAACAAGATGGAAGATGAGGAAGAGCCAGATGGGGAAGAACAAGATGAGAAAGAAGGAGATGGGAGAGGAGCTAAGATGGAAAGGAACTAGATGAATGAGAACCTAGATGGAGCAGAACTAAGATGAGAGAATTAAGATAGAACTTAGAGGGGACAACAGATAACAATAGAGAGAATTAAACAGAAAAGTACTAGGCTTGAGTACAGAACTGAAGCTGTGTAGATAAGATTTTATCCCAGAGGGATAAAGTAGACAGACAAAGAGCATGGTGTACTTAGATGCATTTCCCAAAAATAGTTCTCCACTCATAGTTTCTCTTCTGAGTCCCTGGGAAGTATATTATCAAGGCTGGTCCTTTAATAATATATAAGAGGTCTTACCCTTCACCAGCTGAAGCACTCAGGAAAGAGGACTCTACACCTCTCTTGGGCAGCACAATAGAGCTGACCCTGCTTGAAGGGGCATGGGTGAACTGGCCCTGAGGGCATGAGGATGGGAGAGCAGGTCACATCCCTCTTGTCTGCCATGTGGTGGCACCGGTAAGAGAAAGATGCCCTCCTTCTCTTACCCCTCAACATCTATAGTGGGTGGGGAACCTGACCCAACCCCTCACCAGCTGCAGCACTTGGTAGAACAGGCCCTGAACCTTGACTGGGCAGCACAGCAGTACTGACCCCATAGAAAGGTGCTGTGGATATCACTCTATATAAATAAAACACTGATGGCCAGTGACCAGGCAGGAAGTATAGGCGGGACAAAGAGAGAGGAGAATTGGGGAAACAGGAAGAAGGGGGAGAGACACTGCAGCCACCACCAGGACAAGCAGCATGTAAAGACGCCGGTAAGCCACCAGCCACGTGGCAAGGTATAGATTTATAAAAATGGATTAATTTAAAAGCAAGAAGCCTGCCACGGCCATACAGTTTATAAGTAATATAAATGTCTGAGTGATTATTTTATATGTGGACTGTGGGACTGCGGGGCTTGGTGGAACCTGGAGAGAAGCCCTCCAGCTACAGAAAGGGGCATGGGTGAGCCACCCCTAAAGGTGTGAGAGGGCCATAGCTGCTACCATCTCCCTTGTCTTCAGTATGGTTGTGGGAACAAGGGAAAGATGCCCTTCCTCCTTGCCCCTACTACCTCAAGCTGGCCAGCAAGCTTACCCGCCCCCCCCCCTTACCAGCTGCAACACTCAGGAAGTGGGTCCTGCACTTTGGGAATCACAATGGAGCTGACCCTGTTGACAAGGAGCGGGGTACAGGTGAGCCACCCTGAGAATAGGAGACCTGGTCCAGCCCCTCATCTGCCATAGGGCACCATGGGCAAGGGAGAGATGCCCTCCTCCTCCCACCGCTCTGCACCTGAGGCAGGTGGGAGAGCTGGCCCTGAGGTCCTAAGAGAGGGAGAGCAGCTCCTGTCCCTCACCAGCTGAAGCACTTGGGAGAGCAGGCCCTGCACCTTACCTGGGCTGCCCCATAGAGCTGATACTGTTGGCGGAGATGTGGGTGAGCCAGCCCCAGAGTTCTGAGCATGAGAGAACTACCCCTACTAGTCTATCATGCGGTGATGTGGGTGGGGGAAGAGATGACCCCCTTAACCCTTGCCCCTCACCACTTGCGACGGACAAAAGAGCCGCCCCTCCCCCTCACTAGTTGCAGTACTCCTCGCCTGGGCAACAACAGTAGAGCTAAACCTGTTGGCAGAGGTGTGGGTGAGCTGGCCCTGAGGGTGTGAGAGTACCATAACTGGCCATACCCCCCCTCATCTGCCATGGGGTGGTAAGGGCTAGAGAAAGATGCCCTCCTCCAATGCCCCTGTCACTTGTAGCGGACAAGGGAGCCAACCCTCCCCCTTACAAGCAGCAGCACTCAGGAAAGTGAACCCTGCACCCTGCCTGGGCAGCACAGTAGAACTGACCTGGTTGACATGGGTGCAGGCGAACCGGCTCCGGGAAAGAGAGCATGGGAGATCTGGCCCTGCCCCTCATCTGCCATATGGTGGTATGGGCAGCAGAGAGATGTCTTCCCCCTGCCCCTCCCTGCCTGTGGGAGAGCTGGCCCTGAGGTCCTTAGAGCAGGAGAGCTTTCCTTGCCCCTCACCACCTGCAGCACTTGGGAGAGTGGCCCCTGTATCTCGAGTGGGTAACACAGTGGAGTTGGCCCTGATGGTCCAGGTGTGGGAGAGCTGATCCTGAGGGCGTGAAAGCAGGAGACCTGGCCACACTCCTCACTCCTTGCTCATCGCTGCAAGGGGTGAACTAGCAGGGACAACGCTGGAGAGCTCACCCAGTGGTGAAGACAGGGGAGAGCTGGCGGTTTGACCAACCCCGCAATTACCCAGGTCCAGAACCAGGGTGTTGCAGAGATCTTACAAGGTACTTATTAATAAAATCAAACCTGAGGCCAGTTATTGGGGTGAATGCTGGAGGATCAGAGAAGCAGAACAAGCCATAGCTACCTCACCTTGCTAGTTTCTCAGCTGATCCTACTTCCTCAGACTGGATGCCTCTCAGCTGAACTGTGCTGCTCCAAAGCCTGAAAGCTTAACCAGCCAAATGCTTCTAGTTTCTGGTCTCCACACCTTATATATCTTTCTGCTTTTGCCATCACTCCCTGGGATTAAAGGCTCACTTCTTGGGATTAAAGGCGTGAGTCACCATGCCTGGCTATTTCCAATGTGGCCTTGAGCTCATAGAGATCCCAGATGGATTTCTGCCTCTGGAATGCTAGGGTTAAAGGTGTGTGTGCCACCATTTTCTAGCCTTTGTATCTAGTGGCTGTTCTGTCTCTGACCCCAGATAAGTTTATTAGGATGCACAATATTTTGGGGAACACAATACCACCACACCAGGGTTATGAGTTGGCTCCCTCAACATCCACCCCATCTATGATCTGCTGGAGCACATGAAGGGGATGGTCGCGCAGACCCAAAGCTGCAGGATCTCCACGACACAGGGCAACAACAGGATATCTAAGAGGAGTCCCAGTGAGGGCCCAGCATTGATAGTGTAACAGAAACCAGAGGCCTTGGACCAGACCAATGACTCTTTGCAATAACACTTGTAAGTAAAGATATAAGGATAAAAGGATTTACTGCATGACTCACTGTGTCACATTATAACTTCCATGTTGACATTTTTCCCTCCCCTCCCCCTTTTTCTCTTAAATTTTATTATTTTAATTTTTTGGATAGGTTGCAAGGGCAGAGGGCAGATATGAACGTCGGGGATATGAATGGGATCAAGATGCATGATGTTAAAGACACAAAGAATAAATAAAAAGAAAGTTAAAAAAAATTGTGACATCCTTTGGATTAACGTTGTGAATGTTTGTTCCCCAGCTCGTGACACTCTTCTGAAGGCTGTGGAACTAAGGCAGGACTTAGCTGGTGGAATTAGATCACCAGAGTCAGGCCTTTCAAGATTATACTCTGATATGGTTCCGGCTTGCTTTTTCTGCCTAGCCTACTGCCTTATTCAGGCTTTCCACCGCATAGCTATTTGTGTGGCCATGAAACCTGCCATGCCTTTCCTACCCTGATTTTAAAATGCTCTGAAAATGTAAGCCCAAATAAGCCTTGTCTCCCTTTACTCATTTCTGCCAGATATTCTGAAGTAACAAAAAGAGAAATAAGTAACGAAGGAGCTAATATATTTGATCAGCTGTATATTAGTTAAACTGTGACTGATCACCCAAACGTGTGTAAGGATGGGAGAGGAGGAACCTGTTAAATATAAGCAGACTTCTTGCATGCTGTGCAATTTTTTTAAATTTATTTTACCAACCAGTTTCTCCTCCCTTCTTCCCTCCCATTCCCTCTCCCCACCTCCTTTCAATGCCCCCATCCACTCCTCAGAAAGGGTAAGGCCTCCCATGGCAATCAACAAAGTATGGCTTAACAAGTTGAGGCAGGACTAAGCTCCTCCCCTCCCTGCTGCATCAAGGCTGAGCCAGGCATCCCACCTTAGGGAACGGGTTCCAAAAAGTCAGCTCATATGCCAGGGACAGATCCTGGTCCCACTGCTAAGGGGTCCTACAAACAGAACAAGCTACACAACTGTCACCCACATGCAGAGGGCCTAGGTTGGTCCCATGCAGGCTTCCTAGCTGTTGGTCTGGAGTCCATGAGCTCCCATGGGCTCAGGTCAGCTCTCTTTGTGGGTTTCCCCCATCAAAATCGTGACACTCCCCCGACAGTTCATAGAATCCCTCCTCCCTCTCTTCAACAGAACTTCCGGAGCTAGGCTCAATGCTTGGCTTCGGATCGGATCTCTGCATCTGCTTCCATCAGTTACTGGATGAAGATTCTATGATTACAATTAGGGTAGTCACTGATCTGATTACAGGGGAAGGCCAGGTCAGGCCATTTTTCAAGAAAACCAAGCATTTGCATGTCACAAAATAGAGTAGTTGAGAAGAAAGAGGGTGGGAAGGTTGGGTTCTCAGATTCTTGAGTGTTTTCACCCCACAGATGGTTCCCTTTGCTGTGCAAAAGCTTTTAAATTCATGCAATCCCATTAGTCTGTTATTGGAGTTATATACTATTGTTTTAGCAGTGATGCTGGTTCATCTCCTTGCCCCTCAAATAAAGAAAACTTGGGAGAGCTATATCTGATGGCTATGGGACTTTTAGATATCAGTACCAAAGGTGCTATTGTAACCTGAACCCTGACACAGGAGTCCCAACAAATTAGGGCCATCCATCCACCTCAGTGATGGCAAAGAGCACTAACTGGATGATCAGGAACCTGAGGATGGATAGCCCAGAGACCCAGGCTAGAACCAAACATGACTGGCAGAAAAAAATAAAATAGTAATAATAATTTTAAAAGAATCATTGAAATGATTCCTAATGCTATTCTGCTATACTCATAGATGGGTACCTAGCCCAATTGTCATCAGAGAGGCTTCATCCAGTAACTGATGGGAGCAGAGACCTACAGCCAAACCTTAGGCGGGAGCTCAAGGAACCCTGCAGAAGAGGAGAAGGAAGGATTGTAGGAGCCAGAGGGGTGGAGAACACCACAAGAACACGGCTCACAGAATCAACTAAGCAGGACTCACAGGTGCTCACAGAGACTGAAGCAACAATCATGGAGCCCACAAGGGTCTGAGTTAGATCCTCTGCATGTATGTTAGGGTTGTGTAGCTTGGTGTTCATGTGGAACTCCTAATAGAGGAAGAGGGAGTGTTTCTGACATGTTCACCTGCTCTTCGGACCCTTGTCCTCCTCCTGGCTTGCCTCACCCAGTCTTGATAAGAGGTTTTGTACCTGTTCATCATGTTAGGTTGATATCCCTGGAAGACCTGCTCTTTTCTGAAGGGAAATGGAGGAGGAGGGGATTTGGGGGGTGAGGGAGCTGGAAGGAGGGTAAGAGGAGTGGAGGGAGGGAAGACTGCAGTCAGGATGTAATGTATGAGAGAAGAATTGAAAGAAGATGGCAAAGAGAAGTGAAGGTCAAAAGGCAGGACATAATTTTAATCAAGATGGTCGTCGTCATCGTGTTGGGAAGACGGAAACCGAGAATCTCTGTGCATCTTCAGGGTACTGAGATGCCTCTCTGTTTAAACAGGAGGAGCTGAGCTGGAGGTGGGGATCACATCCTGGACTAACATGGCTCTTAGCGCAGTCCTAGCTTTTCAAGCTGACTCTGGAGAAATCCTCCTCTTGAAGGGATAGCCTGGTTCCCATCACATGATTGCTCCTGTTGGGGTGGGTGCTCAAGACGACTTGGGATATAACTGCTTCCATTTAAGGGTGGTCTGTGAGACTGAAATTTCTGGAATCCATGGTGACTTTAGATTTAGGACAATGACTAGAAACTCTCAGGTACTTTTTAAAAAAATCTAAAATAGTGTATTGTCAATACTGACAATAAGATGCCTCATGCATTCTTATCTCTGGGTCCTCAGGCTTGAAGGGGGATGACACAGGTTAAAAATTACCCATTTTCAGACACTTCTTAGTTAACATGCCTATATGTTAATCATATAGTATCATATACAATAATAATAGAGTTGGGTAATTATATGACCCAAAGTAAAATGAAGACAGAGACATCCTGCCCCTATATTGGTTTTAGTTATCTGTGAGCTCAAGTGAGAGGTCAAGGACTTCTAAGTCCTTACCATACTACTGCTCCATCATATCTACTTTACTAATCTTCCATTTCTATCTATTCTGCACAGATTAAAACATGTATTTAAGCCGGACAGTGGTGACGCACGCTTTTAATCCCAGCACTCGGGAGGCAGGAGGATCTCTGTGAGTTTGAGGTCAGCCTGATCTACCAAGTGAATTCCAGGAAAGGCGCAAAGCTACACAAAGAAACCCTGTCTCGAAAAAAACAAACAAACAAACAAAAAACAAAAACAAAAAACAAAACATGTATTTAACATAGGACTGATTAACATGTAAATCTATTGTGTTTTTATGATTTAAAGTAGAAAAGTCTACCAAATTATCAATTTCCTTTACATCAATGACCGACTCAAATTGCACATGTGTGATGGGTTATTCAACTCATATGCATATGTGTTATGGCTTGAATCTAAATTATCACATACAGGTCCATGTGCTGAATGCTTGGTTCCCAGTCGCAGGTGGTGTTTTGGGTAGTGCTTTGGAAGAAAGGGCTTAGTTAAAGGAAGCAGATTACTGGTGACATGCCTGTGAAAGTAATATTTAGTGCCAAATCTTTTCTCAGTCTCTACTACCTGTCAGCCATGAAGTAAAACAGCCCATCCTCTGGATATTCCTGCCAACATGCCATCATGCCATCATGCTATCATGCTCCCCTTCACCACAGACTCAGAATTAATGGGATCAAGGACTATGGGGTGAAATCTTTGAAACAGGACCAACACAAATCCTTCCTCCCCCTAACTCATTCTTAGGTTTTAGTTAGAGTAAAACAGAAGGAACCGTAAAATCATAATTGTAGGCAAATATGTTCTTCTTGTTCCAACTCGAATGTCCTAGAACTGGTTCTCTGATCTGCTGTTATTGGACTCTCTTTGAATTTGATTAAGCAAGTTAAGAAGTTCTACTCGAACAAATACTTGCTAATGAAACGTTTACTAGGAACATATCTGCTCAGGCTGGGGCTTTTCTGACAATGGTAATGACCTTATTAGTTATTTTAATGGCTTTAATAGCACCTTGGAGAGTAAGAAGATCTGCCATTAAGGGAAGAGAAAGCACAGCTGAGCTGTCTCGTTAATGGATTGAACCACTCATTAGCTAGTCTTTTCTAAAGTCCCTCATGACGTCCTGGCTAATGGCCACTAGAAATACAGAAGTATTTTAATAGAGGGTCTCAATCTAAAGCCCTTGTAGCTGCAGCATTGATTACTTTGAACACAATGATAACAACAGAAATTAGAGCAGCAGCTAACTACTGAGTACTTACAGTGTGTCAGGCACACACAGGAACAACATATCTGAAGAGACAAGCTGGATTAACTAACACATCTGGCTAGCTAATTAGATACCTAATTCAATTTGCACATAAATGTATGAAATGGGAACAGTGGACGTGATTGGCCAACTTTTCAAAAGTGTGCAGGTAGAGGAATGCAGATGGATCCTGAAGCTTCATCCATGAACTTTATGGAAAGATACACATTGGGTCTTGCCTTCATGGGAAACACAATTCAGTTGCACTGACTACAAATCTGCCATGGGCTTACCAAGAAGGGATTTTGATTTTTGTTTTTGTTCTTATTGTTTCTTTGATCTTCTTGCCTTTCATTTAAAAGCCTGTACTAAAGTCTTGAGTTGTATCTCAGTGGTAGAGCACTTCCCTAGCCTTCATGAATCCCTGGGCTTCACATCCCCAGTACTGCAAAGAAAAATAAATAAAAGTCAATAAAATAAAATAGTAATTATTCATCCAGTGAATGAGAGTCACTGTACTTGAGGGTACAGACAAAAGAAACAATAACTCAAAGTCTCTTAATACTAAGTCTCTGAGGCTTGCAGCAGCACAAGATTTGGACCATCCAGTTCTCCACCAATCCTAACCAGGCAGCATGCCAGGGAATTTAGCACCAGAAATGCTGGGTGTCATTCAGGAGCACAGGCTGGGACGTCCAATCTGCATTGATTATGTCTCTGTCTGCATTACGCAACTTTGCTTGAGTTTTCAGATCTATCAATGTTTTTCTACCTCTGGAAATGCAGACATGGGTAAACTACCTCATTTGGCTACAGTGGGGATTGAATTTAAATGAAAGGAGATCTATTCTACACACAGTAAGTATGCAATAGCTGGCAGCTATTATTATTCTTAGGTGTATAATAAATAATGATGGCATGATGAGAGTCAGCCCAAACCAATAATTCTATGCTTCAATTTTCTCTGCCTGAAATAAAAATAAATACTCCTCTGAAACCAGCACTTGAAACTAGTCTAAATTTCTATTTATCCATCTCAAGCTTTGCCAAAATTTTCTCCCAGGAACTGGCTCCTTTACACCTTTGTAATAACACTGTTACCTAACCCTCCTCTCCCGAGCCCTGTTCTCTATATTTCTGCCTTGGATTGAATTGTCAAAAAATTATGTGGATGCCACCTGTTTCTAAGTGTCAAATGACATAATAATTTTTCTCTTTATACCTGCTCCACTTAATAGCTAGATACCATTTGATCTCTGAAATAGCCCAACTGGATGGAACTGGCTTATCTTTTGTACAATTAATCACTCAGCTGCCATGGCTGGTGGCAACTGTTGCACCAAGCTGTGTTTCTCAGGCCCTTTCCCTAGCTCAATGTTTTCCTCTTGAATTAGGTCTTGACATTCCTCATGGCTAGCATTTATGTATTAAACTATCTGTACTGGCTGGTTTTGTGTGTCAACTTGATACAAGCTAGTCATCAGAGGAAGAAGCCTCAGTTGAGAAAACGCCTGGAGATCAGTTGTAAGGCATTTTCTCATTTAGTGATCAATGGGGGTGGGCAGCCCAAGGTGGGTGGTGTCATTGCTAGGTAGGTAGTCCTGAAATCTATAAGAAGGTGGGCTGAGCAAGGCATGGGAAGCAAGCCAGTAAGCAGCTCCTCTCTGTAGCCTCTGCCACTTCTGGAATCCTGCCCTGTTTGAGTTCCTGTAAGTGATGAACAGCAATGCTGAAGAATAGGGCAAAAAAACTCTTTCCTCCCCGACTTGCTTTTTGGCGATGATGTTTCATCACAGCAATAGAAATCCTAACTAAGACACTCTCCAGAGGAATAGTGTGATCCCTCACAGCAGCGTTATCAAAGAATTTCATAAATCAGTTTTCACTGTTATCCTACCTTCTAATCCTAAAACACTTGGGTATTTGACACAAACCATTACTAGCTTATTACTTTATCTTTTAGTAGACATTCCTTAATAAATACAGGTCTAATCCAGCCCATAATACATACCTACCTTTTAAGTTATATTTCATATTGTTTCATTGATATAAATGCAAAAATGCCATTTAAGGAGGAATAAGTGTTTCAAAATTCATAATTCATTTTTATAAATCTATAACAAATAATATGCAGCAACTACTTTTAGTACTACCATAATATTGAATATCAATACTACAATTGAAAACTATTTTAAAGAGGAAATTCTAAATGTTTGTGTAAAATAGAAAGTTTCAAAGTAGAAGATCTTATTGGAGAAATTATTTTGGCCACTCCACGTAGTTAAAAGGATATTTATTTAATGGCGAAACTCACAAATTAAGTAATGGGTAGGTCGCAGGGTCTGGGGAAGGTGTAATGCAGTCCAGCGGTGTTCTCCGGAGCTCTACACAGTCAATCTGCACTGGTCAGCGTCCCAGCACCGAGCGCGCGCCCAGAGCGAGCGCTGGCCCATCCAGCTCTCGGGTCCCCCGGCACCTCCCCTCGCCCCGCCTCGTAGGCGTGACAGTTGCCAGAGTCTCAATGGGGGTTGGAACTTCCAGATCCAAGCCGGAATGGCTACCCACTACATCTCCCCCTTTTTGTCTAAATAAGAAGGTTCTAAACTAATACAAGACTATATACAAAGGAATGGTTATCAAATATTGTCCAGAAATAATGAGAGATAATGACCTAGATAAGATGGAACTACAACCAATGCAAACAATATCAAGCAAGAAACACATACTAAAATCCAGAGAAGTATAGAGCATAGGTAAACAGCATGTTATAAAGATCATTCAAAGGTGTCCTATCCTAAAGAACCTGAATCTAATACTTAATATGTTCTATCTAAGATATTATATATACCAAGTTGTAACTATAACTGCTAGTCTTCAATCCCATCAAAGACCTGAGAAGGAACATAATGGTACCTGAGAAATGGTAGATGGATGCAAGCAACTTTCGGGAATCTTGCAAGAGTAGACCAAGACAGCTGGCAGCCTGGACAGACACCTAATGTTTCTCAGCATTGTTGGTGCATTCAAATTGGCTACAGGCCTAGAGTATCTGACAGACCATTTTCAGAAGCAGGATTTCTGAAAGACCATCTTACCCTGTCTTGGCAGAGTACAGTGGTCGCTTTCCTTGTGTCCCGCTTGTCCAGAAAGGAGAGCATTGCATTTGTACTGTCAGCCATCAAGGCAAGGGCAGTTCTTTGCCCAGTAGGCCATTTTGTGCCAAAAGACAAACTTCCAAATGGAAATGTCTTAGAAGCCCAACATTCTCTCGGGATCAATTGGTGCAGCCAGGAGCAATTGTGTCTCACGTCAACAGAATTCTAAGTTATTTAAATGCCATATTCTCCAGGTCTATGAAGTGTTTGAAGATTACCTGCCCATCTAACCTATGTATCTGTAAATCTGGATAACCTAACTAACGTAACTATAGAGATGACAAGCATAGGCGACTATAAATCTATAAATCTTATCTATCGAAATAACCTAAGGACTAAGGCTTCACGTAAATAAGGTAAACAATCTATAAGCAAATGTATGGTGAAGAACGATGACTTCAAAATTGTGACAATACACAAGATATTTATAACAGAGGTAGGAATATATAGTGCGATATGCAATATGACAATAATATTAAATATATATCAATATACCGAATATCCTAAACAGAAGTAGAACATATATAAAGTATGACAGATATAAATTTACATTTGTATCAATATAAAAATGTTTCAAATAAGAGTAGAAATATATGTACATTATAACAAATATAGTTCTGTATTTGTATCAATATACAAATTATCTTAAACAGGAGTATAAAAATAGTCTACATTTGTATCAACATATAAGATTCTATAACAGTACAAATTACAGTGCAAATTATCTAAGGTTGCTATTTTACTAAGTTTGTTTACTAGTATATACAATGATTTACCATCATATCTTATACCTCTCCGTTCCATTTCTTCTTCCCCTACTCCCCCCCCTTTTTTTTTTTTTACAATCCTGAGTTAATATTTTCTTCCACCCCCAACCCTATAACCATCATCCATAACCCTGAGAATTATGAAACCTAAGGGAGAAGGGGCGTCGTTTTCTTAGAATTGCTTCCTGCCGTTTAGGGGGTGGTGTTATCTCTGTTGGGTACTGTGAGAAAGCTCAGATAGTTAAATCTCAGTTAGACTAACTGTAGGTTCTGCAGCAAGTTTTAGAGTAATGGGTAAGATTGTCTGAAATTCTGGCAAGAAGTGTAGTATGATGATGATTACCATGGCATCATTCTGGATTGGGTGGAGTTGTTGTTGTTGGGGCCCCATCTTCCTTCTGGTGACTTCTGAGATTGCTATTGGAAAAACTTATTTGTTATCAAAAATGGGAGGTTTGGATTTAAAGAGGACATAGCATGTAAGAAAGGATTCTGAGAAATCAAGAGTAAGCATGGAGAGAATTAGAATTTAGAAGACAATGGTCCCTTTTTATTGGTTTCCTTCTGTCTCACACCAGAGGGCTCTTCTGATATGGGACTGAAGAATCTCTTAAACTTTTCTTTTAGCAATATGCTTGGGTTTAGAGAAGGAGTGAGCCAATTCCATCTCCAAAGCCAGCTTGGCTATAATTGAATTGGAACCACAACTTTTCTAGATTGATAGAGAGAAAGATGTTAGACAGTGAGATTTTACCATGTGTAGATTGGTACCAATAGATTCTTCCTTTCTGCTGTAAATATCCGGATATCCAAGGCCTTATGAGTTTTGAAAGATGGGTATTTCCATTATCCTGGAAAGACAAAAACAGAACCCTACCCCACCCTTTGATTGTTAAATTTTTCTTACAACTTGTAGAGATGTCACATTGGTGGATGATCTTTTACTTCTCTTCATCAAGGGGTTTTTCCTGTTCGAATCGAATTTTTATTAATTTTGTTGGTATCCATAGCTTTTCTTCTCCTGCAGAAACAAAGGCAAAACCCCTTCCCCAACGTAGAACATATCCAGGTTTCCATTCTGAGGTCAGCACATCCTTAAAATAAACTGGTTGGTTTAGCTCAGGAGTTTTGTCTGTTGTCCAATGTCTCTCCGCAGCTGTTGTTCCTTTCTCATTAGCATTGAGAAAATTCAAGGTTAATAAGGCACTATGCAGTCTATTTCTAGGGGTCATTGTTACCTGTTGCTGTTTATTTAGCATATCCTTTAAAGTTCGATTGGATCTCTCTATGACTGCTTGGCCTGTGGGATTGTGTGGTATACCTGTAACATGCTTTATATTATAATAAGCAAAGAACTGTCTCATTTTATTGGAGACATATGCTGGGGCATTGTCTGTCTTAATTTGTACAGGTATTCCCATGATGGCCATAACTTCTAATAGGTGTGTAATCACAGAATCAGCCTTTTCAGAACTCATAGGAGTTGCCCATTGAAATCCTGAATAGGTGTCAATGGTATGATGTACATACTTTAATCTTCCAAATTCTGCAAAATGAAACACATCCATCTGCCAAATTTCATTTCTTTGTATACCTTTTGGATTACTCCCTGCAGGTAATGGAGTTTGGTTATAGATGGAACAAGTAGGACATTTTTTCACAATATCCCTAGCCTGTTGCCAAGTGATGGAGAAATCCTTCTTCAAACCTTTGCTATTTATATGGTGTTTCTTATGATATTCTGAAGCTTCTAGCACATTACCTATTAGTAACTGATCAATCTCATCATTACCTTGTGCTAAAGGTCCTGGCAGACCTGTATGGGATCTGATATGTGTTATATATATAGGATGTTCCCTTTTTCTGATGATTTCCTGCAATTGTATGAATAATGAAGTTAATTCTGTATTATCAGGAATAAATTCAGCAGTTTCAATATGTAAAACAACTCTCTCTGCATATTGAGAGTCAGTGACTATATTGAGGGGTTCTGTGAAGTCCATCAGTACCATAAGAATGGCATACAGTTCTGCCTTTTGTACAGAGCTATATGGACTTTGCACCACTTTACTTAAGTCTCCTGATTTATATCCTGCTTTCCCTGATTTATTTGCATCAGTATAGAATGTGAGGACTCCAGAAATTGGCTTTTGTCGTACAATGTGAGGAAGGACCCATTCAGTCTTCTTTATGAATTCTATTCTCTTGCTTTTGGATAGTGGTTGTTAATCTCTCCCAAAAAGTTACTGCAGGCTCTCTGCCAGTATTCATTATCTTTCCATAGTGATGAAATTTCCTCATTAGTTAATGGTACTACAATTTCTGCTGGGTCCATTCCTGTCAACTGGCGAAGTCTTAATTTACCCTTTTGAATCAAATCAGAGATCTTTTCTATATAAGTCTTTAATTTCTTATTTGGTTTACGTGGTAGGAATATCCATTCCAATATAATATCTTCCCTCTGCATCAAAATACCTGTTGGGGAATGTCTGGAGGGGAATATGACAAGAATGCATTTAAGTTCTGGATCCACACGATCCACATGTGCTTCTCGAATTGTCTTTTCTACTAGAGCCAATTCCTTCTCAGCTTCGGCTGATAATTCTCTTGGACTATTTAATTCTTTGTCCCCTTCTAGAGTATTAGCCAAATTTTGTAGTCCATCTTTGGGTATTCCCATGATACCCAGTAAGTTGGAAATGCTTCCTAATAACTTTTGAAAATCATTAAGAGTCTTCAATCTATCTCTTCTTAATTGTACCTTTTGGGGTCTAATTTTTTTGTAGCTCTATCTTATATCCTAAGTAATTAATAGAATCTCCTCTTTGTATTTTTTCAGGAGCAATTTGCAGTCCCCAGCGAGGCAAAACCTTTTTACTTCTTCAAACATGCTTTCCAATGTATCTAACTTTTTATCAGCTAATAGGATATCATCCATATAGTGATAAATTATGGATTGTGGAAACTTTACACGAATTATCTCTAATGGTTTCTGCACAAAGTATTGACACAAAGTAGGACTGTTTAACATTCCCTGTGGGAGGACCTTCCATTGATATCTCTTGACTGGCTGAGAATTATTATAATTAGGTACTGTGAAGGCAAATTTTTCTCTATCATTTTCCTGTAAGGGTATGGTAAAGAAACAGTCTTTTAAGTCAATAACTATTATAGGCCATTCTTTTGGTAGCATAGAGGGCATGGCATCCCAGTCTGTAGGGAGCCCATTGGCTGAATTACTTTATTAATAGCTCTCAGATCTGTCAGCATTCTCCAATTACCAGATTTTTTTTTTATAACAAATACAGGAGAATTCCAAGGACTGGTAGATTCTTCAATGTGTTGAGCATTTAACTGCTCTTGAACCAGCTGTTCTAAAGCTTGTAGCTTCTCTTTTGTCAAAGGCCATTGTCCAACCCAGACAGGTTTATTAGTTAGCCATTTTAAAGGTAAGGCAGTTGGTACTTCTGAGAGTTCAACAACAGTCGTGCTCTGTTTGTGAACAGCCTGAATGGTTGGTGACTGATTTTTATAGCATGTTATGATATTATTCCTAGAAACATGCATTGGTCTGTATTCCTTTTCTGAAAGTGTAGGAATTTTAATCTGGGTATTCCACTGTTGTAACAGATCTCGGCCCCAAAGATTTACTGCTACATTTGCTACATAAGGCTTCAGCCTTCCTCTCTGTCCTTCTGGCCCTATGCATTCAACCCATCTCGAACTCTGTTTTATCTGAGATAGGGTGCCAATCCCTAACAGTTGGACATCTACCTCTTGAAGAGGCCAATTTGGATGCCATGATTTTGGTGTAATTATAGTCACATCTGCACCTGTGTCCACCAGGCCCTCCAGAACCAGGCCATTAATTCGAATTCTAAGCTTTGGTCTTTGTTCATTTATGGAAGTCTGCCAAAATATTTGTTTTATAGTGTTCTTTGTAAACTGTGATCCAGCTATCAAAGCTGTTTTATCATCCATTGCAGTATCAGTTTTTACATTAGGCATTGGTTTATTCAGTTGTCCTGTAGAGGAATTTCTTCCACAGTGGCAGGGAATGTTCGTACTACGTTTGGTTTGGGGGCCTGCAAGAGGCCCCCTGAGGCGTTTCCCGCCAGTAAAGGGTTGCCTTGTATATCTATTTTTGATCTGCACTCACTGGTCCAATGTCGGCCTTTGCCACATCTTCTACATAATCCAGGAGGTGGTTGGGGTCTCCTGTTTAGGCTATTCCTAGAAGGAGTATTGCTTCTAGGAGTACCCCATGTACAATTTTTACTTATATGACCTGGTGTACCACACTTAAAACATTTGGTAACACGGGGCCTTCTTTCACCTCTGGGATTTGTCTCTCCTATCCAAGCCTCATTACTGTAGTTAAGAGACTGAACACCATTAGTATATTGAATCCATTCTTCCAAAGGAGCTGATCTGATCTTTAATGGTGTAAGTATTCTTCTGCATTCTGCATTAGCATTGTCGAATGCCAAGGACTCAGTTAATACTTTTCTTAATTCTTTGTCTGACACAGCTCTTGTTATAGCTCTGTTCAGTCTTTGTAAAAAATCAGTGAAGGGTTCCTGCGGTCCCTGAAATATCTTTGTGTATACCTCAGTTGGTTGTCCAGGTTCTGGAATTTTTTCCCAAGCATTTAGAGCTGCTGTACGGCATAGGGATATTGTATGCTCATCATAAGTGGCTTGTACATTCCTGTCAGCGAAACATCCCTCACCAAGTATTTGATCTTGGGAGATCACAAAACCTCTGATTTTACCTTGTTGTTCTAAATTTTTTGCCTCTTCTCTCAACCAGCTTTTCCACTGTAACTGCTGACTATATTCTAGAACAGCTGAAATTAACTGATGCCAGTCATCTGGAATGATTCTATGTGAGGTAGACCACGAATTTAACATCTGTTTTACATATGTGGATTGTATCCCATACGTAACTACTGCTTCCTTTATATTTTTAAAGTCCCTTGTTGAAATTGGTTGTAATGTATATGTCATATATGGCTCAGGGTGTGTGTCATCTGCTGGCTTCTCATGGACAATAACAGGATAAGCCATTGTATGAGAGCCATTTGGAGATGTTACAACCTCTATGGTCTTGACCTTCTGCTTATTAGTTCCCTTGTCATGTTTACTGAGAGTTTCTTCTAGGGCTTGCAAACGAGCACCTAGGGTCTGTTCTAGGGAGTGAACCTCTTCTCTTGCAAGGGACTCCATATTTCTCATGGAATCATAGAAGTTTTTATGTTCCTCAGAAACGCATGATTCCATGGACCTTATCCTATCAATTAACGATAATCTTTCTTCCTTATATACTGTCTGAGTAGCCACAACTTCACTCTGGAGAGTTAGTGTTCTATCCATTAAATATTCATATTTATTATCAATAAAGTCAATTTTGGGTACAAGCCTGTTTTGTAAATCCTGATTAGCAGATTCTAGAGAAAGAATCCTTTTCTCTAAGCCTTCATTGCTATCTTTGAAAGCAGATTCCAGAGAGAGAATCTTTTTCTGTAAGCCTTCATTGCTATCTTTTAAAGCCTGTATCAGTCCCAATAATGACTCATCTTTGTTCTTAAACCAGTGTTTGAACACTGTGTGAATTATTATGATGAATGCCAAAATGGTATAGCCCAGATATGCCTTAGGAATGTCGTATATCTCCAGGAAGATGTCATTCATCATACAGGCAAAAAGGTTTTTAAATTCTTGTGAGGTAATGTTGTCGGCCATATTACACGAATTACTCAAAATTTGTTAGTCAATTTTAAGGTGTAAAATTATCAAGTACCTTTACTTGAAACAATATGCTTACCTTTCGTGTAGTAGCCCTTTTCAGCCAGCAGGTGGCGTTGGTACAGCTCCGAAACAGGGCCTGCTGGCGATCTTGGCTGGAGTCGGAGGGAGATGGCGGAATGGCAGAGATGGCGGAAATCGGAGCTAGCACTCTCCTGCCTCTTTCGCTGGTCTGGGGCTAAGCTAGGGAATTGAGATAGGACTAGCTGCTCCCTTTTTCGGGAATGGAACCGTGTAGGTGTTCCCTGGTTATATGGAACTTTGCAGGCGGGTTTAGGTACCCGCCAGCTAGGGAGGAGACGGCGGGAGCCGCCCAGGCCTTTGGAGTTTGCCCCACGTGAGCGCCAGATATTGGAGAAATTATTTTGGCCACTCCACGTAGTTAAAAGGATATTTATTTAATGGCGAAACTCACAAATTAAGTAATGGGTAGGTCGCAGGGTCTGGGGAAGGTGTAATGCAGTCCAGCGGTGTTCTCCGGAGCTCTACACAGTCAATCTGCACTGGTCAGCGTCCCAGCACCGAGCGCGCCCCCGGCACCTCCCCTCGCCCCGCCTCGTAGGCGTGACAGTTGCCAGAGTCTCAATGGGGGTTGGAACTTCCAGATCCAAGCCGGAATGGCTACCCACTACAAGATCTCTCTTCTATGACCAACTTGCCTTCCTCATGTTTTTATAATCTTAGTTATCCAAATTTATAGTTTTGTGATTGTTCAGGGACCACTTAGCAAAAATAGAGATACTCCACTCCACATATGGGGTTTTCGTTTTCTCATTTTTAAAAAACCGGATTGTGGAGAAGACTCAAGACCTTGTGTAGCTCAGCAATCCCTGTGTCACTGAGCTGCACCTTTACCCTGGCTCTGCCTTTTAAATGGCATTTTGTTGAAGCTAGCCAATATACCTGTGCTGGTTAATTTTCTGTCAACTTGTCACAAGCTGGAATTGTCTAAGAAGGGGGAACCTCAACCGAGAAGATGCCTCCCTCAGATTGGCTTGAGAAGAGTGATTAATAATTGCTTTGAGACAGCCCAAACTACTGTAGGTTCACACCACCCCTGGGTAGGTGGCCCTGGGTTACAGAAAGCTATGAGTAAGCCATGGAGAACAAGCTAGTAAGCAGTGCCCCTCCATGGTCTTGGCTTCAGTTCTTGCCTTTAGGTTCCTGCCTTGAGTTCCTGCTCTGCCCTCCCTTGATGATGGACTGTGAAGTGTAACATGAAATAAACCCTTCTCTCCCCACACTGCTTCTCATCACAGTGTTTATTACAGGATGAAGACAATACTTATTCATACAAAGATAGAAGCACCGTGATGTCTTATTCCTCTTAAAAATGTTTACACTAGGCGTTTAGCATTGAACCAATGGTATTTCCTAATTAAAGAAGTATTCTCACACTGACCTCTACTGTATAGTTTTCTTTCTAATGAGGTTTCACTCAATCTCTATAGCTTACATTATTCAGGAAGAATGACCCACTGTGACAATTCTCAAATTTTAGGCTATCAAAGGTTTCTTTTCTCCTTTATACAACATCCACTGTGGTTAAATCTGAATGGTAGTGCTCACATACATCTTCTTTCCAAGTGATGATTTAGGAATCCAGACCTTTAATATTATGAATTCTCATTTCTGTACATGGTCTCCAGGTGTGTCATGTACAGGGCACATGAGAATGTGAAAACTTCTGTAAGGATGTTTATGAGCAAGTTTGGAATTACCATACACAATATCTATCTTCATTGATAAGTGACCATATCTGTAGCCTCCAGATAGCTGCAAACAGCAGTTATATTAGGAAATGTAATCATTCAGCATGCCCAGGAGGGAAATAAAATAGGTTTATAAAATACAGCATTGTCCTTGTCATATAGTTAATAATTAAATTACATCTATAATGTAAATAAATTATATCTTTGGCTTTTTAGTGTCTACATACCAATGTCTTTAACTATTTTATATCATAAAGAAAACAACCAAGGTCTGTATAATTTTCAGTGTACAATGACTCATGCCTACCAGGTAGCTAGAATTAGCCCTCTTCATATGTTGACTAGACTGAAGGTAATAACTACATCTAGGTATATGCTCACTGGATGTAGATTGCTTTGGAAGAAGGGAAGAGGAAAGTAGCTCATTATTCCATTATTAATTATTAACTGGAGGACCCCAGAATTAACTGCGTAAGGCTGAACTAGGTGATGTTTTCTACCAAAATGCACATTGGTCCTTATGTTTCTCTAGTGAATGTATTCGGTAAAACCACTAAGGCACATGAAATAAAAAACATCAACAACAACTTTGGTTGATGAACCCCAAGTCAGCAAGATTAATTGGCTGCTACTAAGGGAGGAAACGTCCTGCCGTCAAAATAAACTGTAAGGTTTTCCACAGGGGCAATGACAGATTCTATAAATGGAGAATGTAAGAGGCAATGGCTTCTCAGTTGCAGGCCCGAGGAGCATAGACTACATACTCCATCAGTTACTGAGATGTTTTGTAATAAGGCCATCTGTTTATAACATGAGTGATTAGCTTTGCTCTCAGATGGGAGTTCAGTCGCGCTTCCGTCTCAGCAAACAGGACAAGGCAGGAATCCTCTAGAATGGGATGCCTGCCAAGCGGCCAGTCCTGTTGCCTATGTGAAAAACTATTACCTAAAATGTCTTGTTCTCCCATTAAACAGTTCCCAGCGTTTTCAACCTACTACCGGAGTTAAAGCATATGGGTAGTGAAGATATGCACAGTCTTAGAGAGCAACGTTCTTATAGGCTTCTGTGTTTTCCACAGGGACTACGTCAGTATCATCTTGGGGTTGGTCAAAACGTCTGTTCACTCCAACATGGTCTTTTATCATAAAAAAGTTCTCCTATACTATAGTATGTATAATCATATAATGTGTGTGCATGCGTGAGTGCACACGCACACACGTATTAAGTACTTCAGTTTTACCAATATACAGATCCAGGTTCCTTTCTTGAGCTCCCCGGACTAACACTGTCTGGTCCCTCACAGTCATTCCAGCCTCTTGTCACATGACAGGCCCACTGCCTGATGTGCAGAATCCCTTTACTCTCATCTCCCCCGGGTCACCTCTGGAAAGGCTTTACAGTGTCTCCTGGGAACCTGCTCTTCACTTGTGGCTTCCTTGTCTCTGCCTCAGGAATCCTTTCTGACCTTTCTGGTGAGACTGAAAATTCTCTCCTGTGCCTTTCTTCATCATGCGACATTTTTTTTTTTTTTTTTTTTTTTTTTGGTATTCTCAATCACACTGAAATATTGCGTGTGGGTGTTCAGTTTTGTATTTGAAATGCGTTGCATGTTTCAAACCCTAAGCCTCTTCAAGACTCCTCAATTCTGATCTCTAAAGCTTGCCAGGGACAAGAGTGACTCTGGGAGCCAACAAGTCCATAGAAAGTCACTTCATCTAAGGCCGAGAAAGGTTCAGCGTTAATAAGGCTTTTACTTTTCAGTTAAAAGCCTGGTCATTTCCACTCAGTGTCTGCCAGTGAGCTCCTACTGCCCTGTGTCCCTGCTTGCTGCAGCTCTGCCCTCTTGGTGACCACTCCTGCTCAGCGGCCTTATTTTTCCAGCTGACTCTGGCTTGCACTTGTCCCACTTCTTTTCATCACTCTGCTTGGTAACCTGCAAGCCATTGATCCCTCTCTCCCACAGCTAATCAAGGGCCCAGCAGAGGCCGGACTCTGGCACAGGCCACCTTCTGTAAGCACAGAGCTTGACACTTTTATATTTAAAATTGTTGCCAGGAAACTCTGATGGAGCCATTCACAAACGCAGCTGATGGCAGGGGAAATGTCATTTTTCTATAAATGCTTTCTAACCTTGGGTAGACTCGCCCCAGGGAGTCTTTTGCTCTCAGGATTTTTACCTCAGATGAACATTTATGGCTTTCAAGGCATCACTCCTGGATCTACTCTTCTGTCATTGTGTCTTTGCATGGCTGAATGAATAAAAAGGACTCAACGTTTAGCAAGCAAAAATAAATCCTTAAACTAGAGAGGTGAGTTGAAAAAAAAAAACTATAAAACTGTTCAGAGATTGCAATGGCTTCTTCAAGTCTCTGAAGCAAAAGCATATCAGATTCCTTGGGATAGCTAAGAGCAGGGATGTTTCAAACAAGGGGTCTAGGGTGTTAACTGCCATGTGGTTGCTATGGTACCCTCCAAGGATGCTGCAAACTAGACCTGTTTATAGAAACATAATAGTGTAGCTAGTTTGGTTTATAATACAGGAGCTATACCGTATCCTGAAATTGACCCACATTTTACGTTAAATCCTCAGCTTTTCTGGCTATTAGACAAACACTGTCTTTGGAAGTCAGAATAATGGTCATCTCCAAAGTCATTCAACTGTTACTAGATTTTCTAAGAGCAGATTAGAATACTGGCTAGATTATGCTATCTTCATAAACATCATTTTTTATTTTTAAAAATTTTTTATTTATTTTATATACCAACCACAGATACCCCTCTAATCACTCCTTGCCCCCTCTCCCTGCCACCTGCCTTCCCCTCTGAACCCCCCATCCCTTTCTCTAAAAGTATAAGTTCTCCCATGGAGAGACAGCAAAGCTTGGTACATTCAGTTGAGGTAGGACCAAGCCCCTGCATCAAGGATGAGTAAGGTGTCCATCCAGAGGTAATGGGCTCCAGAAAGCCAGCTCATGCACTAGGGATAGGTCCTGATCCCACTGCCAGGGGCCCCTCAAACAGACCAAGCTACACAATTGTCTCCCTTATGTAGAAGGTCTAGTCCGGTGCCGTGCAGGTTCCACAGCTCTTGGTCTAAAGTTCATGAGTTCCTATGAGCTTGGTTCAGTTGTCTCCAAAGATTTTCCCATCATGATCTTGACTCCCCCTTGCTCATATAGTTCCTCTTCCCTCTCTTCAACTGGGCTCCCAGGGCTCAGTCTGGTGCTCGGTTGTGGATCTCTGCCTCTGCTTCCATCAGTAACTGGATAAAGGCTCTATGATGACAGTTAGGGTAGTCACCAATCTGATTACTGGGGTAGGCCGGTTCAGGCACCCTCTCCACTATTGCTAGCAGTCTAAGCTGGGGTCATCCTTGTGGATTACTGGGAATCCCCCTAGCACCATGTTTCTCTCCTCCCCATCATGTCACCCTTTATCAAAATATCTCTTTCATTGCTCTCCCACTCTGTCCCTCCCCCAGCTCGACCATCCCATTCCTTAATGTTCTCATCCCCCATCCCCTCCCCTCTATTGCCTTCTCTCATCTCCAGTTTACTCATGGAGATCACCTCTGTTTCCCCTTCCCAAGGTGATCCATGTGTACCTCTTAGGGTCCTCCTTGTTTCCTAGCTTCTCTGGAACTGTGGATTGTAGTCTGGTTATCCTTTGCTTTACATCTAGTATCCACTTATGAGTGGGTACATACCATGTTTGTGTTTCTGAGTCTGGGTTACCTCACTCAGGATAATTTTTCTAGTTCCATACATTTGCCTGCAAATTTCATCATGTCATTTTTTTTTTACAGCTGAGTAATACTTCATTGTGTAAATGTACTATATTTTTTATCCATTCTTCAGTTGAGGGGCAGCTATATTCTTTCCAGGTTCTGCTATTAAAAATAATGCTGCTATGAACATAGTTGAGAAAATGTCCTTATGGTATGATTGAACATCCCTTGGGTATATGTCCAAGAATGGTATTCTTGGGTCTTGAGGTAGATTGATTCCCATTTTTCTGAGAAACCACTATACTGATTTCCAAAGTGGTTGTACAAGTTTGCATTCCCACCAACAGTGGGGGAGAGTTCCCCTTGTTCCACATCCTCTCCAACATAAGCTGTCTTCAGTGTTTTTGATCTTAGCCATTCAGACAGGTATAATAAGATGGTATCTCAGAGTTGATTTGATTTGCATTTCCCTGATGAGTAAGAATATTGAGCAATTCCTTAAATGTTTTTTGGCCATTTGAGAATCTTCTTTTGAGAATCCTCTGTTTAGCTCTATAGCCCATTTTTTAATTGGATCATTTGGTATTTTGCTGTCTAGTTTCTTAAATTCTTTATATATTTTAGAGATCAATTCTCTGTCAGATGTGGGGTTAGTGAAAATCTTTTCCCATTCTTTAAGCTGTCATTTTGTCTTATTTACTGTGTCCTTTACCTTATAGAAGCTTCTCAGTTTCAGGAGGTCCCATTTATTAATTGTTGCTCTCAGTGTCTGTGCTACTGGTATTATATTTAGGAAGTAGTCTCCTGTGTCAATGCATTCTAGGCTAATTCCTACTTTCTCCTCTATCAGGTTCACTGTAACTAGATTTATGTTGAGGTCTTTGATCCACTTGGATTTGATCCATGACAATAGATCAGTCTGTCATCTTCTACATGAATTATCTATGCCTTTGAGCTGGTATTCTTCTCCTTCTATTCCTATTATTCTTAGGTTTGCTCTTTTCCCATTGTCTCAGATTCCTGCACGTTTTGTGATATGACTTTGTTGGCTTTAATGTTTTCTTTGACCGACGAATTGATTTCAATGCCAGAGATTCTCTCTTTCATCTCTTGCATCCTGTTGGTTATGCTTGCATCTCTAGTTCCTGTTCATTTACTCAGATTTTCCATTTCCAGCATTCCCTTGGCTTTTGTATTCTTTATTGCCTCTATTTCAGTTTTCAAGTCTTTAAACTGTTTCCTTCACCTGTTTGATTGCGTTTTCTTGACTTTCTTTAAGGAATTTATTGATTTCATCTAATTTTTGTTTGTCTTTTCCTTGATTTATTTAAGGAAAATTTTCATTTCCTCTTTAAAGGCCTTTATTATCTTCATAAAGTCATTTTTAAAGTAATTTTATTCTGCTTCTTCTGTTGGGATGCTCAGGTCTTGCTATAGTAGAACCGCTAGGTTCTGATGGTGCCATAATGTTTTTTATGTTGTTGAATGTGTTCTTGCACTGGCGTCTCCCCATCTCTTCCTCTAATCGACGCAAATGATGTCTGTGTCTCAGGGAGCCACTCTTAGTCGAATCGGCACTGGCAGTGTTTGTGTCTCAGGAAGCTGCTGGGGTCTTAGGTGGATTGGGTGAGTTTGGGAGACAAGAGTGGGCTTGTAGATTACAGGATCCAGTGGGGAATGGTGGTGGGAAGGCCTGCCCTCAAGATTCTTGCCTGCTGGTCTGCAACTGGTGCTGCAATGGGTGGGGGTATGGGGACACGGGTTGTGGCCCTGAGCCGAAGGCCTAGAGGCTAGGGTGATTGGTTAGGAGAAGGATAACTCATTTCTTGGTCCAATCGGAGCTGGCAGAGTCTGTGTCTCAGGGAGCAGCTGTGGTTTGAATGGATAGTTGGGTTTGGGGAAGAATTGGAGCTTGTAAGTTACAGGGTCCGATGAGGCGTATTGGTAGTCTGACCTGCCTGTGGGAGTCTTGCCTACTGGCCTGCAACTGGGGCATGTTATGGTTTCCCAGGTCACCGAAGCTCTCAGTTCAGCTACCTGCAGCAGCAGTTGCCACACAGCACACAAAACTACTCTTGGTAAACATCTTAATACACCTTATACACTGACCAAAAGAGCTCATCTTTTAAAAGAGTCTTTACAGTCTGTACTTGAACCCCTAAAGCCTTCAGATGTACACATTTTCCTGACTTTTATTTGATTCTGGTTTTCTGAATTCCAACCTACTCCAGCTTTCCCCCTTCCAATGTCTTACTTTGTTTCTCCTTGATACAAATCAATACTTTCACTTATATGTGTCTTTAAATTATCCCCCAAATCTTCAGTCTGTATGCTTGATTCTTAACCTACTTAACTTGGTCCTGGGAAGTGTCCTTCAAGTTGCCTGAGGGATGAACTCAGACCTTATAAGTAGTAATCTGTGTAGGTGAGGGAATACACAAAGTTGTTGCTTATGTATAAACCAGCATGGTTTCCTTAGCAGAAATATTTACAATGGTTCATGGTTTTAATTATAAATAGTCCTGGGTAGGTTTCAGAGACCTCAACACTAGCATGATGGGGTCAATGCTTTGAAATTAAGGGCATGTGAGAGGGATGAAGGTTTGGGGACTTCATTTTTAGAAAGAAGAAATAAACTAAACAGTGAGACTAGGGTTTAGAATTTGTATTGATTCATAAACTCTCTTTGTTGAATTCCAAGAGAGGCCTGGCTCTTACTTACGATGTGTCGGTACATCCTTCTTCTCTTTACCTTCAGTTTCTAGAAACATACAGCATGGTTGGAAATTAATCTGCAACAGAGAATAACTATGGAAGATTCCTTCATGTGTAAACTGTTGACATAAAATATATCTTCAGGCAACTGATTAGCTATTTTGTATTCATTAGGTCCTGATTTTGTAACATTCAACCTGGACAGAAGGACACCTCTGTGTGACCAGACCCATGGCCCTCCTTTCTCTATAACTCCCTTGACAAGATCTAAGTCATGACCAGGATTAGAGTAGAATTCATCACATGTGTTACTAGGGACACACGAAAGTGACCTTCAGGAAGTAATGTTACTGAAATTTCTTTGCTCAATTTTATTTCAGATAATACCTGCAGAAGAAAAGAAGCAGGATATTTAGAATCATGACAAAACAGTTTGAGGTGTTGAATCCTACCTCTCATCACAAGATAAGCAAAAGCATTCACTGGACCCTAGATGTCTGGATAGCACTGGTAACTAACCAAAAAAGAAATAGATTATATTATATTTAGGAGTCATTCTGCAACAATATTTTATTTTAACTATCTCCCTAGAGTCTCTGTCTCCAAACAAAGTTACTTAGAGATTAAGGTTTCAACAACCAGATTTTTGGGACATAAACATGACTTTTATGGAAAATAAGATCTTGGGCCTTCCTTCCAAAGTAGATGGTGAGTTGTTTTAGACATGTTTGAACCCGAAGAAGCCCAGTTCAGCCAGTGATCAAGACCCTCCCTAGCTAGGAGCTTAAAGAGTATGGCTTGCAACTTGCTTCAAGTGAGGAAGAAAACCCACAATGCACTTCACCAGCATAAATTCTGATCAGTGAGGGCTCCAAGATGCTGAAGGGAGGACCGGCTTCTGAATTTGAAAAGCCTCTCGCTGATTCAGCAAGTTTCTGCAACACCAGGAGCAGCTCTTGGTGGTTACAGCCAAAGTAAGGAGATTGTCTAGGTAAATGCTGTCGGTAGAAGCATCCACTTACTGCCTCGTTGTCTCACATTTGTCCAGAGAGGCTGAGGCAGGAGGATTGCAAGTGCAAGGCCAGTTTGGATTACTCTTCAATGATCCAGTCCTCTCCTGATCCCACACCTCCCCCAAAGCAAGTAATGAATGAAGGAGCAAATTGCCTATTTCAGAGCCTAGGTACTCCCTGATTGGCTGATCTCCTGCGGGGTAGTGAAATCTTTTTTCCTCCTCTTCAGAGCAGGGGTGGGGTGTGGTGGAGCTGAGACTCACTCCAGGAACTGAGCCAAGGTCTTGATCCTCAGCACTGCTCACTTGTCGCAAGCTCTGAGTGATGAGACTAACCAGAGAGTATTTCCACCCACCTAGCTCTGAGTATTTCCCTCCTTTCAAAGGAAGAAACCTGTCTGGGTCAGTTTCCCTAGGAAAACATGTCCCTCAGAATTGGCAGATCATTCTTGTAGACTTACTTTGTATTAAACAGCTCCCAAATCCCTTAATTATTCAAAAATGAGTAACAATCTGAATTTGAATATTTATAACCTGACTTATACTTTAAAGCCTTCTTTCTAGAAGAGTCAGCACCCATCACGTGGACTGCATGCTTCTCTCCTTTGTCCCAAGTGTAGATCGAAGCCCTGTAATATTGTAGCCATAGTGAGGACTGACTTCAGAAAGGAAAAACAACAAGAAAGGAAGAAATGAAGAGAAGAAGAAAGGGAGAAAGAAAGAAAAGAAAGTAAGCTTAAAGGTCACATGGACAGAGCCCTGGCTTAATAGCATTAATGCTGTCATAAGAGGGGTCACAAACAGTTCCCCCATGCACCAAGGAAAGACACATGAGTGCATATTGAAATGGTGACCTCCTGCACCTTCGTCTGGACTTCTAATCTTCAGAACAGAACTGAGTTTTTTTTTTTTAAACTGTTCAGCTTTTCTTTTCTTTATTTATTTTATATATTTCTTTATTTATTAGGAGATTTTTTTATTTATTTTACATACCAATCACAGATTCCCCTGTCTTCCCTCCTCCCGACCCCAGCCTTCCTCCCCAACCCAACCTCCATTCCCACCTCCTCTAAGGCAAGGGAGTCAGCCCAGCCTGGTACATTCAGTTGGGGCAAGTCCAAGCCCCTCCTCCCTGTACCAAGGCTGTGCAAAGTATCTCAGCATATGCACTAGGCTACAAAAAGCCGGCTCTTGCCCTAGGGACAAGTCCCAATCCCATTGCCTGGGGGCCCTCTAAACAGTTCAAGCTAACCCCTCATCCAGCGACTGATGGAAGCAGATGCAGAGACCCACTACCAGGTCCCAGGTGGAGCTCCAGGAGTCCAGTCGACGAGAGACAGGAGGGATTCTATGAGCAAGAGATATCGAGACCATGATTGGAAAAAGTATAGAGACAACTAGCCAAACTAGTGGAAACACATGAACTGTGGACCAATAGCTGAGGAGCTCCCCTGGTACTGGACTAGGCCCTCTGGATAAGCAAAACTGAGTTTCTATTGGTTGGTCCTCCCAGTCTGTGGCATTGTGTTATAACAGACCAGGTATACAAATATACCCATCTCTGTGTGACCTTGGAAGGCGTGAAGTCCTTTTCTTCTTATTTCTTCTGCTAATTGTCGGACGTGGTCCTTTCATTGAAATGCAGCAGTTAGATCGGCACATGCTGTTTCTTGCATGACCTCACCCAAGAGAAACAGACTTACTAAGACTCCTGAACCTGAGGCAGCTTTCCAGAGTCTGTTACCCATATGTATCCTATTTACTGATCTTTTGATCAGTGTTAATGCAAACACACCTCAATTTTTCATTCATATATAAGTTCCCAGAGTTTAAGGTCCCAGGATGCTTAAAAAGGAAGGGACCACACTTCCTTCATTGACTATCTGCTTTGTTCTGGGCTTTGTGCTTGAACTTTCTTCGTGTGCATTGCCCTTTAACTGTCTCCATTGTGCTATGCTACAGATGTTAAGAGCAGTGATTCTCAACCTGTGGGTCATGACCTCCACGGGGGTCTGATACCAGCTATTTATATAATGATTCACACCCTAGCAAAATCACAAGTATTAAGTAGCAATGAAATAATCTTATGGTTGGGGGTCACCACAGCATGAGGAACTGTGTTAAAGGGCCGCAGCCTTAGGAAGGTTGAGAACCACGGCTTTAGAGGGTAAGAAAAGCAACTCACACTTTTCATGTTCTTCCTGCACTTCCTGTCTTTTCAGCTTGATCTCTCTCAAACCCTGACTCAATTTTTGTCAGTGGTAATAATTGTCCTGTGACTTGAGGAATTTTATTGTCCCCCATGTCCTCCATTTATACACTACTCTTCTTAGGAGGACTTGGCGTCCTGTCCTTCAAAATAAGCACCGTGTTGAATAGGCTTCCTCACTGTTGCTCTTTCCTCCTTTTGCCGTGGTTGGCTTTCTAAACCCCATGGAAAGATAAATCTGCTCACTGAGTACTCCATCACATCACCCACACCAGTAAATGTGATTGCCCTGCAACGGATTCATGACTATTCACCTCAAGGGAGCAGCCGGTTAGCATCACCAAGCAAGATTCTGCACTTACTTTGGTCCATCCACTTTCCCATTGCTCTAATTAATAGTTTCCTCCCCAGATCCCTAAAATACCTCTACAGTTCTCAAATTAATTATGTCACTAAGAAAACAAATACAATATAACATACTTACTTAGTCACATTCGGACTCCTACCTAGCTATACGCTCGCATAACTTACCTACAAGAGTGGTTATAAACAGCCACAGCCTTCTCTTTGTCTGATATTGCATTCCTTTTCTCTTCCTGTGCTGAAATTGCAAACATTGTTCGCTCTGACTTCTACCTTGATGTCTACAATCTCTGCCAAAGCATCTCCCCAGCAGACTAACATGCTGTGGTCTCTCCCACTTGGAATATCTTGTCTTGTATTCAAGTCTACCACCGGAGAGAAAGTGCCTGAGAAACAAAGCCTCGGGTCGTCCTCTGACCTCCGCATACTCTTGCATGCACCCACTCACACAGACATTAGAACCATAGAGACACAGTCACCTTTACTCTCTTCTGAATTTTCACAAGCCCACATTACTTACTCAAAACATCGTCACGTAAGCTGTCTCATGTCGATGAGCACAGAATAACAAAAGTACGTGTGATACTGTTTTAGCAAACTTCAAACCCTTTCTTTGAGCATTTACAGTACAACCCTTTAAAGTTACCTCCAGTTATTTTCATCTCATCTCACCTCAAAGCCTTTTCAATATTCAAATGATTTCCCTAAAACCTCACTTGTCGAGGTCAACAACAAAGTTATATTGAGAACAGGTACTTGCTGCATGAATCAATAAAATAAATACTGAGTATATGGCGGTAAATGGATCTAGACAAGATTGCCTATGTCACAGCTTTTCTGGAGGCTCGGCATGGTTAATGTCAGCAATTATTCTCACTTACACATCACCAATGAGAAGAGCAAAGACGCTTCTATTTTCCTCAGCAGAAGGAAGAAACCTAAAAATAAAACCAAATTTCTAGGAAGCTAATCACGCCACCGGTTTTTCACCCACCACATTAATGAGTCTATTGATGTGCTAGCAACCTCATTATTAATTTCTGACAACTTTCAAAATGATCTTAACCATGGGAAAAAAATGATTTGTAGATTAGCGTTCAAAGAGATGAATCAATGTGAATCACCATGATACAGACTTTTTCTAAAAAAGCCTTCTGCTGGGGTAGCTGGAGGGCAGAAAGCTGTAGTACCACCTGGGAATATGATTCCTTTGGCTACCCAATACCCAAGGCCATTTCCTCCATAACCTTCCTCCTGAGAATGCTAATACGACACATATTGATATCAGAAATAGGAATAGATTGTAAGCTGTTATAAGTTTTATTTTTTAAGAACTATAGGTAACCATGAAATGACTACTTAGATTAAGTTGTCTTCAAATGCTTTTAGGGGTTGGGATGTGGTATAGTGATAGTGTGTTTGCCCCCTTTTCCTGGGCTTGATTCCCAGAACTGCAGGCAAAAAGGTTTTTACGTTTGTTAAAGTAATGTTACATATATTTTTTGTTATTCAATACTCACTCACATAAGAGAATTAAGGTGAAAATACTATGGTTAAGTAATATAGGGTTAGCTGTTAAATTCTGTTGGATTGTCGGAAGACATCCCCCAGCACTCCTTAGGTCTACAGAAGAATGTGGAGATGACTTTATGTGTGCACATGTGTACAGGTGTGTGATGATCATGTGTGTTTGGGTGGATGGACGCACATGTATGTGGAGGTCAGAGGACAAACTCAGGTGTCATTTCTTGGGCACTTTCTACCTTCTGTTGGACACAGAGTTTCTCATTGGTCCAGAACTTTCCTAAGTGGGCTAGACTAGGTAGCCATGGAGTTTATAGGTATCAGCTCTCTACTTCACTGTGGCTTTGAATATAAGCCTGTGTTACAGTGCTGGCTTCTTACTTGGGCTCTGGGCATCCCGACTCAGTTCCCTAGAAGGGAGATAAGTGCTTTATCAACTGGGCCATCTTCCCAGCCCTACAGATGATTTTTATCAAGCTGTTTAAGTTGACTCACATACTCCGGATCAACAGATACAATCTTCCACACACCTTCTCTCCTCTAGGAATGGTGCACTGCTAGGCATTGGTCAGGATCGGCAAATCCAGAGGATCAGAACCAAGTACCATTCTTGTCTGCTGGAGCTGTCAGTTTCATCCTTGAAAAGGCTTATAAGGTGAAGACATTTGATATTTGCAAAACTGTGAATCTTCACAAAGATCGTAACTGTCCGTAAATGAAAACCATCCCCGCCATTTTCAGCTCTTTTTATTGGTGGGTTTCTTTAGAAAAGTGCCTTTGGATAGATAATTGTAATTAACTGGGACTGAATAAAAAGAATTCTGAGCCATGTGAGTTGGGTTGTAGGGGAGGATGGTAAATCTTGCTTTCCCATTCTCTTAGCGTTTGTGCGTCCTTGGACATGTCTTAGATCATGAGCTCCATCTGCCAATCAAATCTAATATTAACTTTTTTGTTATGCTTAGTAACAATTTGCCAAAGGCTCAAAGAATTTTTAAGCAGAAAGCCGAGGCCCAGGATGGTCCCAAGGACATTGTACACGGCTAAGAATGTTTCAAGGATGTATAAGTCCATCCAGATCATAGATTCAAATGTCAAGACAAGGACTTCTCTTAGACATTCCCATGAAGAAGCAAAACAGATTATCTTAGTCTGGTTCCATCCCTTCCTTGGTGGAGCACAATCACCATCATGACCAAGGAATCAGCATGTTCCACACTCCCCAGGTACTTCTAACCATATAGTACAGTTGGAGAGCCAGTGCTCTCTCATAAATTAAAGCTAGGCAAAGGCATTTTCCTCTACTAGTCCTCAAGCTTTACTTGTTCTTACTTTTATTTTTAATTATGTGTGTGTGTGTGTGTGTGTGTGTGTGTGTGTGTGCGCGCGTGCGCGCGCGCATGGGTATGTGCACTGAGTACCAGAAGAGGGCACCAGATTCCCTGGAACTGGAGTTACCAGGAGTTATGTGCTGTCTGATGAGGATGAGGAGAACCAAATTCAGGTCCTCTGCAAGAGGAGTATACGCTGTCAACAGCTGAGCCACCTCTTCAGCCCCATCAGTCTCTAAGCTGTACTAGCAAGCAGTGGACTCTGGCCTCTAAATACTAATTGATGAAGAAGCAAGCAGCCTTCATGACCTACTGCCTGCTTTAAGATAACTATCGGATAGATGAAAATGCACAAGATGTTTGAAAGCTGGTGGGTGTTGACCTGTTCATTTGAATGCTTTGTTTAAACCCCTTTGTTTCCTCACAAGTATTTAGCATGCTTTGTCTTAACAACTCCTCAAGATTGCTCTATTTTTTATGCAACTAATGTTTTGCCTGTTGATTGTCTGGTGTGAATTATACATCAATTAATGGGAGAAAGAGGTAACAGAAAAGAGTTCTTTTCACTAACAATTGGTTGTGTTGGAAAAATAGCACATTTATTTAAGTGGAAAAATATTTTCATCTAGTGGTTGCAATTTTTATTATTTTTCACAGTAAATCTTGTATTATTTTCCTCAGAGGATTCAAATCCTCCAGAGCTTTTAAGAATGGTTGTATTTTATGCAGAACTGGCATAATGAATACAAGACAGAACTCTTCCTTTATGCTTTTAAAACTTCCTATCCAATTTTATTAAGTATTTTTAAAAATAAAGACACAATTTTTTTTTAAAAAAAAGGAGAATTTAAAAACATGAATTAGGGATTATCATACTTATATTTAAAGAGTTAAAATTGAGTTGCAACTGAAAACAAAAAACATAAAAGTATTCATGTCAAGAGCACAAATAAGCCTTGTGAATGTTATGAACCTTTTTCTTAGTTTTCTATGTTAGTGACCATGCCACATGCAAATAAAGGCAATTTGACCTTTTTATTAATAGTCGTCATGCCTTTGAGTCTCTCTTCTGTGCTTTATATTATTTACCTGTTTGCTTGTGGATCGTTTATCTTTTGATAATAAAGGATGGCTTTGCTGGACATAGTAATCTTGCTTGCAGTTATTTTCTTTCAGAGCCGGAAATACATCAGGTCAGTGGTTCTGATAGGCTTGCTCGTGGAAGCAACCTGGCATTTAGTTTTCTTTTGCTGTTGCTGAGTTCTATACTCTTTTGCACTCTAACCATAATATAAGGTGGAGTTGTTTTATCTGAGTGCCCACTTCTTTTACCAAATTTTGGGAGTTTCTGCTAGCATTTTATTGAATAAGCCTTCTACACTGCTAGTCTGTATCTCGGTTTCATCTTCTAGACCACACATTCGTGTGTTGATCTCTTGTTTTGAGCCCAGAGGTCTTGGATATTGTGGTTGCTGCCTTCCTCTCCTCTGTGGTCTGAATGCAGTAAATCCTCGCCCTGTCTTCAGGACCCGGTCTTTCTTCCACCTGCTGTAGTCCATTGGTGACACTTGCCATTGAGATTTTACTGTATTTATTGCATTTTTCTCTTCCAAAGTTTCCATTTGGTGTTGCTTCGAAATCTGGTCTTTTTGCTGCATTTCTCATCCAGGTTGTTGACTTTCTCACCCAGGTTTTGAATTGACTCCTTTGCTTGACTCATCTCTGAGGTCACTGATGATTTCAGAAACTAGAGTCTTTGGTATTTCAATCACATCAATGTGTTTTGATTCAAATGTCGTGGAGTTGGAGATTTTGTGAGGAGTCTTATTGTCTTTTTTTTTTTTTTAAATATATCTTGAGTTTCTGCCTTGCAATTTATGCCTCTCTTAGGACAGCTATTCCTCCTGGTTTCATCTGGGAGTTGTCTTGGTGTGCAGCCTTCTCTTGATGGCTCTCTCTGCTCAAAGGAGAGAAGATAACCTGTTATAAAAGCATGTATCCAAAACAACCTAAATCTGTAAATATAGTGAAAGTTAATGAAAACTGCATATGATATCATCCACACCATAGAAAAGAAAATGGAAAAAAAAATTACATAAACTATGAAGCTAAAAACTCATATAGAACCAGGTGTGATTTTATACAACTTTAATCCCAGTACTCTGGAGGCAGGAGCAGGCTGATCTTTCCAAGCTCAGGGCCATTTTGATCAATGTAGTGAGTCCCAGGATGTGCAACAGGTCAGAGGGAAGCCCAATAATAGATCTTGTTCCTGGGTTGAAATTAAACTTAACTGTCTCACCGAGGAAGACACAATAAGGTGTGGCCAACAGGTGTCCTGAGCTCCCTTATGGCCCCACAAACACACAGACTAGCCCAAGACAACGTCAGGAACTGACCTCAGGGTGATATATGAAGGAGCTTCTCTCGGCAGCAGCTCATAAGTCTTATTTTGGGGTTTTCATTGAAATAGCTATTCTGTTTAGCTCTGCTTTGGAAATGTTTTCTGAATTCTGTAAAGAAAAGAATCAAAGAGAAAGGGGACACTAAGTACAAAAATATATAGTTATGAAATATACTTTTGATAGAATAGTTAAGACAAAAATGCTTTTCTATATTAGAAGATATTTCATACGGTAGAACAAGATTTTTGTGCAAAATAAAGATTGTCTAAAGTAGGAAAACAGAGAAAGTCAAAACTGAGGTTAAAGTTTGTTGTACATTTATATAAAGATAAAAGTTAAAGAAAAAGGCCTGAGTGTCACCAAGCTGACTGAAATGAAAGGTTAATTAAACTTCTTAAGGTCAAAATGAAGTATGTTAATATAGAACTGGAGCCTAATTCTCCATTTATAACAATAAATTGTCTTAAAATGTTGACTTTTAGTAACATATACAGAAAATCTGGCTTAGAGAAAAAGGATTTTGCATCTTATCTCTTCACTAAATGAATTTCTTCTTTGTAAACTTTCTTTTTATTTATTCTTTGGGTCTTTGACATCATGTATCTTGATCCCATTCATTTTCCTGTTCCTTCATATCTGCCCTCTGCCTTCGCAATGCCCTCCTCCACCCAGATAAAATAAAATTTAAAAGAAAAACACCATTGATGTTGGGTTCTCACTGGGACTCTTCTTGGATATCCTGTTGTGGCCCTGTGCTGTGGAGAGCCTGCAGCCTGCAGCATTGGGTCTGCAGGACTGGCCCTTTCATGTGCTCCTGCAGATCACGGATCGGGTGGGTGTTAGGGTGCGCCAACACATAACCCTGGTTCTGGGCCTGGGTAGTTGCAGGGTTGGTCAGCCTGCCAGCTCTTCCCTGACTTCACCACCAGGGTGAGCTCTCTAGCATCACCTCTTTGCAGCAAAGGGCACAAGGAGTGGGGCCAGGTCTCCCGTTTTCATGCCCTCAGGGTCGGCTCTCCCACATCTGGATCATCAGAGCCACCTCTACTGTGCTGCCCAGGCCAGGCGAGGTGGGAGAGCTGTTCCCACTACCTATCTGTCATGCAGCTGCTTGGGCAAGGGAGAGATGTCCTCGTGCCCCTCGCTGCCTGTAACCAAGCCCTCTCCCTTACCAGCAGCATCACTCAGGAAAGTAGTTCTTGTTTCTCGCAGCACAGTAGAGCTGACCCTGTTGACGGAGGCGCGGGCGAGCTGGCCCTGAGGGTGAGAGAGTGAGACAGCTGTCCACACACTCCTCATCTGCCATGTGGTGGTAAAGGCGAGGGAACGATGCCCTCCCCCACCCTTGCCCCTGCCACCTTTGGTGGGCTAAGGAGCTGACCCTCCCCCTTACCCACTGCAGCACTTGGGATATTGAGACCTGCACCTTGACTGGGCAGAACAGCAGAGGGGACTCTATTGACAGGAGTGCAGGTGAACCCCCCAGAAAGTGAGTGCGTGAGATCTGGTCCTGCCCCTCATCTGCCATATGGTGCTATGAGCAGGGGAGAGATTACCTCCCCTACATCTATGGCGGGTGGGAGAGCTGTCCCTGCCCCTCACTAGCTGAGTGAATTCCTTAAAACTTGGTGACTAGGTTTTCTCCAAATGCTGTTTACAAGTTTCCCATTGGCCTAAGAACTTGACCTGATAGAAGCCACCCTCTCAGCAGTGACAGGAGTCTATTAAACTACTGTCCCTCCTTGTGACATCTCTGCTAAATTACACAGTAATTGTGAAACTTACCTTAGTGATAACATTGTGCCTCTAATATTCTAGGTTGAAATGAATGAAAAAGAACTAACACCAAGTAATGTTTTAAATTACACACACACACACACACACACACACACACACACACCCCATACACCACACACCACACACTTCCTTCATCTTGGAATGGAAAGACTCTATGAGGTATTTCCAACCACCTTAAATTCTATACTATTTTTCAAAAATGAACTCTTAGATTCATATTTCTCACTTCAGTCTTGTTCCATCTATTTCTGAGGACACACCCATGTGTACTCCAGAAAAGCGGGGTGAGTCCCATCTTTAACTACAAAGACAACTGAGTATGTCAATGAACCAAACTAAAAAACACTCTGATGATATTTCTCCTAAATCATTCTCTTGAATAATTCATTTCTTTAATACTTTTACCTTTAGATATTTTAAAAATTGAGGTATTCAGAATTTTCCTTAGGATATTTCAATAAGTGGTAAAAAAAATAATGCTGATCTTAGCTTCAGTGACATTACTAATGAGAATGATGATATTTCTACTATGGACCATCTCCAAGTGACATATGTGTTGCCCTCATACACCCTCAGTGTTGACCATCTTCTTCAAGATTTATTGTAGTATTTCTATATATTATTAACTTTTTCTCTCCCTTTTCAGATGGACCAATAAGTGTTGGAAGGCCACAGGACATGCCATGTCAGCTCCTATGCACCTGCCAAGGCAGCTTGAGGTAGAGATTTTCATTAAAACCAGGGTAGCCACATCATTCATTGGAGATACAAATGGGAGAGAACTCTTTCATCTCTCAAATGAATCATATGAAAGAAATACACTGTTTTCTCTAAAACCTTACCACTAATACTATAAATTACTCAATAACCCTAGAAAAGCAATTCAAACCTAAAAGTTTAATTATGAATTCCATAATTAAAAGAAGTTAAACATAAGTTAAAAGAAGCTTGATTTGTCCAGAAGCGTGGATAATGTTCTAGCTTCATTCTGTTGCTGTGATAAAACACTCAGACGAAAAGCAACTTGGGAAGAGAAAGATTTGTTTGGCTCATATCTCTGGGTCACAAGCCATCATTGAGGGAAGTTGGGGCATGAAGCAAGGCAGAGACCATGAAGGACTGCTGTTTGCTGGTTTGTTCTCTACCCCACTCACAGGCTCAAGTTCAGGTAGCTTTCCTACACAGCCCTTCCTCACCAACCTAGTGATGGTTCACTCACAGGGGGCAGGGCTCTTCTGCATCAATCAACAATCAGGACAATCCTCCACAGACCTGGCTACAGACCAATCTGGTCTGTTCAGTCTCTCAACTGAGATGTCTTTCTCAGAATGTTCTAAGTTGTATTGTGCTAACAGCTGACGTTAACTAACCTTGGTTGTTTTAATTATCCAAAGAATAATGTTGTGTGCTTAGATGAACATATTCTATAGTGGTCCTTGATACTCGGGCTCTCTATCAACACCATAGATATGCCCCATAATGGGATTCAAAGCTGCAGTTCCTATAGGCTATCTTTGTAGTCATAAACAGCATGTTTGATAAATGTGTATATGTATGTTTGCTTGTGCATGTACATGTGTATGTGTTCATGTGGAGTCAAGAGGATGATTCAGGAGTTGTCTTCATGTATATTTTGAGACAAGATCACTCACTGTACCTAAAATTGACTTGTAGGTGGAGTTTCTCTCTATGTAGGCAGCCACTTCCCAAATAAACACTCAGAGGCTTAATATTAATTATAAATGCTCATCCAATAGCTCAGGCTTACTGCTAACTAGCTCTTACAACTTAAATTAACCCATTTCTATTAATCTATGTGTTGCCTCAAAGCTTGTGGGTTTTACCTCTCTTGCACATCCTGCTTCCTCTCCATCTGGCTGGTAACTCCTCTGACTCCACCCTCTTCTTCCCATCATTCTCTCTGTCCCTAAAACTTTGCCTAGTTATCAGCCAATCAGTTTTTCATTAACAATGAGAGCAA
This sequence comes from Peromyscus leucopus, assembly GCF_004664715.2. Taxonomy (NCBI): domain Eukaryota; kingdom Metazoa; phylum Chordata; class Mammalia; order Rodentia; family Cricetidae; genus Peromyscus; species Peromyscus leucopus. The sequence goes on along the minus strand of NC_051077.1, from coordinate 29,799,796 downwards.
TGCATATTTACAGTGTACAAAGATTGTTCCAAAGCATTGACTAATTCAGCTAGACCAGCTGACTAGCAAGTCCTGTGGATTTTTCTTGTACCCAACTCCCCAGAGCTGGAATTACAAGTACAGCCACCCGGCCCATATGTTTTTTCTTAAATGAAGATTTGGTGGGAGGATCAAGCTTAGGGCCCTATGTTTGTGTGATAGGCATTTTACCAACAGAACCATCTCTAGCATGTTTTAGATAGGGTCTAGGGAAGACTAGTTATCTCTATGTAGACTGCACCAGAAGTAGAATTCCCAAGGAACCCTCTGTTCTTTATGATAACCCCAGCTGCTGCTGTGAGGACCAGCCTTCAGCAGATCACGAATTGAGGCGGAGCCACAGAGTCGGCAAACTAATTACTCAATTTGACTTTTCTATTTGAAGGAGTAAAACTTAATTCTCTGGGGCCAGTGAAAAGGGGAAACACACACACACACACACACACACACACACACACACACACACACACACCCCTCTTTAGGGTCTTTCTATCATCTCCTTTATTTCTTTTCTTACCTCTATCCAGATGTATCCCTTCTGTATATTCTTAATTTTTTTTCTTACAGATTATATACCCCAGCAAAATCTTTCAAGCAGTAAAAATTACAATGTGGTGGCATTCTATTTTTTTAAGTGAATAATTACAATGAATATAAGTTAAAAAATAACATATTTCCTATATCCTTTACATAATTAAACATTTTACATATTATAGGAAGCAAATTATTCCCAAGAACCCAAATACATTCATGTCCAATCAACTTGATATAGATTAACAGAGTGTAAGCAATAAAGGTATTTTTTTTCTCAGCCATTTCTTTTACTGGCAAGCTGCATTTTTTTGGTTACAAAGGAAGAAAAAAAATCACATTATCATTTATCTTAAAGGGTAACCTTATAAAAAAAATCTTAAAAGAATCACAAATCTAAACTTTTTACATATGAAAATCAATCAGGCAGCTTCAATCATCAGGGTACATACCCATTTATCAATAGTTTTTTATATCAGGAATCTGAGAGCAGAAATGAGTACAAGGAATTAATCATTGCTTTTGATCACCAACCTATCCTAGCAAGAAAGGCCCATCAGCTGATAATAACTGGTCTGCCTTGTTCTTGTTTCTTGACCTCAATGAGTGCCTCACTCAACTATGTGCCTTTCTAAACTTGAAATTGTTCTCCAAGATTTTCTACCTCAAAGCCATTAACAAAAACAACTTAACCTCACCATAAGTCATTATTTAAAGCTTTGTTTTAGCTATGATGCACACTGAAACCCATGAATATATCTCCCAACATTAAGACTAAAAGAATTTGAGCTAGCCTAGCTTCTGGGACTCAGTTGTTTTCCTTAATCATTAACCTAAGCCACAGTCTATATGACTCCTTAAGAGAAACTCATAAGTCCGACCTGTGTGACACTTCCTTGGTCCTGTTTGCTACCCTTTGTAACCCCTGCTTTATCAGGGGAAGGGGCAACACTATATCCTACCTTTACTTATGTTAATTTTCTGATTTAACTAACCTCTATTATAATTCTTTACTGTATTTATTAAAAACCCTTGATCATCAAAATTCTATTTAAACTAACACTATTATTGTATGAAATCATTGCTTCAGTTAAACAGTAAAGCTTAAGACGAAATCATCTTCATAATTATCCACAGGTAGAAATGACCAGAAGAATGGGATATTTTCATGAAATAACCGCACTATGTTAGAGGCAGTGGGGGATCCCCCCCTACACCTATTCACACCATGCCAGATACCAGAGAAAAATGACAGTGGTAAACATGTAAAGGCACAGCAGTAGTAAGAGACATTCTGGAGCCAAAGCCCTTGGGGCCTTACCTATCCAAGATTCACCCATCGGTGCCTTGTATTTTGGTGGGCAGAGCTCCTGAAGCCAATGCCACCTGCTGCTCCTCTGACATGGCCTCCAGCACCCAACATTTTTTCTCTCATATTAGTCCCTAACAGGCTTTCTAAAATGACTCATCTAGGTTTGTCTAACTTTCACCCTTAGCTTTAGACCTTTTTGATATCCTCCTAGTTCCTATTAAATTTATACACAGTCATGGTTAAAATTAAAATGATTCAGGTGGGGCCAGTGAGATGGCTCAGTGGATGAAAGCACTTGGCATGCAAGCTTGTCAACTTGAGTTTAATCCCTGGCACCCATGGTGGATGAAGAGAATTATGGTCCAAAAGTTGTCCTCTGGCCTTCACATGTGTTGTGGCATGTGCATGTCAGGCTTCATACATATACCACACACATGCGCGCATGTGCACAAACATGCACACTAATAAATAAAAGTAATTTATAAGACAATCCAGACGTGGTGATACATGCCTGTAATCCCAGTATTTGGGAGGTAGAGACAGGAGGATCAAGAATTCCATGGGATCACATATCAGATATTCTGCATACCAGATGTTTATATTATAGTTTATAACAGTGTCAAAATTATAGTCATGAGGTAGCATCAAAACAGTTTTATGGTTGGAGGTCACCACAACACGAGGAACCGTATTAAAGGGTTGCAGCATTGGGACGCTTGAGAACCACTGTCTTGAGGCCATCAGTTGCTGGAGACCCACCAGCATTATCAAGAATATGGGCTTTTCTATGCTCAGCTGGCTATGTGCTGGGTTTGTTTCTGAGCCCTTTACTGAATTTCATCTGTCCATTTTTATACTAATATGCCCAGTGGCTTATTTTGTGTGTGTGTGTGTGTGTGTCTGTCTGTCTGTCTGTCTTTGTTGTGTTTTGTGTATTTACTCACATGGTGTCATTTTTTTTTCATATTTTCTGTGTGCTTGTTTGATTTTTTTTCCCCGTGAATCTTGATGATGAGTTGACTACCCCTGGATTTATGTGACTCACGATTACTAGGGGATAGACTGACTTTAGTAATACAAATAATGACTCAGCAACAATCCTGGTGTTGACATGCAGTAAAAGATGTTTGTATACTTCCCATATGTCCCCTGTAAGGCTCAGGATGGTGCTGAGGTACTGCTGGAGACAACATGGTATATAGATTCTTAGAGCATTCTCAATTGAGAAGGAAAAAGAACAGAGTGGAGAGATAAGGGGGAAACAGGAGTAGAGTATGAATGAGAAGGAAACTATACGGGTGAGAAGTCTGAAGGAAACAAGATCCTCTGAACACAGCGGGACTGCAGCTAAGAACTCACAGACTAAGGCAACATGCACATAGCACCACATGTGGTCCCAGCACTGAGAGGAGACGTGGACACAAGCCCTCATATCTAACCCAGAAGCTGTCTCCCATTGATAACCACTTGCAAATGAAAACTTAGTTTTCTCCAACAGAGTCTCACTCAGTATGCAAACCACTTTTAAGGGCATGCTCCGTGCCCAGCAGTACATGGCCAAAAGAAAACAAGGTCAATGATATCTTTGAAAGTCCCTTACCTCATAATGTTCTGTCAGGGACATTTTTTTTAACCTTTATAGGTCCTTTGCATATATATTATGGCTTCCAGTGTTGTGTTTTATAGATTTCCTGTGTGTTTCCTTGCTTTTTCTTTCTGGATCTTTTTCTTCTGTTTGTCTGTTTTGTCCTATTCTAGTTTATTCATTGTTGTTTTATCTTACTTTATTTTATGAACATTCTTTAGATGCCTGTTTGTCTTCTAAGGAGAGGCAGAAAGGGTGTGGATTCGGATGTGGAGGGTGTGGAGGGGAGGTGGGAAGGACCTGGGAAGATTTGGGAGAGGGGAAGCCGTAATCAAAATATAATATATGAAAAAAATCCATTTTCAACAAAAGGAATAAGTATGCTATTGGAACACAATTGAAGTATGGAGTTGTGCAAGGGGAATTATGAGTGCTTGTGAGAGAACTCCAAGAAAACCATAGTCTTGTGACCCCAGTTTCTTCAAAAATTTGGAATTGTTCTTGGACAATCCTTCCATGTCCCTCCCAGGTGTAACAGATAGGAAGGGTTTACTTCAGATTATTCATCACAGCTGGCTATTGTTATTTGTTTATATGCTTCTATGGGAAAAACATGTTTTTGCCACAGACAGCATGTCCTTGTGATTATATACAGCTTGAACTCATGAGAACTTTACTCAGGTGACTCTTCTTAACCCTCAGGGTATAAAGTGTCTGATGCTCTGAATAAAGTTGGCTACTGCATGAGACTTCAGTCCGTCTCATTTTTAGGCTCTGTTCTCCCAGGTTCCACCATCTCTAGAGCAGTAAACAATATGAAAAAAAAATGTAGAATAGATGTTGAAAAAGAGAAGATGCTTATAAACCTTCTTCAGGAAAGACATAAACTGAAACTGAACAACCAAATGGTTGAACTATTGAAGCAGAAATTAAAAAAGAATTAAATCAAATAGGAAAATATCATAACGTTAGTATTTCTTCTTGATTGAGATGAATGTGGTTTACCCTGATTTCTTAGATGGTTCTTTGTAGTGGACTCTGAAGGTGAAGAAGAAGCTGTACAAGGCTAAGTCACTTAAACACCTTAGATTAGGATTTCTCCCCACTGAGAGGAGTTTCTATGTTGAACTGTGTGTGTGTGTGTGTGTGTGTGTGTGTGTGTATGCATAATATGTACATATATACAAGATATATACATATATGCAATATATACACATATATGTGCAAGATATATATACAAGATATATAGATATATATTATATACAAGATACACCCATACACACACAGTTGTGTGTGTGTGTGTGTGTGTGTGTGTGTGTGTGTGTGTATGTGTGTGTGTGTGACTTTCCCAGGAGAAGATGGGATGGATAACAATATTATAAACAGATGGAAGGGCACAAACAAAAACCGAGTTAAGAAAGTCAAGTTCAGCTTTTTTATATATATACCAGAAAGAAAAAGGAAGAAAATCAAAATATAAAACAAATGGAGATCTTTCAAATTAATTTACTCTTTCATTTTATTATCTGGACAATAACAAACACACACACACACACACACACACACACATACACACACACACATATTAGTCAATCCAGTTGCTTTCCATCATGCCTGGAAATAAAACATTATAATTTAATGGAGAAGTGATGAACACAGTGTATAACATCACCTGGCACTGTTCTTATTACTGGGAACAGAGAAGTTACTAAACAAATCAATAATGTATCATTTTGTCTTTAAAAAGGTCCAATTCTATTAAAGCACAGCTTCAGGCTGTGGAAACAAATCAATGTCTGGCATGTCTCTGGGTAGAACAGCACTGTTTGTAGTTCTTGGTCTCTTCAAGAACATGGTGGCTCGTACACTCTGTTTTGTGATTTATAAGCTGTACCATTGGGCCTTTTACTACTGATTTGTTTACTAACTGAGGATTAACCCTAGGACATCTGCATGGTAAGTAAGCACACCTCCACTGAGCTACATCCACAACCACTGTCTTGTCTTTTTGCATTGAGACAGTATCTAACTAAGTTGCCCAGGCTAGCCTTGAATTCTCTGGTAGTCAGAGGCAAGCCTTAATTTGTAATTTAAAAATAATTTGGGTTTTTTTTGAGTTATGGATTATAAGTCTGCAATTTTAATTAGCCATTCTAGTTATTTTCTAAGGAAATGGGAATTATTCTACACAAGATGACAAAGTTAACTCCCTGAAAAATGGGGCTGGAGAGATGGCTCAGCAGTTAAGGGCTCTCGCTGCTCTTCCAGTGAACCCAGATTTGACTCCCACATAATGGTTCATAACCATGTATAATTCCAGTTCCAGAGGCTCAGAAGCTCTCTTCTGGCTTCCATGGGTACCAGGAATGCATGTGGTACACAGACATGTGTGCAGGTAAAACAACCAGATACTTAAAATAATCCGAATAAAGGTAATAACTTGAGAAACATTGGATCTTTCAATTAAGATTAAAAACCTGCTGCAGTAATAGGAGCCTTTCCTAAGCAGAAACTAGAGTTCAGCTATGTCTCATTTATAGAATTACTTGCCTGTCCCTTATGGTGCTTACTTAATTTCATGTGTTTAAGATGCTTTCTGAGGAAAGCATTCATGGTAGCTACCAAATTAACAATCAGAAACACAGGCAAGTCCCCTAAAGGAGGATGGGAAAACAAAGCCAGCTTATAAAGAATCCCTGCGTAGCTCTGTGTAGCTCCCTCCCTATCTCTGTCTCTCTCTCTGTGTCTCTCTGTCTCTCTCTCACATACACACAGAAACAAATGTGACAGTGATGGGTAGGAGTCTCAGACTTTGGGTGGGAGTGGTGGTGATGACTGTGCCACATTGCATGACCTGCCACCAACAATGTACATCAAAGCTCGACAAGGAACCTCCTGGAACTGAAAGCTCTGTGGCAACAGTCAGAGCCCTGAGCTCAGCAATGCTGAGCAGGACCAGCAGCAGCATAAGCCACAGCTGCCATGAAGAGCAGATGATGAGCACTCCAGAGCCTTGGGAAGATCATCCAGAGACATGCATAGGGTGATTGCTGGAGAAAGACCCAAGTATACACAGCAGGGTGGGAGGCTCTGTTTGTCCAGGTATGACCAGACCTTCATCATCTCTGGCATCTCTGTCTCAGACAAGTTTAAATGCTGTTGCAAAGATGCTGTGCTCCAAGACAACCCCACAATGGCTGAAGCAAGTGACAGCAGTCCACACCTCCCCTGATCTGCTTTGCAAGGGGAAGGATGCTTCGTTCCTTAGGTTCCTTAGTATGGTACCCACCTCAATGATCCACATGAAGGTGGAGCCATGCTGCCACTTTACCAAAAGCCAGCTTTCCTTAAAAACACCAGATTCTATATAATAGGAGTCCAAAGGATACTTTAGGTGAAGGGTTTCTGGAAAGTTCTCCCTCTCTAAGCAACTTCTACAGTCTAGTTTTCCTGTAATCCAGAAACCCAGAGCTGTGTCAAGGTAAAAATACCCAGTTTTACCTCCTAAAAGAAAGGATAGGCCATTATTTCCATCTACAGAACTTCAAGTACCATCCTAGGGATCTGCCAAGGAAACAAATACTTCTATAAAAGATGAGTGAATTACTAACTTGAGAAATGGAATTCTCAGCCGTCCCCAAACATCTCACTTAACTGATAACTAAGAATATAGGTCTCGCACTAGATTCCCGTCCTTGTCTGTGGTATGAGAAAACCCACACATGTACAGTTTCTCCTCTCCATGTCTTTTCCTTCTTCCTCTCCTCTCTTCGTTGAGACAGGCTCTTGGTATGTAGCTCTGAATGGCTTGGTATTCTCTTTTTAGCCCAGGCTTACTTCAACTCACAGCAACCCTCCTGCCTTAGCCTTCAGAGTGCTGAGAAGTCTGTCATGGGCCAGCACATTTAGGGTTGTCAGTGGAAGAAGGACCATAGAGTTGAATTGCAAGTACATAGTAGATCCCAAACTTGTTAAAATGAGAGGACTAGTGAATGGAGGAAAATTATATTAAACAGCCAAACAAATAATAAGCTGAAAGGATGAAGAAAAAAAAACACAGGCTTCCCCTGGGTCGTAGGCAGGGTTTCTGTTGATGTGCAGAGACACAATGATACAAAGCAACTGTATCATTTTGGAAGGTTTATTTTGCTTATGCTTTCAGGTACCTATCTATCACAGAGAGTAGTCAGGGCAGGAAGTCAAACAAGGCAGCAACCTGGGAGCTAGAACTGAAGCAAAGGCCATGAAGGAACAGTGCTTACTGGCTTGCTACCCATGGTTCTTTCAGTTTGCGTTCATATTCACTCCAGGACCACCAGGCCCATGGAAGAAGCTGCCTACAGTGAGCTGGCCCCTCCCACATCAATGGTTAACCAAGATGGTTCACTATGGACTTGCTTACACGCCAATCTTATGGAGGCATCTTTGCAATTGAGGTTCCCTTTTCTCAAGTGACTTTGAGCCTGTGTCAAGTGCACATAACAACGAGTCAGCACACCTGATCATGATGATATTCGCTTATGAAACCTCAAATTCACTGTCACTAATTTATTTCTGTTTGGTGGAAAGTAATTACTCATCTGTAGCCTGAAATTGGTGAAAAATATCATCAAGGACTTCTCTCCACAAGACTCTGGATAATTTTCTTATTGAGACAAAATGTGATGTATCCCAGGCTGGCCTCACCCTGACTATAGCTGGGTGACTTTGAACCCTGAATCCTCCTGTTTCCACCCCCCAAGTACCAAGGGATCATAACCATGTGATACCTTAATCCACAGGCAGTGTTAGTTTCAATTGTATTCATACTCACTGATGGTAGTTCACTTACATACACGGAAAAATATAATTAATCCAAAAGAATTTGGAAATCTGGAGGAATTTATCGCTCCCTTTCCGCATGAATTAAATCAGAAAGCAGGTTCCCACTTCCTCTAAACTGATTTTCTTGCCTCTGCATGTGCTCAATTTCTTTATAATTAAAAAGTCACTCCTAAAAAGCATACTGTGTCAACAGGAATGAGACGCTTTGAAAATACAGTCTCTTACAATTTGCTTTTTTCTTTTTCTGTCTTACCTAACAATCCAGTAGTGGGAAACTGCTTTCTGATTTAATCAGCATTTAGTGCTACCTACAATATTGTACCTGTTTGTGTTTTTGATTATTTTTGGTCTGATTTTAAGCATTTTGCCTCTATTAATGCAATAAAAGAGTTCATGTATTTTTCTAGATATTTTAGCATTTTTCTTTTTCACATTTAAGTTTATGATCCACCTTAAATTACATTTTGTGAATGGTGAAAGGTAGAAAATTGAGATTAGATTCATTTTTTCCTTTACAGATATAAAGTTGTAAATGTCACCAAAACTGTTCCAGAACTTGCCAGTTTTGCTGGAGGGCTTCTCTCCAGGTTCCACCAAGCCCTGCAGTCCCACAATCCACGTATAAAATAATCATTCAGACGCTTATATTACTTATAAACTGTATGGCCGTGGCAGGCTTCTTGCTAACTGTTCTTTTATCTTAAATTAACCCATTTTTATAAATCTATACCTTGCCACATGGCTGGTGGCTTACCAGTATCTTTACATGCTGCTTGTCCTGGCGGTAGCTGCAGTGTCTCTCTCCCCTTCTTCCTGTTTCCCCAATTCTCCTCTCTCCTTGTCCCGCCTATACTTCCTGTCTGGTCACTGGCCATCAGTGTTTTATTTATATAGAGCGATATCCACAGCATGCCAGAATGTATTCAACCAGAGATACTCCATGACATCTTTTGTGCCAGTGCCAGCATAGGTCAAGGTGTTGTTAATAGGAGCTCAAGTGATTTTTAAAAAATATTTTTCTAAAAGCACTCAATGAAAAAGGCAAAAATTGTAGCAACCTTTCATGACACTTCTTAGCTGTCGTCCACGTAAGAGATGAACAGATAAGATTTGTATAGGCTCAGATATGCAAGCCTATCCCTACTTCTGCTATACGATTATTAGTTTTAAGGGGTAAAATGGAGGAGGTTAGTAGTTACTGGTGCTGGATTATAACTAAACCTAGCCATAGTAGCATCAGTTAGAATGCTCACCCGTATTCCACACTGAATATTGGCAAAAAGAACCTATGCCCTTTACAAATGTAGAAGCTCCCCAAGCCAAGTATGATGGCATGCTCCTGTAACCCCAGCATTTGGGAGGTGGAAAGCTAGTCTCAGCGACATAGGGAGTTCCAGGCCAGTCTGTGCTACAAGAGAGCTTGACTCAAAAGAAAACCAACCAAAAATCCTTAATTTTTTAAAAAAAAAAGGAACAAAATGAAATTTAGTTGAATTTCCCATGCCCCTGGAGCTGTTTCATATGGAGATTTCACCCTCCCCCACCTCCATCTCCATAGGAATCAAAAAATTTTTAAATATGGTTATTTCTCAATATCCACAGATTGGAGAAAGAGCTCAGAATGGAAACTCTGGATTGGCCAAACAGCAGCTTGCTCTGAGTCCTAGAACTGTAAAGCCCAACACTTTGGGGAAAGTATTTAGAAAACTATGCTGTGTGGAATCCAGAGGCACTGCTAATTAGCCAAGGTCTTAAGGTGCTAACTCATCCCTCATCCTACATAAGATATTGTCAGAGACTCAGTGATATGGACTCACAACACACCCCCACGGGTTGGGCATGGTTGGGCATGCCTGGCAGACCTAGGCACTTCTGCCTAGCCAATTCCAGGTCAAAACGTCTCGCATGACCAGGACCCCGTGGCTTCGCGTGGTTGCGTAAAGCATGCAGCGCAACCACATGATCTACGCACATGCGTGGAATAGCCACATAGGCCTGTGTGCGCGGGCGCTGCCCAGCCTTTATAAGCCGACGCCATATTCCCGGCTCCATCTTTTACTCACATGTCTTTTCCATAGGCCTGTGCACATCTGTCTCTCTCCCCTATCTTAATAAAACTCTTGTTAGTGGATTCTGTCGTGTTTCATGACATTTCCTCACAGGGTAAGAGTGCCGCAAATAACCAACTCTCAGGTTTGTCTAGATGCTCTCCTCCAATAGTCACTTTGAATGGCTTAGTTGTCTGGAGCCCAAGTTCAAGGCTCATTGATGTCTATTAGGAAAATGATATTTGATGTTTGACATTCATTTGGGGCAGGGAGCACTAACAAATTTCTGTTCTTCCTTGTTCAGTGGAGTCTCATTTAGTCTTGAGGCATAGTGGCATGCTACTTTTACTACTTTGTGAGGTAACAGGAAAGATAATGAGTATAGGTCATACAGATAAAGGGCATTAGATCTCTGAATGTCTTAACTACCTTTGGCTAAGCTATGAAAAAGCATGAATGCATTCTTAGTCAACTGAAGTTCATAGGCCTGAAATGATGCCTGGACACATGTGAATATAATCATTGGCCATCATTTGGTGCTTTGTCACGTGAAAAGCACTACCATCTGGTGAGATGCTAAGAGCATCTCATCTATGCTTTAAGACTCAAGGAGGCTGCAAAATCCTTTGAATTTGAAGGTAAGAAGCAACAGACTTCAGGGTGTTAGGTTGATGAGGTCATTGCTGACCAGAACAAAACAAATGTTGCAAGCATGCAAATTGCCAATCAAATAATCACCTGGGTAGAGATCCTAGCCTAAATGTATTAACGTACCTATGTACGTGGTTTCAACTTCCATTTTAGCATTTTCCACAAACTGAATGATAGGAACTTTCTCTGAAAGTTTGAAAATCCCTTGGTTACATGGCAGGACATAGTATCACTTCCCACTCATTTTTGAGAATTCTCCTGTAGGAGAGGAGATTATCTATCTGGTTCTGATATGATCAGGATTGTAAAGGCAGCCTAACACTTCCAGGATAATACATGTTAGGCACAATGGTTCATTTTAAGGAGTTATCTGAATGTTCAACCTAGTCCCTCTTTCTAACAAGGAGGAATCCTCCCAAAGAGGAAAATCATTATCTTAAATAATGATTTCAAAGATTGATTTTATTTTTATCTATGTGCATGCATTGTGCATGTGTGTATTTGTTTACGTGAGTGTGTGTGTGTGTGTACATGTGTGAGGGTTCCTGTAGAGGTCAGAAAGGGCCTTGGATCCCACAGACCTGGAGCTGTAGATAGCTGTGGGGTGGCCAGCAAGGAGCCGCACTCAAGTCCTTTAAATGAGTAGCAAGCACTCAAGTGTTAAGCCATCTTTCCATCTCCTCCAAAAATGCTTTAGCAGTAAGTAAAATTATGCTTTGGAAATATGTGTCATGTCTGTGTTTTTTATAGCAGCAGTCTGAGGATGAAGAAAGACATTGGACCTAAATCACAGATCCAAATGACTTTACGCAATGCACAGTACTTTACAATGTGACTCCAGTCTCGCTGATGAGTTCTCACAGCTGCATGTACTGAACTCCAGCCTTCAACACTCATCAGTCTTTTTATGAATGCTAAATCTTTTCCTTCCTTTGTGTCTCTGTTGACATTATTTCCTCTGCCTCGACAGTCTTTCTTTTGTTGTTAGTAACCTGGTATTTATTCTTTTCTAGTTAATAGCCTGCTGTTTATTCTTTGAGATGCATTCACATCTCACCTTTTTGGTGAAGCACTTTTCCATCTCTCTTTTGTGCATTATTTCCATTTCTCCATGGGGACTATATTGCATCTCAGATTTGTCTCTATTTTCTCCGAACATATTGAATGTGCTTCAAACATCTCTGTGTCCTCCAGCACACAGGGGTGTATCATTGAAGATGTGGCATACATTTATTTTATGCACATGTTCCTCATATTGACATTTTGTATCTCTCTCTTTATTCTAGTATTTTTCTTAATGTTTTTTTCCTGAGTTGAACTTCTCTCAGCTCTACCCAGATATTAATTACATAAAATTTGCCCCTGTAACAATTATGCAATGATTCCACACTGCACATGTGTAAACAGCCCACATTGCTAAGAAATATGATCTCCTTAAGAGCTACTTCCTGTAGTTTATTTGATCTATATCCTTCAAGACTATGCGTTCACTTAGTTAAATTGAGTGATTATCCCAGACAGATGGCCCTTTACCAAGTACAGGAACCAAGTTATTATAAACAAAATTTAATTGCCAAGACAAGTTTTTTTTTATTTTATTGCCTCTTCTCTTGCATCTTTTGTTACCCATTTTTTATGACTGTAGTGGGAAATCATATGGTCCAACAATTGTGAACTATTATTTTATGTGCTCAAGAGATTTAAGGTAAGGAGGAAAGCATGATTTCTGTTTGGAGAAAGTTGTTCCGCTGCCGGTATGTACTAGTTATTGAAAAACATGGATTTAGAATATTCGGCTGTAAAATGTCAGTTTAATGAGTTCCTTTTCATTGTTTTGTACATATATAGCACAGTCCTGTATATCCAAAACTCACATTCAACTGTCTTATCCCCTGCTCAAACCTTTCCTGGGGCTGCATTGAGAGCGGCATTCAAACTCCTTAGCAGAGCCTTGTTGGCTTTATACCCAGCCTCTGTCTATTCCTGGACACCTGTCCCCCAACCCTGGGCCACACCATTATCCTGTTTATCTCAAGCCACTTTTTCTCTCTGATATCTTTTCAGGACATACACATACTTTTCAGATGTACCGTAATTAATGTGTGATGTTCATACAGAGTCTCGGTCTCTCTGTCTCCCCACCTCCCCTCTCTCCTCTCCTCACCCCCTCTCCAATTATCCCACACCAATTGGAAGTCTAATCACTCTTGTAAACTTACCTTAAGGGCAATATCTTCCTAGAAGCCCTTTTTGCAAACTCAATGTCAATTCCAAATAAGTGCACATGGAAAAAATGGAAAGTTAGTTTGACTGGATAAACTAACCATTGGATTCAAGTAGGTACATATTTAGAAATATACCTACTTGAATGACTCTTCGGCTATCCACCAAGCCTATATGCTATCAGCTGCCTTCTTTTCTTCAGCTAGCTAAGATCTTAAATTCACCACATATTAGATACCAAGCAGAAACTATGCTGTATCATGCTCTTCTAAATGAAAAGTAAAAAAATAAAAATAGTGCTGTTTCCTCCTGCAGCTAAGTTGGTCTTCAATTTCCCTTCTTGACTAGTCTAATTATACCAAGGGTTGTTTCTCTGAGGGCATTTATGACCTGATGCGAAAAGAAGTTTCAAAGATATGTATAAACTGTGTGTGTGTGTGTGTGTGTGTGTGTGTATGTATGTATGTATGTATGTATGTATGTATGTATATGTGTGTTGTGTGGGTGTGTTCTATGTGTATGTGTATAAGTGTGTTGTTTGTGTGTGTATGTGTGTTATATGTGTGTATATATGTTATGTATGCGTATATGTGTATGTACGTGTGTATATATGTGTATGTGTGCATATATGGGTGTGTGTGTGTGTGTGTGTGTGTGTGTGTGTGTTTTATATAGGAACAAACACAGCAGGTGTGAAAGGGAGGACATGGGCTGTGCAGGTTGGTTTATGCTTTCACGGAGAATCACTACTGTGTAGAACACTGTAAAGCAGGGCAGAAAGGGAAGTTAGAAACACCTCAGTGGGATATCTTAAAGGTCAAGTTAAGCGGGGAGATACCTCCAGAGGATGGGCTGTCTGTAAAAGGCTTGGTAAACTTCAGTTTATAACAAGTCTGTACGTGTAATGGGCTGATCAAGTGAGTGATACATAGGTTCTGGTATTAGGTGTCTCTATGATCCCTGGGACATTTACAGGGGAAGTAAGGCAGCAAGGTGGTACCCACCGTGAAAAACTCAGGTCAGGTTGGGGATTCTCTCTCAGTTCCACCGATATCCCCAGCAGCCAGGAGAACCTGCTCTTCTATCCCAAATTAACCATCCAACAGCCACTGGATTCCTTTATGGACAGAAACAAACAGAAATCTATGCCACGTCATCAGAGGCCCTGTGTGTTCTGACCTCCTAGCTGCCATTTAAATCAGCTACCTATGCCAAACTACGGTAGCCTCTTGCTTTTTCATTGATCATGTCCAGCTTTGTTCTGCCTGAGAACACTTCATACTAGCTTTCAACTCTTCCTGGAACCCTGTCTCAGCTGCTCATGACTAGCCCTATCATTTCTTTTACAATCCTGCCCAGGATGTCTGCCAGACAATTCTCTCTTCACTGTCCTAATTAAACCCACACCTATCCACCCCTGTCAGCTCTGTTCATTGCACTAGTTTATTTTTCTGTGCTTCATCTGTCTCTATAATGTGGGCACCACGATGTATGTGTCTTAACTTATTCAGAAAGCTACCGGCTTTCTGGCTATAATTTAAGGCTTAAAAGAACAAAATCTTCATTTATTTCTATCTTCTGTATTCAGTACTTAATTTATCAACGTATACAGCATTATATGGACACAGAACTAACTCTGCTTCCATTTAAATTTCATTGGCCATAAGAAAGATGTCTGATATCAAAGAGAGCTTGAGGCAGATATTCATCAGTCAAACTTATAAAAAATAAATCATAAGAATTGTTGGACTATCCAGTAGATTGAGGATATAAAAGGAATCCATTGTGGAGAGGACAGAAATCTGTGGGTATATACTACTTTGTCAATAGCTACTTAAAAATGATTTATTTATTTCTAGATTTTATGCATGTAACTGTTTTGCTTGCATGAAGGTTTGTGTACCTGGTATTTTCAGAGGGTGTTAGATTCCCTAGAACTGGAGTTACAGTTGTTTGTGAGCTGTTAGGTATGTGCTAGGACAGAACCCAGGTCCTCCACAAGCGCTTCATGGATTAGCCATCTCTCCAGCCATGAGAACTAAGACCTCAGCCCTAATAAAGAGACTCATCTATGGGAACAGCCAGGGAGTGTTGAAATGTGTTCTCTGCAGTTGGGAGGTGCAAAGGATTGGTGTCTGATTCACACACATGGTACTCAGGGGGAAACAAAGAATCCCACTGTGTGGATCTCCATGGATCTCTTTTCCCAGGACATTTCGGTTCAAGAGGTGCCTCTGGGGACCAGTACTTGTTCCCAAATAGGAACATTAAAGTCTACAGCCATGGAAGCATTTGGATATTTTCTCAAGAGAATGTCTACAAAAATATGAGAAGACTCCAACATGGAAACTGTTAAGAATGGGATGCTAGAGAAGTAGATGGGTATTGGGAGTGACAGGAAGAAAGAATGCTGCCAACATCACTTGTTTCCATTGGAGGGAACACTTGTGAATTTTTCTAAATATGCTCAAATATATCCATGGGAGACCTAACACTTTGCCAGATATGGCCAATATGGAGCTGCATAGCCAGACAAAGACATGCACTTTTCTTCCCCTGCGCCCAACACCATTCTTTCCTCACTTTGACCAGTGCCTAAAGAGCCCAGAGCAATCAAGGAAGGATAGATGTCATTTACCAACCTCTGTCCCTTCCCACATTATTTCTCTTAGGCAGAAGCCAGTGGCCACCTAATTCTAGCGTAAACATGGAAAAGATGCAAGGTCTACTTTCAAACAGGGATGTAAAGGTGTAGAATCTACTTCTTTTTCTTATTCTGTTCCCTCCCTTTCTTTAACAATTTGGCAGTGAAGATGATTTTTTTTTTTACTCAAGGGATGAATACCATAAATAAGAAAATAAATAATCAGAGCCCATGAAAATCATAAATTTAAATTTCATTATGTTTATTTATTTATTTATTTAGAGTGTGTGTGTGTGTGTGTGTGTGTGTGTGTGTGTGTGTGCATGTATACATGTAGATGCTCCCTAGATCATACACCAGGAAAGCCCAGGAATAATGTCACCACAGTACTATGAGCATGCCTAGCACCTATGATTTGCTTCCAAATTGTATTCTCTATTAACAGAAATCGAAGTTCCTTTGGGAATGGCTGGTTACCAGGCTGACACAAGTGAAGTCTAGGATGACCCGGAACACTTTGAACCATATGGTGGTATAATGGTTAGTGTTGATTGTCAACTTGACAGAATCTAGAATGCCCTAGGATATGGGACTCTGAGCATGCCAGTGAGGATTGTCTTGACAGAGCTAATTGATGTGGGGAAACCTGTAGGTGGAACTATTCCCCGCCCCCCCCCAACAGGGGATCCCGGGCTGTATAAAATGAAAAAAAAAAAAAAAATGAACAGAACACTGGGAAGCATTTTCGGTTTCGTTCCTTGGTTGTGGCTTGTGTGTGAGACAGCTGTTCCAGGCTCCTGCTATCTTGACTTTCTGTCATGATTGGCTCTACCTTAAACTGTGAGGTGCAATAAACTCTCACTTCCTTAAGTGGATCTTGCCAGGGTGCTCTATGGCTGGAGCTGGAGGTGATACGTGGACAGAAAGAGGTTGTTCAAAAACTGACGAAGACAGATAAAACAAAGATGAGACGCGGCTTTAGTGAACTTCCACCTGCCAATGTAGCACTGGAACAAATGACAGTAACTGTAGGGTTTTGAATACAATCACAAACTATGGGTTTATTCAAATAAAAACTCATTAATAAATACATTTAAGCTTTAATGATATGCATAAGGTCTCCAATGTTTCCTTATAGAATATTTGTCCATTTTTGGAAGTCATTAATTAAGTAAACAAATGCACAGGTATAGGGACCAGATAGAAAGACTGAATCTTTGCCAGATGGTGGAGGCACATGCCTTTAATCCCAGCACTCGGGAGGCAGAGCCAGGTAGATGGATCTCTGTGAGTTCGAGGCCACCCTGGTCTACAGAGTGAGTTCCAGGACAGGCACCAAAACTAACAGAGTAACCTTGTCTCAAAAAACACCAAAAAAAAAAAAAGAAAGAAAAAGAAAAAAAGAAAGAAAGATTGGATCTCCATAGAGACTATATCCCAGGAAAATTCATGAAGACATATCAAAACCGTTAGGAACCATAACAAAATACTATAGTCTTCAAATGTGTGCAAGTCATGGAAGTCAAGGAAAGACAGAGGAATCATTTCAAACTCAAACACTGAACAGTCAGAGCATGGACTGGGTTGTCTTTAATGAGAACAAAAGGTACTAACATTACAGTTGAAGCCGGAATTGATCCCGAGAAGCAGACATCAGAGATGCTTCGGTGCTGAGTACCTAACACGGATGCTGCTGAGTATGACATTTATCTATGAGAATGTTCTCATCTTTGGGAAATTCAAACTGAAGCGTTGGGGTTGGTAGCAGATAGTAGAGGTAAAACTTTCTACTTCACTTTGCAATAATTCTGTAATTTTCTGATTGTTCTTAAAAATAAAAGTTGCTTTATATCACATAGGCTCTACTGTTTCCTCTGATTATAGTTTTTACTTAAGTTTTAAGATCGTAGTTTTCCATATTGTTTAGTAATAGAACATGTGTGATGCAGAAAATTGGGGGTGGAGTGGGGGGGGGATAAGAGGTAAGAGGAGGGAAGAGAGAGGTTACCCAGAACTGAGGATATATGAGGAAGCCTCATGCTTGTCAGCTAATTAAAAATGTAAGTCTAGTAAAAAGGAGTTTGAGCAGAGATATCCCGTATGGATGGATGTGGTGATATTGTGTCCCCCAATATATTGTGCACTCTAATAAACTTATCTGCAGTCAGAGAACAGAACAGCCCCTAGACAGACATAGAGGCAAGAAAATGGTGGCACACACACCTTTAATCCTATCACTTGGGAGGCAGAGATCCACCCGGATCACTGTGAGTTCAAAGCCACACTGGAAACCACCAGGCATGGTGACTCAAGCCTTTAATCTCAGGAAGTGATGTGCAGGAAGCAGAAAGGTATAGAAGGCGTGAGGACCAGGAACTACGTTTGTTAAGCTTTTAGGCTTTCAGCAGCAGTTCAGCTGAGATCCATTTGGGTGAGGACACAGAGACTTCCAGTTTGAGAAACAGGATCAGCTGAGGAACTGGCAAGGTGATGTTGGCTGCGGTTTGTTCTGTTTCTCTGATCTTTCAGCATTCACCCCACTATCTGGCTCCCGTGTTTTGTTTTGTTTTGTTTTTGCTGTTAATAAAACCCTTTAAGGTTTGTGTTACAGATGGACAATGCCGCTCTCAGAAAGCATGGGTTATTAAATGCAAATCTCAGTGCTAGGCACAGGATATCTCCCTACAAGTTATTGTTCCAGGAGACCCCAGAAGCACTCAACACCCTACAGGCTGTTACCATTGCTCCTGATTGTCAAGAATAACGAGACAGTAAAATTCTATTTCTGAAGAAACGATACACTTGAGGTACAAGCTACAGGAAAATCAATCTTTAGGGAAACTGTCTTGTGGGCTAGCTTCCATTGTTCTGGAAGGTGTTGCTATGCAGTCTACTAGAGGAGAAAAGACATCAGTGTTCTTACCTAGAGCTCTGTCCTGCGTGCTTTAATACAGACCTTCTAAACTAGACATGCCCGCCAGTGGCAAGGCTGCTTGTGGCAGATAACAAACTGCTCTCTGTTTGGGTTTGAGGCCAGTTCAAATTCATGACTGGTGATGTAAACATGGTCAAAAACCATAGTCATGGAGGTCATGGGCACTAGGAGGAAATATACTATTATTAATTTGCTAAATAGTTATGTTGTCAAACTGCCTGCTAAATAGTTATGTTGATGTTGTTTTCAGCCTTGGCCAGAGAAGCATATCACAGTTGGTAGTGGTTAATGAAGAAAACTGTTCTGTTCATAACTGTTCAGAGTGCTGAGAATAGGCCACTTTAAGTGCTCCGCCATGGATGGAACACCATATCAAGCCTCCCTCACCTCCCCAGTAAGGTTCAGGTAATAATACCAAGGAAGACAGGGCAGAAAGGATATAAGAGCTGGAGGATGAGGAGGGATGCTATTAAATGCTGTTTTCTGGACACCTGCCATGAATTTAGAGCAGCTGTGGTTACCTGCAAATGATCAAGCCTGTTGGAATTTTCAGCACGGATGGGTGAGGAGCTACCAAAGCCCCAACCTTTGGCTGAGGATCTATTGGCCTTTGATGGTTCCTGAGGGAGAGAAAGTCATTTTCTTTGGGGGCATGGTCACAGACTTCAATGGATGGCTCTATACCCATGCAGGTATAGGCAGTACTAATTAGACTCAGTGGTTTGAAAATACTGATAATAATAATTACTATTATTTATTACTATTAAAATTAAAAGAAGGGAGTGATATTATAACTTTCTTATTCTATTAAAAATTCTTCCTACCTAAAAGACCGAGAATCTCTGAGCTTTCCCATCTCTAAGCTGTTGTTTACCATACATTTTCACCAAGGGCAGAGGAAGTGTATATATTTGCTTATATGTGGATATTGGCAGTTAAGTCAATGATAACCAAGCTAAAATCTGCAGAACTACAGAGGATAGGGACAGAGTAAGTGACTAGGGGGTGATTGATATATCTCCCTAGGAAATGGAGATAGAAAAGATAGTTATGGATAGATGGGTGGGGCACTGGAAAGGGAGGATCAAGTAGAAAGAGGGAGGTAAGAGAGGGACGAGGAAGGGAATATGGGAGCTAAAATTAAGGGCCATTTATTGGTGAAATTATTATGGCCACTCCATGTAGTTAAAAGGGAGGTTTATTTTGTGGGGTAACTCACAAGTGAAGGGATAGATAACAGGGTCTGGGAAAGGTCTAGCACAGGCTGGCGGTGTTCTCTGGAGAACGCTGCTCAGTCTGCCTCCAGTGTCCAGGATCCAGGAACCAAGAGAGCTGGCGCATCCGGATCTCGGGTCTTCAGCGTCCTCTCTCAGCCCTGCCTTGTAGGTGTGACCGTTACCGAAGCCTCAATGGGGGTGGGAACTTCCAGGTCAAAGCTGGAATGGCTATTGACTACAGCCATTTGAGGGGTAGTATAGAAACAATGCAGTAGAAGCTTCCTAAAATATATACACATATGATGGGGGAAAACAGAGCTCTAACTGGCCATCTCTTGCCACCAACTAAAGCTTCCAGTACTAGCATTGGGTTACATCTAACTGAGTTGTTGGACAATGGGGTCTTGTGGGAAGGAACCCCCAAACAACCCTGGCTGCCACTGCAGGTTGCTCTCCCCAAACTGACGACAGGGCTGCCACATTGCCGAGGACATCTACACGACTCATTGAACATGGAGACGTCCAGCTGGTGCCTACACAGAGCCTTTCCACCTTCGTGCTGAATATATGTTTTAGTTCCGGGAGTTCTGAACTAGGAGTAGAGAAGTCCAGCTGGGCACAAGCAAGCAAGCAAAGGGCCATGCATGCAAGGGTTTCTCTTTGCTTCTTACTATGGATGAGATGTGACTCACCACTTTGTGTTCCTACCACCTTGGCTCCCCTGCTATCTCGAACTGTAACCTGGACTATAATCTAGAATTGTAAGCTAGATAATAAACTCATCTTTCCTAGGTTGCTTTTTCATCAGCACATTTTATCACAGCCACAGCAACAAAACCAGAGCATATGTGCACATCCACAAATGTACCACACACGCAAAATCAGAATCCTGAAAGTTAGATGAATGTCACAAGCATCACTCAAAATCTTGTAAAATTAAGAATAGTTCATCAAAGATAACTTGTTCAAATGTTTGCACAAACCATTTTAACATGGAAATTTCAGAAACTCCATTTTCCCCAACATTAATATAGAACTAATACCAGGGTAATTGTGTCTAATAATCTCTAATCACTTTCAAATATGCAAGTCTAATTGAAGCATATGTTGGATAAAGCACCGAAAGTGTATTCTCACTAACCAATGTATTTAGTTTCCCATTGCTATTTGACTTACTTTGTAGGGCTTTTCTTTAAGATGTCACGCTGTCTTGGCCAAATAAAGCCAAATAGAGCCAAAATAAAGTTCTGCAAATAGAACTGATTGACACATCTCGTGGAATGGAATATGATTTTTCCATTTGCCAGGGACTGAGAAAAGGTGGTTGAGGGTGCTGCTGTGAATCCTGTCCACTCTATCAAGCATCTGCTCTCTGAGCTTTTTGGTTTTGTTTTGTTTTAACAGTTAGTTGTTAGGCTAGAAATAGCTGCAGCCTGAGAATGAGACACTGTCTGCAGAGGCCTGGCCTTGCAGGTCTGAGTATAAAAGGAGGTGCTCAAACAAACCACTCACTTCTTGCCTGTGCACTTTATTCCATACACTAGAAAATGGCTGACAACAACTCTATCCAAATAGGCAAAGTAAGAGCATCCCCTAAGTCATGCTCTATGGACAACTTGAGTGACTCTGATGAAGAAGATGGATGTCTGCCTACCTTCCCCAGATCAACAGCAGTGCTACCCTACAAGAAACTGGACAAGAAGGCAGAATTGGCATCATCATCCCCTATGCAAAACAGCATGTCATAATTTGGGTAGTAAAGTAGATAGGGGTCATTCCAAAGAGTATTTTTATTGGGACTGGAGCTATGAATCGTTGGGAGGGTGTTTTCCTGTCATGTGTGAGGGTCTGGCTTAAATCTCTAGCACCAATAAATGGAGGAGAGAGGAAATAAAACAAAGAACACTATTATGTTTTCCTCCCCTTTGGGATAAAAGCCAAAGGTAAATCTCTTATGCAACATAAATAAAGCTTTTTCTTAAAAGATAAGAATTGGTAAATAGGGCTGGAGAGATGGCTCAGAGGTTAAGAGCACTGGCTGTTCTTCCAGAGGTCCTGAGTTCAATTCCCAGCAACCACATGGTGGCTCACAACCATCTGTAATGAGATCTGGTGCCTTCTTCTGGCCTGCAGACATACATGCAGACAGAACACTGTATACATAATGAATAAATAAATTTAAAAAAAAAAAAGAATTGGTAAATAGTGCTCTCTTGACCATTAATCAGAATCAGGTCATCAATGAGTAAGGCTATGAAATGTAAACACTAATTCAGAATGAGCTATAATTTGAATAAAGTAACTTTGGTATCTAAGGACCAGGCTGAAAAGATATGAAAAGAAACAAGTCCTCTGGAAATATGGGAGAGCATAATAACATAACCACTGTTCCTCTTGGACCCTGACAGGTTGCTTTTTGTATGTTATGGTGTGTTTCTGCTTGAGATCCAGCTCTCTGATCCACCTGTCTCTCCACTCTGAAACTGAAGACTGCATGCACAGCATAAGTGTCCCCAAGGACCACATCTGTGCAGGGATGTTAATAGAAGGAAAGAAACACAGATTGGGACTTTGAGTTGTTACATACAGCTTCACTGACCACCACCACTGGCAATCCAGCCTCAAGTTCCACATGTAGTCGATGACGATGATTTTAAACTTCTGATCCTTCTTCCTCCAAGTCCTCAAAGCTGAGATTATTAGTGTGTGCCACTCTACTCTGTTTATGCAGTGTGGGCCATGAAACCCGGGGCTTTGTGCATGCTAGCTAAGCACTCTGATATTTGTGCTGCATTCCCCGCCCCAGATCTTTAGGGGGATTTTACTCAGAGCCTGGATGTCAGGCATGGATAGGCTGAGGCAGGGTCCACAAGCAGTTTCAAATATAAACATAGAACTACCTTTCTGTGATTCTGGGAAGCAACCTTCAACTTCATCTTTAAAAATGTATGAGGAAACACAAGGCCACAGCTCTTGGACCTGACCAACAGTGCCTAAGGAGGAGCTCTGCCATCCTATGCTTCTGGCATGACTGTCTAGATGAAGACTAGAGACTGGTAAGAGGCAGGCCGAAAACATCCCAAGTACCCCAGCATGGCGCATGCTGCTTGAAGTCTGAATAAACCTTACATGTTTGAAACAAGAATTTTTGTCTTGTGTCTAGTTAAGGAAGTAGCTACTGCATCATAACCAAACCCACAAAGAGGAGTTATTTCAAATACAGGACTCACCAGCAGATGTGCAGGGCTTTCCCCTGCAGCCGAGAAAGAACCAACGTAAAAGTGGTTCAATTTAAAAAGTTTTCAAAATGGCCTGAAATAAATTTTCTGTTTGCCGAGGCTCATAGCAATTGTCCATCGCCTGTAGATGCTAAGACTCTTCTGCTGCTATCAAAGGCATTTTAACACGCTCTTGTTGCTGGAGGGCTTCTCTCCAGGTTCCCCAAGCCCCGCAGTCCCACAATCCACGTATAAAATAATCACTCAGACGCTTATATTACTTATAAACTGTATGGCCGTGGCAGGCTTCTTGCTAACTGTTCTTTTATCTTAAATTAACCCATTTCTATAAATCTATACCTTGCCACGTGGCTGGTGGCTTACCAGAGTCTCTACATGCTCTTCTCCTGGCGGTGGCTGCAGTGTCTCTCTCAGCCTTCTGCTTCCCAGAATTCTCCTCTCTCCTTGTCCCACCTACCTCCTGCCTAGTCATTGGCCATCAGTGTTTTATTTACATAGAGTGATATCCACAGCACGCTCTGGCTTTAAAATTTCCACTGCAAAGTACAAAAGGGACAGGTCATTGTGGGTTCCTATATGGAATAACGTATTTGGGTTGAGATCTGAAGTTCTCGACAAATGAGAAATCAAACTAGGGAAGGTCCTGTAGGGTCCAGCGAAGATGGTGTGCCCCGTGGAATGGTATGGTAAGCTGAGAACACTGACCTTGAGGAAAGGAAAGAAAAGAAAATGCAGAAGAAGACAGAGTGGGGGAAGAAGGGATGCTCCATCCACACTGACTTCCGAGTCTACCAAGACAAGGCCAGCTTTAGTCACTGACGTGAGTGTTGAGGCCTTGGCCTGGCTAGGAAGCCGTAGATACTTCCTACTCCTGAGCCCTATGGTGAGTGGCCCACTATCCACAGGCAAAGCTCATGAACATAGTTTCACACATGTATGCAGTGTATTTCAATCTCCTCCATCAGCACCACCATCCTCCAGTCTCTCCCACCCGCCCCTGCTTCCAGTCCCAATTTCTTACCGGCTTCTTTCTCTTTCTTTATAGCCCACTGAGGACAATCAGAGCCTCAAACTGTATTCTAAACACCCATCCATGTAGCCGTAGCTTAGCACGGTTCTCACCCCTCCTCAGAGAAGATTCCTATTGTGGTAGAGTGGCTGACACGGAGGAATCTCGTAACCAGTCAAAGGGCAGAGAGTAAGGAAAAGGCTCCGTCAGGGACCATCCCTGAGGAAGGCTAGAAAGACCGTAAGAGCCGTAAGTCAGGGAGGGCCACTACAAAACAGCGCCTCTGAACATAACAGAGCCAAGGCGCTCACTAATTCCCAGCAGCTGTGGTTGCCTGCACACATCTGCACCAGAGCAACAGTCCAGCATGGATGAGGAAGGGGGCCGGAAGACCCTCCTAGAAGTTACTGGCACTTGATGGCTGCCGGAGATAGGGAAGTCAGTTTTCTTTGGGATGTGGTCCCGCATAGGTTTCCCATGCTCCAGTAGGTGCTCTATGCACATGGACAGTTTTAAATGCTCTGATGGTCCCTCAAAACAGAGAAGCAATTGTGGGCCAAGAACTGGATTGTGTAAGGAGTATAAATAAGAATTACTTTTTAAAAAAGTTTCTCGTTTATGATGCTACATCAAGAGCTGTTTCTTTTCTCCTGATAGATGGATGCTGTGTTTCAAAAAGTTTTTTTTTTTTTGTTTGTTTGCTTGTTTTGTGTTTGTTTTTTTTTTTTTTTTAACTTTTGGTTTGTGTCTGTTTTGTTAACTCAAGTTTTCCTATGAAGAAGAGAAGTTAGGGTCTTCTTCTATCTGCCATTTGCCGAGTACCTTTCACACAGAGGTGTGTTTTGGGGTGCACATTTGGCTATCCTCACAGTACTTGCTTCTGTGGTTCCTGATGTTTTCCAACCTTGGTGTCACCTGTAAAGTGACTTCATCACATCTCAGTGTCTGACTTTTACTCTAGAATTACGAAATGAAAAATCTGCCAGGGGGAGCGTAGGCAACGGAAACCAAATCACCACAGTGTCCCAAGCTTTCTGCGTCCATTGTCTCATCCTTGGGATGCAGATTAGTGAGAGGAGTAAAGAGGGAAAAAAAACAAAAACACCTAAATTGATGAATACATGATAACACACTGGGATGCTGTAAGAAGAGCAGTGTGTAAAATGTAAAAAGCGCAGAGAGAGCCGATAGGGAAAGTCTCACGGGTTCTGTCTCTGCCATCCATTTTCAGAGCCGGGAGGTTCTGGGAGGGCTGCAATGATAAACGGGCTCCATTACGATTTGGCATTCAGTTTTGCTTACCAGCGGAGCACCCAGCAGGAGGTCAGAGGAGGAAGGCAGAGAATTCTCTTGGATCACCCCCCAGGTAGACTGGCTGTGCCCTTCAACCGGAGGCTCTTGACAGCTCAACAGTCTCTCCACGGAAGGCTTGGCAAGGGCAGAGGCTCCCTTCACCCGAGCCCCTGGGCTGAAGGAACACAAGCCCACGGGAGTGAGCATACGGCTCTGGCAAGCCTTGTCCTTCTCCCCATTCCCTCTGCGCTGCTAAAAACTGTTAGATTACATTCCTAAAGTTGGCCACCAAGGTCTGTTCTTCTTTGGCCCCTCCTGAGGCTGAATACCAAGGTCCAGCTTTCAAAGCATTGAAGTCCAACAATTAAGAGACCCCCACTTGGCTCACCTAATTAACATGCCCAATTAAAATTAAACACCCCATCCTAACACAGGGTTTACCCCTTTACCTTTATAAACTGCCAGTTTCCTATGGGTCATTTCTGTCTCCCCTCTATCCAGAGGCAGTCCCTTGTTCTTCTGGAACAAATACCCCTTCTCCCTCTTCCTCTACCTTCTGTCTTTGTCTCTTATTTCCTGCCCTCTGTCCCTCTGGGGTAAATAAATCTCTTTTGTGCTGAGAACTTGGTCTTAGGGGTCCGGAGCCGGTACTTTTTCCTTCATGAGTTGTACACCCTGCCCATTTCTACAGATATAACTTTTTTTAGACATCACTGAACTTACCTATTTGTGCCACCTATTTTTACAGTTTATACCAGACCCGGGGCTTAGAAGAGAATTCTGGAGTTAGCAACAGAGGACTCCTAGGAAATGCTGTGTCGCCAGTGCTCTTGATAACACAGACGCTCACACACGGACAAAATACAGCACTCATGACTATGAGTTGACTAAGGATTCAAATGAACCATCTCTGAACGTCACGAATTTCTGGAAATGAGCCAACATTGTCCCTGACATATTTATTCCTCCATATGGATGTTCAGTGGTGATACACACTTGTAAATATATCCCCCTTAGTAATTCTACATGTGTCTATAACTATAAAATAAAAAGAGGGTGATAAAAAAAATCACCTGATAACAATTCACCAGAAAATCTATTTTGTAGTGAAGCATAACGTTAAAGCACATGCTGCGTTGGCTTTGGGGTATAAATTCCACCTAGCCTGAGAATAAAATCAAGTTCTCTGATTCCTTTCTCTGCACTGACTGTCACAGCTCAGGGAATCTCTGGTGTCAACTTTCTGGATGTCTGTGTTTCAGATGCAGCACCCGTGGCCTGAGGTTTTGCTTTGGGAACCTTGCATCTGTTTGTCCTCATCCTGCCAGTAACTGTGCTTCATGACCACCACAAATCTCTTTGTCATCCTTCCTTTGTCACTTTTCACGAACTCAAATCCGTTCTCTAGTAAATGTCTTTAATTTTAAAAAGCCCCTGAGAACACTATTCATTCTATTACCACACGTTTTAGAAAGTTTTCACTAGCTGTTCAAAGCTGGTTCACTTTATATTTTCCCTTTTTAGATACTTTGTGGAATCATCCGTGTTCTGGGAGGAAACTAAAAGTCTTCCACCAATCTTACAAGGAACATTTCTTTTGGACTTGTTGCTACCACCACCCCAAAATTTGTTCTTCATTTTAAAAAAATATTTTTATTATCTTATGAGTATGAGTGTTTTGCCTGAATGTATGTAAGTCTACCTTGTGCATGTCTGATGATGGCCATGGAGGCCAGAAGAGGGGGTCTAATTCCCTAGAAATGGAGTTACGAATGACTGTGAGTTGCTGTGTGGTGCTGGGTCTCAAATCCACGTCCTCTGGAAAAGCATCCAATGCTCTTACCCCCTAAGCTGTGTAGCCATAAGTTTCTCCGGTTCTGCCTAGTCCCAGAATCAGGACGAATCTCTCCCAACCCCTTCCCTCAAATGTTTGGTCCCAAGTAAGCACACAGAGGCTCATATTACTTACAAACTGTATGGCCTATGGGTCAGGCTTCTTGTTAACTAGCTCTTATAACTTAACTCAACCCATAACTATCAATCTATGTATCGCCATGTGTTCCGAGGTTTTACCTGCATCCCATTACATGTTGCTCCTTGGGTGGTGGTTTGACATCTCCACACTCTCCTTTCTTCTCCAGTTCAAAAGTACTGCCTAGGCTTATTCTGCCTTGCCATTAGCCAAGCAGCTTTATTTATCAACCAATCAGAGTGACACATATTTACAACATACAGAAAGACATCTCACAGCAAAGCTGTGTCTCCCAAATTCTTTATCTCCAAAATTCAGTCATTTTACTAATACAGATTTAGGAGTTGACTATCCTGATTCAATGTTACCTAACATATAGTAACTACTGCCTCTAGACTCTACACTGGGTATTATGTCAGGAACTGCATGAGGATGAACCAATCAATGGCAAAAATAGCCCGAGGAAATATTTTTTGACAAAAATAATCACTGTCCTTGAGATTTCAGAATGTAAAGCATCTTGTGGCTGTGGATAAGATGGGATGGTCATCATCTGGCTGCTGATCTGGAACATCCCATGCAGAACACATCTCAATGTCTCGGATCAGCTTTTACCTGCTAGGAGGAGGCGCCCATCAGTCTGTGAACACGCACCACCTGCCCATGTGAACCATCCTAAATCATCTCGTGGAAAGGTGGGCTTCATAAAAGTGACTTTTATCTGCTTATGTGACAGGCATAGATCCCCAGCCCAGGATCTCTATCTATTGTTTCTGTCTTTTCTCTCTGATTCTGCAATTCTTTCCTATTCTCCCATTTCATGAAATCCACGGTTCTCATTTGATATCTGTGGCCATTCATGTACTACCTTCAGCATCTGCATTTCCGGGTGCTTCTTCCAATTTCATCTCCTTATGTGACTCTGGGCTCTGCAGACTCATGTTTCATCTACCATTTTTAATCATCTAAGGTTTTTTTGAGACTATCAGATTTCTAATTTGTGATCCTCCTGCATACAGGTTAAGGACACATATTGATTAGCATTTTTAATCATAGGGAAATCTTGAGTCTTTGATTCATCTGTGCGGTGGCAGCATTTTTCCCCTGGTGAGTGCCATTTCTCTGAGTAAGTTTTGCTGTTTTCTTCAGGTTTGGTTTTGTTTGTTTTTTTATGTATTTTCTCATGCCAATAGTCTCCTAGTTCCTCATCACCACTGTTCTTCCCCATCATCGAATGAATTAGATTTGGGGAATTTTCCTACACATAGGGGAAAGGTGTTGAGGGAAATGTCTAGAATTTTAAGTATAAAAGAATCTGGTTAGCCGGGCGGTGGTGGCGCACGCCTTTAATCCCAGCACTCAGGAGGCAGAGCCAGGCGGATCACTGTGAGTTCGAGGCCAGCCTGGGCTACCAAGTGAGCTCCAGGAAAGGCGCAAAACTACGCAGAGAAACCCTGTCTCGGAAAAAAAAAAAAAAAAAAAAAAAAAAAAAAAAAGAATCTGGCTTTCCCGATCCTGGAAGCAGACAGCTCCCTGAGAACATGGCCAATTATTGCATTTCCTTTACTTCTTTCCCGCTCTCTTGGTGTTCTGTTCCTCGTTTTCCCCACTTGTTCAAAACAAACTAAGTTCCGGAGGGTTTCTGTCTTCAGCCCTTTCTGTACTCACGCTGCTAGTGGGAAGTACACATACACTCTTAGACCACAGTGGCCCATTGTTTTCCAGGAGTGACTTTTGCTAACTCTCCTGAGATCCGCCCCAGAGCAGCTCACCTGCCACTCTGGTGATTTTAATCTTTGGTGTTCCTCGGTTGCTTCTGCCAGATCTCAGCTGTTTGGGCATTCTTTGTTTGTTTACATGGAAACTTCTTCTGTGTTTTCCTGCAGAAACATAAAAAAAAATTCAGAAATTTGAGAGGGAAATGAGGATTTGTGCAGCAAGGCTAACACCAGAAACCCACTTAAATGCTCTCATTTGATTTTGTGCATTTTCTGTGACAAGCCAGCTTTTGGCTCATATGTTACAGGAGACAATTTTAACTATTGGTGTTCCTTGTTTGATGCAACTATCCACAGAACATTCAGTTTAACTCTCAGAGGACTTAATAGGAGACCATCTTTGACCAAAGGGCCAAATAGAAGCGGTGTTATCCATAGAAAGTTTTTATTTCATTTGGTACTCAGTGGTTAGCACCTGTTACTTACTAAGTAATGGTTTTAGGGTCTATTCTTCCTGAATTGTTTCTTTTGACTTGGTAGCCATTGAGAGCCTTCCCCTCTTTCCATTGTGGTGATTGGCCTCAAATTTAAATATTCACACTGTCAGAAAAGGGCCTTCACTCAAGGCATGGGCCATCATCACACATACATATACACACACACTTTTCACTGTCAAGTTTGACTTTGGTAGGCATAGATGAGCATTTGCTTCAATATTAAATTGGAATGGTTCTCAATAAAGATAAGTTGGGCTGTACAAGGAATATTTTTACTCTCCCTGAAGAGCTCTGGGACACATTGGTATTTGCCTGACCACTCTGTCATTCAGAGTAGGAGCTGGCACCCAAGCTGTCCATGGCTTGTTTGACTGCCCAGTCTGTGGGCTGGGTGTTCCTGGGATCCAGTCTTTTAAGTCCATAAATGGATATGTCTGATATGCTTCCCTATCAAATGAAAAATTTTCAAAATTATGAATAAATTATTTGAAATTGAACATCAATATTTAATTGAAGAGACATAAATGTTTGGTTGTTCCATGATAAGGAAGGAATGATGTAAAAATACAGGTAAATTTCCTCATTTCTCTTTCTAAGAAAATATTTCTTAATACTGAAATGAATCATTACTCAAGGAATTACTTTAAGAACAATTTCAAATGACAGATACAACCACCTGTTGTTTTTCTATATAGGACTCCTGTTAACAGGAGCAGAAGGCTCCCAAAAAATGCTGGTTGATTTGCAAATGAATGTCTTCAGTTAGAACAGAAAGAGAGGGTGACTCAATTGTGAAGAGTATTTGTTGCTCTTGTGGAAGACATGGGTTTGGCTCCTAGCACCAGCATCAGGCTCTCCACAGCAACCTGTAACTCCAGTTCCAGGTGCTCTGATGCCCTCTTCTGACTTCTGTAGGGACTTAAAAGCAGGTGCACACACATATACGATGCAACTTAAAAGCAGGTGCACTTAAAAACAGGCATGCACACACATACACATAAAAATAAAAATAAATACAAATTTTTAAAATGATTATAACTCTGACATGTTTATAACCATCTTACAATTGAAACAGTACAGGTGGACTTACCAAATTCTGGCTGAATAATCTCTAAGTAAGGGTTTCAACTGTCTTACTTTATTCCTCTGCCAGCCATTCATAAGCTCAGCTTAAACTGAAGAATAAACAGGAAAACCATTCAATAACATGCTAAAATATCTATGCTTGATAGTATATAGAAAAGTCTTTTAAAATGAGCTCAGAGTTTCAACTTCCATCCATATCTTTTGGCATAATATAACTCAACTTGTGGCTCTTCAGCATATTTGTGGCTGTTTTCATAGTTCATTAAGTATTATTCTAACTGAGAACTACTTTGAGAAGTAAATGGTGCCAATGGCCAGTGTTTTGTTCTGAAAGTTTGAACTTTTTTTTGGCAAACCCATGGTACAGTGGGTTTATTAACATCTGGTTCTGTCAAATCATGGCACACCTAAGCAGCTTCAAGGGAGAGTGCATTTTATTACAAAGATAAGCCCTGGGAGAAAACGCCAGCAGAAATCAGACACACACCATCTGCCGTCCTCTCTACAAGGAGCCATGTCCTTTGTAAGGTGTTTATGTCTTCTTTGAGAACAGTCCACTCCTCCTCCCATGCAAGCTAGGTTCCTCAAGACTGTCCTCAGTGAAGACTCCAAATGCCTCCCTTCATGATGACTAACCAACCCATCTCATTTCCTCCATTCCAGATTGTGGAGCACAGAGTGTGGCCTGTCTGCTTCGAGTTTTCGATGTAGCTTTGAGCCCCTAACAAACCTCTGGATTGTCTGCCTGTGACAGAATACAGACTTTTGTGAATTCTTTTCTACTCTCTTTTAAATGCTGAAAGGTAATTTTCCTCCAGTTAAAGGTACATTTGCCTTGGAGATTTGTATGAGTTATAGACTAGAATAGGACTAATTGAAAGACGAGCTTCCAGAGTTGGGAGAGTAGACCTCTGTCAGCTTCTTCCTAAGTCTTTTTTTTTTCCATATAAATCTTACCAAACAAGCTGCCACGTTAACCATCTTTTAGATTTATCCCATAAAGAGACTGTTTGACTATATTACCTTCCCAGTGTTACTATCATGGCTCCAGCCATTCTGAAGCTATCTTCGACCCTCCAGACCAGACCAACCATCAGCTTAACAGCTCAAACAGTCTATAATGAAAGCCAAGTGCAACAGAATCACCCACATGAGCATTGCTGAAATTCCCTGTCCACAGTACTTGGAGATTTAATTAAATGATGGTTTAAGCCACATTTGAGTTTTAGTGTCGTTTGCTACACAGCAATGGATGTTTACTGGAAGACCCATGCTCCAATCAGCTGTGACTCAACGGGAAACAAGTCTACTGCAACAAAGAGAGTGGAAGTCTTGTTACAGAAAAAATTGCCTATAGTGAGGCATGATAGCTTAGTCAGGAGGACGAGGCAGGGGGATGAGAAGTTGGAGATCAACCTGAGCTGCACAGTGGTTCCCGGCCTTTGGGTTCCTCAATAAGACCATATCTCAAGAGAGGGAGGAGGTATGGGGTGGAAGGCATCAGGAAATCAAGAATTGTAATTAAATCCCTAGCTTAGCTGCTGGCCTTAATTTCTCTGGAGAATATAACAAGTAAAAACTGGATCGAGTTTCAGCCAGACTGATGGGATTTAGATTAAAAATACATAGGCACAGCAAGATGACAGATGAGCCCACTGACGTCACTGGCTGGGTTACAGCTTACAAGGTGATCCTGTTAAGTAAAGGCTGATCAGAGCCCAACAAAACTTGTAGTTGGCAGCTTAAGGACAGTTATCTAAAAGCCAAAGACAATCTTGGTCACTCTCATAGTTTTTATGATCAACCAAAGCAGAGAAATCAATAAATTTAAAGATGCCTCAATGTTTTTGAAGTGTGGCTTAGAAGTATTTTGCCAACAGTTACTTGGGAATGAAATATATGTATATGAAATCTGCTGCGTGCACATATTTTTTTTAGAGAAAACAGCTCAAGTCTTAGAAACCAAAGACATAATTGGTTAGAAGCAATGACAGAAAGCAAATACATTTCTTGCTTGAACACAACTACTTTCTCTTAAATATTATGAGTGCAAACCTTCAATCTATATATTTGTAACTGAGTGTAATCCATATATATAATATGCACACACATATATATACTTGTAATTGAGTGTGAGCCTTCAATCTATATATATACATATACATTTGTAATTGAGTGTGAACCTTCAATCTATCTATCTATCTATATATATATACATATATATTTGTAATTGAGTGTGCGCCATATATATATATATATATATATATATACACACACATACACACACACACACACACACACACATATATTTGTAATGGAGTGTGAGCCTTCAATCTCTGTATATTTGTAATTGATGAGACAAAGAGAAACAGTAAAGCCCTACACACTTCCCTATCAGTGTGATCACACATCTCAGTTACATGGAAGGAACCAGGCTTTGACATCATCTGTGTGTGTACTTCTCCAGGGTATCCTTTCATCCTTTCACTGTTTTTCTAAACTACTGTTGTTCTTTAGAACGCCCTCCCATGTGTCCTCTTGTGGTTTGTACTGAAATAAGACCCCACTCTAATTCTAAACATGAGCTTTAGTAAAAAATGCCAACTCCTTGGCAGGTTTGCTAAAATATATGTAAATACTCCAGTGGTAGGTACGTTCTGGGACTCCAGGAAAAGAAGCGAATTTCTCTGCCCCCTGGCATACTCCTGAATGGTCCCCTTTTCCTTCTGCCTGTCAAGTTTGAGGTCTGAAACTCCAGTCATCTTTTGCTGCCACATGTGGATGTCATGGTCCTGCAGGTCCTGTAAGGAAGAGGGAAGGACAGATTACCAAGAAAGGCACAAACTGAGTCCCCGGTGATTAAGCCTTTGCCTCGGGAATACATCTATCTGGCCTTTGCGATTTTATGAACCAATAAGTTCTTTTATTACGAAGATGGTGTTCATTTTGGTTTATGATGTGCAACTCTATGCTCACCCACTGTAACAGTCTTGCTCTGTAAGAGTCTTTGAATGATGTGGAAATAAACTCAAAATTCGGGGAGGGGCAAGAATTTTGACTGTCGTCGTCACTGTTTAATCCCATCAACTTAGTGCTTGGTGATAGTCAATGCTCTGTAAATATTTGTTGATGAGATGTGCAAACTGAGTTCAACCTTTCTGAAGATTAGCAAGGTGAATGATACATAGCCGAGAAGAACATAGTTCGTCTTCCTAGAGAACTCATAAAATGGAACGTACCTAGGCATAGTTAGACGTGTTTGAAAAACAACAAGAAGCAACAGGGAACAGGATTGCTGTGGTTCAGACAGCTGTGTGTTAGAACCAGATTCTGCAGGCTTTGGAGGACGCGCTCTGTACATGCCTCCTCGGGTCTTCATCCAGTGACTTCACGTTGCTAACCTGAAACAGGCCACTGCAGGATTGTTTAAATCCTGGAAATTAGCAAGCAATACGAATAAAAACAGCGTTATTCCTTTAAAAATGAGAAAAGGGATGAGAAGAGAGAGAAAAGAGAAAAAAATTAGTGTACTCAGTATTCATTTTCAGAAAGTACATTTTCAGGATTCAGACCTGTAAAAAAAAAAAAAAAAAAAAAAAAAAAAAAAAAAAAAAAAAAAAAAAAAAAAAACAACTTGAACATTTTCTTCTTTGAAAACCAAACTTTATAGAAGAAATAGCTGCTTCTTGGGTTAGGTAAACTAGTGAGCTGGGAACATACCCAGGGCACCTTGTTCTCAAGATCGAAACAATACAGCTGTATCTCATTTTAAGAGGTGGTAAATAATCCAAGTGTAGGGGTCACTGGTGAGGTGATGAGCCTGTGATAGGCAAAAATGTATCCCTCAGATAATTTCGAATTAGGGTTCATTTTAGAGAAAAAAATCTTTCTAGTTAAATGCTACAATAGGACCTTATAGATTCAGCCAGACCTCCCCCATGGCAGGCATTATGTGTAGAATTTGAAGGTAATGCCTCAGCCTGGCTCTTTGTCATTGATGGGTACGGGAAGTAACCCTAACTCATTATATTCAATGTTTCGGTCAAAACAGGCAAAGAAATGAAGGTATATGCCTATTTGTATATACTTGACTTCAGACCCAATGCTATGAAATCACCCTACTGCCACAGAGGGCGAAAGGGGGGTTCACTGCGGGATAAGAGGAAGGAAAATAGGACATAGCCATATGGGCTGGTCAGTGTCCATGTGTGCATATGTGTGGTTAGATCAAAGCCCTGGTGTGGACATGCAGAACAACCACATCTTTCTGAAGCCCTCTTCTCATCCCAGCCATTACTGCCTATTACTTGAAAACTTCCAATCAGAATGTATGTGGCCATATATACAGGAAACGGAGAAGGCAAAAGAGAATGAAAGCCTCTGTTACATTCAGGGCTCTGGCCTTTAGACAATAATAAACTGCTTCTTGGTCAAGGAAGCCTCAGGGTCCCATTTCTTGGACTGGAAAAATCTGTAACACTACTGCTTCTCATGGTGGGCACTACCAGCCTTTAGAAGGGACAGTTCCATTGTGTTAGCTTGTCCCACACACTATGTTACTTTTAATGTGTCTATTCCTAGGAAAACAAGCACTGTTAGTAAGTCAAGTCATTTACTAACCAAAAACACCAGAGAGCCTACCTATTGCCCATACAGGGATGGTTTCCTCTTGGTTTCAAGTATCTAGCAATGAGGAATAAGCTCCTTCATGTTACCAGTAAGAAGTTGAAGCCTGGGACATGTGTCAATTTCTAATGAAGCCAGGTCTGCTGACTTTATGCCAAAGTCCCCTTCTGGTCTGTTGTTATCCTCCAACAAAGGACACCTAAGGCTCATGGAACATCATGGAAGAGGAGGTGTAAAGATTCTAAGAGAAAAAGGACCAGGAAGTCTGCTATGAGATTGTGTCTCCTAGAGCAGACAGGGAAGCTACACCCCTAATACCTCAGCAGTATGGCTGCCCAAACAAGACCTGAATAATGACAGTATTTTTTTAATGCTAGCAGGGGCCAAGCAGAGATGAGGGATGCATGGCCCTGCCCCTGAGCAGTCATGGGGGTTGGCAGCATCAAGCTACTCACGCTACGTGGGTGCGGAGGAATGCAAGCTGAGATTGGAAAGATACTCTCCCAGCTGATGGCTGGACAGAGGTGCTCGTCACTCAACTCCCCCACAAAGAAGAGCGAAAGATGCACAGCTGTGTTCAGAGAGGTCATTCACATGTTTCAGTACGACATGTGAGGAACCACCAGTAATGCAATTGAAGGCCATAGAATGAAAGCAATAAGTTCAAGTCAAGAAAAGAAGAAAGAAAATAAAGTAGAGCTGTTTCTTATGTATTCACCAGATCGTCTTGAAATTTAACTAAAACTAAGACAGCTATATCCCTTTAGAGAATGGCTGTTTTGAGCACCTGTTACATCGGGCAAGCAGCCCCTAGATGTTAATTGTCTGTTGTTCTCAATCATACTTGGGAAAGTATTATTAAATGTCCTCATACTCGGAATGAAAAGCAAAAGCACCTGTTGGAGCTTTATGGAGTATTTCTGCTCTTTCACTAGCATTTGTTGATCTTCTGCTGTTGGTAAACATTTCCATTCAGTCCTACTTAGGGACTCTGTAGTTCTAGGTATTAGGTTTACTAAATACCATCTCTGTCTGCTCACACAAATCATTCCCTCTGCTTATGGCTGGCTTTTTGCATTATCCAGTTTGCTTGCCAGCTTGTAGAGACTACTGTTCAACTCTGTCTGGAGACACCAAGCATTCATTTAAGTGCTAGAAGTTATTTTGTTTCTTGATGGTCGTTTTAACTTGGATTTCCGTCTTTGCTTATGTTCTGGGAGAGCCAGCCATCTCACATAGCCTAAAGACACACAGGATTTCTATGTACTAATGCTCTTCCTATGTCAGCACTCAGAGTTATTGGTTGTCACTGTCTATGCTGATGGCTGTCCAATAAAAAGTGGTCAACCCTGAAATCATATACACTCAGGTTACACTAAATGGACTCATAGGGCTCTATTTATATTCATATATATATATATATATATATATATATATATCAAGACGATCTGGTGAATACATAAGAAATTATATATATATATATATATATATATATATATATATATATATATCAACAACTAAAGAAAAAGAGGCCGTTAATTGGAGAGGGAGGGGTGGAGAGATGTGGGATGAGTTTGGAGGAGGCAGAATAGGAGGGATTGAAGGTAGGAAAGGGAAGAAGTGAAGTAATATAATTATATATTAACTTAAGAATTTTTAGTAAAATGATATGTCAATATTTAAGCTCCATTTTTGCACCGTTGGGCATCATTGTTGAAGCAGTGGCAGTCTCCTCTAATGAAGATGCTGTGTCTGATAGGAGAGATGTGGTTCTTGTCTATATGACAAATCACACAGGAGCAAGTGTGTGCGTGCACGCGCACACATACACACACATACACACACACACACACACACACACACACACACGACATAATTCTTTGGAACTTTGTTTAGATTCTTCTAATTTCAGTTTTCCTAGTGGCCTTCTGGTTATCTTTCTTTAGATAGATTGTTAAAAAAAAAACAAAAAAACAAAAAAACAAAAAAAACAACAACAACAAAAAAACAACTTTTAAAGCATTCACCAGGAGCTAAAGGGGCCACATATAAAACAAATTAACAATTATTGTTATATATATTAATTAATTTGTACACATGTACTTATAAAGTCTAGTTAAGAAACCCAACATGCCATTTTAAATGGCAAGAAATATTTGCGGAACCTTCAACATTGAATACAAATTAGAAAACAATTCCATCATAATTTATTAAGTGCAGCATGTAATATGCTTATTAGTTGACAAACTATAGAGTCTCCTGGAAAGAGGGAGACTCAAATGACAATGTGTCTCCATCAGATTGGCCTCTGGGTATGTCTGTGGGGAATTTTCTTGCTTAATGATTGATGGGAGGAGAGGGGCAGGCCCAGACCACTGTGGGCGGTGCCACACTTAGGCTAGTGTCCTGGCTTGTAGAAGAGAGTAGGCTGAACAAATCCCTGGAAGCAAGTCGGCAAGCAGTGTGCTTCCATGGATTTGCTTTGAGCTCCTACCTTGAGTTCCTGCCCTGGCTTCCTTCAGTAATGGACTGTAACTAATAATATATAATAGCAGCTCCTCTTTTGTTATAGTGCTTAATCACAGCAATACAGAGCAAACTAGAAGAGTGTGCAAGAATCTGAAGTTCTCCACGGTTTCTCACTTTCCCTCAGCTGTGTCTTTTACGGTCGGAAACTAACTTCATATAATAACTTAAGTGGAAGCACATATAACAAGAGATAATTAATGGCATGGCTGATGCGTCTCGAAGCACACATCAAGAAACGAATGGGTACAAATTGAAGTGAGTTTTCACATTTTCAGATTCTTGACTCTAATCTGTGACCCACTGCATCGCCATCTCACATAGAAGACCCTGTCATTTGGATTGTATGACCTTCCTAGCTGATTTTTATACATATTAGAAACTGAAAACTACCAGGTCATATGCTGTTGCGACAAAAGCAAAATTAGATATCACAACTTCAGTCGTGTGTCCCTTAATTTTCCTCTTCTCCTTTCCAAAAGAAGTTTTATCCTTTTTTTTTAACTACAGGACTCTTCTTTCTAAAACATTAATTGAACAACCATTAGAATTCTCTGCTTTGACTCCAGACAATATAGAGGAGGACAGTGAGTCCGAATCTTGCAGGATGAATGTTACATAATTTACTCTGATTACCTTTGCATGTGTTTCTCTAGATCCAATTACATTTAGTTACATCTACAGCTATCATTACAAAGCAGGCAGGATTGTGTGTCCTTCCTTGAACCGCTCAAATTCAGATTCTGAATAGTCAACTAGCCATGTGAGTGATGCAGCCGGTCCAGTAAGACTTAGGAAGCAGGGCAACAACAAGGTTCAGAAGGAAGAAAGAAAATTTGCTGGAAACGAAAACTGAGCAAACTGACGTGACATTTGCAGATAACATGCACAGCGGAAATTGGCAAACTCTTTTGCATACTTTACAGAGAAATCAAAATTGCTCCCAATTTATGAGTTGTATTCAGACTGCAAGGTGCCATTTACTATTTGATAATGTGGAACAGCATTATTTTATAATGAGTGATCACTTAGAGCCAAGACAGAGCTAGTGTTTCCTTTAAGTCATTTGATAAAGAAATGTGAGGTAAATTGGCATTTCCAGGAAGGGCTGTTTTGAAGGACAGCTTATTTTAAGCATATTTTAAAATCTTGCAATTATCCATCTACATGAACACAAACAGCATAAATTATGCACTAAATGATCTTTGCCCTTAATTATGCAACAAAAGAGAGTGCTCCAGAAGTTAAATCTAGTTCTGTAATATTTCAGTTAGTATACATATTTACTTGTGTGAAGTTTTATCTGATAGAGAATCAGAGCATTGCTCAACCCCTTCCAGAAAAACTTCTTCTTGCCGTAGATGATAACTAGCACACAGACCCACAACTGGAAAATGCAAACAGTGAGAGACTTTGAATTAGTTCTATATGAAATGTCTTCATCAAAGTCATCCCCTCAAGACTCAGGGATCTGTATGGAAGAGGAGGCAGAAAGACTGTTAGAGTCAGAGGTGGTGGATGTCGTCTTCCAGACACATCAGGACTAATGCACATATGAACTCACAGAGATTGTGATAGGATCAGTGAGACATGACCAAGTTCAAACCAACAGAAGTCCCAGCACTGAGAAGGGAGGCATACACAAAGCCCCACCCCTAACCAAGAAGCAGTTTGCAACTGATACCTGCTGGGAAAGGGAAAATCCATTTTCTCTAATGGAGTGTCTCCACATGTATCAACCACACTCCAGGACAAGCCATGCCCAGGAGTAGTTGGCCAACACAAAACAGAATCCATGCTTTTCACGTACTTTTTGTTTTCTTTTGGTATTTTTTGTCTTAAAGGGTTTGGGGTTTTTTGTTTTGTTTTGTTTTATTTTTTTTTTTTAAGAGAAAGAATATCAAGTTGAGTAGGTGGGGAGGTGGGAAGGATCTGGAAGGAAATGAGGAGGGCAAATGATATAATAGAAAATACTGGGTGAAC
Source organism: Peromyscus leucopus (assembly GCF_004664715.2). Classification (NCBI taxonomy): domain Eukaryota; kingdom Metazoa; phylum Chordata; class Mammalia; order Rodentia; family Cricetidae; genus Peromyscus; species Peromyscus leucopus. Next base: position 29,759,838 of record NC_051077.1, on the reverse strand, counting down.
AATGTTTTTAATAAAATACTAGCTATAAATGAATTAAGGAAATGAATGGATAAAACAAAAAACATGTGTACATCTTCAGTCAATGCTCAATTTGCTAAATGGCAACTGTTTCTGAGGCTTCTTGGAAGTAGCAATAGCAGATGGGTAGACAGACAGGAGAAACGGGGTATACAAACAGCTTAGGTCTGGTCCCTGCAGCAGACGCAGCTGAAGAACCAGAAGCTAGCAGTGCCAAAAGGTAAGCCAGGCAGATGGATGCCAGCCAGTCATTCCTGTAGTCACTTTACCTCCTCCTGCCATGGTTTCCTTGTCTGTGGTAAAATCCCAAAGTGATGCAATCAGCCATTCTTAGCATGGTTTTCACATCCTCGGATGAAAAAAAAAAGTACTTGAGGAAGAAATAAAATCACATCGTTAGCAAACATGTCCAGCCTTTATTCTTTGCCATGGTTTCCTAAACAACACAGTGTAGCACTTCCTCACAACGTAGTATAGTGCTTACTCACATTGTATTTGGTATGATGAGCCAACAAGAGATAACTTCTACAGGATGTGAGTAGGTTATATGTAAGAATCATGCCATGCCATTTACATAAAGGATTTGAGCACCCACAGATCTTTTTATCAGCAGAGGGTCCTGGTATCCCAGGAATGCCAAGGAACAAGTGGATTTAGAAGTTTATTGATAGATATGGGTGCAGAAAGAAGGGGCAGACTACCGGGCTAGAATACCAAACTATGGTTTAAACTTTATATGGTATGACTCAGTAGTAGAATGCTTGCCTAATATCCCTAAGAGCTTGGTTTCCATTCCCAGCAAACACACACACACACACACACACACACACACACACACACACACACACAGTAAGAAAGAGAGGGAGAATAAAGTCAATTAAGATCTTCAACTCAAATTGCAATTTTTGTCTTTTGACATAATGAAATAGAAAAGTTAGAATACAACATTTAAAAAAAGTTATATGAATACAGATTCTTGATTTAAACCCATTTATTTTTACAGTATTGGGATCCAACTCAAAGTCTCAAGCATGTCAGGTAAGTGCTGTACTGTTGAGTCACATCCTAAACCATAGTGTCTCTTTCCTGAATGGGCCAAAATAAATACTAATACGTTCAAACCACAATTGACCTCAGGTAATTGAAAATGTGAGGGTGAACTCTTAGGATAATGAATTAATGTTGGAAATCCCTGGGAAAGTTCTTTTTTACTCAATCCATGTTTGTCTCTTATTTAATCTGTTTCAAAATATTCTCAAAAATTAAACAGCTATCAACAATTATCAATCCCTTGATGCTGAAGGGTACCAGCAAAATGCTATATATCTAAACATGAGTCTTAGCAAATTGGCAAATGGACTATTCTGATCTGAAGGTAACTGAGAAACAGCAGCTACCCATGAGACCCTCCCATCTCCACACCTTGCTTTTGCCTCCTCCATCCAGAAACAGTGGGCTGCTTTTCATTCATTTAGCTTAAGGTTGTACATAACTCTCAATCTTCTGTACTCTCCTGCCTCCCTAAAAATTCTCATTGCTTTGTGAAACTCACAGGTGTAATAAATAGATAAAAAAAAATTTTCTTTTGTTTTGCGTGTGGTTGTGCTGGCTAGTTTTGTGCCAACTTGACACTGGCTGTAGTCATCCAAGAGACAAGATCCTCAGTTGCCTCCATAAGCTTGGGCTACAAGCAAGCCTGTAGAGCATTTTCTTAATTAGTGATTGACGCGGGAGGGTCCATCCATTATGAGTGGTACCACTCTGGGCTGGTGGTCTTGGATTCTATTAGAAAGCTGGCTGAGTAAGTCATGGGGAGCAGGCCAGTAAGCAGCATCCTTCTGCGGCCTGTGGTACATGCATGTGTACACATCTGTGGTGTGCACACGGGTAAGAGTGTGAATTCACCTCTCTCTGTGTGTCTCCGTCTGTCTCTTTCTCTGCCTCTGTCTGTCTCTCCCCTCCTTTCCCCATGCCCACCCTCTGTGTCTGTGTTCTTGTAGAAGCCAGAGACTGATATTAACTGTCTTTCTTTATTGCTCTCCGTATTTTTAAAAACTATATTTCTTTGAACCTCCCACTCACAGACTGGCTAGCCTGGTTGCCCAGCAAGAAATCTGCATGCAACTGAGCCCTGGAGTCTGCATGCTTGTGCATTCCCAGCATGGGGGCTCTAGATGTTGACCACCACACTTAGCCTTTTGACCTGGATCCTGGGGACATGAACTCAAGTCTTCACGCTTGGTGGGGAAAGCACTTTATCCACCATGTCATTCCCCAGGCCACTGACGTTTTGTTTTGTTAATGTGCCTTTTATCCATTACATTTCTAGAGCCTAAGTTGGAGACCTAGGAATGCACAGAGAAAATGCCTCTTAAGTTTGATGTGGGAAAGTAAATACAAGGGAAACATTTTTAGAAGATGAGATCTAGTTAGTGAGGATTGGAATAAAATTCCTGTTATGTAGATTATCTGGGCTGGTAAGGTCTAGAGTTAATGCTAATGATTAAGACCTATGGTGGCCTTTAAGGCTGGCATTTGGGGGTGGGGGTTGTTGATGCAGGTGAACTGCAAGTTTAAGGCCATCCTGCAGTACACAGTGCAACTCTGTCTCAAAGAACCAGGGAACAAAAAAGGGGGTGGTGGTGGTCAGAGTCTTTTTCTTAAATGTTTCTTTTTTAGTTGCTTTTGCTCAAAACAATTATTATTATTATTATTATTATTATTATTATTATTATTATTTTGGTTTTTCAAGACAGGGTTTCTCTATGTAGCTTTGCTCCTTTCCTGGAACTCACTCTGTAGCCCAGGCTGGCCTCGAACTCACAGAGATCCGCCTGCCTCTGCCTCCCGAGTGCTGGGATTAAAGGCGTGCGCCGCCGCCGCCACCACCACCCGGCTCAAAACAATTCTTATGTCTAAATGCCATACTTAGGGGGCCATTGCCAGAACCCCTTCAAAGCAAATGAGAAAACCATCATCTCTAAACACGAGAGTTGAGACTTGAAGTGATTCATATTTTAATGAAAGACAATATTTTTGAAATTCAGGCTTGGGTACCAGCCAGAAACTGATAGCGCTATTAGTAAAGGGACAGTTTGCATACAACTAACTACAGGAAACGAATCCGCACTTGGAAAAGCGATTTCACCCGCTCAGCAAAGTTCGCCCTCTCTGTGCTCCATCTGGAGGTGAGGCTCTGGGAGATTTCTGACTAACAGATGATGGCTTCGGCGCTTGGCTCCCATCACTCGGCTTTTGAAGCTATATGGAGCTCCAAAACTAGTTTCTCCGCTGTGCCGTAGGAAGGGAGAAGGTTCAGAGCCAGCTATCATAATGAGGATCGCACAGAAACTCTCTCACACACACAAAAAAAAAATATGGCTGGAGCCTGGAGAGAAATAATAGATTCAAGTGGTGTCAGGACTACAGAGAGAGGAAATAATGAAATCTTCCCCCTGACAGCTAGCACAGCCGCTTTTCTTCTCTAGGACAATGCCAGATGAGATTCTCTGATGCTTCGAATCGAGATGTGCTAGTGACTGACGCTGTACCCAGTAAAGCATACTTGTCAAGTTCAACTTCATTTTTCTTATTGTTTGTTTGTTTGCTAAAGAAGGGTCTTTTATATATATATGTATATATACATATACATATATATATAAAGTTGGCCTTAAGCCCTTTATGTAGCTATACCTGGCTTCAAGCTTGCATCCTAGAGCCTCAGCCTTCAGGTATGTTACCCAATGTCCAGCTCCAGTTAATATTTTAACAAAGTCATGTTTAACATTAAATAAAAAGGCACTCCACCTAAAGGGCAAATTTCAATTCTTCAGTCTGTCCTCAAACATAATTATATGGTCAGGGCATAGTTATATCTACCTACTTATTTTCATTATCAACATAATCCTAATCTGTTTAAATTGTACATTTATTATTTTTTAAATATTTATTATTACTTCAATTGTATGTGTATTGAGTATAAGACAGTTAAGATTGTACAAGATAAGCTGTCTTAGAAAAAAGAAACTGTTCCCTACCATCCAACCTCTACTACCAGAACCTCAGAATTTAAGACATAATACAGTCAACAAAACCAAAGGTTTTAGTTAGGCACTTCTTACTCTTACAAAGGACTGAGTCTCAGGGCAATTGGCCAGTGATGCGGTTTATGTACCACCTAAAGAAAGGAAGAGTGGGTGGGGTTTCCTGACAGGGAGGGAAGTTGAGACAGAATTGGAAGGGATGTGTGGTGAACAAAGATCATCCTGATAGGTGGGAAAGAAGCCAGAAATAAAAGTTTCCTCTGTGAAAAAAGGGTAACTCTCTTCTGGGTAGGGAGATATCTCTATAAATGAAAACTTTCTTTATAAATGTTGTTGTTTTTTCTTTTTCTTTTTTTTTTTTTCAAGACAGGGTTTCTCTGTGTAGTTTTGGTGCCTGTCCTGGATCTCACTCTGTAGACCAGGCTGGCCTCAAACTCACAGAGATCCACCTGCCTCTGCCTCCCGAGTGCTGGGATTAAAGGCGTGGGCCACCACTGCCCAGCTGCTTTTTCTTTGTAAAAGGCAGATTTATTCGTGTTTGAGGAAACTGGAAGGAGACAAAAAGCTTTCCCAACATCTGTTGGTTATCACACCTTAAGATTTCAGGGTCTTTTTGCCATTTGGAGATGAGAGCCAAATTTTCCTATGTGTCACTAGACGTGGATATCTGTGCATGGAGATTCAGAGAGAATCATTCACAAATGACGACTAACAATTTAAAAATATATCCATTTGTGGAAGAAGCATATGTTGAAATGGCTTATTCTACCACCACTTAGGATCCTTCCTTTCAAAGGCTCCCAATTTCGGTGGGAGACAATTTGTGACCACCAGGTTCTCTATCAGAGACTGATCATTAACTATCACAAATTTATATTTATTTATTTGTTACTTATTGAGACTCTTATGGTAAATCCCTTCTCTAATTGTGGAATGAATGACAGTTTTATTATAGAATTTCAAAATCTAACAGGAAGCTTACAATCATCAGGTAGGCTTGTATTTGTCCAACCCTCAACTTCATTCACTTGGTAAAGTTCAATTTCCTGACTTAATTTGTGCTTTTTAACTATTGTCCGTCCTTATTAAATAAGTAGATGTTATTAGTAAACTTGAGGTGAAATAACCTTGGCCTAGGAATTTCAACTTTTCTGCAAGCTATCGTTAGAAAAACTCACACGATAGAATATATTATTCACTGCGCTCAGCCAAACAAAACAGCGTCGGAATGCCATTTTCTCCAGAAATGCTTGCTGAAAATTCTCAGCTTGCCAAGATTTCCATGCTTAGAGGGTGGAAAGAGGAGTAATATGAGAATCTAAAGTCACTTTTCAAAGTTATTTCACAGCGAAGTCAAGCAAGCGAGCATGCCACCTCGCAGAGACGACACAACTAAGTGCTAGCCAGTGCTGAGAACAACAAAAAAAGAATAGAAAAATGTGTATGTCACTGGAGTCCTAGGCAGCGGCTCCACTTCAAAGGGATCCCAACAAATTTTCTGCTTGCCCCAGAAGTCCAACCAAAGAGCAATGATGGAAAGACAGGAAACAAATAACCAACACAGCTACATAGGAAGAGGCCGGACATCTGAGCTCCTCTTTGGGGGATAGAGACGTGAGCGCTTAAACTATACGGGGCTACACTGAAGGGTTCAAAAAGAATGCGTGCTTGAACAGTTTAGATCAAATTACGGTCGGTTTGATCATCGTCTCGATTCTGATTCTGAGACGGCTCAGAAAAATCTCGCGGTCTCTGAGTCCCCTGAGAAGGCGATTTGTTTCTGTGGAGTGATCATATCCCTCCTTACCAAGGTTGTGTCGGCTCCTCGCATGAGGCAGGTGCTCGCCCATTTGAGAACCAGCCAGGTTTCTTGTTCGAGAATGCAAGGTGATGAGGTTTAGGGAAGTGGCTGGAGACTTCCAGGTGCCACTTAAGGGGTCTGGGACAGACTTTTTTTTTTTTTTTTAATTTATTTATTTATTATGTATACAGCGTTCCTCCTGCATGTGTTCCTGCAGGCCAGAAGAGGGCACTAAATCTCATTATGGATGGCTATGAGCCATCATGTGGTTGCTGGGAATTAAACTCAGGACCTCTGGAAGAGCAGCTAATTCTCTTAACCTCTAAGCTACTTCACCAGACCCATGGAACAGACTTTTTAAAAGGCCAAATATCCTACTTCCTTCTGGCTGGTGCCTTCAGACCTGAAGGAAGAGGTAGGGAGGTGATTAGGGCTCATCTGCCTCACACCGCTGCTTTTCACACAGGCACTCCTTAAGTGATTAACATGGGTGTGTGCAAAGCTAAGCCTGAACAGGACCCAAACTAAAGGAGACAGAAACAAAATTATTGCAAAGAAGTCAAACTTTGTTGTCTTGCTTTTACTTAACTATTGGGCCTCTGCAAGCCAAGAGTCAGTGTTTGTTTTGGGTTTGGGTTTTTCTTTTTTTTTCTGCAAATGCAGTCTTGGGGTCCTTTTTTCATAAATAGAGCATTTAAAATTGAATCCCAGCTGGGCTGGTGCAAAAGGCTTGTAAATCCCAGCTGCCTGAGAGGCAAGCAGCAAGGGTCACAAATTCAAGTCCTGCCTGGCATAGAGAGTGAATTCAAGACCAGTCTGAGTAGATTAATAAGACTCTACCTAAAAATAGAAGTAAGAAGAGGCCCAGAGATAGAGCTCAGTGGTAGAGAGCTTGCCTTGCACAGGGCTACTTAAACTTTTTTCACTCAAGATCCCTTTCACCTGAGATATTTCTATGACCCCAGTTATATGGATATATAAAACAGATATACAAATCAAACATTTATTGACAATAAGCCATAAGTAAATTTATTCTAAAGTAATTCTTTGGAATACATGCAATTCACTACAAAGGGGAAGTAAATTCGCTTACTAAGGAGATGGGTGTGCTCATTTTTCTTTACAGAAATAGTTAAGACTTGGGTGAATATTTGATGCTGGAAGCAGTGGCTATTCAGAGTTTATGGGTGGTTTTCTAATATATTTATCACGCTGAGAAGCCCACATAAGTATGGTAGAACGTTGCGAGCTATTTCACAAACTGCTGGAAATTCCTCCTAATTGTAAGTCAAACTTTATTCAATAATCTTTAGAAAAAAATTAAATCAACAACTCAATCAGCAGTTTTTGAAATCAAGCATTCGGAAAGGGGTACACCAATTTGATTCGTGCTGGAGAATGATGGGAGTTTCTTTCGGTAATGAAACCATTGTTTCCACAAGAAGACAACACATAAGAACGCTTGACTTCATGACATCATACAGTCTTGAGTCTCACCAAAGATGTGTTCATTAGCATTGCATTGCGATTGAATGAACAATGCGAATTGAAAAAAACACGCAAATGCTTCATGTTCAGAACCAAGCAACAGAAATACCTCCAGGAATACCTCCAATCCATTACTCATTTGGTTTGGAGTGAATTTTTAGTCATTTCACATTGAGAAAACTTTGGCTGTTGCCAAGTGTTTAGTGACTTCCCACCCCCCCATATAGTCTTTTACGTGACCCCCACATGGGGTAGCAAACCACAGTTGAAGCTGAGGCAAGCCTGTGTGAGGTTGTCAGTTCATTCTCTAGTACTACAGGTGAAGGAACACAAATCCAATTCCCTTTCACTGCTTTGGGCTTCTTTTTTGTATTTGGCTTTGTCCATGGACAAACTTTTAAATGATGCTCCATCAGTTAAATGCTAAGGTGCCGTGTTGTCTATATTTGCATTAACAGATTGAAAGTAGTTTCACAACTTCTTAAATCCAGTTTATGTCTGTACATTTTCTATGCTCCTATTTCAAGTCTAAGGAGCACTTGCAACTCTGAAGAGGGCCATAGTGTTAGGCTGACATTTCACAATGCTCCAAATAACCATCTCAATGGCTCTACATACATCTTAGGGGCCTAAAACCAAAACCCATCGTGAAATCAAACTAATAGGAAATGAGATAATTTTATCTATGGAATCAGCAGTTCATCTTCACATTGTAACTTGACTGTCAGAGTATCCTACTAGCAAATGAAGAAGAGCTCACGGGAATTCAGGGTTCCATCTCTCCTCCAGCTAAGGGGTAATGAGAAAAACAACTAGAAGAAACCAGAGTTGGCAATAACAAATGACCTGCTGCTGTTGCTGAATACATCTTCATGAGAAACGATAGCATCATTAATACCGTGAACTTGACGAGAGCCTCATTCCCATTCCAGCTCTGCAAAATAAGAAGGGTCTTGTCTATAAACACATCTATCTCCAGCAAACTATTCTGTCCACAATAATACAAAAAGCGACTAGTGACCAAAATGTTTTTCTGTTTGCCACAAGAAAAGGGGGGTTCTGCTTCACCAACTAACTGTGCAGTAAATATACTAGCTGTAAATTGTGTTAAGTAAAAATATAAGAAACAACTTAATTAATTCCTTTGATCCTTTAAAATTCCTCAGATATAGCCATAATGTTTTGGCTAAAGTACTGCATGTAAATATAAACTGTTATTCTTTATCAAATTAAGAATTTACTATATCTCAGGGTCACAACTAAAACATGTATGCCTGCTAAACAATAATCTTAAACCAGGTAGGTGGCATGAATCTGTAATCCCAGAATGAACAGGCTGAGGCATGAGTTTGAGACTAGTTGGGGCTACACTGAGTTCCAGACAATCCTGAGCGACAGAGTGAAACTCTTCCTTAGAAATCCAAATAAGCAATTTTAGTTACGTGTGTGTGTGTGTGTGTGTGTGTGTGTGCGCGTGTGTGTGTGTGTGTAAAGAAATAAAAAATTGAGTACAGTCTCTTTCCTTTACAAACAAACGCTCAAAGCTGTAGCAATAGATACCCCAGAGCCAACGTTCATCTGAAGCACTGCTTCCTATAGGGACTGTAGACACTGATGAGCCACACATTGTTTTAATCAACTCCTCAAAGGGGAGGAGCAATCTGTTCTTGTAACCTCTTAGCATGGTTCCCAGTAACGAAAGACAGATTTATGAGAAAAAAGCACACGCATTTACTTCAAGTTCTGAACATCATGGGAGTTTGGAGCATGGCGAGCAGATGCACCAGCACGTGACGACCGTAGAGATAGTTAATTCCCTGACTAAATATACCACGTTACTGTCTTAGACTGTAATATCTACCCAATGTACATGCAGCCAGACACACTCCTGTGATGTTAAGCTCAGAAAGTGTAACCTATTTATGTTGGCATGGGTCACATTCCCTGCAATGGGATGAGCAGTGCCAACCTCAACAGCAAGAAGATAGCAATCACCTGACACTGTAGTGGGTAGCCATTCCAGCTTTGATCTGGAAGTTCCAACCCCCATTGAGGCTTCGGCAACTGTCTTGCCTACAAGGCGGGGCCAAGGGAGGTGCCGAGAGACCTGAGATCTGGATGGGCAAGGGCTCTCTCTGTTCCTGGACCTTAGACAGTGGAGGTGGACCGAGCAGAGCTCTAGAGAACACCGCTGGACTGCGATACAACTTCCCCAGACCCTGCGACCTACCTATCCCTTCATTTGTAAGTTATCTACTAAATAAATCTTCCTTTTAATTACGTGGAGTGGCCTTAATAATTTCACCAATATCTGGCACTCACATGGGGCAAATTCCAAAGGCCTGGGTGGCTCCCACCCTCAGCCTCCTGCTGGGCTGGTGGGTACCTAAACCAGCCTAATAATTTCACCAATATGACACAATCTATCTCTCTCACCAGCAGTGTCCCGCCTGGCAGTCAAAGCTGGCTCTATAACACAATGCACCATGAGCCTGGTACTGTGTGTGACTGGCAAGCCTGCAGTGATTCAGAGGGATCTGTGGTATAGCTACAGTGAAAGGGAGAGACCACACCCAGTGGCCAGGCATATTAGGACTTGTTGAATCCAAAGGTAACCTAGTCCACCTGGGACCTAGGCTACTCCCCATGGGGGTTTTGGTCAAGCCTAGTCTGCCCTGTATGTCCCCTAGATCATGCAAGCAAAGGGTTATTTAACTGTCTGTAAAAGCAATGGCAGGCTATTTAAGAAAAGAGACTTTTTTTTTCTGAAATAAAGTAAACATTTAAGCAATTTGTTAGGGGTAAAAAGTAGTGGATGGTTGAGAGGCCCAGGTAAATATCATGACAGGCCCCTAGTAATTCAGTTAAGAACTAGGCCTCAGTTCAATAACAAAGGACAATCAATCACCAACACCCCTGACACTAGACAAGGCATGTATACCTGGGCCAACTCCCCTCCCCTCATCCCAGAACAAAGCCTAGGACGTGTCCAGACTTTCCTAAGAATGGAAAATCTACAGCCTTAGCCCACCCCTGCTAGCCCTAACCAATTAGAAATGTACTCATGATTGCCACTTGTGTAAGCCAATCCTAAATAGAATGGTCACATTGCTTTTAAAATTCCTTTGGCTGTGCTTTAAAGGAGCCCACACATCCCTCTCAAGGTCACCATTTGTACAGGTGAGCGACCCCACATGCATGTGGTATAGTAAACAGTCTTGCTGATTGCATAGTGACTGGTGGCCTTTGGGGGACGTCTCGGGGACCCTAACATGGTGTGGTTGCATTGACTCAATTATAATTTCAAAGAACAGAAGTCACAGAAGTAATTGCTTCTCAGATTTTGGCCAAGATCAAGTACAGGATTCAAGTTAATAAGAAAGAAAAGCTAGCAAACTCTGTTGCATGCCAACCGGCTCCAATGCAATAGTGTAAAAACTAGAAGTTTTTCTACATCTTATGTTTTGTGTCAAATGGGAGCAACCATTGCCCACGAGCCAAGATGAGATAGAGAGTAAAAGGAATCAAAGGCTAAGACAGCTTAAAGTCTCAGAAAGGGACTGCCTGTGAAACGCTTACACCAGGAGAGAAAGAAGATGAGCTTGAATCTGATCCAGGCCTTAGATATCATAATCTTGGAGAGGGAGGGGCAAGTGCTGATGTGTGTTGGGTTAGGTTTTTGGATTGTCTTCACACTGAGGCTGGGTGATAAACACAGTATTTTAATAAGCACAATGTCTCCTTCCTAGGCCCCCTAAGTGGTAGAAATAAGCATTTCAGAAAACGAAGCTCTGTTACTTACAAGCAGGATAGAGGGCTACCAGCTTAAGAGCTGGCTAGGGTGAAAACCATTGATGATGTAATTCCCTAAAAATGAACAGCAACTTATCAAATTTACAGCATAAGCCAAGTATAAATACTAACAAAAGCAAAATAAAACTGAAAGAAAGCGGAACACTGGGGAAGTCTTTTTGAAGCCCAGTAATCTCTTTGTATTATTACACTGTGTATTTCACTTGAATACATCTAAAAAGAAACAATGTCATACATTGAAATTACCAGTAAACCAATGTCTAGCATTCTACACTCAAAGTAGATGTCCCTAATGGTCACAGTTCTCCTTCATGCTGAACTCAGATTCAGACTGACAGCTCTTTGTCATCATTACACCCCAGCAAATAAAATCTGACACTCAAAAGTTATGTGTCACTCCTGTCCATCAAAGAGAGCCAGGGCTACACAATCAAGTGACCTCCTGAAAGTTTCCTGGTGACCTGATTGACAAAAATCGTGGCTTCTCTGCGATGCGTCTTCATTCAGGCACTTCCATCCACTTCTTGTCTTGAGCTGAGGGGAGGTCAGGGTGATGCCACCTCAGAGTGCAGAAATGGCTGCTCTTTCTCTGCCTGTTAGGAAATCAGAGGTAAGTGGATGGGACTGGAAACAATCATCTTGAGTGAGGTGGCTCAGATCCGGTAAAACCAACGTATCATGTTTTCTCTGACAAGTGGCTGTTAGCCCTGGATCTTTAGATGCGTATATTTCACTTAAAATATCCATAGAGGTTAGAAAACTAGTAAGGGTCATGGGAGGAGTGAATTTTTGAAGGGAGAGGCAAAGGGTGTAGCCACAGGTGTCTGTCTGAGAAAACTGGGACAAGGGAAGAGTTTTTAAAAGGGCCGCTGAGAATAATGAAACGGAAGAGGAAGGATTAAATGACGTGGGGGATGGGAAGGCAGAGCAGAGGAAGTTAACCACCACCAAAGGCCTTTTGAAAAAGCCTTAGGAAAACAATGTCTAATGACCCCTTGCTTTACCCAAAGATCAGGGCACATCAGGGAACCTCCTTCTTGCAGAAGGTGGAGATTAACACTGAGACTCTGAGACCTTCAGAGATAAGAGACTGTGGACACTCAGTCCTAAATGAGACATGGTATCAACCCCACCACCACCACAGAAGGTCTAGGGAACTTCAAGAAAAAGGGGATAGAAAGGCCTTGGATGACCTCAAGAAAACTATTTTCTGGACACAAGAGGGAAATTGCACATTAAACTCATGGTGATTGGGACATCATACGCAAGACTTTTAAAAGCTCAAGCCGAAAGTCCCAGCATGGAGGCAGGGACATGAGCATAGAATCCCACCACTAGCTGAGCAGCTGCTGGTGTTTGGTAGCTACTGCGGGAAGAAGAGTCAATTTTCTTTAAAAGTGTGACCTCTGGTAGGTCATATTCCAGGGCAGGCCCCACTCCCAAGAGTAGCTGACCGTACACACTGGGTGCCACGGGTATAAAAAGAAATTTAAAAGAAGAAAATTTGAGGTTGGGTAGATAAGGAGGTAGAAGTAGAGAGGGTGGATCTGGGAAGAGTTGGGGAAGGGTGGTGAATATGATCAACTATAGGCAATTCTCAAAGGACGAATTACAATATTCTTTAAAGGTAAAGAGTTAAAAAGCAAGAGAGAAGTGTTACCAGGAATCTTGAGGAGACCCAGCAAAGCCGTCATGTGATACCTGGGAAACCGGAGGTTCCCCTCTTGGCTTTCTTAGTCTCCTTTATCAAAGAATTTAAGAAGGACACAAAACAAAGCCTTGAGGGCAATTTATTAGAGTTTAAATGGAAAGTCCCAGCGCTGGCGAGCCCTAAATCTCACCACTGCCTGGAAGGGAGGAGAAGACCAAAGAACTGAAGGAACAAAGGCCACGCTGCTGGAGATCGGCCACCTGGAGGCAGGTGGGAGGCGAGCTTCAGGAAAACAGCAAGAAAGTTTAAGTCCTTAAAAAGTTTAAAGACATACCCAGGGTTCTGTCAGGCCTCTGGAAGCAAAAGAAATAGTTATCCCTTCCTGAATCCTGCCTCAGAAAGGCAGGCAGACCTCAGAAAGCCTTATGGTGACTCAGCTGCTAAGAATCGCACTAAGGGGCCAGGGCACTCTGGGATGGAAAAGTACATTGCCTCAAACAGCAGTCCTTAACCTTCCTAATGCTGTGACCCTTTAACCAAGTCCCTCATGTTGTGGTGACCACAAACCATATTCCTTGCTTCTTCATAACTGTAATTTTGCTACTGTTATGAATTGTAATGTAATGTAAATACGTGTGTTTTCTGATGGTCTTAGGTGACGCCTGTGAAAGGGTCAGGGTCAAGACCCACAGGTTGAGAACTGCTGATCTAAAGTGAACCTGCCTCACTAGATTAAACCTTAAGAGAGGAGACAAGGGCATGTCTCCACCCTAGAGATAGATTCCATTCTCTACAAGGTCAGAGTCTGGGTCACTAGAGAGAGGACCAAGTTGCAACTCTCTTAAGTTCTGGCTCTTCTACGCCTGAACTGGAAGGACAGACCTACATGTTTTTATTCTCATTCCACCTGGTTTATCAAGATGCTTTAGCCTTCAAACTCCCTCGGGGGCTTTTCATCTAGACTTCTACTAGATTAAATCTGGTAGAGATTAGCTGTTGGCTCAAATATGAGTGAATTGCATCTATAGCTCCATCTGTCATTTTCTTCTCCTTTAGACATGGTTCTCTTGGTTATAAAGATTGTGAGGAGCAAGGGAGAAAAAGAGGTGGTGTATGGTCAAGCCAAAGTACTCCAGCACTAAGAGTAAAGTTGAGAAACCCCCGATTTTCTTTGGCCCCTGTAATCCAGGCCTAACCTATAGTTTCCCCTGAACATCTTGTCCATGGCAGTAGCATGACATCCTTTGGCTACTCAAGAATAAAGTCATTTACTTCTGGAATCCATTATTCTATCAACTGCATGATGTATGGAAGTGACTGGGGCTAAACACTGTGATTGAGTGCTTAATTAGCATACAGAGTCTTAGGTCCATCCCCAGTGATGACAGAAAGTAATCATCTTTTGCTGTTCATTAGTTTTCAGCTATTTTCCTTCCTAGGAATGAGACCAAGAATGAATCAAGCCTCAAATTGTTCCTGAAGAAGCTACAGAAATGCACATGGCCACTCATGTCTCAGCAGACATCACTAATGAGCACAGCCTCTTCCTGCAGAACTCAGATTCAGCCAACAGCTCTTTGTAGACAAGGCAGCTCAGGTGAGCCACTGCTGCCAAATGAAATGTAATACTCCAGATAAAGGCTCTTTACCATTCTGCCAAAGAGACCCAGAGTTGAACCGCGAAGGGGTAAAGGTAGAATTTTATCTAGAAACTATTATAATAAGGAGAAAGAGACCTCAATGTAGAACTGAGTGCAATCTAGATGCAGCCACAATAGTGGGAATTTATGGTCAAACGCAAGATGAGGAGAGGTGTGGATGGATGGAAAATCACTAAGAGAAAATATCTAGGATAGGAGGAAGGCTCTTGCTAAACCATCTTATCAGAACTTTCCTGGGTACAGGCAAGAGCAATCATGTATCAAGTAGAGAGTGTTGATGCAAAAATACAGCTTTTGCCTCATAGGAAATAGTTTATTCTGGAGCCAGTATATAATGACAATGACCATGACCCAAGAACACTGATCTTAGTTGCCCCAAATACTATGTTCCAATATGGAAACAGTATTACGAAAGTTGTTTTTACAATATCAGAACAAAAGAAAGTCACAAATCACTTGTTCATTACATTTTGGGGAATCCTCTGTATAAAGATTGCAGGAAAGTGGGGAAATCCCTGCTATGGGCTTCAGAAGTTAGCTGATGACATTCTGCTGTGTATTGATGTCCCCAGAATTTAAACATTTCCATCCAGGAAGAAGCCTCCTTAAGATTTAGGAAGTGAGCCCTTCTTTGTAGTGGGTAGCCATTCCAGCTTTGACCTGGAAGTTCCAACCCCCATTGAGGCTTCGGTAACTGTCACGCCTACAAGGTGGGGCTGAGAGAGGACCCTGAAAACCCGGGATCCCAATACGAAGGCTCTCTTGGTTCCTGGACCCTGAATGCTGGAGGTAGATGGAGCAGAGTTCTCCAGAGAACACCGCTGGACTGCGCTACACCTTTCCTAGACTCTGTAAACTATCCCTTCACTTGTAAGTTACCCCATAAAATAAACCTCCCTTTTAACTACATGGAGTGGCCTTAATAATTTCACTAACACTTCTTCCCAGCGTTCCCTCAGTTTGGCTCTCCAGCCTAATCTCTTCCTGCCCAGCTATTGGCCAGTCAGCTCTTTATGAAACCAATGAGAACAACACATCTTCATAGTGTACAGAAAGATTATTCCACAGCAGTGTGTGACTTTTTCTTCTCCATAGGGCTAAAATTGTGTGTGTGTGTGTGTGTGTGTGTGTGTAATAGGTTTTATTAATTTCTTCTTATATGTGTGTGTATATAGGAAGAAATTTATAAAATATTGCTGCTTCACAGTTCATTGGTTTTAAATATTCAACACGCCAAAATGTCACATTTTGATGTAGTGTCTTGAGTCCTATCCCTCTCTGAAATCCTTAGCAGGATTCATGCATGCTGCAGCTGAACTCTCAAAGATGAGCACTTGACTCAGTCAGCTTAATTGCAATCTTATCGAGACTCAGCAGATGCAGTTGAGCACATATCTTACAGTTTGTTCAAGAAGGCAGACATACTGGTCATTGAAAACATAGTCACACAAAATCGCCCACCTCCATTGGAACCATCTAATCCGCTCATGGAGGCAAGCTTGGAAGTGTCTTTAGAAAGAGCCGGTGTTGAACAACAATGCCCCCGGCTTGTCCCTCTGTAGAAAGAAAAGCAGATGCTCCCACTACTAACCTAGTTTACAGCTGTTGTGCAGGACTTTACATGTTAAATAGTGAAGAACTGTTGTTGATTCTTTTCATGGAGTCCAGGAACACGGCATTGATAGCAGGGGCCTGGGGGACAAAGTCATGAATATTTCTACTAGTGCTTTTCAAATACTCAAGTTTGACTGACTTTCCATATCCATCTGTCAACTGCGGACACTTAGCACAATAGCTAGAAGAATTATTTATGTCTCTTCTGTGGATGGTTTAGAAGAACACAGATGAAATGTTCAATATCCAGCCACTTGACAATTCTCCAGTTTCCCTCTCCTTCTCTTCTCATTCCAGATTCTGACTGAAGAGCTCGGGCTGGAGTTTGGACACCTGGTATTTACCAAGTGGCCCCATGCGAATGTCACAATTAGAGAGGCTTAGGAACTAATACCCCAGAAAAATCCTTAGTGTCAGAGTTAAAATATTTTCAACACAAAACAAATGATTAAAAAAAAAGCACAAACACCCCCAACACACAAAAGAAGAGCAGCCAGACCAGGAGACTTTGTCTTGTGCTCAATCATTTATCAGTGGATGTTTCCTCTGCCATGCTTAGCCATCCATCAGACATCTACAAGCCAAGTGAAAAGTCATTGTTCTCAGCAAAAGTGGCCTTTGAGTTCCTGCCACATGATTTAGGTAACTGTTTACATACACATATCAGAGGTGGTATCTGCACAAGGTTTGGGAAATTTGATAAGTCTTAATTTGTATACCTCCCCTCCCCCCCGCAATTAACAATTTTTAAGCCAACCAAGTCTAGGGAAGCTAGCAGGTTTGTTTGATTTCTACCTGGTAACTCGAAAGAGAGAGAATTCTTGTGAGGAAACAGGACTTCTGCTCTGACTGACTCCCTGATGTCAGAGCAGGTCTGGGAGCAGACCCAGGGTGCTTATGGAACAACTTGCCTTAGTACCATGGCAACCAGATAAGGATGCACTTCTATACACGTCTTCTAGCTTCCATAAAGTGAAGCATATCCTTTTATAAGAAAATATGTTACATTACAATTATTCCTTTTATCATTATTTTGTGTCTCCAAGTGGGTATTGGGTAACAATCTTGCTGCCTTGTCAATATCCAGAGACAGTTCATATTTGAATGACAGAGGGAGGCAGGGCTGCAAAAAAAAAATTTTAACTTGACTGAAATCCTACCACTTGGGAGGCAGAGACAGGAGGATCAGGCATTCAAGGCCTGTTTCAGCTATAGACAGATTTCAAGGCCAACCTAGGTTACATGAGGCCTTGTCAAAATAATAAAAAGGCCCAAAAAAGCAAAATAACAAACAATAAGTGAATTTGTGAGGAGTAGCACAAAAGAAAAACAGAGAATGGACAAAGGAGAGAAGAGAGGGGAGAATGCATGTGTGCTGTGTGTTTTCTCCGACCTAATCATTGCAAAATCACTTTCCCCAGATCCTAGGGCTGAGCCAACCCCTCATGCCTCTACTTCTGCTGATCAATTCAAACTCAGAAACTGCTGGCTGGGATGGTGGTGCATGTCGTAATATCAGCACCCGCAGCAGAGGGAGGAAGCAAGAGCTGGAATCTTGTGTTGTGAGGAAGACAGGCTATGTGAGAGCTTATTTGAGGTACTGAGCTTGAGAAGATAAAGAACAGAAACTATAGACAGGCGGTCAGAATGTACTTCAAAGACTGAGCCCTCACCCGGTATGTTCTGGACTCTGGCCCGATCTCTATCCTATAAAACAAAGCCTGATGGCTTCAGGTGGGGGCACTGAGGCTCCGGGCAGATGTAACTAGTCATTCGGGGGCTTTTAGAAGCCTGTGGCCGACAGGTAGAGGTGGTACGCAGCACCAGTTGGAACTGTGCAAAGGCGGCGCCAACGGAGAAGCCTTCTACCTCTTTTTGTTTCATTTTTATCTTCCTTTAAGAGTGGTTTTCATTGCTTCCCTGCCGGCCCCGAGCCTCTGTGAGCCTCCAGAGAGCATCTCGGGAAATCACTTACATTTGAGTTTAAAACATCCAATTACTTACATGGGGGCATGGGAGAGTCAGTAGAGGACAGAGAGGCGGCTCTGTGGCCTCATTCTTGAACAGAGAGTTTTGCAGCAGGAAAAGCTGCCTATGGAGGTGACTGGAAAGTCGCTTTGTCCCACACTGAGAAGCCCCCCACTGCTGGCGCTTCTGGAGTCCTACCGCTGCTTTTCTGAACATGGCACCACCGAGTAGAACCGAGTCACCAGAAAGCTAGCTGATTTTGCACACACAAAAGCACACTTCAAAACCTCGAGCCTGGGAAAGTCATGGCTGCTGTCCCGTATGGATGTGAACGGAGCTATTGAGCTGCTGGCTCCTTGTGTACTTTCAGTCTGACGGGACCCCAGAGGAAATACGTCTCCAAAGCTGCTTTTCAGTTAGGTCATGGCACTCACTGAGTTGGCCGAGAACCTACAGGTAAAAAAATATATTTATCAACAGTGAGGAGAGCCTCCGGAGAGATGTGGGAGGAGACTGAAAGGGATGCTCACACACCTAAACAAACACGAAAACAAAACAAAGCAAAGCATAAACGGGTTTGCTGCTTTTGTTTTTCTTTCTAACCAATTTTAATTCTAAGCAGCAAATGGTACAGAGGGCTATGGATTTTTGGTAAGCATCCTACCCTGTTTTTAAATGAAACAGGGATGCAAAGTGAGAGAGACCAGAGAACTGGGAAGGATGTTAGAAATCGGGAGTCTCACTACAAAATAAACAAACCACAAGTGTTGCAGTTATGTAGCTGAAAGGGTAAACAACTTTCCTTTAAGACTCATACAACAAAGAATTCTTGTTTATCACTGCCTCCCTGCCCTGCAGGAACATTAGCTTAAGCTGGACCGATTAAACTAAGCATGGGGCCCAAAGCTGATTGAAGAGAGCGTGGCATCCAATGTTTCACAGAATCTCCAGAGTCACACAGGGCTGGCAGTGGGTGGTGGTTATGAGTACAGTCTCTCTTCAAAGTTGCTTTGTATTTTCATCACAAACAAGAGTAACAAAAAAGACTTTTTTTTCCAGGCAAGGCTTTGTTAAGTATGTCATTTAGGGTGAGGAAAAAAAAATATCCTTTATAAACTGCTATATAAACAATGCAGGAAGGGGAGGGGGCGACCTTAGGTCTAACAATGTCATACCACATGTGTGCTGTGAACCTGCTCTTTATTGCCTCTGCCCAAAGGGAGTGGAGATAAGAGCATCTCATAGAAGAGTCTTGGAAGTAGACTTGAATGGAATCCCTAGATATGCTAAGAGACCCGACATGCCATGCCATATGTGCCTTATTGGCATAATGAGTTTTTTGAATATGCTGTTGTTTGGTCCTTTTACTCTTTTTGTCTTTGGTCTTTTGGCTCTTCCAGGGGCTCACCACCCAGCTCCCAAATAAATTTTTAATGGAGGCTTATTCTCAACTATAAATGCCTGGCCTTAGCTTGGCTTGTTTCTTGCCAGCTTTTCTTAACTTTAAATTATCCCATTTACGTGTTGCCTCTCTGTTTTTACCTTTCTCTATTTCTGTATATCTTACTTTCTTACTCCATGGCTGGCCCCTTGTGTTCTCCTCTCCTTGTTCTCTTGCTCTTTCTTCTTTTCCTCCTAGATTTCTCCTTCTATTTATTCTCTCTGCCTGCCAGCCCGCCTATCCTTTTTCCTGCTTCTCTATTGGCCGTTCAGCTCTTTATTAGACCATCAGGTGTTTAGACAGGCAAAGTAACACAGCTTCACAGAGTTTCACATAGCATAAACAAATGGAACACATCTTAAAATAGTATTCTACAACACGAGTATTTTTGTTACTGTTGTTCTTTAGACAATTGTAGGCATGGGAGAAAAGGTTCAAGGGAAGAAGCATTTATTTTGACTCAGGGTTCATCCTTGTGACAGGAAGGCATGATGGTGAGAGCTCCTCTTAGCAGCAGGGACCTGAGGCTGCTTGCTCACTTCTCAGTAGATCATCATCAGGTTGCAGAGGAAGGAGAATGCCAGGACACAGCTGGATTTTTCTTTTCTCTCCAACTCAGGAGAAATTTGTAAACAAGGTATGTTATCCTTTTGTGAAAAAAAATTTACATCTGTAAAGGAAATATGCCTTTATAAGGCCACCTTTCCTCCCCTGCCCTCCCCTCCCCTCCCTACCAGTAGAAGGAAACTGTATCTAGACAGCCAGTGAGTGGAGAAGACATAGACTGAGCACTACAGAGCAAATCTTAACCCTGCTGACTGTGTTCATCTTACCTTGTCCTAACCGGTCCTTCACCGCATGCTTCCTTCCATGTTTCCTTAAATTAAGGTGTGAAGTTTCAATCTCTCAGGTTAGCTCATCAGATTTCTCATTTCTACAGTGGCTCCCTTGCATACATGATCTTTTGTTAAGGAGAATCCTAGTTAAGAACTGTGGCAGAGGGAGAGAATAGTCTCCCTTCCTCCAACAAGAGCAAGCATGTATTTCTGCAGACTGATGAGTACATGTCCAGAAAGAGTTCCATACCAGAGCCGAGAGGAGAACAGAGCTTCTGAGAAAGCAGGGACTGCCCTATTTCTCCTCCCTTTGCTGACTATCAAACCTTCTTCCATACCTGAAGCTACTGGGAAGCTAAGTGACCGTTCTTGCGGAATATACAGAAGGCATTCTGAATCCAGTGGGGACCAGGCACACTTGAAAGAGCTACTCTGTGGGCAGCAGGAGGGGGAAGATGATCGGTTTTCCTCCTAGTCCAAGAACAGTCTCAGCAAGAAGGGCTGAGAAATAAATCCCATGTTCACACATAGCCCTCCGGGATGTTTTTCCTTTAGCTAAAGCTTACTTTTCAGCTAGCTATTTACCTTCAATTTAAAGCAGCAACAACTGATTTAGACAAAGTGAGCCCTGAGTGAGTTGTTTGTGGAAACAGGGTCTCTCACACTGTAGCTCAGGCTTATCTGGAACTCACTGTGTATCTCAGTCGCAGCAATCCTCCGCACCTCAACTTCCCGAGTGCTGGGATTATAGGCACCATCTCTAATCATCATCATCCTTAGGTGATTTTGAATGCTTTTGTGCAAGATCTCCCTTAACCTTCATTGAAGTCTTATGAACAGAAGATTGCTATCCATAGAGATGAAGAGAACAAAATCATAATTAAGGAATTAGCCCATGGTTGTGGAGTTATTAAATTATGCAACTAGGATTCTGCCATTTTTGAACCCAAATATAAGAAAACCAGCTGATAGTATAAGCTTTCAGATCTTTAACCTTAATACCAAAGTCAAAATTCACAAAGCATATTGTATATAGAATTTTATCTTGTCTAAAATGAGATTAACGCCCAATAATACCACCTAATCCCAAATGGGATTTGAGTAAACTCATTAAGGGAGTTGTGGCCCCCACAGGCTGTTGCATGTTATTTTTGTACAGGGCAGGGATAATCAGATTGTCTCTTTGTCAGATTTTTCAAAAGGTGCTTATTTCCAACTTATTTGCCAAAATAACCTACGTAAATATTCTCTGCAATTATCAAAGTAAAAAACTGCAGAAACTCGTGCATGAAGAATTTAGAGCTTAAGCAGAGGGCAGTGGTTGGTGTGTGACATCCCAGCACTGGGTAGGCTGAGGCAGAAGGAACATAAATTAGAGCATGGCCCGGATCCTGCTCAGTGTCAGAGCCATTTGTAGGGGCATGCAATTTAGAGAAGGGATATTTTAATATACTTGTTTCTGGACAAATGAATTTAAGTACATTGATAAGTCAGTTACGGAATCTTTCATTAAGGTTATCTGTGAAATAAATTATATCAGAGCAGATAATTTTAGTAATGACATCTCTGAGTGTATCTTCACTTGTTACTATAGAAAGCATGGCCCATGAACCTGTCAACCATGCTGGTGATCTTCCATATAGACCTCCTCCAACACTTCACCCACCACCACTCTGAAAAAAAAAATCATTGAAGTACCAAACACTGCCACCAAAAGCATGAGTTCAATGTTTAAAAGCACAAGTGAGCTGAAAGAGCAAAGGAAGTTTTCCTTGGGAACAAAAGCACCGGGTTGTTTGCAAAGCAGTGTTATTCACGTAAAGAGGAAGCATGGAGATTTCACTGGGAGCCTATACATATCCAGGAAAGAAGATGTAGGGAAGGGCCCCTTCCTGAGCATGCTCCACTCATGGTCATACCTAATAAGTTCAAAAAGAAAAGACCCTAAACACGAACATTTGGGGGCAAAGAATTTAGTGTTAAACAACATTTACTCTAGGTCACCTAAAACAATGAGTCAGGGTGACTTAGTAGTCTTGGCTGTTTCTTCCTAAGATTTTCTATTTTAGATGAAACAAAAAGGAAAAATAAAAACCATTGAAGGTGTATCAACAGACTTTACAGGGCAATAGTTTTCTCTCTGGCAAGTAGTGGAGTCTCTTCTTTCTGGTACCTTGCTTGGTGGCTAAGAGCAATGCACTACTATTCACTGAAAAACTCAGAAGTCCAGTACTGTCTGTCTATCAACCCAAAGACCATGATCAGCTTACACATGGCAGTGGTCCACAGACACCAGTAACATCCTCATGTAGGTAAGTGTTTTGAAATATCAAACCATCCTCACACAGATTCAGTCCTTCTGAGCAAGTACAGAGTATAGCAACATCAAAGCAAATAAAAATGTCATAACTGAAAATTATCCTATTTGAATACTCAAAAATCACTATTATGGTCTATATATAAGATAAGTTTTAAATGATAAATTTTAAATCCCTGGTTGCTGGGTACCATTGCCAATGTAATAAGCCAATCAAGCAGAATTAATAAATCCAGTTTTTTGTTTTTTTCATTTTTCTTTATTAAAAAATTTTCTACCCACTCCACATACTATCCACAGAGCCCCCATCCTCCCTCCTCTCACCCACCAGCCCTCTTTCCCAAGCCACCCCGCATTCCCACATCCCCCAAATCAAGGTCTCCCATGGGGAGTCAGCAGAGCCCAGCATACTGAGGCTAGGAGATCCAAGCCCCTTCCCACTGCACCAAGGCTGTGCAAGATGTCACACCACAGGCACTGGATTCTAGAAGCCTGCCCATAGACCAGGGACAGATCCCGATCCCCCTGCCTGGGTGCCCCCCAAACAGTTCGAGCCAAACAACTGTCTTCCATATCCAGAGGGCCTAGTCCAGACCCATGGGGGCTCCATAGCCACCAGTCCACAGTTCATGGGCTTCCACTAGTGTGGCTGGTCATCTCTACATGTCCTCCCATCATGATTTCTATGTCCCTTGCCTGCAGTATCTCTCCTCTCTTTCATCAATTGGATTCCCGGAGCTTAGCCTGGTGCCTGGCCATGAATCTCTGTATCTGCTTCCATCAGTCACTAGACAAAGACTCTATGATGACAGCTAGGTTATTTGCTTTGCTGGTCAATAGATTAGGCCAGTCCAGGCACCCTCTGGATCACTGCCAGCAGACCAAGGTGGGGTCAACCTTGTGGATTCCTGAGAGCCTCCCCCCAGCACCCTACACTTCCTTTTCCCATGATGTCCTCATCTATCATGGTATCTTCCTCCCTGCCCTCCCACTCTGTCCCTGTTCCAGCTTGACCCTCCCATTTCCCTATGTTCTTATCCCCCACTCCTTGACCTCTGCCACCCCTCACCCCCAGTCTACTCATGTAGAACTCAACCACTTCTCCTTCACAAAGGTCATCCATGTGTCCCTCCTAGGGTCTTTCCCTGTAAGCTAGCCTCTCTGGAGTTGTGGGTTGCAGTCTGGCCATCCCTCCCCTCACATTTAGTATCCACTTATGAGTGAGTACATATTATGTTTGTCCTTCTGAGTCTGGGCTACTTCACTCAAGATAATATTCTCTAGTTCCATCCATTTGCCTGCAAATTTCATGATATCATTGTTTTTTACTACTGAGTAGTACTCCATTGTGTATATGTGCCATATTTTCTTTATCCATTCTTCAGTTGAGGGGCATCTAGGTTGTTTCCAGGTTTTTGCTCTTACGAATAATGCTGATATGAACATAGTTGAGCATGTGTCCTTGTGGTAAGATTGAGCATTCCTTGGGCATATGCCCAAGAGTGGTATAACTGGGTCTTGAGGAAGACTTATTCCCAATTTTCTGAGAAACCGCCATACTGATTTTCACAGTGGCTGTACAAGTTTGTATTCCCACCAACAGTGGAAGAGTGTTCCCCTTGCTCCACATCCTCTCCAACATAAGGTGTCTTCAATGTTTTTGATCTTAGCCATTCTGACAGGTGTAAGATGGTATCTCAGAGTTGTTTTGATTTGCATTTCCCTGATGACTAAGGATGTTGAGCAATTCCTTAAATGTCTTTCATCCATTTGAGATTCTTCTGTTAAGAATTCTCTGTTAAGCTCTGTAGCCCATTTTTTAATTTGATTGTTGTAGATGTAACCAACCGTCTTATTAAATAAGAAACACAGAACCAATGTAAAAGAGAAAGCCAAGAGGTCAGAGCTCAGAGCTAAAATCTCACCCTTCCTCCTGCGGTGCTCCCAGCTTCCCGAAAAAGAGCTATTTCCCTGTGTGTAAGTCGTTTCATAGTCATTCTGCCTTCTCATTGGTTGTAAACCCAAACACATGACTGCCTCATCACTGTCTGTATGTACAGCCTCCCAGGTCTTAAAGGCATATGTCTCCAATGCTGGCTGTATCTCTGAACACACAGAGATCTATGGGATTAAAGGCGTGTGCCACCACCGCCACACTCTGTCTATGGCTCTAATAGCTCTGACCCCCAGGCAACTTTATTTATTAACATACAATCAAAATCACATTTCAGTACAATTAGAATACCACCACATTTCCCCTATTTTAATAAAAAGAAAAAAATACCAAAAGGTTATAACTAACAAAAGAAAAATATATACAAAAGTACAATAACTATATGCAATATATACAAGTAATAAATACCTAAACAGGTATTTGACAAATCAGAGAAAATAATTCCATCATCTATCCTATTTTGGTAAATCCAAGATGTATCTAATGCACTTTCTATCCTAATTAATTTTCAACTATAACTATCTAATCTTCAACCATAACTAACTAATCTTCAACTCCCTCAGAGACCCAAGAAAGGAATAATATTAGCTAACAAAAATAAAAACAGGAAATGCATGCAAGCAACTTCCAAAAAATTTGTGAGTTGACAGAAACAGCCAGCTGCCTGGGCAGTCACCTGAGGTTTCTCTGCAGTGTTGGGGCATCATCTTCAGCCTACAGGCTTAGCGTATCTGACAGACTCATTTGTGAAGTAGGATGTACATAAGGTCAACAGTTCAACCTCACATTGGGTGAGAACAGTCCATGTACCAGAAACACCTGAATTCCACTAGTGTCCTGTCATGATTCAGGATTTTAAATTCTGGAAATTGTTGACAGTTTTTGAATTCAGCTGTCCATTCTTCTTGGCTGTGTATATATGGCTTCATCTCAGCATCCCCTTCTCCTCCACATCCCTCTATTAAATGCCAGTCTACTATCAAGAGGCGTGAGCTTTCAGATGCTGTTCCATTGCACAACAGAAGCCATCGGCTCACTGCCTGTTCAGCTGCCTTCAAAGAAAAGGGCACTGTACCTTTTCCGGATTGTGAAGGCCACTTCAGGGATGGTGCCATATTGTCCTGGCCTCAGAAGATGCCTTTTTGATAAAGCCATAACCACACTTGTTTGGCAGGAATTAGTAGTCCTTTGTTTCATGTTCTGTCTGTCCATTTTGCCCTGTTGATTCAAGGATACTTTGTTGTCCAGTGGCTAACTTTTGCCACAATGAAAGTTGACTCCATATACAGTTTCTTCAAAGCCCATATTTTCTCTGAAGTAGATTGGTATTGCCAGGAGCCGACATCTCAAAACAGAAAAATTTTCTAAGTTATTAAAACATTTTAAATGCCAGATTCTGTAGATCTCTGAAGGGTTTGAAAATGACCTGTCTAAAACATCTCTGCTCAATTTTTAAAACATATCTAATATGACTACAAGTTCTATCGTAATGTCTAACTACTAACTTTCATTTCTTTATATCCTAATAGTTGATAATAATAACATTCAAGGATCAGAAAATTGCATTACATTGTTAAATGAATGGTATAAATACAATTAGAAATATACATATAGCATTTTCTAACAACATCAGTTTCAAATTTTATACAATATAAAACAATCCAATCCAATGTAAAGTATTTAAAACTAGTAATTGTCCTTTTCTTTTCTTTCTTTCTTCCTTTCTTTTTTTTTTTAATTAAGAACCTTAAATCTAATCTCCATGGCGCCCAACGAGTTGGCAAGAGTTTCCACCTAAAACCTGAGAAAAGATTCTAAAATGGAACTAAAAACAGCTTCCTAATTGTCTCTCTCGAGCAGCAGCTGCCAGTTTGAGTTACTGGCGGGTTCCTGGCGTGTGTGCTTGACCTGCAGTATGGCGGGAATGAGGCCTCTGCAAGTGGTACATTAAGCTGCATGGTGGATTTAGCCTTTGCTAGTACAAAACAAAAAGAGGTTTCTGGGCTACATGCTGCTTTGATAAGAAGCATAGACCCACTATTTCTGAGAGTTGATGGCTCCCAGAGCTGGTGGAAAACGTAGTTACCACTGCCATGTTGGGAAGCTGAAGTGGGCGGAGCCAGCAGCCACAGCTCCTTTTCAGTCTTAGAAGGCTGCAGTTTAAAGCAATAGGCTCAAGGTAATATAAAACATAAGCCAAATAAAGATGGCTACCACACAGAGAATCTGGATTATGTTCTCTTTGATATTCGTAACTGAAGAAAAACATTTGATTGCAAAAGCTGTTGAGTTATGCCAAAATGTATATTTTAAAGGTACCTTGACTTCAAAATTTGGCTCTAAGGATATGTTGCTTTGGAAAAGAGGCTCTGCTTTTGTTTCTACAGAAAGCCAGAGGCTATGGATTTGTTCCAGATTAAGATACATCAGGTTTGACCAGCCAAGACCACCTGAAAGGTCTCTGTTGACACCATGGCCCAGATGATCCAACATCCAGTATCGTTTCAAGGCAACTGGCTCAGACGATACAGCCTCACATACCACTCCATGATCCTAAAATTTTCTTTGTGTCCCCATAAGATACAGCGCCCCCCTCCAGCAGGAAGTAGTAAGAGAAGCTACGCCCAAATTCCCAAATATACCAAGCTGACTTTGGAGATGTGTAAAAGTTAAAACCTTCCTTTTTTTTAAAAAAAAAAAAAAAAAAAAAGAGGGGGGGAAGTGCTGTGGGATGGTCTGTATGTCAAATTGCTCTGATTGGTCAATAAATAAAACACTGATTGGCCAGTGGCCAGGCAGGAAGTAGGTGGGACAAAGAGAGAGGAGAATTCTGGGAAGTGGAAGGCTGAGGCAGAGAGAGACACAGCCAGCCGCCGCCATGACCAGCAGCATGTGAAGACGCCGGTAAGCCACCAGCCACATGGCAAAGTATAGATTTATGGAAATGGATTAATTTAAGCTATAAGAACAGTTAACAAGAAGCCTGCCATGGTCATACAGTCTGTATGCAATATAAATCTCTGTGTTTACTTGGTTGGGTCTGAGCGGCTGTGGGACTGGCAGGTGACAAAGATTTGCCCTGACTGTGGGCAAGGCAGGAAAACTCTAGTTACAGATTGTTCAGTATTTTGATGTCTATCTTTTTTCTTTATATATTTTGGAGATCGGCCCTCTGTCAGATATGTGGTTGGTGAAGATCTTTTTCAGTTCTGTAGGCTGTCATTGGGTCTTACTGTGTCTTTGCTCTACAAAAGCTTCTCAGTTTTAGGAGGTCCCCTTTATTAATTGTTGCTCTCAGTGTCTGTGCTACTGGTGTTATATTTAGGAAGTGGTCTCCGGTGCCAATTCATCCCAGACTACTTCCTATTTTCTCTTCTATCAAGTTCAGTGTAACTGGATTTATGTTGAGGTCTTTGATCCACTTGGACTTGAGTTTTGTGCATGGAGACAGATATGGATCTATTTGCAATCTTCTGCATGTTGATATCCAGTTATGCCAGCACCATTTGTTGAAGATGCTTTCTTTTTTCCATGGTACAGTTTTGGCTTCTCTGTTGAAAATCATATGTTCATAGGTGTGTGGATTAATGTCAGGGTCTTCAATTCGATTCCATTGGTCCACATGTCAGTTTTTATGCCAGTACCAAGTTGTTTTTATTACTATAGCTCTATAGTAGAGCTTGAGGTCAGGGATCATGATGCCTCCAGATGTTGCTTTATTATACAGGATTCATTTAGCTATCCTAGGTTTTTTGTTTTTCCATATAAAGTTAAGTATTGTTCTTTTCAAGTCTGTGAAGAATTGTGTTGGGATTTTGATGGGGATTGCATTGACTCTATATGTTACTTTTGGTAAGATTGCCATTTTTACTATGTTGATTCTACCTATCATGAGCATGGGAGATCTTTCTATTTTCTGATATCTTCTTCAATTTCTTTCTTCAGAGGCTTAAAGTTCTTATCATAGAGGTCTTTCACTTGCTTAGTTAGAATTACCCCAAGGTATTTTATATTATTAGTGGCTATTGTAAAGGGTTATGTTTCTCTGATTTCTTTCTCAGCCCCCTTTTTCATTTGTATATAGGAGGGTTACTGATTTTCTTTTAGTTAATCTTGTATCCTGCCACCTTACTGAAGGAGTTTATCAGCTGTAGGAGTTCCCTGGTAGAATTTTTGGGGTCACTTATGTATACTATCATATCGTCTGCAAATAACGAAAGTTTGACTTCTTCCTTTCCAATATGTATCCCCCTTGATCTCCTTTTGTTGTCTTATTGCTCTAGCTAGAACTTCAAGTACTATATTGAATAAGTATGGGGAGAGTGGATAGCCTTATCTTGTTCCTGATTTTAGTGGAATTGCTTTGAGTTTCTCTCCATTTAATTTGATGTTGGTTGTTGGCTTGCTGTAAATTGCCTTTCTTATGTTTAGGTGTATTCCTTGTATTCCTGATCTCTTTAGAACCTTTATCATGAAGGGGTGTTGGATTTTGTCAAAGGCTTTTTCAGCATCCAATGAGATAATCATGTGGGTTTTTTTTCTTTCAGTTGGTTTATATGGTGTATTACATTAACAAATTTTCCTATGTTGAACCATCCTTGCATCCCTGGGATGAAGTCTATTTGGTCATGGTGGATAATTTTTTTGATGTGTTCCTGGATTCGGTTAGCCAGTTATTTTATTGAGTATTTTTGCATCAATGTTCACAAGGGAGATTGGTCTGTAATTCTCTTTCTTTGTTGCATCTTTGTGTGGTTTGGGTATCAGGGTAACTGTAGCCTCATAAAAAGAATTTGGTAATGTTCCTTCTGTTTCTATGGTATGGAACAATTTGAAGAGTATTGGTATTAGCTCTTCTTTGAAAATCTGGTAGAATTCTGCACCGAAACCATCTGGTCCTGGGATTTTTTTTTTTTTTTTGGTTTAGAGACTTTTAATGACAGTTTCTATTTCCTTCTGGGTTATTGGTCTATTTAAATTGTGTGTCTGGTCTTGATTTAACTTTGGTATGGAGTACCTATCCAGAAAATTGTCCAATTCTTTCAGATTTCCCAATGTTGTGGAGTACAGGCTTTTGAAGTATGATCTGATGATTCTCCAGATTTCCTCATTGTCTGTTGTATGTCCCCCTTTTCATTTCTGATTTTGTTAATTTGAATATGCTCTCTCTGCTTTTTGGTTAATTTGGATAAGGGCTTATCTATCTTGTTGATTTTCTCAAAGAACCAACTCTTTGTTTCATTGATTCTTTATATTGTTCTCTTTGTTTCTATTTTATTGATTTCAGCCTTCAATTGGATTATTTCCTGGTGTCTGTTTCTCCTGGGTGAGTTTGCTTCTTCTTGTTCTAGAGCTTTCAGTTGTGCTGTTAAGTCACTAGTGTGCAATTTCTCCAACTTCTTTATGTGGGCATTTAGAGCTATGAATTTTCCTCTTAGCACTGCTTTCATGGTGTCCCATAAGTTTGGGTATGTTGTACATTAATTTTCATTGAATTCCAGGAAATCTTTAATTTCTTTCTTTATTTCTTCCTTGACCCATTGGTGATTCAATTGGGCATTATTCAGTTTTCATGAGATTGTAGGCTTTCTGTAATTTTTGTTGCTGTTGAAATCTAACTTTAAGCCATGGTGGTCTGATAAGACACAGGAGGTTATTTTATTTTTTTTTATCTGTTGAAATTTGTTTTGTGACCAAGCATGTGGTCTATTTTGGAGAAGATTCCATGGGGTGCTAAAAAGGAGGTATATTCTTTTGTGTTAGGGTGGAATATTCTGTAGATATCTATTAAGTCTATTTGAGTCATAATGTGTGTTAGTTCCCTTATTTCTCTGCTACGTTTCTGTCTGGCAGACCTGTCCATTGGTGAGAATGGGATGTTGAAGTCTCCCACTGCTAGTGTATGGGGTTTGATGTGGGATCTAAACTTTAGTAATGTTTCTTTTACAAATGTCAGTGCCCTTGTATTTGGGGCATAAATATTCAGAATTGAGACTTCATCTTGTCGGATTTTCCCTGTGATAAATATGTAGTGTCCTTCCCAATCTTTTTCAATTAATTTTAGTTTGAAGTCTATTTTATTAGATATTAGGATAGCTACACCAGCTTGCTTCTTAAATCTATTTGATTGGAAGGTCTTTTCCCAGCCTTTTATTCTGAGGTGGTGTCTGTCTTTGAAGTTGAGGTGTGTTTCTTGTATGCAGCAAATAGATGGATCTTGTTTTCATATCCACTCTGTTAGCCTGTGTCTTTTTTTTTTTTTTTTTTTTTTTTTTTTTTTGGTTTTTCGAGACAGGGTTTCTCTGTGTAGCTTTGCGCCTTTCCTGGAGCTCACTTGGTAGCCCAGGCTGGCCTCGAACTCACAGAGATCCACCTGCCTCTGCCTCCCGAGTGCTGGGATTAAAGGCGTGCGCCACCACCGCCCGGCAGCCTGTGTCTTTTTATAGGTGAATTGAGACCATTGATATTGATGGATATTAATGACCAGTTATTGTTAATTCCTGTTATTTTTTGGTGGTAGTGTTGTATGTTTCTCTTCTTTGGTATTTGTTGGTATCAGACTATCTATTGCCTGTGTTTTCATGGGTGTATCTAACTTCCTTAGGTTGGATTTTTCCTTTAAGCACTTTCTGTAGGGCTGGATTTGTGGAGAGATATTGTTTAAATCTGGTTTTATCATGGAATATTTTGTTTACTCCATCTATGTTGATTGAGAGTTTTGCTGGGTATAATAGTCTGTGTTGGCATCCATGGTCTCTTAGTATCTGCATAATGTCTGTCAATGACCTTCTGACTTTTAGAGTCTCCATTGAGAAGTCAGGTGTTATTCTTATGGGTCTGCCTTTATATGTTACTTGGCCTTTTTCCTTTGCAGCTCTTAATATTTTTTTTATTTATTCTGTATGTTTAGTGGTTTGATTATTATGTGGCAAGGGGACTTATTTTTGGGTCCAGTCTATTTGGTGTTCTGTAACCTTCTTGTATTTTTATAGGCATTTTCTTCTTTAGGTTGTGAAAATTTTCTTCTATGATTTTGTTGAATATATTTTCTGTGCCTTTGAGTTGGTATTCTTCTCCTTCTTCTATCCCTATTATTGTTAGGTTTGGCCTTTTCATGGTGTCCCAAATTTCCTGGACATTTTGGGTCATGACTTTGTTGGCTTTAGTGTTTTCTTTGATTGATGAATCTATTTCTTCTACTGTATCTTCAATGCCAGAGATCAGCTCTTCCATCTCTTGCATTCTGTTGGTTATACTTGCATCTGTAGTTCCTGTTAGTTTACTCAGATTTTCCACTTCCAGCATTACCTCAGTCTGTGTCTTCTTTATTGACTCCATTTCAGTTTTGAAATCTTGAACTGTTTCCCTCACTTGTTTAATTGCTTTCTCTTGGTATTCAAGGGATTTACTGATTTCTTCCCATTTTTTTGTTTGACTTTTCCTCGATTTCTTTAAGGGAATTTTTCATTTCCTCTTTTAAGATCTCTAATATCTTCTTAAAGTCATTTTTATGGTAGATATCTTCTGTTTCTTCTGTGTTGGAAAGCTCAGGTCTTGCTGATGTAGGTTCTGATGGAGCCATGTTGGTTTTTATGTTGTTGACTGTATTTTCGCACTGGTGTCTACTCATCTTTTTCTCCACTTGGTGCAAGCGGTGTCTGTGTCTGAGGGAACTGTCTTGGTCTGATTGATACTCTTGATCCAGTGGGAGTTCTTGGTCTAGTCGATGCTGTTGGACTTTTTGTCTTAGGGAGCAGCTCTTAGTCCAACTGGTGCTAGTGGGCTCTGTCTCAGGGAGTAGCTGCAGTCTTACCGTGTGGTAGATGGTGGTAGTCTGACCTGTCTGCGGGATGTCTGCCTGCCAACTCGCCTCTTAGTCCAGTTGGATGCTAGCAGACTCTGTCTCAGGGAACAGTTGCAGTCTCAGAGGGTGGGTAGGATTTGGGGGAGGTGGGGCTTGGGTTACAGGGTCTGATGGGGGATGGTAGTAGTCTCTCCTGTGTGCAGGAAGTCTGCCTGCCAACTGGTCTGAAACTGGAACTGCAATGGGTGGTGGTGTAGGGGCACAGGGTTGTGCCCTTGGGCCCAAAGCCTAGGGGCTGGGGTGTTTGGATATGAGGATAAAGACTCACCTCTTAGTCCAGTTGGGTACTAGCAGGCTCTGTCTCTGGGAACAGTTGTAGTCTGGGAGGGTGGAATAAATCCAGTTTTAATGAACAGAGCAAAGCAATCCTGGATGACCCTTGGAAAGGCAGGGGAAGAGTCACATGGCAAATATGGCTACTAGGCCTTAAGTTACCCATAGGAGTGGTCTTGATCAGCCCCAGGGAGGAGCTGGCTTTTTGTGGGCTTTGAGGGGGTGGGTTTGGGGAGAGAGAGATGGGGAGAGGTGTTGAGGTGGAGCTTCCACCCGAACTTTCCAGACTCTTTAGGTATATGTGTGCCAGGGGCTAAGGTGGAGTTCCTACCAGAACACATATCTGATAGTCAATAAAAACATCTAGGATAGAAAAATAAGAACATCTAGGATAGAAAACCAATCAACTTATTAATGAACGGATAAAGCAGTCAAGAAGAGTAGTCTCATAATTAAACAAAATGTTGGAGCTATCAAGCCAGAGCTTTAAAATATATAATCATGAGTGATGTATTTGAGTATCTATTAGAAAATATGGGGAATATTCATAAACAGATGAGCAATCTCTTAGGAAAATAGAAATTATAATAAATATTCATATGTAAATGCTAGAGTAGTAAACATAAACAGGAAGACCAACATGGGCAAACAAGATTTAAAAAGCTAATGTGCATTTACAGGTAGTTACGGAAAGGAGAGGGAGGGGATTATTAAAAATAGCATCCAAAGACTCTAGGGTGTTATCAGTCAAGAGATAAAACCTGATAATCTATGAAGTAGAAAAAGGAGCAGAGGTAAGAGCTGAAGGGACATGGTAGGAAATTCAGCATTTCAGAAGTAATGGACTCTTACACACAAAAGGGAGTAAGCCTTGGCCACAAGAATACAGGAATTCATAAGAAGAATAGATCAGTAAAGAGGAACTAGCAAAAAAAAATAATAATCATGCACTCAGTACACCAGCAACCCACAATATAAATAAGGGAGAAGGCAAACATTAAACAATAATCCAGTCAACCAGGAAAACAACTAATGTACTTAAATTGGTAAACCTCTTCTCATCCTTTTTCTCTCTCCTTCCTCCTCCTCCACCTCTTCCTCCTTCTCCTTGTTTCCATTTTCCTTCTCCTTTGGAAAATATCCTTTGTTTTAAAGATGAGTTAATGTACTGAAAAAACAAGCAAACGATTTTTTGACAGGGTTTCTCTGTGTAGTTTTGGAGCCTGTCCTGGAACTTACTTGGTAGCCCAGGCTGGCCTCGAACTCACAGAGATCCGCCTGCCTCTGCCTCCCGAGTGCTGGGATTAAAGGCGTGCACCACCACTGCCCTGCACACACACAAAAAATTTTTTTAAATCCCTCCATCAAACAAAAAGCAAACTCCCTTCAGTACTTCACCTTTATTTGGCAAGGGAGAAAGGAAACCCTCCTCAGCCAAGCCCGTCTGGTGGCTCAGAAGGCAGTGTACCACAGAGTGGCACCATCGTGTGCTGAAAGCTTTGAACTAAAGTTGAGCCATGGTCACTGTAGACTTTACCTCTGCAGCAAAACATTAGTTCACACATAAAATGAGTTAAGAGATAGCTATCCTGAATCAAATAAGAGTGATCATGGACCAAGGAGCAGATACATGTGCATGTAGACAAATGCCCAATGATGAATGTGCTAGAGTAAATGGTGTTTGTATTTTAAAATCACAGTGTTATACAATTGCACATTTAAGTCTCTGTCCCCCCCCCTTCTCTCCCTTCCTCCCTCTGTAAGGTGATAGACATTTACTATTTGCCTCGGTTAACTCATTTATGAGATGGGAACTAGTAATGACAAATAGCGACCCCACAGCCTAGGTGAACAGGAAATGAGTCAAAATACGTAAAATATGTAAAGAGTTCAGTGCATCATAAACACGTAGACATTGGCTGTTGCCATGGTGATGGAGAGAAAGTTGACTCTGGTGATGGTTGCAATCCCTGCTCAGTCTGTTTTTATAAAGTCCTGAGCTACTCATTGGTTGTTGGTGGTGGGGGGTCTACTGTCACTCAGGAGGGCAATTTTCAATTGAGCTCTAATAAGGAGTCAAATAATTAGTATTTATCAAATAGTCTGTTTGCTATTTTTTCCAATAAAAATGTGTTTAAAAATTTTTTAGATAGTGCTGCACTCCACGTCTTTGAAGTAGATCCTGCTATTAATTATGATAATTAGACTGTATTAATGTCAGGATATTTGTTTAATTAAGACATATAAGTGTTCAAATTGAGATATTTAGTTGCTAAGTTCTTGTAAATAAATAGTTTTAATTTAAAATTAATAAGATAATTTTGAATATGATACAGTTGGCCTTTTATCAGAACTGTGATATCTCTATTAAGGGGGAAAATCTCTCTCTCTCTCTCTCTCTCTCTCTCTCTCTCTCTCTCTCTCTCGTTTTATTTGGTTTTTGTTTTGGTTTTTGAGACAAGGTTTATCTTTGTAGGCCTGACTGTCCTGGAACTCATTCTATAAACCAGGCTAGCCTTGAACTCAGAGATCTGCCTGTCTCTGCCTCCCGAATGCTGGGACTAAAAGGCATGCGCCATCACCGCCCAGCTAGAAAAATTCTCTTAACTGTATATCTTTTTCCTTCATTTCTTTCTCTCCTCTTTCCTTCCTTCCCTCTTTCCTTTCCATGTTGGAGAGCACATGAAATGAGGAACACAATCGGAACCTCAGACATGTTAAACACATGCTCTGTTACCTAGCCATACCTTCAGGCAAACTGCCATTTTCTTCTTTCTTTCTTTCCTTCCTTCCTTCTTTCTTTCTTTTGAAGGAAATTTCTGCAAGTGATGATGATCCAGAAAATAAATTTTATACCAATGATCCAGAAAATAAATTTTATACCAATCATATTCCAACAGTAATCTTTTCTTCTTCACTAAGCAGATGAATCACCTTTTGCTACTGCAAAGATATTTATTACACACAACAGAAATAAACCAGTGGAAATAAATAGTGCTGCTTTGAAATAGTCACACAAAGCAATAAATAAAACTCAGGTCAAAGAGACAATACTTACATTTGTAAGTATGACGTATCTACTGAAAAGTGTATGTAGTTAGAAGTGCATGGTTTGGGCAAATGTATGCACGCATATAACCTGTGAGACAATGAGGTCTGATACTTCCATAGGCTTTAGAAAATCCCCTTTTTACCTCTTTGTAGAAAGGCAGTTTCAGCCACAAGCAAGTATTAGTGTCCTCTCACCCTGCCACTTTGAATTACTGTCTTCTCAGACATTTTAAGTGTCCATTTTTTTTTCCCCAATTGGGTAGTCTACTCTCTTTTGGGTCTCATTATGCAGCCTCGACTGGCCTGGAACTCAGAGATCTACCTGCTGCCGCCACCCAAATGCTGGGGTTCCAGGCATTCACCAGCAGAGTAATCTACTCTTGAAGGTTCAAGTTTGTACTGTTTTGGGGTGAAAACCAAAGTGCTGGATGAGCAGCCAGGAGCAATTTAAGATATAGGAAGGCACTCAAACCCCTAGCCCAGTGACTCATCACCCATAACCATAAAACTACAAAGGTCCTGCAGAATATGCTGTACAGTTAAAAATTATTTAGAGTAAGTGTGGCCATAGTGAATAAAAGACAAAGGAATGATGCAGGTAAATGGTTGATAAGAGAGGAGAAGCAAGGGTCTGTGCAGAAAAATGAAAGAGAAGAAAAAGTGGAGGTGAATGTTATAGAGAGGAAGATAAAGTGGCTACGGATCAGGGGAAAAGAGAAAAGACAGAAACACAATTAGATATTGTCCCCCTTCATTGACCGATGCAGATCTGTCTTTGAGACCGGGGATCTGAGGAGCTGGAAGAATGGAGGGGGTGGGTGAGGACACAGTCTAATGCTACAGACAGCATTTCTACAACTTCGGTGTACTTTTACACACGAGGGTAACAAAGAAAGCAAGGATCCAAGGAAGGCTGCTTGAGTTAAAATAAAATGATCAGAAAAACATGTAAATAAACACCCGTAAGCACATATTAAATACTTTAAATATTAACAGAGTTGCCCTTTCCTGGATCTTTCTCCGGACAGACCAATTTAAACACAGTTGCTTGGCTCGTACTCTAGATTATATCTGGGAAAGCAGGAAAGCAAGGTAGAAGGCCATATCCATATTCAGGGCACACTGAGGACAGCACTCAGTGTATTCTTTCTACCAGGTTGGGTTCTATAGCTACGTTCTGACATCCAACAAGAACAAACATGTCTTATAAATTGAATGCAAGTGTTTGTCGCAGGAGGAGTGAAATCACATCCAAGGACAATCCAGGGAACAAAATGCACCTGAGGTAAGAGGCCCTCTGCCTCTTTTCCTGGAGCCTCTCTCACAGTTCCCCAGGGCATCATTCACCATGCATCATGCTTTTGGTTGCATTTAGACAGTTAAATGTTAGAAGGTCACTAAAAATAAAGACATAGCATTAAAAAAAAAAAAACCAATATAGTAAACTTAAAATACTACTAAATATAGAGAGGAAGGCAAGGGAGGAAGTACAGAGGTGGAAAAAAAAAACTATAAACTAAGAAAATGAAAAAAAAAAAGGTGTAGCGAACATTCTATGAATGTGGTTTGAAGCAGAAAACAAAAGCATAAAAGATTTACAAATACAATAAATAGAGTGTTTGAAATGAAGTAAAAAGGAACAAAGAATCGTAAACATCAAAAATAAAAAGAAGATGCAGTGTGTAATCAACTTCTTTATGCATCCTTAAAAATTTGGAAACTGCCAGTTATAACCAAGGTGGGGCAGGGGCGTGTTCAGGTGGAACCTCCAGCTCACTCCTGCATGGTCTGAGAAGCCCCATCTCTCTCTCTCTCTCTCTCTCTCTCTCTCTCTCTCTCTCTCTCTCTCTCTCTCTCTCTCTCTCTCTCTCTCTCTCTCTCCAAATTCTGCCCTCTCAGAGGATCTCCAACAAAGAAAAGCCCAATCCTGCATTCTTGGTGGCTGCGGCAGCTCCTCCCCTGAAGTTACCAGTAGCCCAAGACCCCACCTAAAGTGCTCGGTTTTTTTTTTTTTTTTTACCATACTTGGGCACAAACCCAGCTTGTGGAGAACACAGCATCACCCCTTCCCTACAGGGTATATATGCTCTGTGCTTTTGTTCGGTCACATGACTTATCCAGTCCCAATCTCTGGAACTGGAGGGCTCACCTGGGAGTTGCTTTGGTCAAACAAACCTGTTATTTTGCTTTTTCAGTTTGTCTTGATCTGGCTTAGTGTGTCAGTGGAGAAGCCTACTGTCAAGGTACAGAAAGCCTATTAGGAAGAAGGAAGGTAGAGGCAGGGTTAAGGGATGGGATGAGTCGTTGAATTTGTGGACCCTTGTCTGCCCCATGGTTTCTGCGTCTTCACTGAACATATGTCCAGCAGATGTGTTCCACCATGTTCACCCTGAGAGCTTTTCCTCTTTGCACCCAGGGTCATCTGCTGGCCATCATTAGCTTTGCAGTCTGTAGTCTGGGTAGATTCCCCCACTCTCCTGAGATCCCTGGACCCCAGATTGCATCCTCTAATGTAGTTGAGATAAGTCACTGTCTTCCTAGTCTTCTGTTGGTCTGTTTGTTGTCATTTCATTTGAGGAGACTCAATGACCAAATGCTTAAAGAGAATAACAAGGAAATTCCCCTGCTCTGGAATGGGTATCCTAGTTTTCTTCTGTGTTGCTGATAGAACACTGATCAAAAGCAAACTGAAGCAGAAGAGGATTTATTTGGCTTCTGCTTTTATGCCACAGTGCATCATGGATGGAAGCCAGAGCAGAAGCTCAAGGCAGAAAGCTGGAGGCAAGAACTGAAGCAGAGACCACAGAGAAATGCTGCTGACTGGCTCACATTCAGCTGCCTTTCTTACACAGCCTAAGCCTACACCTCCAGAGATATTGCCCACAAGGCCCTCCTATCACAATTAGCAATGAAGAACATGCCCTATATTTATGACCACAGGCCAACCCAAAGAAGACAGTACTTCAACTGAGGTTTCCTCTTCCCAGTTGTGTCAAGTTGACAGCTGAAGCTAATTGTGTCATAGTTTTACATTTGCTTTGTTTTTCACCGTTGAGAGGTAAGGACCAGGGGGTCCTGAGGGCATCACGTATTTATTAACAGAAGAGGTGAGTGGTTAGGAGTTGAGCTGAGT
Source organism: Peromyscus leucopus (assembly GCF_004664715.2). Classification (NCBI taxonomy): domain Eukaryota; kingdom Metazoa; phylum Chordata; class Mammalia; order Rodentia; family Cricetidae; genus Peromyscus; species Peromyscus leucopus. The sequence continues at coordinate 29,720,912 of NC_051077.1, read as the reverse complement.
CCTATCAAGAAAATAGTGTGCCTAGGGCAAGAAACTGAAGGCTAACAATGCCTGCATATTATTTGAAGCTGTAGCATGTGCCCCAGGGGCCCAGTAAGCAGACTGCTACTTTTGTGGACCAGAAATGCTAAAGGTGTTGGAATTCTCGAAGATTTGCTCTTTCTGAGTAGACTCCCATTCCCTCCCCAGATTTGAACTTATTTCCCCTGTGGTAAGAGCATATATGCACCTATTTGGATAACAAGGAAAAGGAGGAATGAGGCAGAGACTGAGGATGAGCAAACAGTGACACACAAGGAAGTTTAGGGTTCCAGCTAGTGGCCACCAAAAATCTACCGAATTTAGCCCATCTCAAGCCACAGTATGTCTCCTCTGTATACCTCAATCTCCCATCATCCCCTCACTCTCTTTGTTTTGGCCACATGCTGCTTTTTGTCATCATTCTTGTGTGTGTGTGTGTGTGTGTGTGTGTGTGTGTGTGTGTGTGTGTGTGTGTGTGTCACTGTGATGCCTCTTCTCAGTCTTCTTTCCTGAGAAACCCACACAGAGAAGAGGCTCGGGAAGGGGGAAGGTGACTATGGTTATATAGATGTCAGGCTCGTGGGCAGGCAGACCTGGAACTGTAAGCCAGGATAGCTACTGTTCCCAGCTAAGGTGTGGTGACCTACCTGGGAAACTTATTCCACGGAACCTGATGATATGGTGGGAGGAGGAGGTGTCTCTCCATGTTCTTTCTGTCATCATAGATCAGGCCTCCTTTGTGTCAATGAATGGATTTGCTTCTTTGAAACCAGTGAGTATTTTAAAAGTGTAATTGTGTCTATCAATTCTTGTTTAAAAGGACTGGTTCACTGCCTTATTTTATCTATATAAATGGGTTAATCCCTCCCAGAGACATACTGAAATAAAAATGTTCTGCTGGCACATTAAAATGAATTAGGTATGATTTTTTTTCTTCCTTTCAGATGGTTGTGGGTACCAAAAGTAAAATCAGTGATCTGTCATTTGCCAGGAAAGAATGAAGTGGCTAACTGGGACTGAACTGGGCACAGATCTACCTTCGATGGTGGGCTGTCAGAGACCAGCTCTGACCTGTCGAAGGGTTCCTGGGGGTAGGAGTGAGGAATGAGGAAATATTATATAGAAATATAGATGGAGACAACAAGAAAGACAGAGACACAAGATAGCTTTGGGAGGGCCCTGGGTCAATACCTAGCTGCCCCTAGTTTATTCAAGATGGGCTTTTTATATATCAGCAAGGGGAGGCACAAAAGACCTCCCCCTTTCAAGGTCTAGGTATAAAATACCAACAGGTGTAGACCCTTCAAAATGCCTGGTAACCATGTCCTTGGCCAAATGATCTCATTATGCCGCCCTGCTGGGCAAAGCAAGCTCAGACTCTCTGACCTTGAGTAAGGCTTTACTATGGAGCCTCTGTGGGCCCCCACAGTGGGCATCATTGTTTGTTCTGACATATGGTCTATGGAATTCCAGAAACTAGATTTGTACTTAATAAACACTTAGGGTGGGTCTTACATGTCTCAGACATCATTTTAAAGCAATCTGTAACCATTAATGCCTTTAATCCTTCTAATAACTTTTACTGGTTATTTCTTTTATTTTGATCACTTCAACATGAAAGAAGCTCTATGCTTAATAACTGACCTAAGTCTGCACAGCATGTAAATGGAAAGGCTGGATTTGAGCATAGCATCAAGGTTTTTAGTGACTTTAATCCTATAACAAGGTAAAGCATTGTGGCTTTAACTTCAGCTCCAATTACAGCATCACTGGTACTCTCTGTTCAGAAGGTCATTGTGCGCATTGAATCTCTGCAGGCTGCATCGATGTGGCACAAATTAAAAATGGCTTCGGATACTGTGAAATATCCTCTGAGACCCAAAACATCCCTTGTTGGGAAAGCCTCCTCTCTTCCTTCATTTGAGACAGTGGAGATGATAGAAGAACAATATCAGATCACTAAAATTAATCCTGCTATGCCTTCTTGCCTTTCTTCTATGGGAATATCTTGGTATAGTCCTGTTGGATATTTTTATTTTGTCATTCAATTCTTTCTTTTTTCCTAAACTTTTTTCTGATGAGGCAACTAGAAGAAGGAGCTTTCTCCTTTTTCTCCCTAAGCCATGAGTATCTGAGAGATCACTGAGCTCTCAAAATAAGTGCTATGGATGGACAGAAGTGTACTGGGTTAGACAGGTTTCAGCAGAGGTGAAAAAATAAAAGCAGCCACAGGAAAATTAGAATGGGTGAAGCAGTCAGACGTACAAAGTGGTAAAGTGTGTGCCACAGACAGCTTGTTCTGTGGAAATAAGAACAAAATGATCAGTGAGGTTGGTCACGGACAGGGCAGACTTTATTGAGATCGGTGTGTAGACTTTGAAAAAGGTTGAAAGCAAAGACAAATAGATCCCTGGGGAACGTAAGATGTACAGAACACAGTGAGGTCCCTGACCTGGATTCAAAAGGTGGTCCAAATTGGATGGGATAAGATGTATAACTCCAAATGGACAATGGCCAACTACTGAAGACTTGGAAACAAGAATGAACAGGAAGTAATGTAGCAATATCTCAGGAGTACTAATGAACAGAGAGAAACGGGAGCTGAGGAAGCTCATACAGAGTTAAAATAGTAGGTGAGTAATCTACTAACATTATGATGAACCAGAGAGTCAGTGTTGACTATTGAAATATAAATTAGGTTTGATTAAAGGAAATGATTTCAAATTGAAAACAGGCTAGGAATTGATAGTTTATTGGACGTTGAAAATTAGGGCTGGCACCTGATGCCAAACCTGAAAATCTGAACTTATTCTAGGACCCACCTGGTGGAAGGACAGAACAAGTCTCATAAGTTGTCCTCTGATCTCCGTATATGCACCATGGCATGTGCACACACATGCACATGTACACATACACATACCCCCACAAATTAATTAATTAACTAATAGGTTAGAATGCCAATGAAAATGTACATGGCGTTCAGTTTTTACAAGTACTCATAATAACCTCTTCTCCTGTGTATAAAGGTCTTATGTGATCTTGTCCCCTAAAGCGTAAGCTACATTGCATGATTCCTTCCTAAAGAATAGCATATGGCAAAGCAGTGGATGTCTTTTCTGGTATAAGAATAAAAAGTCCATACTAATGATCTATTGTTCATGTAACATGAGTGTTAGCAGTTGTCTAGGGCATTGCCAAGTCAGTTCCCTGGCACAAAGAAAGAATTAAAGAATTGGCAAAGACAGAAGAGCAAACCACAGAGATAGGGAAAGTAGGAGAGCTTCATTCCTTCAGAACTGTAGAAGCCTAAGGCTGGAAGTTTGTTAATCAGACCCTGGATTAAATATTTTATAGGGCCCTTGGGTCCTCTGCTTTCCCATTTTGGTCCTATTTAGATACCTGCCCCCATGCCTTCCTGTACCTTCCTATCAATGATTTCTAGGTAAAGGAAGCAGCCATCTCAGGATATCCATGTTGGCTTGTCTAGTCTGTGTTCCCTTAACTCTCCTTCCTAAAGCACCATGACTACAGGTAATAGCAACACATGGTATATAAAGTCGATGCTCTACAACTAAGCTGCACCACTAGCCTTAAGTGAGTTATATTGAATGTTCCCAATGCACAGAGAGAAAAAGAAAAAGACCAAGATCGACATAGAGACAGGATGGTTGGTTTTAAGAATCAACCTACAGAAAAACTAGTTTGAAATTTATTTTAACTTTTGCTGTGGACGTCACCTAGAATGCTAACTTCCATCATTCAGAACTGAATTAGAGTTGTCAGTGTGGTGTTTGCTTCTGACTGAAATACAGGAATGGAGGTGTGTGATGTACCCCAAATAGAAATGTTCTTTGCCTCTGACTGATATATATGTCTGCTAGCCAAGAAAGATGTAAGGTCAGAGTTCTTTCTTCTAACACTCTCTTCCTAATAGTCCACTAAAGTCAATTAAAACAGATCACACAGGAAAATTAAATGTATATTTGGTAGAGCTCAGACTTACAAACACCTTCAAAGTCAGAATATACTTACAATTACTGATATTTTCTAAACATTCTGACACCTTTGGTAATTGTGTGGTATGTCCTTAATTTAAATGTGCTTTTTTTTTTTTTTTTTTTTTTTGCTTGGGATATAGCTCTTGGAGAACACTTAGGCCCTGTGGCCAGTCCTCAACACTGACTCCCCATCCCAAGGATCAAACATACTCTTTCTGCCAGCATGTTATCAGTCTTTAAACATTACTAGTCTGGGCATTCACATTAACCCACCCATTCCTGTAATGAAAAGGATTATGAATATTCAAGGATTCTCCCTGACAGTGGAGTGACGTCTGCCCTTCAAGCACAGGTGTTGCTGTTTGCTTGCTCTTCCGTGTTATCTTCCATTGCGCCATTGGTGTATACAAGGTGATGTAAAAGAGCTTCACTGAATGTTTGAAGCACTACAAAAGGCAGCTTCTTAATCTATGCATCTTTGGGAGTTTTGAAGACATTTGACTCCTTGGAAAAGGAACTGTTTTGAGAGTTTGAAACTGCACCTGTATGTGTATGTTTTTAGCAATAAAGCATGAGCTGAGAATGCACTGAAAAAAAAAAAAAAGAATCAACCTACAACATTGTGGAGGGTAGCAGATCCTAAAGGAGATAGTGCAATAGTTTATGTGCTGAGGGTGTATCAAAGGTTACAGTTGCCACATGTACCACTTACTTCTCCTTCTGACTCTCTGTCTTTGTCTCTGTCTCTGTCTCTGTCTCTGTCTCTCTCTCTCTCTCTCTCTCTCTCTCTCTCTCTCTCCACACACACACACACACACACAAAGAGAGAGAGAGAGAGAGAGAGAGAGAGAGAGAGAGAGAGAGAGATCTCTAAAAAGAGAACAATATACTCATTGATGGTTTATGTTGATTGTCAACATGATAGGACCTAGAATCACCTTGGAGACAAATCTCGACATATGTCTGTGATATAAATTTTGTATTAGGTTAATTGATGTGGGAAGACCTATCCTAAATGTATGCAGCATGTCCATTAACTGGGATTTCAAACTGGGAAGAAGAGGAGGGGGAGAAGAAAGAGAAAGGAAGGAAGGAAGGAAGGAAGGAAGGAAGGAAGGAAGGAAGGAAGGAAGGAAGGAAGGAAGGAAGGAAGGAAGGAAGGAAGGCCACTGAATGTGAACACTCACCATTCTCTGCTCTCTGGCTGCCATCTCAATGTAGCTGGTCAACTTCCTTACCTCACTGCTGTGTCTCCACTGTGAAGAAGGACCGTGTCCCCTATGAACTGTAATAAGCCAAAACAAACCTTTCTTCCCTTAAGAATAACAAATGGAACCAAGGCAATTAGCAATGAATATTTATTAAAATATTAATAAAATAAATTTTATTTAATTTAAATGAATATATAATACATTTGCACATTTGTTATATAAGATACATGTATGAATATTACAAATTAGATATTTGAAGCTTGGATGTGCATCTGAAAGCAAACATGCGGCATTTGTTTTTCTATGTCTGAACAACCTAACTCAATGTTTTTTTTTCCCATTCCCTTCATCTACCCACAAATTTCTTAATTTTATTTTTATAGATAAATAGAAATTACATTGTGCAATGTACCACATGTTCATTGTCCAGTCATTATTGATGGGCATCTAGACTGATTCCATTTCCTAACCATTGTGATGATTGCAGTAATGAACACAGACGAGCAAGTTTCTCTGCAGTAGGATATAGATTTCTTTGGTTGTATGGCTAGCTGTAGAGTACCTAGGTCACGTGCAGTTCTATTGCTAGCTTTGTGAGGAATCTCCACACTGCTTTCCACAGTAGTCACACCTGTTTGCTCTCCTACCAACAGTAAATGAAGGATTCCCTTTCACCACATCCTAGCCAGCTGTGGGGAGCCCACAGTGACTCCAGCTAGTGGCTTGATTCCACCTTGACTTAACGTCAGAGAGTTCAAGCTTGTTTTGGCTCCTTAAGGCTGAATAACAGGATGACTGGCCAAAGGTGTGGTTACTAGATGTTTTGAGAATTAAGGAGGGCTGGAGAGATGGCTCAGCTGTTAAAGGCTAGGCTCACAACCAAAAATATAAGAGAATTATGGAGGTGTTTACGCTTGTTTGTTTCTTGAATCATCATGAGAAAGTCTTTTGCCTCCCTTGCTTTGGATATAAAAAGGCTGTGAGAAATAAATCCAGGGCTGCTGCAGTATTCACCGAGAGCCCTCCGGATTCTGTCTTCTGCCTCTTGTCTCTTTCTTTCTGAATCCTCGCTCCCCTCTTCAGGTGCTGTTTGACAGGTCAGCTGGTTCTGACAGCCAGCATTCATCATCATTTGGTTTCTTGATGATGTTTATTCTGACTGGGGTGAGATGGAATTACAAAGGAGTTTTAATTTTTATTTTCCATAACTAATAATTTTTAACATTTTAAAAGTGCTATCGGCCACTCGTGTCTTCTTTTGAAAATTCTCTGTTCAGATCTATAGTCCATTTTTATTGTGTGGTTTGTCTCCTTGGTGTTTCATTCTTTGATTTCTTTATTGTAGAGATTTATTTCTGTATCCTAGAGGATACAATTCCCCATTGGGTGTACAGCACAAAGATTTTCTTCCATTCTATAGCTGCCCCTCCACCTATTAACTGTTTCCTTTGCTATATAGAGTGTTTTTCAGTCTCCTGTGGGCCTATTCGTTAATTGCTGGCCTTACTTACTTAACCTAAGTCTTATTCAGAAAGTCCTTACCTATGCCTCCCTGTTGTGGTATGCTCTTTACGTTCTTGTCTAGGAGTTTCAGAGTTCAGTTTTTATGGTGACATCTTTGGCGTGTGTGTGTGTGTGTGTGTGTGTGTGTGTGTGTGTGTGTATGTTATGTGTGTGTGCTCATATATGTACACATGTGTGCAAGAGCACCTACATATGTGTGTTATATGTATGTGTGCATGTCATGTGTATTGTATGTGTATGTGCTCATGTATGTACACATGCATGAGTGTGAGGGAATGAGAGAGAGAAAGAGAGCACATATGGGTGTGTGTCATATACTGAACATATGGCTCACAGAGCTGCAGATTCAGCAAGATGAGCTGCCCAGTGAGCTCCAGGGGTCCTCCTATCCACAGCTTCCTTTCTGCTTAGAACCTAGGCTCAGATACATCTCCTGAAATCCTCCTGGATTTCCATTGTGTCCTGCCTTCATATGGGTAACAAAACTGAAATCTTAATGATGTTAACCATTTGCTCTTTTTCTGGCATGTCACTACACTGTGAATACCAGAAAGGAGATAAAATGGGACTTTGTTGCTTCAGTCCATGTAGCATCAAACTCAGAGCAGTTATAATTATTCCATATTTCTTATGATTTTTTATAAACATACAGTTTTAACATATAGTTTAAAACTTACAGTTTTAAACCCAACATAGTTCTGTGTTCATATTTTAAAGCTGTGTTAAAAAAACATTACGGGACTTATATTAAATGATATAAAATGACCAAACACATCTCTCTCTCTGAAAAGATTTTTGAGTGTGTGTATATATATGTGCATGTGTACACATGTGGCATGTATATATGCACACAGGTACATGTAGAGGTCAGAGGTCAGTGTCAGAGTTCTTCAACCAGTCTCAACCTGTCTATCTTTTGTTCTCTGGCCTGAGATGGGAGACTCCACACCCATTCATTTCTGTGAGTGCTGGGGATCCTGCAAGTCCCTTATCCATTAAACCTGTCTCTCATCTTTTGAAAAGATGTTTCAAATGCTCTGTTAACTAATGAGTAGCAAAACTAAGGAGGCCTTCCAATGATGACATTTTCTCTCTGTAACTCAGATCACAGATGCTTGCATTTCTTTACCTTGAAAATGAACACATTTTCCAATATGTTTATCATCAGTTATTCTTAGAAAGGAAAATTTTTCTTGCCTTACATTCTTATTAGCTTCTCCATCTATTTTTCATTTCACTATGTAAGCACTCATGCTTTTTAAATTCTTTCGCTATCTGAAAGAGCTAAATTAAGAAAATGAGTCTTAATAGACAAGAGTACTGATGTACACAGCAGAAGCAGCTAATTAGGATTTCTCTGTAACCATAGCAACCAGCGGCAATGCCCCCAACATTCTTTATGACCTTATAGTTTCCATGAAAAGTTATGAAGTAGGCTAAATGCATCTGAAGTGGTGAAAGTTCACTTATTTTCAAGGTGTTGGGAGAAAAATTCCTAACAGAATAACATGGCTTTCACAAGCTTCTGGTGCCCTCTCTTTGGTGCGAGCCATTATGGTGCTTACATACTGATCTCATAGATGCTCCCCTTGGAAGGGAATGGTGCCTTTAAGAAAATTATGTATTGTGGTATTTTTTTTTTAATTTCTTTCTTGCAGTATTTTTTTTTATTGTTAAGGCACTGGATCAAGAGGGAGAGTGCCCGGGATTCAGTTCTGCGGGAACTTCAACTTGAGTTTTCTCTGTAAAAGGTCAAGAGTAGTGATGGCTCACCTCCATCAGCATTGTCCAAGGTGTTGATTCAGACAATGTGTAAGGGAGCACTCTGAAACTTCGAAGTGTTAAAACGGAAAGAACACTATCTCTTCCTTCAAAACTTTAACTACAGTTTTTCATGTCTGCTTGGACCAAAAGTGTTGAAGTATTTCCTTCTGCTTGGAGACGTTACATCAAAACTTTCTATTCATAAACACATTTGTTTTAAAAAGTTTAAATAAACTTACAGTGGCACTCTGTTCTTTTAAAAGAGGCCGTTATTTCAGCTGGCTATCCCATCTCTTAGTACTTCCAAAGAACCAGAGTTTGAAATATTCTTTTAAAGAAGTGTAGCTTATCACAGAGTTTGGAGTAAAGCTCTGTCTCTATCCTATTTCAAAATCACTGGGAGTCTAGGTGATAATTTTAGGAAAAGTTTCAAAAACACATAAAAGATTCCAAGGTCCAAACCAGGCCTACAGGTTATCACAAACAAGAGTAACATCTTCAGATTCACCCACGCCATCTCCAGGAAGAATGACAGCTTCCATACTCCCGTTTCAGTACTACTCTCATTCTTCATTCTTCTTTCGGGTCCTACAAGCTTTGTAAAAGGTGGTGTAGGAACAAGAAGGGAAGGGAGTAGGATTGGAAATCATGCGGAGAGTGAAAAACTAAGAATCTGCCCAGTCCTGCAGAGATGTTTGATGGGACTGATGAGCTGAGAAGTTGGTCCCAAGTTAGCGAGTGGGTAGGACTTCCCTTGAGCACAGAACAAGAAGCAACTGATTCCTAAGCCTTGGGACTCTGGGATTCACATGTTATCATCAGAATAGAAGATGAAAATAGACAATCATAAAAACATTAACTGATACTGCTGAATGGCAGGCACTGGTCAAAAGCACCCTTCAAAGGAGGTGGTAACTGGCCCATCTACTGTCGTTTTCTTTTCATAACGAGCCAACGCAGTGGGCACTCTTTATATTTTCACTTTCCATTTGAAGACACTGAGACCCAGAAACTTGAAGTCACTTTCCCATAGTCACAGGACTAATAACTTAGTAAAACAGGGACAGTAGAAATCAGGCAATTATATTCCTTAGTCCTTACCCATAGACTGTAATTCCATGGATGGGCCAGAACTTGGACTCTCTAACCCACACAGGATGCACTGGAAGCCATTCTTCTGTTCCCCATAAAACAATGACCGGTCAGTGGAAAAGTCACTTGGAAGGGCACTGAACATTTTTTTTTTAGACATTTCATCAAATGCTTAGTGGTACAAACTAGCTAGAACATGAAGTCAGAAGAAAGATGCATTATTGGAAGGGACACTGTCAATCTGAATAATATCATTCTGTAAATGTCTTATTAAAGGAGCAAAAAGGGAAAGAGTTATAAGTTTTTAGAGACTTATTTATTTACATATATGGGTGTTTTTCTCAAATGCATGTCATTGTACAATGTGAGTCCTGTCGATAAGCCAAGGTGGGGGATCTCAGAAGAAATCAATCCTGCTGACACCTGAACTCCTGAGCTGTACAAAGCAAGGCTGTGGTGTCCGAACCACCTCCTTGATGGTATTCCTTGTGTCAGCTCCAGACTCTAAGAGAAGTGCCAAATACATTTTCCCATCAAGAAAAGTATTCTCTCTCCTAGAAAAGAAATCATTGTAAGCCTGTCTGGCTAAGAAAAACTCAATAGTGATATAGGCCTTGAACTAGTCTTTGAATAATAAGATAGACTTGCAGGCAGAAAAGACGGGATGCTTAAGTTTATCCCTTTAGTGGGGTACCACTGAAAGTCTGCATTAAATTCTTCACAGATGCTATTTTTAAGTTCTCCATTCTACTGACCAAGTTTCAAACATTAAAGATTTATGTTCTCCTATATATTAGGATAGATTCCCTATAGACTTTGATCATTTTTTTTTTTTCTGTTTTCATCTTTTTCTCTGTGGTGGTTGATCTCAAGGGTCAAGTTGTTGAGACCTAGAATCTTCTGAGACATAAGCCTCTGGGGATGACGGCAGGGGATTATCTTGATTAGGTTAATTACCAGCTTCTGTGGGCACTGTGCCCTGAGCTGGGGCTCTGGGTTATACCAGAAGGGGTAAATGAATAAGCCCAAGCATTCATCACTACAGCTTTGTGTTTATGGATCAAAAATGACCTCAAGTTCACACATCTGTGACTTCCTGCCATGATGGACCATAACCTTGAACTATGTGCCAAAATAAACCCTCTCACCCTTAAGTTGGTTTTCTCAGGGTATTTTTGTCACAGAGACAAGAAAAGTGAGAGAGAAAAAAAAAAAAACCTACCCTGTCTAAAATATACAGATATAGTAAAGTCAGCACTGGGTGTAGCTTTAGTGTTAGAACTGTGGAAGCTGAGACAGGGGGATTTCCATGAGTTAAAGATCAGCCTGGGAGATAGTAAGTTCCAAATCTTCCTAGACTGCAGAGCAAGACTGTGTCTCAATAAAGAAAAAAAGAAAAGAAAAGAAACTCAGAGCAGAGATGGATGAAATAGAAAACAAATATAAAGTAGAAAAAGTTAACAAAGCCAAAAAAGTGATTTTTAAAGAATAAAAAGCTCCCAAACTTGGCAAATCCTTGTAAGAAAGGTCAAGAATAAAGGGTAGGCTGGGGAAGGGGGATTCAGAGGGCACAGTGCTTGTCACTAAAACCTGATAGCCTGAGTTCAGATGGCAGGACCCGTATAAAGGGCAGACACAGTGGTGCACAGGGCTGGAATCCCAACACCTGGGCAGGGAGGGGGAGGTGAAGACGGGACCCTCACTGGAAGCTCAAGGGACAGCTAGAGTAAAGAACAAGAGATCTTGTCTCGAGATGGAATGTGAGAATTAATACCAGAATTTCCTCTATTTTCACATACATACACACACAAACACATATACACACACAAACACATACACAACACATATATATATACACATATGCACACAAACATACACATACATACATACACAGACACATATACACATGCACACACATGCGTACACACATACCTATTCACACATATGCACACACATGCATACATATATATACACACATATGCACACAAACATATACACACATGCACCCATGTCAAGCAGCTCACAAATTCCAGTTAGGCTCTGAAGACACTCATACACACATTACATAGACATGCATAAGTAAAAATTAAAAGCAAAATAAAAAAATAAGAAAGTAATTTTTTAAAAAAAGGAAACAAAGTTACCTGAACATTTGAAAATCAGCCAGTTATGACACAATGTATGAAAAAATAAAGGGAAAAAGTGTATACTATATATATAATGAGAATATTATATATATATATATATATATATATTAGTTTTAAAAACAGCTTATGCATATGTACCACATTTTATTTATCCATTCTTCAGTTGAAGAGCATCTAGGTTGTTTCCAGGTTCTGGCTATTACAAACAATGCTGAACATAGCTGAGCAAGTGCCCTTGTGGTATGATTGAGCATTCCTTGGGTATATGCCCAAGAGTGGTATAGCTGGATCTTGGAGGAGATTGATTCCCAATATTCTAAGAAAGCGCCATATTGATTTCCAAAGTGGTTGTACAAGCTTGCATTCCCACCAGCAGCGGAAGAGAGTTCCCCTAGCTCCACATCCTCTCCAGCATAAGGTGTCTTCAGTGTTTTTGATTTTAGCCATTCTGACAGGCATTAAAGTGGTATCTCAGAGTTGTTTTGATTTGCATTTCCCTGATAATTAGGGATGTTGAGCAATTCCTTAAATGTCTTTCAGCCATTTGAGTTTCCTCTGTTGAGAAGGCCCCGGGTGGAGCTCCGGGAGTCCAATTATCGAGAAAGAGGAGGGTTTATAGGAGCGAGAATTGTTGAGACCAAGATTGGATAAAGCACAGGGACAAATAGCCAAACGAATGGAAACACATGAACTATGAACCAATGGCTGAGGGGCCCCCAACTGGATCAGGCCCTCTGAATAGGTGAGACAGTTGATTGGCTTGATCTGTTTGGGAGGCATCCAGGCAGTGGAACTGGGTCCTGTGCTCATTGCATGAGTTGGCTGTTTGGAACCTGGGGCTTATATAGGGACATGGCTCAGTCTGGGAGGAGGGGACTGGACCTGCCTGGACTGAGTCTACCAGGTTGATCTCAATCCTCGGGGGAGGCTTTGCCCTGGAGGAGGTGGGAATGGGGAGGGGGAGAACAAGAGAATCAGTGGCTGATATGTAGAACTAAATTATATTGTAAAATAAAATTAAATTAAATAAAAAAAAACAACTTATGATTTTTAAAAAGAAACTTAAGACTCTTTGAAACAGAGGACTTTTTCAATCTGACATAAGCTGTCTTCTGTGGATGAATATCCAGTGCTCTTGGTATCACTTGTTGAAGAGAATGTCTTTTCTCCAGTGTGTATTTTTTGCCATCTTTGTAGTACTGTGCATCTGTAGTTGTGTGCATTTGTGTTTTTGCATTCTGTTTTGTTCCACTGATCTGTGCTGTTTGTATTACTACAGCTCTGTGATAAATCTGGAAATCTGGAATGGTGATACCTCCAGTATTGTCCTTTTTGCTCAGAATTGCTTTGGTCATCTTTGGTCCTTTGTAGTTCCATATGAATGTTAGGATTTGTTTTTCTATTACTGTGAAGAATGTTGTGTGTATTTTACCAGTTGGCTGTTGTGGAGGCCCACAAAGGTTTCCTAGTGAGATCTGAGCTTGCTTTACCCAGCAGGGCTGAATTAGAGGATTGTTTGACCACATGTGTGGTTACCAGGTGATTGGAAGGGTCTTCACTTGGCTGTGCTAGGGGGAGGTCTTTTGCTCCACCCCTTGGCATTTCTTTAAAAACCCTTTAGAGGAGACAGAAGGGACTGGTGGATAATGATCCAGGCCCTCCCAAGGCTATCCTGTGTTTCTATCTGTTTCTCTTCCTACTATCCTTCTATCTGATATCTCTTATCCCTCATTCCTCAGGAGTATCCTGTCATAAAATATGGGAGCCAGTCTCCCAGCTGGGCTCCCACAGGTTATATAATAACAAATGGTCAGCCTTGGAAACATATGTACAAGAACACTATATGGACTAAACAGGTTGTAGTGTGTTGTGTGTGTGTGTGTGTGTGTGTGTGTGTGTGTGTAACAACAAAAACAATTTAAGAAAAAGAGGCCATGAATTTGAAAGATAAAAGGGGTATGCTGTCTGGTGATATAAAATTTAGACTCACAAGTATAGGATAGATAGAATACTTTCTTTAATTTTACAAAATACTGCCCCGGCCAGCAGGGCTTCAACGGGTTCTCGACCACCCTAAGGACAGAATGATAGGGACAGGAGACACAAAGGAAATACACCAAGTCTAGATTCTGATCAAGGTGCAAATTTATTTTTCTCCAGGAGGGTTTATATAGTTCCTGCAGGGTAGGGGGAGCAGGAAGCTGCTATCTGCATAAGGTGGGACAAGCTAACAGGATGTTTATGTAGGATGTTTACTGGGTGAAAGGGTCAAGGGCTCTGACTCAATGTCCTGTTGCTAGGCAACCTGACTGTAAGATGATCTAGTTCCCTGTCTTATCGAGGGTCTGAATTTTTCCACTAACTAGAAATTCTGTCCTTGTCCCTGACAAAATACAAATAGACTAGATATTATAACTGTAATTCTTGCTTGATAACTATTTTGTTACATGTAATTTTAATAGGTTAAATTAAAACTTTCCTTTCTAAAAAAATAGTGTTGGGGGTAGTGCTGTGGATTATATCACTCTGTATGCTGTGAATGTGTTGCTCTGATTGGTTGATAAATAAAATACTGATTGGCCAGTAGCCAGGCAAGAAGTATAGGCAGGGCAAGCAAACAAGGATAATAGTGGGAAGGCTGGAAGGCTGAGTCAGGAGACGCCAGCCCACCGTCCAGGGAGTAGCATGTAATGGCACACAGGTAAAGCCATGGAACAAGTGGCAACATATAGATTAACAGAAATTGGCTGAGTTTAAGTGTAAGAGCTAGTCAGTGGTAGGCCTGAGCTAATGGCTAAACAGTTTTAATTAATATAAGCCTCTGTGTGTTTACTTGGGTCTGAGCAGCTGTGAACCAGGTGGGCCACAGAAAAACTTCTAGCTACAGAGGCACATGGAAGGGTTTGGAGGGAAGGAAGGGAAGGAGGTTATGTAATTTTAGTACAATCTTATTTTCTAGTGTCTTCCTCCATTTCATTATCTTCAGAGGTTTAAAGTTTACTTCGAAGAGTTCTTTTATAAACTTAGTTGGCTTTATTCATAGATCTTTACACTTTTAGATGCTACTGTGAGTGGGAGTATTTCCATAATCTCATTCTCAGTGCATGTTACTGGTATATAGGTATACTGATTCTTGTAACTTGATTTTGTGTCCCGCCAGTGCTGAAATGTTGATTGATTGTAGAAATTTTCTGATGGGATTTTTGGAACCCATTATGTATAGTATCATATCATCTGAAAACGGATAATTTTGCTTCTCTTCCTATTTAATTCCCTTTCATTTCATTCTAATTTCTTATTATTGTAGTTAATTCTTCAAGTACTATATTTAATAGCAGATGTCTTGTTCCTGGTTTAAATAGAATTTCTTTGAGTCTGAAAACTGTTTTTCAAAGTAATAAATTGATAAAGGCACTAGCAAATGGGAAAATACACAATAATTATGAATCAGGAGGCTGAATGACAGGTAGATGAGTTTGTCCCCAGACCACTCCATTAGAAACAATAGGGTATTAGTATTCTGGAAAATCTGAAATGTGGAATAGAAGTAGGAAGTAATTGTGGTACTTTAAATATCAAGCCCAAACACTTTTCAAAAAGCTCCCCTGAAGGCCAATGAAACCTCAACTTTTGTCACAGACATTGATTTGGACACATCATGTGCTGAAGCTGATTCCTTTGCAGATTCTGTGAAGGAGAACTTTAAATGATTGTGTATTGTTTGATACTTTCATGTATGGGTACAATGTATTTAGCTCATTTATATCCTCTGCTCCCCTCCAGCTCCTCCTAGACCCTCCTCCCAACATTTCCCTCCCAGCTTCAGATCTTCTGCTTTTTTACCCCCCAGCCCAGTTAGTACTGTCCATATGCTCATGGGTGCTAGGTGTCATCCACTGGAACATGAACAACTGACCCTGGGTCACACTGATGAAGAAAACTAACTCTCCCTCCCCCAGTGACCATCACTTAGGGGTGGGGCTTCATGAGCTATTGACAGCTTGACCTTGTGCTTCGTAAGACATTAACTGTAAGTTAATATAGGACCATTCTCCTTCTCTGTTGCTTCCTCTGGTGACTATTGAAGTTCATGTTGTTCATTTCATCTTTTATTTTTTATTCTGTCATTCTTAACTGCCTGAGAATTAGGGGCTAAACAAAGAGAGAACCACAATGCTTTATAGAGGTCCTGCTGACCTAGGTCTATCACATAGTGAACAACACAAGTGGAGATCAGGCATGAAATGTCAAGACTCACCCAATGCTTTTGGGGTCTGTCCTAGTTAGGGCTACTATTGCTATGATGAAACACCCTGACCAAAAGCAAGTTGGGGAGGAAAGGGTTCATTTTGCTTACATTTCCATTTCCTAGTCCATTACTGAAGGAAGTCAGGGCAGGAACTCAAAAAGAGAAGGAACACAGAGGTAGGAATTGATGCAGAGGCCGTGGAAGAGTACTGCTTATTGATTTGTTCCTCATAGCTTGCTCAGTTTGCTTTCTTATAGAACCCTTTATTTTCCTGGCTTCCCCTCCTCATGCTGTGACAAGAAGCTGATGAATGTCTGCTAGGACCAGCATAAATAACCACCCTCCAGTCTTAATTAACTTTTAATTGCTAGCTGATAATAGAAGACAAACTGAACACTTGAAAGCAATAAGAAATCATATTCATCTTTATACATGTGTTCATACAAACTTGCACACGTAACTTTTATCAAAACAAAACACATGCCATCAAAGATTGCACTGTAATTCATCCTTGGCAGCCACGGGGTACATGCATAAGTAAAAACATGCAGTTAGATAAAGGGCGTATTTTCAGAAATATGAATTTAGCACTAAAGGACTTCTTAAGGTTTTGTTCAAATGTATACAGACCATAAGAAAAGATTGACGAGAACTAAATAATAACAGAACTTAGATTAACATGGTGTGTTGAGCTACTCTAAATTATCTAAACATTATTGAAGTAAACATGGACCCTATAGCTCAATGGCCACAGAGTAATGAAAAAAACTTTACTAGTTATTCCCTACGATAAGAATACACTCATTGACCTGATTCTTACTCCTGCATCGTAAACACTGAAGCTCATCTGGCATTTGTCCCTTGGTGCACCAAATCTCAAGAGTGTTTAGGGGTTTGTTGACCATCATCACAGAAATGAAAGGCACCTCTAATTTGTTTTATTCAAGACAGTTTCTTCACTTCATGTTACTAAATTAGATATCATTATACCAAACACTGAAAAGTGAGTTCTATCAGAAACTGGAGCACCAGATTGACACAAGAAAAGACATGGCCAGTGTCTGATGTCTAAAGCAATAGTGATGAATTGGTTTTTAATGAATATTTTATTCATAGATTTCCTGAACTGAGTATACAAAAAAGGTGTCCTCATAATAAAGGTACCATTTCCTAGAAATATGCCATTATTTTATCATTATAACAATATAGCCTAGCATCCACATAACCCTTGACTCTTCAAAGCTGTAAAAGCCATTCATATCCAACATTACCAACATTACAAATTACACAAAAGCAGTTAACTGGGTGATACACATACTATGAGCATATATATATATATATATATATATATATATATATATATATACCAAAAGTTGGTTTACCATTCATCTTTTGTTCTTTGATAAAATAAGCTCTCATTTATTGTTAATGTAAACATTGGTGACAAATAAAGCCACTTGCATTTATCCTGTAAGTCTTCAGGAACACACAGTTACACATTTTCAAACGTCTATGACCAATAGCCAAGACCTGCAGAGAGCACAGCGATTCCACTGTGCGGGAATCGTTTACAATTGGAGCTGCTTTGTTCTCAAACACAAAAGTCAAAGAAAGTAAAAGTACAATAGAAGAAGAAATCTTGTGAGCTTTTTTTTTTAAAGGAAAAAGTTGCTTGGAGATTATGTGGCTAAACAGTGGTGGTGTTGGCATGTAACTCCAGATGGCCTGGAGGCTAACTCTGAAGGATCCACAAGTTCAAAGCCTGCATGGATTGCATAATAGGTTCAAGTCCAGTCTGGGCAGTTTAGTGAGACCCTGTCAAAATAACAAGGAAAGGGGGGAGCTGGGAACATAGCTATTCTGTGTTTGCCTAAAATTTGAAAGGCCCTGGGTTTAATCCTCAGTAATACAAACACACATCACACACACACACACACATACACACACACACACACACACACACACGATTATTATGCTCAGGAAACTCACAATACATAATAACTGAGTGTTTTAAATGGACTGAAAATATATCTACTACATTCCAAATGGGCCTGCTTGTTCACGGTGGAATATTTGGTGACAGCATCAGAGGTAGTCCAAAAAATAATCAAAACCATTATTTATTATGACATTCAGAATGAGTGTGCTTATTCAATAAGCAATTATGAATTTAACATTTAAGATTGATTACCCTACCCAAAATCTGCCAAAAATATGTAAAAATCTGAAGATATATTGGGGGGAAATGCATTGCTTAAACATATAAATTATTTATGCACATACATACTTGTACATATTTAGTAACACAAGATGCATTTGGGAAAAATGAAATTATTCCCCTCAATCTGTCGTATCTGTTAAGTCATTTCTGAGCAAATGACGGTGTTCTTTTATATGACAATGACGTCTATAGAGCTGCCAGTTAGCTCAATTGTTCAGAGCATGGTGTTCATGTAGACTTTGTGGTATGTCCTGATATTATGTTACATATTATTTTGACCATTTAAATTATATTTGGATAAGAAGTAGAAGTTTTGAACATAAAACAATTAGGTAACATTTTGAAGCTAAAACTTGTGCTTATAGCTGCTGGAGATACGGCTTGGCAGCGAAGAGCATGCATTTTTCTTGCAGGGAAGTCTTGTTTGGTTTCCAGCGCCAGGCCACAGGACTTTCAACCGTGTCTTCCGTTTCAATGGGATCCAGTGTCTCTGTCCTTCGAGGGCACCTGCACTCATGTGCACACACGTGCACACAGAACACACACATTCACATAGTTTAAAATAATCTGTAAAAGGTTTTTAAAAGGTCATGGGGATGTATACCCCCAACAACAACTGCCTCCAACATAATTAGATTAATTCTTAAACTTGCCTGAGGAAAAGACTCATCAGAGGAGTCTTACACTATAATCTCTAACTTTCCCAGAGAAATTCTATGTAGATAGACAGATAGCAGCAAATTTATCAAAATATAATTTACTCCCTGCGTGCGTGCGTGCGTGCGTGCATGTGTGTGTGTGTTCACAGCCATCAACTTATGCTTTATGTAACAGTTTTTGTTATAGGTCTTTAAAAATGAAGGAAAACATACCTGCAATTTGTAGCAAAGCATTGTCTGTAACACCACAGTAGTTCCTAGCAGACATCTGGGATAAAGAATAGGCAGCACTTATCACACCAGAGCTCTGTCAGACGTGGTTTGTTTTTGTTTGGTTTTCACTCTAAGACAAACAAATATGGGAGTGAACGACTGAAGAGTCTTGGTTCTGCACTTTCTGTCAAGTAAGAGCTATTGGGTGTCAATTACTTACTTATGCAATCAGATCATCAACCTAGAGCACTTGCTGTACTGTGCCCAAGTTCTCCTGAACCCTTCATTTTTCAATGAACTATGTAGATAATCCAGCCAGTCAACAGAAATCCAAAGTAGTGACAAAACCCTAGGTCAAATGCCTAATAAAGTTGAACAAAGCTTTGCACTTAGCTAGTGCCTTCAAACATCACAATAACTGACATCTGAATAAAAATCTTTATGGTAGAGCAGTTCTTGGTCCGTTGGCCCCTGTGGCATGGTGCAGGGTGGACAATATTTGGATTATAGATAGAAGTGCCCAGTTTTGTGAAACTGCCCGCCGAATGGTGTGTGTTCGTGACTATGGTGGTTGCTATTGCCGTGGACTCACTTGTAGATTCGTTTTCAGCTTTTCACTCTTTAATAAGAGTCTTTCCTCTCACTTTCTCTTTGTGTTCCCCTCGCTCATTTACAAATAAAACAAACTAACCCTTTCTCTGCTAGGGATCTTTCTGAAGATGTGAGGAGAAAAAAATAAATGATTGTTGTCCTACTGTGACTACTTCCAGGATCCCAAACACCAAGTACATGAAAACCTGAAGATGCTCAGATAACTTAGAGAAAACCGAGGCAGTATTTGTATAGAACTGACCCATGTCCCTTACACATACAATACTTTAAATCATTGCTGGGTTACATGTAACACTCAGTACATTGTAAAGGTTATACTGTATTGTTTAGGGGATAACGACATGAAAAAGAAATGTGTCCATATTCAACACAGGTGAAGTTTTTGTGAATATTTCAGTTCAACCATAGGTAAGGAGGGACGCCTGTACTACATTTGTGTCACGTTTCCAATAAAATAAAGGTTCCCACAGTCTCTCTTGTCTTGAATTCATTTTGCACTGTACTTCAACCTCCTCCACTGGTTCATTTAACAAGAGGCTGTACATGTTCAGTATTCCCCTTCATAGGCAGAACTAGAGATCTGGTTATAAAGCACACAGTGGCTCAGTTCCGGCAACACAGAGGCAACCCTAAAGAGCTTCAAGTTGGACTATGCTGATTTCTAGACAAGAGAAAGCCGACGCAGAAAGCGGTAAGACCCCAACCAGTGCGGGTAATTTGTTAGCACCACTGGCTTTTTTAAACAGAGTCCACTTTTATTAAGTTATTCTTGGCTATTAGGGGAGCGGGCTTACATTTAATCTTATCTGCCTCATCGTTTGAGCTGTCCACGAAGAACATCTTGCCTGTGCACAGGGAGACGATAATTCTTTTGTATTCCTTTCTGAAATTCTGGTTCAGTAGTCCATATATAATCGCATTGAGGCAGCTGTTGAAATATGCCATGTAGTAACTAGCCACGAAGAGCCACTCTGGGATTCTGGGGACCATGGTGGCAGGGTCTGAGGCCACAATGAGCCCTATGAAGTTGAGTGGAGCCCAGCAAATGGCAAAGAGCACGAACACGACGAACATGGTGACGAAGTTCCTGAAGTCCTGTGGCTTCAGTTTGGGCTTGTTGTCAGGTTTCACCCTCCGTCTGACCTGAAGAACCAGGATCCAGATGCGTAAGTAGCAGAAGATGACGATAATCATGGGCACGAGGAAATGGAAAACCACCACCGCTATCGTGTACACCGAGCTGACAGACTGGGTGAAGGTACAGGAGTAGATCCGGGGATCGTACTGGAGAGTTCCGGTTTGCAGGTTGGGCATGATGGCTACGAGCGTCAGCACCCATATCAGGAACACGTAGCAGAGGGAGTTCTTGTTACTGTAGAATTTGTCGTACTTGAGACTGTGGCAAATGTAGCAGTAGCGGTTAATGGCGATCCCGGTGATGTTGAATATCGAGCCGATGACACTCAACCCCATCAGAAACGCACTGATTTGACAGTGCAGAGATCCCAGATTCCAGCCATTGTTAAATATGGATGTCAGCACCAAGGGATATGGGTAAATAGCCACCACGAGGTCTGCAACAGCTAAGCTCACCACAAACATATTTCCTAAGAGGGAAAAAGGTATAAAACACAGGTTAACACCAGTATTACACGCATTGCATCTTTAAATATATGTTAAAGAAAGGGGGATTGGAAAGATAGCCAGTATAACCTGCCGTGCAAGCTTGAGGACTGTATTTTGGATTCTCAGTACCCATCTAAAAGCCCTGTGGGTTTGGATACCTGCCTATAGTCCCATGCAAGGGAGGTGGAGACATGGGATCCCCAGAGCAAGCTGGCTAGCCAGATTAGTAATAGCGGCAAGCTCCGGGTTCGATTGAGAGAGCCTGCCTCCAAAAAAAAAAAAAAGAAGTTGTAGAAGGACTGAAGAAGACATCAGTGTCAACCCCCAGCCTCACACCCATGAACGTACACATGCATACATGCATAGAGACATGCAAATATATATTCTCACACAGCATATATTCTTCCATATTGCTAAAGAAAGGAAGGGGGAAGGAAAGAAGGAGGAAGAGACAGACAGTCCGGGGAGGTAGGGGAGAGACAGGACAAGCTCTTTCCAAAAACGTGGGTGACCTGAAACCATGTGGCATGAATGCCACGTGATATTTGAAATAAATACCACCAATAAGCTTCAATGTGGCCCTTGTTGAGTCACGTCCACTTTCTGAATGTCTGTATTCCAGGCCATTCCATTTTCCAAAGCATGGGATTTCAGACTATATTCTCTTCTTGTGACCAGTCTCAAGATCATAACACATTCACGCCGTCTTCTGTTTGGGGGGTCTCACCTGCGAAGTCTGACATCAACTTTACTTCTCAAGTCTGCCATGAATTCCTTCAATTCCAGATCTCTGATCTCTCTGGTTCTTCCAAAGCTAAAAGGGGCTTCTAGCTTCTGATGTTGAGGGGCGCTATATATCTTTGTCTTAAGAGAAAAGGGCTCCACCATCAGTGTCTGGATTTGAAGATGGTGCCATCTCTGACTAGGTGTGGAACTGGACCAAGGCATTTCACTTTGGCAATGTTCCATTCCTTCTCCTATGATACAGAGATGTTGCAACGTGTCTCCTTTCTAGTGTCAAGTGAGCCTCAGATGAGGCAATGTATGTCAAGCACTGTGCACTGTCTGCAACTCATATGAAAATTGTTAATGCTCTGTAACTCTCTCCCCCAAACCAAAAGGAAAGGAAGGCATTCTCCTGTATTTATGAATAACCAAATAAGAATATTGAACCCCACATATTCTGAATCAGTGGTAATCTTCTACTAATTTGATAATGGAACACATTTTCAGTGTATAGAAAAAGAACTTATCTAGCTAAGTTGTATGAGATGTTCTACCAATATAATCTTTTTTTATGTGGCTTTAAAAAAAGCTTTATTTCTTAATATCCTTTCTCTTTTGAGTTGCTCCTCAATCCAGTTTTGACAATTTTATTAATTTTTTTCAAGCCTATCCTAAATGGATATGCCCACATCCTTTTCTTATTTGCCCAACCAGAGATAAGCAGTTTCCCCTGTGAAGATGCCAAAATTATTTTATTTATATTCCATCTAATTTGGAATAGGTTATAATACATTCCATTCAATAAGAATTTAGCAAATGCATATAAAGAGTTCTGGGGGGACTGAGTAAGAACAGGCAGGAAGACAAAACTAACAGAATCAAGAGCAAGTTTGTAAGTTTGTTATCTATCTATAGAAAGGAGTAGAATGCTAACCTATGTGGAATGACACAGAGTTGAGAATGGAGTACATGACCTCAGGGGCTAGGGAAATGTCCCAGTTGGTAAAAATGTTGGACACACAAGCAGAAGGACCCAACTTTGGATCCCCAGCGTGCCTGCTTGTGGAGGTAAAAGGTTGGTGCTGAGCATCTTCTTCCAATGTTTTCCTCCTTAGTTTTTGAAACAAGGTTTCTCCTGATCCTGGAGCTCATCTATTGTCACAACTGTAATCACAGTGATGGGAAGACAGAGGTAGGTGGGTCCCAGAGCTCACTGAGCACTCATTTTAGACTATAGATGAGCTCCAGGGTCAGGAGAAACCTCGTTTCAAAAACTAAGAAGGAAAACATTGGAAGAAGATGCTCAACATCAACCTTTTACCTCCACAATCATGCACACATGTGCACTCCCCAAATATATGCACACACCAACATACATGTACTATGCCTACCTCCACCACCACCCCAGAAGAATACATGGCCTTAAAATGTCAATAATTATGACCAAATGATATAGTACTATTACCTGGTTGTGTTCTTAAGGAAGGAAGGAATGAAAGAAGGGAGGGAGGGAGAGAGAGAGAGAGAGAGAACTCTTCCTCCCCAAATCTCCTAAATATAACACATGTGAACATTACAGCAGGGGAGGACAAAGCCACCTGATAAACACATCTACATAGACTCTCTGGCTTAATGTTTCCCCAAACATTTGTAAAATGAGATTAATCCAAAGAAAATTAAACTAATGATTTAATTAATGTAGTTAATTGAATACTAATAAAGCACAATTGTTGTAAAAGACATGAAGGATCAAAGACACACACACACACACACACACACACACAGAAACTCAACTATGATGTTGTCTGTGGTTTGAATTTTAAGCTCTTTAAAAATAAGTCTACACTAAGCCATTTTACCACATACCATTCTGGGTTTAAATGTACTGTTTGGATGTTACGTCAGTGTGTAGCTGGGTCTCGTACATTAAACATCATTTCAAACTACTAAATGTTTCTAGCGAAAATGGGCTGACTCCAGAATTTAACTATTTCCCTTGTCATTTAAAATTACCTGTGGGGAAAAATAATTTACCATGGAACCTTTAGTCTGGACTCATCACCAGCGTTTTCAAGAACTGACTTTTAAAGAACCTGGGGAGATGGGGCAGAGGGCGCTGTGACTTCTGCACAGGCATGAAGACTCGAGTTAATTCACTCCCGTAAAATGCCAGGCATGGCTATACACACCCACAGTCCTGATGCTGGAGTGGTGGAGATACAGAATCCCCGAATTATTAGCAAACCATTTTAGGCAAGTCGGTGAGCTCTGGGTTCACTGGGAGATTGTGACCCAAAAACAAAGATGGAGAGTAACTGATACAGATCTCCAGTGTCTACGTGTGGCCTATACACACACATGCACAGGCATGTACTGTACATTTATACATACATGTACACGTATGCATGCGTATGCATACACAAATGTAACATACAGAAACATAGATATGCATGCATCACAAACAGGCACACAAAGAATTTACTTTTATAACAATTTTTTTTTTCTGAAAACTTTCAGCACATTTCTTACGTCATAACTGCTTTTCATCTTCTTTCCTTAATTGCAGTTCAAGAAACTTTCATTACAAAGCTTACTTTGTGTCAAATGTCTGGAGGTAACAATGTAATTTACATGCTCAAACACATGAAAAGTCCCTGGGGATGCTGTTTGAGACACAAACAGGAGGAATCCACACACTCTGGGAGCAGAGTCTAGAAACGAGGAAAACCAGGTTTACAAAGAAGCATGCAAATATCTGCCTTTGGAAAGGGCAAAATCTGTCTAGTTGAATCCAATACCCCTCCTTCCCCGACCTTGATGAGCTGTCTCTGGTCTTCTTCCTGGGAGTACAGGTATATGGGATACTTTGTTCTGACTTGAATAAAAGCGAATCCTAGACAATGAATGGTATTCCCTTATAGGATGCTGTGTCCACTGTGATGGGATTTCTCAAGATATCTTCTAACTAAGGAATTCATTGTGCAGTAATAGGGACATGCTCTTGGAATTCACTGGGCTTGTTATGTTTCCCACCTTAGAATATTGGTTTTGAAGGTTCATTTAAAAACTGATTGGGTCACCCTGTGGATGGGATACCCCAGGGTGGGATATGAGTGTCAAATCTATGATTAATCAATAGTATTATTAACCTCATCCCAAAGATTCACTGGTCCATGGCGGATGTTTTAGTTTTTACTCTCATAATCACACCAGTGACTCCTTACCAAACTGTTTGCTTCCTGCCTCCCTCTGCCCTTACAACTTTAGGCTCCTTTGGTCTTCCAGGCATGTCCACCCTGCCATCCTGCTGCCCGTGGGCCACGTGTGTCCTGAGATATCAGTCTGGCCCAACACCTGTATAGATGAGAACATTGTGCTGCAACATCAGAGGCCTGGACAGCCTCGAGAGCCTAAAAGCTTAGCTCCAAAGAAGAAACTCTTTCACCAGCTCGGGAGCCCGTGGTTTCATTAGACTGAAAGTTGAGGGTGACATTTATATACTTTGAGCTCCTTATTTCAGTGGATCAATGGGAGGGGGCTATTCCTGTAATCTGTCTTGATTATCAATAAGGAAGACAGATTATCATTACACACAAGACCCATAAAGTACATATCTCAAGGGCAAGAAATGCTAGGAAGTTTCAGTACTCCCATATTTCATGAATAAAGCCAATGGGGATATTAAATAGAACAAATCAGGCAGGTATGTCAATGTCCTAGAGACTTAGAAATGAGTATATGAGCTACCTGAACAGGCAAGGAACCATGATGTGTGGAGGGAAAAGAAAGTGGGGAAAGGAAAGTATTTAAAAATATTCATAATGATCATGTGACCAACTGCAGAGATGAACACTAAAGTAATCACGAATATTTCTTGTTCACCATGGTTCAGTTGTGACCCTATTAACCATTGGTTTCTCTTTCCCTTAGCTATTGGCCTGCTGTCCAATTTGTGGCAGCAGTGAAGCCTGTATTTCAGTAATTAAACTGTAGGGTATAAATGGGGACTGTGATTCGATTAGAAATTAATAAAAGGCATGTAAAGATGAATAAAGATATGGCTGTCTTGGGGAAAGAAGGTTGGTAGGTTCCAATTTTCTGAAGAGCGGTCCCATTTTGTCATACAGAAGCATCATTTTGGTGACTCCTTTATTACGAAGTTGTCCTTTGACTAAAATATCTACTTGTCAGGGTGCCATGAGGGGGACTACTATTTTCGTGCTATGTTGAGTCACATGTTCCCAGAATTCCCTTCCCCGTACAGCTATGGGTTAGTGTGAGCATGACTCACAAAAGAATTTTTTACATAACACAAAAGGTGAGAACGAGGTGTCCGCTGTACTTTTCATGCTTGGGAGTTTAAAGCGGTTTGTTAGACACTGATGTAGTTCCTCCATGAAGTCAGCTCTGAGAGAGTTTTTAAGAGTCCTGTTGTGGACCAGATTCTTAGGGCTCATTTGTCTCTGTTGCTTCAAAGAAGAAGCCATCACTCAGACACTGCAGAGGACAGGCACCAAAACTACATGGAGAAACCCTGTCTCAAAAGACCAAAATACTTACACACACACACACACACACACACACACACACAGAGAGAGAGAGAGAGAGAGAGAGAGAGAGAGAGAGAGAGAGAGAGAGAGAGAGAGATACAGAGAGAAAGAATGGAAGAAAATAAAATCTGATCAGATTCAGTACAATTCATTTTTAAGTTGTGGATTTACAGGTCATTGTGCCACCACCTAACTTGCTTGTTGAGTAAAGAAATTTATGCATTACTTAATATTTGTTTATGCAAATGAGACATGGATCAAAAGGATATACAGGTAAACCCTGACTGAAGACTAGCTGTACTGACCATTACCCCTTTTCTAACTGTGTTTAGGCTGGCAGAGAGACCCCGCCTTCTTCAATAGAAACACACAGGCTCTAGACCATTGGAGAGGCAATCAATGGGTATTTCTTTTTTTTTTTTCCGAGACAGGGTTTCTCTGTGTAGCTTTGCGCCTTTCCTGGAACTCACTTGGTAGCCCAGGCTGGCCTTGAACTCACAGAGATCCGCCTGCCTCTGCCTCCCGAGTGCTGGGATTAAAGGCGTGCGCCACCACCGCCCAGCTTGGGTATTTCTTAAAGATATGCTGGTGCATGCACAGAACTCTGTGTGGACTGTTCAGTTCTCTTAGTCTGCTCTGGAAAGTCAGTTCTTGATCGGTACCTGCATTTTTTCTCACCTCTCAATTAGGTTGGCCAAACAAGTTGACTATAGTGGAGGTATGGTATCTTAGAAACTTTCACTGAAATTTAATAGCATTGCAGACAAGAGAAGATTTTAGTTTTTTGTTTGTTTGTTTGTTTGTTTTTTTCCTTCCCCCCTAGTTGAGATATCCAAACACTTATTCTTCCAGAGAGTTACAAATTTATGACAACCACATTGAGTGTTTAGTCTTGGAGAATGGGATAGGAAAGAGTGCTGAATATTACCCAAATTATTGCAGCTAATTTGAGTTGTTTATGCATACAACTGGAAAGGATACTTACCTGCCTTGAGATTGAGCTGTCTGTGTGTTGACTGAATTGAATATTCATTTGGAGAAATTCTCATGGTATTCCTACAGTGTAAGGTAGAATATGATTGACCCTTAAATTTTTGATGATGTGTCAGAGTGAAAGACTTGTGTAAAGGATGGCTTCTAGAGGATGAAGAGATAGCTCATTGGGTAAGGGCACTTGCTGTGCACTCATGAGGACACGAGTTCAAATCCCCAGCAATTGACAATACCAGGATGTGAATCTAGGGGGAAGCCTGTCTTTAAACTTGGGGTGCACACTGCCGGTAGTCTCTGAGAAGATGCTTTTCTAAAGCAATCAGACTTTTTCAGTCCAGGAACATCAGATACTGCCCCTGGGATTTGATGTACACAAAAAAGAAAAAGTAAATTGCCTTTTATGTTCCCTTGCACGGTTCAAAGAATATTCCTTAATCCCCCTCTGCATCTCTGCTTTCTCTTGTCATATCACTAACATTCATCCACGTGGAATTGGCTAGACACAATAGCTTTAAAACAGATCTTTTCATAAACCTGGCCTCTTGAATCTGAATCTATGAATTTGCCAAAGTTCAGATGTTCATCAAAAGAAAATCTGTGTGAGCAGTCATCAATGGGTCTGTGGTCTTGCTTTCTTCACAGTTAAGATCCAGGCTGAAAGAGGAAGTAAATAGGAATTGGCCCACTGAGAAAAAACAGTACCTTGGTAGATACACACAGGAGAGCCACTGATTTCTATTGTGTGGGTGTCACTTAGAGACTCAGAGTACAGTACTCTATCCAGAAAACCATTCTTGAGCAACTGCTGTGTACTAAGTTCTGTGCTCATAGGAGCCTCAGGCAGGGTCCTGGATCTCATTGTTTTAGAGGGTCATAGCTTCCATGTGATTGTGTGTGGTTATGTGTTGCTTTGCTGAAGGGAGTGTAGATGGCCACTCCAAATGAGGATAAAAGGATTAAAGAGCCATGTCAAGAACATTTAGAATTAATCTTTCTCCCTACTAAGCTTGATTAGTTTATGGGCGAGACTAAAGTAAGCAGTTTCTCATTTTTCTACCAAGAAGCCAGCGGCTTCCTGAGAAAACCACCGCAGGTCATTATGAGAAGTTTCCTAGGAAGGAAACTCAAGCCAGAGAACTGGCTCTCCTGGTCATGCTGGGGCTTGGCAGGAGGAACTCTAAGCCAGCAAGGAGAGCAGAGTTAGGCAAGGGAGAGTGAGCAAGGATGGGAACTCTGGTGGAGCCGGGCTTAGCTTAGTCTACAACTAGGATCCTCCGGGCATAAATCCATCCCCAGCATTGCCGTTGCTGCAGACCAGGCTTTCTGTCTCCCTGTATCAGCCACTGGTCACTGAGGGCAGTCACCGGAGAACCAAACCTCTGTGAGCCTACAGGGAGTGTGTGGGCCTCAGAAATTTCAGAGAGAAACGGGGCTTCTTGGCAAAGGGGATCTGAGACAGGCATTAGCAACAACCTGGGTAAAGCCTATAAAGAAAGGAGAGTAAGCAGATGTGAAGACCAGGACGGAGGGCCAGGGCTTCTTCTACCAGCATTCTGAAGAGAGCACTCAGGCAGAAACTCGTTATCTTCGTATTATAGCAATGTACAGAGGGTCGATGGGAAAAGGTTAATGGAGCAACTTTATGGACCAAAACCTAAAGTTGGCCTTGAACTCACAGAGATCCACCTGGCTCTGCCTTCCGAGTGCTAGGATTAAAGGCGTGCGCCACCACTGCCTGGCCATTCTTTCTCTTAATAGTCAAACCTAGTGATTATACAGAATCCTTTGAAGAATTCTAGGTATTTTTTGAAACAGATTTATTGAAAAAAAATCTTTATTTTAGATAGTGTTGTGGATTATATACTTCAGCTATAGTTAAGAAATCCAGATTTACACATCCTGAAACTTAATAAAATACGTATTTTGCTTTTAATTATGTGTATGTGTGTGTGTATCTGTGCAGGTTTGGACACTTGAGGTGCCTGTGTAGGCCAGAAGAAGGATTAAAATCTCCTGGAACTAGAGTTACAGGTGGTTGTAATACTTGGTGTTGAACTTAAGTCCTCTGCAAGGGCAGTACATGCTCTTAACTGCTGAGCTATCTATTCAGCCTCTCACAATCTGGAATATTTGGTTACACACACACACACACACACACACAGAGAGAGAGAGAGAGAGAGACAGAGAGAGAGACAGAGACAGAGAGAGAGACAGAGAGACACAGAGAGAGACAGAGAGAGATACACACACATATACAAATATATATTTAGTTAGTAATGATTATAATACATATATAAGTTATAATACCAAAGAAATTGCATGTGAAACATCTCTACCTTATTGTCTTCTTCATTCCTACTCTTAATCTTGTAGACCCTCCATTATCATCTAGCATTACCATTCCCTTCATGCCCATCCAGGAGCTCCCAGTGTTAAGGAAAGGGCAGAGACACACACACAGATGGCTATAGCATCAACCACTGATAAAAACTGCTGCAGGGAAGTTACTATCATGGCAGAGTCTGTGGGAGCATTGGGGCAGGAAGGGCCTGTTCCATGCTGAAGGATGATGAATGTCCCTCTGGAAAGGGCTTTAAAAATGAAAAGACATCCAACAAACAATGTATAAGGAACACAGGCTTCTTATTAGCCAGAGTTTGGGTAAGAGGAGTCTCCACAGGGTCATGTGTGGTAAACATTTGTCTCCAGGTAGTATTTGGGGAGGCTGTGGAAACATTATGAGTTGAAGCTTGGCTAGACAGTGCAGGACACTGGGTTACAGGACCCTAGGGATAAGTTATCTATGGCCCTTTTCTGACATACTATCTCTTTTGTTCCTGTTTGCCATAAAATGAGGAAGATAGTGCTGCCCTGATTGAGCTGCCTAAAACATGGGACAAAGTCACCAAGGACTGGATGAGAGGAGGATCTGTGGTTGGTATATAAAGTGAATAAAAAAAATTTCTTAATAAAGAAAAAAATCAAAAAATTAAAAGCAAACTAAATAGAACTAATCATTGAGTGCATTATAGAAATACAATAATACCATTATTTGTATATAAGTTCAAAACAACAGATAAATAGATGGGTGACTAGGTAGACAGACAGGCTTGTGGGCAAGTAGATTGTGAGGCAGACCCCAACTTCATCTTCCTAGGGTATGCCTTGATATTATAGTCTTAACCTCATTGACTCAACAGAGGAATTGAGTACCTCATCTCCCAGACATACTACACACCGAAGTAGTCATGAGACTCAACTTGGATCCTCTGATTTTAATCCCTGGGCTCCTTGCATTGCCCTAGGCTGAATTGTCTTTGTTCTAGAATAAGAAGAACTGTTTCCTTGGCTGTGAAATTGGGGTCCCAGTTTTCTTATCTACCGGGAGAGACTGTGATGTTAAACTGTGGGAGTGTGCTTTGAAAACTGCAGGTTGCACTATATTATGCACTTAGTTATGGAGTGTTAGGTCAGATTTTCTACATAAGAAAATAAGCAGAAACCAAACCATAAACGCTATACTGTGAAAAGTGTAACAGAAAACACAGTTTTATCAATTACCTGGTTTAATTTTTCTCAAGCTTAGAAATGTTCCTAACACAAATCCATCTATAAAGTTTCTAAAATTCCTGCACTGTTGGTCTGGGAAACTAATTCATATCATTGTTGGCATTCGTTGGATATAGATACAATACATTATTTGATTGTAAGCAGAAATAATCAATCAACAGTGGTCATCAATTTTTGTTAATCAATTATAGGTCAAGACAATAAGAGAGCAAAGTTTTACCACAAATTTAGATTAATGATATTTTGAAAAACCGGCTCAGCCTGCTGCTTTTAATTCATCCCAGAAGCTGTATTTTACTAATACTCTGATTCTCTCATAATTGATGTCCATCATAACATTCACAGTGAGAAAATGCAAGAAGTAAAATTCATTTTTGTGGAAAATATTTCTGAAAACATAAGATGATTTAAAGACATTGTCCCAGATACCTACTATTTTAAAATAAATTCCTCTTGAGATTTTTTTTTTCAGTTATCTGGTGTGTATATTTTATTCTCTTGTCTAGTATTCTTTTCAGACATCACAGAACATTGGTGTTCAAATTGCTATTAAACCACCTGACAAGCCACTCTTGTGACCCTAAAACAGATGTGCTGAGTCGATGCAGCAGGAGGCAACACCTGGTTCTCTATTTTTCAAATCCTTCTCATGAGTAAAGCTCTAATTTTCACTATCCCTGGGAAACAGCGGTGGGCCATGTGCTCACTACATGAACTTCAACTCTGCTGTTTTCTCCTTGAGCATTGTTATAAACTGAATGGCCAGGCTGGCTGCTGACTACGGCTGTTCCTCCCCAGTGGACACATCTTAATGGAGTCATGACAATTCTGATTTCTCTCCTTGGTCCATCCAAAATCAGCAGAGCTGGCTAAGTAAAAAGAGTTGGTTCCTCGTACACACCCCTTACTTGGCTCATTCATCACCAGAGCCCCTAACCCATCTTGCCAAACTTCACCCATAGTTTCTCATCCAGACAGCATCCCACCGAAGAGAACTTGAATGATTCTCTGTGGTCAGCTACTTCATCCTCTCTCAAGTAGGGAAAACTGCAAGAGGGATTTTTAAAACTCATAAATGTTCCTTGAAAGGGAGAGCAGATGTCATCAAGGGGCCATTTTCCCCAGAAGAGTGAGGTAGGTATGACATGGCAACCTGCTGACTTATGATAAGTTGGCTGTCTTCACCAAAGATGTAATTAGGGAAATCAAAGGACTTTAGAACTGGCAAACGCTTGACTGATCTTCCCCACAGAAGAGGTATTATCTATAAACACAGTGAAAACCTTGGAGTACAGACTTTGGGCCATTCGCTCTAGCAGCTTCCACTTCCATATTACCTGACACCACTGTCCCCACACAGGAGCATTTGACTGATGAGGAGCTACACAGGGCTGGCTATACAGCTACACCTTGATAATCACAGTAGATTGGTTCCATGGACCCTGTGGTACCCAGCTCCAAAGATGCTCGGGTCCCTACAATCAGATGACATGACATCTGCATTAAAAACTATGCACATTTCCTGTGCCCTTACATCATATTATTTATGGTATCTAGATAGCACAGTTGTTGACTGAGCAGATGCTATGACACATGCCTGACATCCCAGCTACTCTGTGGAGATTGGAGGATCACTGAAGCCTACAACTTAAGACCCAGCCCAGAAAATTAAAGCAAAACCAAACTGTAAATTCTATATAACATTTCTTACACTGTGCTGTTTGTGTAGAAGTTACAAAAACCATACTTGTCCATTGTCTTTGACCCTCCGTTGTTATGAATCTCTGGATACATGATACTGAGATATGTCGAGCTAACTGTACGTGTTTTCACCCTATCGCTGCCATGAAATTCATTCCCCATTGTCTATCTTGCCCTTGAATCCTTTTCTTGCTCCCTCAACTACCACTCTGTCAGATTCTCATAGAATTCCAGGGGTCTTGGAACTTAGAGTAAGGTAGGTGGCTTCCAAAGACTCATTGGGGCCACATAACAGTGCCAACTATGTTCCCTCAATTTGTTGCCTGGGCACCCAGGCCCCAGCAAGACAACTTTGTAGAATCCTGAGTTCTATAGAGCCCAACTGTCTATGCATGGAAGCCTACCATTTTGTTAATTTTCACCCTTTGTGCATATCCTATACAGCTTTCCTTGCTGGATAACTGAATTTTGAGGAGGCAGGATGCCGTTGCATTGTTTTAGGAAAAGTTTTATTTTAGTGTAATGTACATAAAGAAAAATGCACCACGCCAGAGCCTGCAATGCTACCTTTTACAAACCAAAAAAAAAAAAAAAAAAAAAACCACCCAAACAATAAAGTCCAAATGTCATTAATTTCTCCATCTTTTTCAAAGTATTTTCATAGGCATCATTTCACCTGATACTTGCAACAATTACAACAGAGCATAGTGCATAGTGTGGGACTCAAGTGTAGGCGTTATCCCTATCTGACCAATGTGGAAAGTAAGGTTGGACCACAACTGATTTCTTGGGTTGTAATGTACACAGTGAGAACATAACTTCTGGAAGCCTTCTCCTGTGCTACACCCACTGAAGATGTATCACTTCTCATTAGCAAAACTTGGAGAGAAAAAGAGCAGATAGTCAGTCAACCTTTAGCAAATGATTGGTTGCTTAAAGATGGTACCTGTTGTGATCACTCAGTCCCTCAGCTAATTAAGTATTGGTGATTTCTTCCTAGAGATATCAAAGGCCAAGCTAGTCTCTTGAGAAAAGGAAAAGGTTAAAAATAATTCTTCAATTATACCAGATTTCCAGCGGAAAGAATTATTGGAAAGTTCATGTGTTTTAGCATTCTTGTCTTTTTTTCTGTTCTCTATATTTCCCTTTTGAGAAAAGATTTATGTATTTTTATTATATGAGTGTCAGTGTTTGCCTCAATATGGGTATGTGCACCACATACATGCCTGGTGCCCATGGAGGTGAGGAGAGTGTGTAGGATCCCCTGGAATTGGAGGTACAGATGGATGTGAGCTGACATGTGGGTGCTGGGAACCGAACCCGGGTCCTCTGTAAGAGCTGCCTGTGATGTTGACCACCGAGCCATCTCTCCAGCCTATTTATGATCTTCCCACTTTTAAAACCAATGAAAAAACTGAACAAATACGCAAACTGAGCAGTCATTAAAACATTTGCTTTGAGACAGGGTCTCATACATAATGCCAATTTGCCTGGAACTCACTATATAGACTAGGCTGGCCTCAAACTCAGAGACCCACTTGGCTCTGCCTTCTACACATTGTTACGGGCCATGACACCTAGCATCAATAAAACTTTTAATAAGCATCTAACAACAGATTTGAATCAGCTATCTCTAGCTCTGATCCAAATCACTATTTTTGTTAAAGCCTCAAATGGTTTGAACTCAATGGTGGTGTATTTGAGCAAATAGCCCAGCTATAAAAACATGACGCTCTAAAGCTTTATGGATTAAAGCTCACCTAAGGTCTTCTGTACAAAGCTGGGTATGCAGTATATAGACTCTCCTCTCAAGGAGTTGCTTAGCCAATAAAGTCCAAAGCGGTAGGACAGTTGTAAGTACTGTGCCTGAGCCACTAGGAATGTGAACATTCTTTACAGGAAAGATCTTGTGCGATTCACACTTCCTCACGTAAGTTACAGACAGCAGCGACACACAGCGGGTGGGCTCCAGGCAGAAGCGCCAAGAATCAGCCCTTCCCGTCACTGAGCCTGCAAGACTCTGAGTATCATGCATCACTCTCTCTAAAATGGGTACGTCTGACACCCCACCCACCCTTGAGCTGACCAAAGAATTCTGTGTGAGGGTGCTCAGAGCCACATGCAGCCTGCAGAATGTGGCTCCTAGTTGATGAGGGAGTATGCTCTCCCAGGTATTCATTGATTGCCGTGCTGGAGATCAGACTGAGGGCTTTACCAATGGGGGGTGGGGGGCAAACACTGCCACTAAGCTATTGAATCCTGAAGACAGAATTCTAGTTTAAACCACTCGTTCATGAAAGGAAGTCATCCCATTTTTCTAAGGCAAACGGAAGTCATATTAGATGTCTTCAAACTAATGCTTACACTTTGCACAGCCTGAAGGGTTGCAGAAGCTAGGGCAGAGGGGAGACATGTTCTGCCTGAGTTTACGTTTTTTTCACCAGCTACCCGCTTTAGGACACAAATACCACTTTGGGCAAATATTTAAGTGAACGTCTTCCTCTCTACCCTTCTTCCAAAAGTTTGCTTCCAAACGAGGGACAGAAAACCAAGCCACCTGGCACCGTTTAAAGTGTGGGGGGAAAAGCATAGCTCATAAAGAACTGACTGACCTGCTCTTATCCAGGGTAACTGGTTCACCTCATTGCTCGAGGGAACCCCAATTTATAACTCAAACACAGAATTAAGTCTAGTCCTACACTATCTGTAAATGCATCCCTCGCTACAAAATCCTTTTTTAAAATGCAGGCTTGTTGGCTTGAAGAGCAAAAGTCATTTTGACCGTTCCACCCAGCATTCTTAGGACCATCCCCTCTACCCTGTCATTGGATGCTATTAAAGCTGAAAAATCTACACCCGACGACAACAGAAACAGTGACCGTCATTTTGGCAGCTCATGCATCTTCTATTTTAGCCAAGTTGGGAAAACTGATTTATATGCAAATCCAAACAATTGATGAGTTCGTTGATGTAATTTGAAAAGGTGTCTTGAGGAATTTACTCAACCAGTACCCTAGCTAATGAACCCAGGGAATCGGAAAGCTAGAGTAAAAAGACGCTCCTGAAGGAGACAGACATCATTTAAGAGTTTTCCACCTCTAGGGACTGAAGACTTGGGGATGATCTCTGACAAGGCATCTTAGAGGGACGGGGTGAAGAGAAGGAAGCACATATTCGCTAGGAAGAAAAATGATTCAAAGTCTGCTTTCCGAGAAGCTGACTTTCTGAAGTTTTCCTGGTGTCCCACCAGGGGGGTGCTAGGTCTGGGAGAGGTGCTGGAAGCCCCTACCTGCATTCCTGAGCTTCTTGTTGCGATACACAGACAGGATGACCAGCAGGTTGCCCAGGATGTCCACCACGATGGTGAAGATGAGGATGAAGGCCAGTGTGGAGGCCAGCCACGACGGCCGCGGCTGCTCACTCTCCCCGCCTCCTGGTGCCTGCTGTGAGGCATTGAGCAGAGCGCTGCCATTGGCCTTCATGATCCCCTGGGTGCCTCTCACCGCAGCACAGCCACGGCCATCGTCCTGTCGCCCCGCGCCCCTCGAGTGCCCAGCTCTGCTCCCGCCCTCCCCGCCACTTTTTATGGCTTGGCACAGCCCTCCCGCGCCTACTTTGCATCCTTGAGGCTGCTTTGCGGGCGATGCAGCCCGCTCCAGCCCCTCCCCGTGGACGGACACCCTCTCTGCACTTGGCCGCTGCCGCCTGCTGACACCTGCTGTCCACTGCCGGGCCACTTGGACTCCAAGGTCCCGCAGCGCGTGCACACTGCGCCCCCGTGCGGCGGGACTCGGAGAGACAGGTGGAGCCGTCAAGAGGAGGGAGACCACTCAGTTCCCTCCTTGGATCTGGACCTTGCACGCGGGACTGCCACAACGCACGGACTTGAACCCTAACCAGGACTGAAGTAGATAACTTAGCCACTAGATGCCCTAGATTCCCTATCGGCAGAGTGGGAATGAAATAGACTCTAACTCATCAACTTTAGAGATGTGCAAGATGAAAATAATAACAAAATTAAAAGGACACCTTGTCGCTCTGACAAAGCACCATTGTAACGTCTGTGCTGGAGGTTTCAGGGAATTAAATGAAAAAAAAATGCAAATATTTGCAGAAGACTGGTGTGAACATTCTTTTGAAAAATATCAGTGAGAACAGGAACATGAGGTGAGAAAAGCTGATAGAGATCCACAATGTAAGGTTGCTGGGGAATGGATTAGCCAGCTCTGTACAGCCAGAAACAAAACTCCCAAACCTTCTGAGACCCAGGAAGGGAGGCTTACACAAGCTAGGGAACATATGATGTTCTCATACCGAACACTTAAAATTTCCATGTTCTCACTATATTTTGTACCAGCCCAATTCCCAAGCACCTCCAGAGTTCCTTTGAAGAGTCAAAAGAAAATGGGGGAAAGGAAATTTTAATAAGATAAACACAAGAAAAATGTGACCTTGCAATATCAAAATCTACATTACAAATTAACCAATGAGGCAGAGGGGCTTGAGTCACAGCCCTGGAGGCTGAGACAGGAGGATGGACGCCACTTTGAGGACACAATCAACCAGTGCCCTAGTGTACAGTCCTGTCTCAACACGGGCTATTAAGGCATGCCGGTACATTCATCAACAATTTCAAGAAGAAATGAAATGCTGGAGAGAGGGGCCTGAACACATTGCTCGGTTGATAGAGTGCTTCTCTAGTATTCGTGAAATCCTAGGATCCATTCTTAGTACTGTATAAACTGGATATGGCAACTCAGTCATGTAAACTCAGCATCCAGGAGTGAAGGCAGAGGGTCAGAAGTTCAAGGTTATGCTCTGCTATTCAGGACAATCTTGGAACGTGTGAGATGCTGTCTAAACAATAAATAAATAAATAAATAAATAAATAAATAAATAAATAAATAAATAAATAAAACACAGATTTAAGAAGGCGACCATTTAAATTAGCAAGAAGAGGAATAGATGACAAATATACGTTTAAGGAAAATGTGGGCAAACATTTCTATAACCTCAGGGTGGCAATGGACTCTCTCGGTAAGCATGGGCAACAAAGCAGGACAGAAAGCCATCATGAGCATTGGAAGGACAGTGACGGCTGTCACCATCTGAGCTAGGGCTTCTTGATGCTGTGACACTGTGACACTATAACACTGTGACACTGTGACACTGTGATGCTGTGACACTGTGACACTGTGATGCTGTAACACTGTGACACTGTGACACTGTGATGCTGTGACACTGTGACACTATAACACTGTGACACTGTGACACTGTGACGCTGTGACACTGTGACACTGTGACACTGTGATGCTGTGACACTGTGACACTGTGACACTATAACACTGTGACACTGTGACACTGTGATGCTGTGACACTGTGACACTGTGACACTGTGACACTATAACACTGTGACACTGTGACACTGTGACGCTGTGACGCTGTGACACTGTAACACTGTGACACTGTGATGCTGTGACGCTGTGATGCTGTGACACTGATGCTGTGACACTGTGACGCTGTGACGCTGTGACACTGTGACGCTGTGACGCTGTGATGCTGTGATGCTGTGATGCTGTGACACTGTGACACTGTGACACTGTAACACTGTGATGCTGTGACACTGTAACACTGTGATGCTGTGACACTGTAACACTGTGATGCTGTGACACTGTGATGCTGTGATGCTGTGACACTGTGACACTGATGCTGTGACACTGTGACGCTGTGACATTGATGCTGTAACACTGTGATGCTGTGACGCTGTGACGCTGTGACACTGTGACGCTGTGACGCTGTGACGCTGTGACACTGTGATGCTGTGACACTGTGACGCTGTGACACTGTGACACTGTGATGCTGTGACACTCCAATGCTGTGACACTGTGACGCTGTGACACTGTGATGCTGTGATGCTGTAACACTGTGACACTGATGCTGTGACGCTGTGACGCTGTGACACTGTGATGCTGTGACACTGTGATGCTGTGACACTGTGATGCTGTGATGCTGTAACACTGTAACACTGTGACACTGTGACGCTGTGACGCTGTGATGCTGTGACACTGTAACACTGTGACACTGATGCTGTAACACTGTGACACTGTGACACTGTGATGCTGTGACACTGTGACGCTGTGATGCTGTAACACTGTAACACTGTAACACTGTGACACTGATGCTGTGACACTGTGATGCTGTGACACTGTGACACTATAACACTGTGACACTGATGCTGTAACACTGTGATGCTGTGACACTGTGATGCTGTAACACTGTGATGCTGTGACACTGTGACGCTGTGACACTGTGACACTGTGACACTGTGATGCTGTAACACTGTGACACTGTGACACTGTGATGCTGTAACACTGTGATGCTGTGACACTGTGATGCTGTAACACTGTGACGCTGTGACACTGTGACGCTGTGACACTGTGACACTGTGACACTGTGATGCTGTAACACTGTGACACTGTGACACTGTAACACTGTGACACTGTGATGCTGTGACACTGTGACACTGATGCTGTGACACTGTGACACTGATGCTGTAACACTGTGACGCTGTGACACTGTGACACTATAACACTGTGACACTGTGACGCTGTGACGCTGTGACGCTGTGACACTGTAACACTGTGACACTGTGATGCTGTGACGCTGTGATGCTGTGACACTGATGCTGTGACACTGTGACGCTGTGACGCTGTGACACTGTGACACTGTGACGCTGTGACACTGTGATGCTGTGACGCTGTGACGCTGTGACACTGTGACGCTGTGACACTGTGACGCTGTGACACTATGATGCTGTAACACTGTGACACTGTGACACTGTGATGCTGTGACACTGTGACGCTGTGACGCTGTGACACTGTGACACTGTGATGCTGTGACGCTGTGACACTGTGACGCTGTAACACTGTGATGCTGTGACACTGTGACGCTGTGACACTGTGATGCTGTAACACTGTGACACTGTGACGCTGTGACACTGTGACGCTGTGACACTGTGATGCTGTAACACTGTGATGCTGTGACACTGTGATGCTGTGACACTGTGACACTGATGCTGTAACACTGTGATGCTGTGACACTGTGATGCTGTGACACTGTGACACTGATGCTGTGACACTGTGATATTGTGATGCTGTGACACTGTGATGCTGTGACACTGTGACACTGATGCTGTGACACTGTGATGCTGTGACACTGTGATGCTGTGACACTGTGATGCTGTGACACTGTGACACTGTGACGCTGTGACGCTGTGACACTGTGATGCTGTGACACTGTGACACTGTGACGCTGTGACACTGTGACGCTGTGACACTGTGACGCTGTAACACTGTGATTCTGTGACACTGTGACACTGATGCTGTAACACTGTGACACTGTGACACTGTGATGCTGTAACACTGTGACGCTGTGACGCTGTGACACTGATGCTGTGACACTGTGACACTATAACACTGTGACACTGATGCTGTAACACTGTGACACTGATGCTGTAACACTGTGACACTGATGCTATAACACTGTGACACTGATGCTGTAACACTGTGACGCTGTGACACTGATGCTGTGACACTGTGATGCTGTGACACTGTGATGCTGTAACACTGTGATGCTGTGACACTGTGATGATGCTGTGATGCTGTGACACTGATGCTGTGATGCTGTGACACTGATGCTGTGATGCTGTAACACTGTGACACTGATGCTGTGACACTGTGACGCTGTGACATTGATGCTGTAACACTGTGATGCTGTGACACTGTGACACTGTGACGCTGTGACGCTATGATGCTGTGACACTGTGACTCTGTGACACTGTAACACTGGCAAGTGAAGGTATACACAGAGGTAAGCAGTTGGCGGTGGCTGGGGGCAGGTTTTGAACCTAAGTCCCTCTGATTCCACAGCTTCAAACCTCATTTTTGAGTGACAGTATTTCTCAGTAAACTAGAATTGACCACAGAAATGTTTGAGTACTATAATGAAAAGTGTGTGTGTGTATATATATATATATACCATAATCTATTAAAACACAAATAAACCAGGGGGTGATATATGATGATGTAGCTAAGAATGAAGCATCAATAAACATAATGTATATTATTTATGTAAGTTTTATATAATAAATTTATTATATAAAATATTTTATAAAAATAATTTGTATAAATTATTTATGCAATAATTTATATATTAACATAAGGAACTTTTTCCAAGTGTCTGTAGATAAAACAAGAGCAATATGATTAAAGCAGCTAGACAATGATTAACAATGAAATTGAGAATTTGGATTATCACTGGTAGTATAGGGTATGCTTAGCAAACCTGAAGCCCTGGGTTTAATTTTCAGAACCATCACCTCAAAATCAGAAAGGCTCGATATCTGGGAAAACACACAGAGCCTTTTCCTCTATTTTCTCTCTGAAGTTCTTGTAAACTGCGAACTTAAAATAACAAAATTTGGGTTCGAGAGATGGCCCATTGGGTCAAATAGTCAAGTGTGAGGCCTGAGTTCTTTTTCCCCCTTTTATTGAAAAACATTTTTTTCTCGTACAATATATTCTGATTATGTTTTTTTTATCCCTCTCCTCCCCCCAGTTCCACCCGACCTCCCATCCCATCCCACCCCCTTTCTGTAAGACCTGAGTTCTTATGCCCAGAACCCACATAAAAGTGCCTCCATGTCCAGATGGGGAGCAGAGAGACGTGAACCTTCTTCACAAGTCCATAGTCTGCTAATGTGGTGTTCCCAACAGCGAACAAGGTGGAAGTCAGGGACTGATGCCCAAGGCTCAAGGTTGGTCTCTGACCTCCACACCTGTGCCTTGGCATGTGTGTGCTAGTACACACACACACACACACACACACACACACACACACACACACACACACCACATGCACGGTGGAGGTAGAACAAAACCTAAAACTATGATTTTGCTCATGTGGTTCATAACATATAGATGTATTAACTATAAATACTACAGGGCTGGAGGATAGTTCAAGTAGCAATGTGCTTGATACACAAGCCTGATGACCAACCCAAGTTCAATCCCCAGAATCTATATGAAAAGTCAGGGATAAAGCACACTTAGGAAGATCCCTAGATCTTATTGGTCATACAGCCTAGCCCTAGGTTCCAATGTGAGGTTCTGTCTCCAAAAACAGCTCTTGAGGAACAACACCCAAGGTTGGCCTCTGACCTCCACATACACTCTCGCACACATGTACCTGCTTGTACATGAACATGCACAAACATACACATACATACAAACAAGAAGGTCTGAAAAGTGGGGCACACGAGACAACTGATTTTTCATATCTATGGTTTATATTAAGGGCTACAGTGGACAAGAGCAGGTTAAGGGTGAATTTGTGACCTTTGTGGTAACCGCTATGAGATGTCACTTCTGGGCAACTTTAGTCTCTGTGCGTGACTCTGGACATGGACCCTGAAAGAGTGCCTGAGATCAAAGCCACCCTGAGAGGTGAATTACCTCAGAGGAGGGGTGGATCTCAAATGGCACTGGGGGAAAGGAATGAGGTCTTCCCAGTACGACACGAGGACTTGTCTGTCACAGCACCTTCATAGAGAAAGATATGTTTCTTGACTACAGGTGAGAAACTGCATCATTAATTTCTCTATAAATGTGCTCTCTGCTGCTTAAAAACTTGCTGAACACAAGTCCTGAATACATTAAAAGCCTTTTTTTTTTAATGCCACGGAGGAAGGTGTGCGATCACACATTATACACCTGAACACTGCCTGCTGGGCTCAAATCAAAGCTGATATTGGAGTGTGAAACACACACACACACACACACACACACACACAGAGAGAGAGAGAGAGAGAGAGAGAGAGAGAGAGAGAGAGAGAGAGAGAGAGAGACTGTTGCCACAATCTATAGGAATTTGCAATAAAGACTTGTCCAAGATTTGATAAACCTAGTTCTGCCTCAAGGAAACATTAGGTTTCAGCTGTGAGTTCATCTGCAGCAGGGCTCAGACCTCATCTTAAACCCCTACGGGGGAACTCTAATCCCTTTGATCTAAGTAGGAGTTCTATTTTTCTAGAGGGCCTTCCATAAAGCTTAGCTTAAAACTAGGGCCTGAATGTCATGAGCAATTTCATACCAAGTGTCTCCTGAGCACTTCTGGGAAATCTCCGCAAGCCAAAACATTAGTAACCCAGGAAGTATAGCTGTGAAAATGAGGGGTTTTGCCAGAAGGAGAGCAGGTGAAGTGTCTCTGTGTGTGGCTGTGCTGGAGAAGGAGAGCCAATAAACGGAGCTGACCAGGTGCAAACACTTTCACAGTTTACAGACAACGGAGTGGTAATACTGGTGGAGTCCCCACAGCAAATCTGGTCCCTTTCCACCTCCCAGAAGTTGTGAGCATCCGGGGACATTCTAAAGCAGGGGCACAAGAGCCTCACCTCCATTGCCCATGCCGGCAAAGACAGGAAGTCTCACTCCTCAGTCCTTTCAGTGAAGGCATGAGCCCATCAGTGGTCCATGAGAGCACTGTTACTGTGTTTTGAACCGGAAATTTCCTTACAGATAATCCCCTTATCTTCATTCGATCTTGGGCTAGCTCCTGCTACAGGTTGACTGTGCCAACACTCAGTACTGTAACAGTCACGGTACTTTAGGCCTCTGTAGTGTTTTGTTGTAGTTGTTGTTGTTGTTGCTGCTGTTGTTTGTGTGTGTCTGCACTGGAAATCAAACCTAAGGCTTCACACATTCTGGTCAAACATGCTACCACTGAGGTATGCCGCAACAAGGAGCTTTAGTTTTGGAAAGAAAATTTACAAAGTGAGTAGGAAGGCCCTCTAATTTAATTTTGATCTACTCACTGAGAGACAAAAAAAAAAAAAAAAAAAAAAAGAAAGAAAGAAAAAAAAGAAAAAAGAAAAAAAAGAAATAAAACAAACAAAACAATAAAAATAATAGTTCTGCTCTTTGTTGTTGTCAGACAGGGGGCTTTTGGTTTGTTGCAAGATAGGATCTCACGCATCCCTGACCTCAAACTTCCTATGAAGCCGAGGATAGCTTTGAACTTAGGACCCTCCTGCTTCTCCTTCCTGAGGGCTAGGATTGGAGACGTGGACTGCCATGCCCAGCTTTCCGCAGTTCTGGAGATCAAGGCAAAGGCTTCTTACCGGCTAAGTAAGCCTCAACGGAGATGCTTCCCCAACCTCAGTGGTTCTGTTTTTAATAAAGGACTGCTCCATTGCTCCATGCATGTCCTTTGACCTCACTGAGAAGCCGTTTCTCAGTCCAAGAGCGTGAGTACCCGAAGTTGATTCTGCTCATGGTTACTACGTTGACAGCTGTGAACACAGATCATGAGGTAGAGGAACTAAGTGGAGAATAGAATGGATGGATGAAGCCCAGGGCAGAGTTTCCGCAGCTCCAGTACTTTGAGCTGAGCTAAAATAGATAGCAGAGAAGTGTGGGTGAAGCAAGCCGAGAGGAAGAGAGCTGAGAATTTGACTCTGGACACCCCCTCTCAGTCCCAAAGAGCAGGGACTATCTTGTGCATCCCTCACTACACTGGTTTGAATGAGGTGTTGTCCCCCATACTCTTGGGCATCTGGATATTTGGTCCCTAGCTGGTGACATTGTTGGGGTGGGTTTAGGAGGCGTGGCCTCGCTGGAGGAAGTATGTCACTGGGGCAGGCTTTCCAAATCCACATGC
Organism: Peromyscus leucopus; assembly: GCF_004664715.2. Classification (NCBI taxonomy): domain Eukaryota; kingdom Metazoa; phylum Chordata; class Mammalia; order Rodentia; family Cricetidae; genus Peromyscus; species Peromyscus leucopus. The sequence continues at coordinate 29,676,320 of NC_051077.1, read as the reverse complement.
GGTTTTTAATGCACTCTTTCTGGTTCCTGTTTGTGTTTCAAGTGATGAGCTCTCAGTGGCTATTTCAGCCACCATTTTGCCTGGTCCCCTGCTGTGATGATGATGTCTTATCCTCCTGGAACAGTAAGCCCCAAATAAAGTCTTCATTCTAGACATTGCTGGGGTGATGGTGTTTTATCACAGCAACCGAAAGGTCATTAAGATTTAGTTTTGTCATTAAGCACAACTAATTATAAAGTGTGTGTGTGTGTGGTGGGGGTGATAGCAATAGATACTGCCTATACTGTGGTGATAATCATGTAGCTGAAGTTCATACATAAGAGCATGGTCCCCAGACTCCACGGAATCTGTCACTGCTATTTTAGTAAAGAACAAACTTAGTCTTGTTATTCAGTGCAAATAGTAGGTCCCCTGGACATGCAAGATTCAAATCCACAGCACAGAAGTTGGTTTCAGGAATTTTAGTTTTCAATGACCTGTGTATGAATACAGTTTTGTGAAGTTCCTTATTAAAACATTAAGATTTAGTAGTTTTAAGAATTTATTCTTTTTAAGAACAATTTCTTTTTATTATTATCATGATTTAAAGTAGCCTGTAAGCTTGTATCATTTACTGATATGCTTTGCTCTGGTTGGTCCACAGCCCACCCTCCAGTCCTCCCCCATCTCCCTTCTTCCCTTACAATGCTGTACCCTTTCACCCAGCATCCCTTTCTACTTTAATATCTCATGAACTCTGTTGTCTTCCCCATACCTTTCCCTTAAAATGTCTCGTCTTTCCCATCGTCTGAACCCCTCCTTAGTTCCTTGGTCTCTACCCACATTTACTCTCTTGCAGACACACTTATTTAACAATTAGAAGCTAGGAGTCATATAGGAGAGAACAAACACTTTCTGAGCCTTCACATTACTTAATACAATGTTTCTTTAGCTCCATCCATTTTCCTAGAAATTTCTTTTTAAAAAGAATTTTATTTATTTTGACTGCATGTATATGAGTGTTTTGCCTTCATGTATTTAAGTGTACCAGATATGAGGCCGGTGCCTGCAGAGGCCAGAAGAGGGCATAAGGATCCCCTGGAACTAGAGTAACAGACAGTGATGAGCTGCCATGTGGGACCTGGGAAGCAAACCCAAGTCTTCTGCAAGTGCTTTTAGCTATTGAGCTAACTCCTCAGCTCCCACGATTTCATGTTTAGTTGCTAATTGAATAAAATCCCATTGTGCATATGTACCCATGTGCATATCTTCATTACGCATTCTTCCATTGATGGACATGTAGGTTGACTCCATTTCCTTGCTATTGTGAAAAGAGCAGCAATAAACATGGATGTGCAAGTATCTCTGTGGTATAGATGAGTCATATGGTAGGTTTTTTGTTTTGTTTGTTTTGTTTGTTTTTCGAGACAGGGTTTCTCTTGTGTAGCTTTTGAAACCTGTCCTGGAACTCACTCTGTAGCCCAGGCTGGCCTCAAACTCACAGAGATTCACCTGCCTCTGCCTCCTGAGTGCTGGGATTAAAGGCGTGCACCACCACTGCCCAGCCACATGGTAGTTCTAGTTTTGTTTTTTGAAGTACTTCTACACTAATTTCCATAATGGCGGCACCAGTTTACCTTCCCACCAACAGTGGCTTTTTCTTGCCCTGTGTCCTCACCAGCACTTGTCTTGATGTTGGTCCTTATGCCTGGGGTGAGATGGAATCCCAAAGCAATTTCACTTTCCATTTTTTTCTGATGGATTGCAAGTAATTTCTACACATGAACAGCTTTCTATTGGTGGGGATTTTTGCTTTTGTGATCTATGGTGATATTTTATTTGTACTAAAATGTGACTTGTATGTTAATAAATAAAGTTGCCTGGGGGTCAGAGCTAATAGCAAGCCATTGCAGAAGCTGGGCAGTGATGGTGCACGCCTTTAATCCCAGCACTTGGTAGGCAGAGCTAGGTAGATCTCTGTGTGTTCAAGGATGCAGACAGCATTGGAGACACACACCTTTAATCTCAATACCAACCATAGAAGACCTGGAGGTCTGTGCAGACAGGCAGTGACGAGGTGGTCATGTGGTTGGGTTTACCCCAATGAAAAGGCAGAACAGAAAGTCTTTATAAAGACAGACACACACGAAGTAGGTCTCTTTCGAAGAGGTAGGACCGTGACAGTGAAGGGTAAGGTTTTTAGCTCTTAGCTATTGCTCTGACCTCTTGGCTTTCATCTCTGCATTGGCTTTGTGTTTCTTATTTAATAAGACAGTTGGTTACATCTACAGTGATCACTGTATTTAGCAAGAGGAATTTGTGTTTTTCACAAGGCTTACGAATATGATTTTATGTTGCTCATGTTAACTTACAACAGTATATCGTCTTGAGAGCATGCACCTACCAAGAAGACACAAAGGAAAAGGATGCTCTCTTCAATACGTGATGCTGAGGAAACTGAATTCCTGCTGTACCTTCTTATACAATGCACAAAAATAATTTTTAAAAAGGTGAAAAACCCAAGTGTACAACCTTAAACCATGAAGCTTCTACAAGAGGGTGTAAGGAAGAATCTCACTGACATTAACTTTGGTAAGGCTTTGTTTTTTAAAGATGGGAGTCTGACAATTCTAAGAAAATTAAAATTTACTTTATCATATATATGTCTTTGAGTTCAAACTGTAAAAGGATCATGGATGAAAGATGGCAGCTGGCTTCATACCATCTGACTTGCAGGTTCACAGTTTGAGTTTTACATATCGAGTTTGTACTTGTGAATAGATATGTCAATCAACAATTAGTTATCTCAGGCTTTGCTCCTTCAGAGAGATGTTTATGTTTCAACTCATCAAGCAGAGAAATTTAATTCAAAATCGAAGAACTAAAAATTGACCCTTGGGTTCTACCACAGGTGAAAATTGATGTCCTGCACCAAATAGTTTATATGGTTTTATTTGGTTTGGTTTGAGACAGGATCTTGTGGGCCTAGACTGCATTGAAGATAAGGCTAGCCTGGAAATTGCATCTACTCTCTGGCCTCTTCATAGCGTAAGGACTACAGTCATGTGCTACCTTCTCTGGCCACCAACAGTGGTTTGTAGAATCCAGTACTTGTAATGATGGGAAATGACAATACAGTAGAGGCATCCTCAGCTGTGTTATACACTCCTTTATATGTGCATTTAAAATGATTATATATGTATATAATATGCGTATTATATAAATGATTATATAATATATAGAATATAATCATATGTACACACACACACACACACACACACACACACACACACACACACACACAAATCTAAAGGTCAAAAGACCAAGTTGTAGGTTTTCTCCTTCTACCACGTAGGTTCTGGGGATCAAACTCAGGTCTTCAGGCTCCCCAGCAAGCTCTTCCACCCGCTCAGTCACCTGGCCACCCCCATCAATGTATCTTAATGAAACTGCTATGAAAGAAATCCTCATGAAACCATTCCTTCAGAAGACTTTTTTTTTTTTTTTGAAGAACATTGCACAGATCTGAAGTTTACAATTCAGTTGAAAGAAATACTTATTAAGACATGCTTATGAGTTACACATAACGGCTTTAATTTCATATTGGTCATATTAGTCAGTGAAGGGAATAGAAGAGTGTTGTGTTATACAGAAAGCTGCATCAGCTGCCGAGAGTGTGCTGGAGAGAGCTGGAGAGGAAGATGGTGCTTGACCTAGTCCTTGGTATCAGAAGGCAACTCAAGAATGCTAAGTCCAGGCCATCATAACATACAGATGTTACAAAGTATCCCTTACTGGAATCTGGAGGAGGATGTGCATAATGAGACGTCATTTGCCCTCACAGAGGAAATCAGTGTTTGTTCACCTTTTGAGATGAAGGCTCACTGGACTCACAGTGTTTGATCAGCTGCACTGCAGATGTGAGCTCTCTAGAAGCTGAAATTCTCTCTGCTTAGTTCTTTCTAGAGCTGGAAATGTAGGCTTTTCCACAAACGCTTGCTCATTTTTTTCATAAAGTCTTTCTAAGACCATTTTTTACTTTAGTATGTTTCGGCATCTTCCTTATTATAAGGTCTGGAGTCAGTGGGGGTGGGGGAATTAACAAGATGTGACATTAACACTGGTGTTGGTGGGTTAGAACGTTTTCAGATGGGGTCAGTGAGATAGTGCAGCAGGCAATGCCACTTGCTGGCCAAGCCTGGGGACCTGAGTTTCATGTCTGGGATCTATATGACAGTGGAATGAGAGAACTGCTTCCACAAAGCTGTTCTCTGACCGTCACATACTGTGGCATGCATGGTTACACAAATAAAACACACACACACACACACACACACACACACACACACACACAAGCATGCACGTGCCCACACAAGTGCACTCAGCACACATACATGCACAGGGGTATACACACTCATACTTTTTTAAAGGAACGTTGAAAATTATTAGTATTTATGAGGGCAATGAACTGCAGGATTCCAAATGATCAAATTCATGAAAATTGTCTATATAGAAAGGAGATTGATAATTTGGGGAAGGTTAAATTTTATACAAATCTGAGACACAAAGGCCCTATTCCTTATAAAAATCAAGCCTTACAGAGGGCCAAGGTTCAATTCCCAGCACTCATATTAGTAGCTAACAACAGTCTGTAACTCCAGTTCCAGGGAGATCTTTGCCCTCTCCTGACCTTTGAGGGCGCAGGCAGGCACACGGTGGGCAGACACACATGCGGGCAAATACACATACTCATAAAAAGCCAAAATAAATAAAATCTCTTTAAAAGTTAAATTAATCCTCAGCTAATCATAAATTCACAAATATAGATTCCCTGCATTTTTTAGCTTCAAATTTCCTCTATTCTGCTTTTTAGCTGAAAAATTTGCCTGTTTTCTGTGCGATACATTTCAAGTCTCCCAGGCCTGGATTTATTTAATACTTTCATTCTTTGGTTTTGAAAATGAAATGTATTTTATTTAAGCATATTCTCAAACCACCAGGTACCTTCTTTTGGTAATGCAAAAGGAGATGCTGACATTTGCCACAACGTGGATGACCTCGGAAGCCGTTGTGCTAAATCAGATGAGTCAGCAAAATACCTGATTTCACTTAAATTCTGAACAAACAGAACCACAAATACAGATACATAGAAACTGAGAGAAGTGAAATCAGGCTGTTGGGGGTGAGGGACATGAAGGAGCGGGGAGGTGGAGGCCAAAGGGCACCAAGTTTCACACAGACAGCCTGAGTAGGACCCGGAGAGCTGATGCACAGCATGAAGACCACAGCTCTGAGTTCCTTTTCTGTTGCTGTGTGGTAACACACCCAAGACGACTTTGGAAGGAAGAGTTATAGAGGGAGGATCCATAATGGCAGGGAGGCACAAGAGCAAGGAGCCACACCAGGATGTGGAAAGATCATCACATCTCAACCCCTGACATGAAGTGAACCGGAAGTGAGGCTTACCTATGAGATCTCAAAGCCCACCACCAGTAATAGACTTACTTCCTCCAGCAAGGTTCTACCACCAAAATCACCCCAGACAGCACCACTAACTGTCTGGAGATCAGCGTTCACATACACGAGACTATGAGGGACCAGTGCTCAAATATATGAGCCTGTGGGAGACATTTCTCGTTCAACAGGACATTTGCCAACAGAGTAAATTTTAGGTACTGTTTATTTATCGACATTCTCTTGCTATGTAGCCCAACTGGCCTGAAGCTCATGATTCTCCTGCCTCTACCTCCCAAAATGCTGACATTAGAGTCCTGTGACAACATGCCTAGGTCTCAGTACTTTTCACATGTGTACATGCACACACACACACACACACACACACACACACACACACACACACACCCTCGTAACATCTGTGAGATGACAGACTAAATATGAATTTGCTTGAATATCAATTAATCATTGTACTATGTGTAGCAAAACATGATGCATATATTTAATATCTGTAATTAGAAAAAGGATATAAGAATCCCTTTTGAGACAAAAAAAATATATATATATAAGCACCAATCACAAAAACTAGAACAAAATGTAAATATGTCGCCATAGCCCTCGCTTGTGGTAGGCTAACACTGTGGATTTGAAAAAGCAGAACTGGGCTCTTGAGTGTTTGACTGGAGGTCAACACATGCTCAGGAGAGGTGCATCCTCGCATCAAAACTATTGGTTAGGGCCCATGAACATTAAAATGAATTGAAGTGATAGTCATTAAGTACTCTGACAACTTCATCTCACCCCTTGAGATAATTGGATAATGGCTCCGATGTAGAAAAATAGCTCCTATTAATCATCTCTTCCACATATGTGTACACTATTAGCTCTTTACAAGATATATTTGGCCTGATGACATTTTCCTTGAAATATATCATGTTTTCTTCCTCCAGGGACTAACATCATTTGGAAAGGTAGCCTCTTACATGTCCACCCAGCACAACGAGGCCATTAAGTGCCTAAGCGTTCATGAGGTTTGGAATTTTCTTGGGGAAATAAAAAAAAAAAAAAAAGAAACAAGCTTTCCATTCCCATTCTATTCAAGTGGTTCCTTCTGTGCACAGCCGAGGCTGTAAACTGCTAGCGAGGAAATTAAATTCTGACAAACAACTCTCCCCTCAGCTGGTGCACTAATTGAAATGGAACCTAATGTCTTTGCTGAAGAGCAAACAGCAAGTCCATAGAATGAATCTGCGACAGAAAATACGGTCCACGGTGACCTTCAGAGTTCCCGACTAGTCTCAGTAGCCTGAATTCAGATATAATATTCCCCACTGCCAGCAAGTGCAGGGAGAGGCTGTAGTTCATAGGATACAATTATCTCAAGACAGATGGAATTGGGGGGGAGTGGGGGGTCAAGATAGTTTGCTGTGAGATCTCATGGATGCCAAACCCCAAACTTACCTTTACACAAGTTCCTGAAAATTGACTCAAAATTAAAGCTAATGTCACAGATGACTCATTTTCTGTCTAGATTTTATTTTCATCGAAATAAATTTTCTTAATTTTTCTTTTCAGTAGGTGATTAGGGGATAGGATTGTTCTGTGTTCTCTGGCTAGTCTATTGTGGAGCTATCGCCCTGCTGGCCCTGCTGGGCTGCTTTCTCAATGCAAGGGGAAGGGAGAAAGTATTACTACAACATCATAGTAGAGACTGTCCGTGTCAAAGAATTTGTAGCAAGATGCCTGCTGAAGCTCCAGCTTCACACTCCTGGAATTCCAGTTTCATAAGCAATGTTCGGGCTGGAGAGATGGCTCAGCCGTTAAAGGCTAGGCTCACAACCAAAAATATAAGCCATGTTCTAGGAACAGATGATCCACATTTCTAGAAATCTGTCCTGAAGAGAAGCAAACATTAATATTTAAGGCTGTTAATGCTGAAATGCATAATAAAGAAATGAAAAAAAAGTCTTAAAAGTAGCGGACAGGAGAATGGCTAACTTTTGGCAAAGAGCTACTTTGCATCTCCTTAAGATAGTATTTGAAAAAGGATCTCACTCTTTGAAGTGAGCCAGCAGGGTGCAAGGCTTGGCACAAGGACAATTGTACCAATTTAGTGGGTATCACACTTAAGTGATGCATTCACAAAGTTAACTCAGCACACACATGAAGTGACAGCTGCTTCTGGGTGATGGGCTGATTCTGAATACATACAAAATCATTTATTTTCCTGAACTAAAAGGTAACAGTCATTATGGAATGGCAGCTTTTAAATGGGCTGATTTTATTCCTGAAGTCTTCATAAAATGCTTGAAGAGGCTGTCATTTCTACTCATCCGTTCCAATCCTGCCTACTGACTGATGCTCTGAGCAGAAGCAAACTGGCCATCGCCAGGAACGACCACCTGAACGATCCCAGAAGGGCGGTGTCTTGCATCCCTGGTCCACCCTCCCAGACAGCTCGGCATCCCGTGAAGGTACAAACGCCAAAGGGCTAAAGAAGTGGAGGGCAGATGGGATTCCACCTCCCACCGTAGTCTGTTTTCTCCAGCTTTATCAAAGATGCTTGACCAGTAAGCATCCTCCGCCTGGAACACTCGTTTCCCAGGCGTTCATGTGTCCGTCGTCTCAACCACTGGATTTCATTCAAACGGCAGCTCGCCTTCTCAAAACTCCAGGTCTCTTCTTCCCTCATAGACAGGTGTCACTTTCCAAATCAAAATCTGTCTCCTTAAGTCACATGGCTTTATACACTATTTTATACTTAAGTGATTTGTCATCCCCACCATCATGTCAGCCTCAAGAAAGCAGAGAATTTTGTCAATCTGTGCACTGTATGTAAGCAATACACACACACACACACACACACACACACACACCAACTTGAATGAGTCAGACACATGTTTAAAAAAAAAACAGGTAAAATAAAAATTAAGGGAATGGCCATCACGTGCTAGTTAGTTTCGATCTGGAATAGTTGCATACACTCAATAATATGAACGCTATTTGTGGATTCATCTAAAAACTGCATTGTAAGGAAGGGTAACACGATGCAGTCCTCCAACAGCGTCACAGTGTCAACAGGCACAACACAGCACTTTGAAAATTCAGGAGACTGCTGAGAACAGCTCCAGGGGCTGTCTGTCACAGGAGCAGAGTGCACGGGATGGACGAACACTACTATACATGCTAGCTTTCTGCTCTTTTAAATTGTGTGACTGTACACACATTTACACACGTGCACACACACATACACACAGAGACAATTTGACAAAGATGTTTACCACACTGAGTGCAAGGCCAACGCCTTTCTAAAGCCCTAAGCAATCATGATTCTTTGTAATCCATACCACGCTGGCTGGCATTTAATCCTATAAATACCCGCTGAACAGATGGATTTTTAACAATATAAACAGAAAATACCTTTAGATTTCATATTCAAGTGTGAGTGTATGACAACAGTGAGGAAAAATGCTTCCTAAGTGATATATATGTTGTGGAATGTCATTTTAACTAAGTAAGGGTGTGTTACATTTGTTTATGATATGTAAAGATGTATTACTGTTAGCCGGGCGGTGGTGGCGCACGCCTTTAATCCCAGCACTTGGGAGGCAGAGGCAGGCGGATCTCTGTGAGTTCGAGGCCAGCCTGGGCTACCAAGTGAGTTCCAGGAAAGGCGCAAAGCTACATAGAGAAACCCTGTCTCGAAAAATCAAAAAAAAAAAAAAAAGATGTATTACTGTTTCACCTTGCTTGCCTAAGGTACCTGATTGGTCTAATAAAAAGCTGAACCGCCAATAGCTAGGCAGGAGAGGGATAGGTGGGGCTGGTGGGCAGAGAGAATAAGTAGGAGGAAAAAATCTAGGCTTAAAAAATGAGAGAGAGAATGAGAGAGAGATGCTTGGGGCCAGCCAGCCAGCCATGGAACAAACAGGAAAAGTAGAACATACAGAAGGAAAGAAAGGTAAAAAGCCCCAAGGGAAAACATAGATGAAGAGAAACAGGTTAAATTCAGTTATAAGAGCCAGTGGGACAGGCATAAGATAAGGCCGAGCATTCATAATTTATAGTCTCCGCATTATGATTTGGGGGCTGGCAGCCCAAGAAAACCTGCTACAGATATATGACCTCGACAAGGATTTTCAAATTATGGCTAGGAAAAGTATTCATCAATTAAAAATGTATAAGGGGGAAATTTTCATGGAAAAGATATATATATATATGTGTGTGTGTGTGTGTGTGTGTGTGTGTGTATACAACACGTATCTATATATACATGTATGTGTCTATATAATATAATATAATTATAATAGATGTGTTTTTACAACTGGGCATGTTTGTAGGCAACTATGATCCCAGCAATAAGGAAGCTGGGAAAGGAGGACTTAAGAATATGCAGAGGCTCTTTAAAAAAAATGTACTAGCCATATTCTGCCACCAAGTGGCTACCACATACGTAAGGATGGCCTGGCCTGGCTTTGTCAACCGGAAAGAGACTTCACCTCAGTATCGAATCCTCTATTTCAATTTACCAGGTGAATCACGAACAGTAACATAAATGCAGAAGAAAACCAGGCAGTAAAGCTAAAGTATTTTATTAATAATTTATTGTCAGTAAGAAAGGCTGGCTAATGATAGTTTTCAGTAAAAACCTTTACAAGACCATTGCATCACAAATATACAGACACTATAAAAACTGTGTCGTGGTGGTTTTGGTTCTAAACAGGTATGCAGACGGTCCCCTTTACACTTTCCAATAATGAAAAATGTTTACAATCCTCATACAGCAACCCATTTAAGACATGTCCCCTAACAGGTCTTCCTCACCTTGTATGTACAGCTAGGAACAAATGACTAGTCTGAAATGTGTTAATGAAATGTCATAACTTCAGGGGGAGAGAACAGAGCGAGACCCTGGTTACATGAGAGAATCAGGGTGCCAGGCGACGGACGACACTAACACCACCCAGATCCGGAGGAAAAACAAAAGGCCCAACGCGTTCTGAAAACGTAGTTAAAACTATGGGGGGGGGGGGGTTTAAAAAAAATCAAATCTGTACATAAAATTTACACACACACAAAAAAGCAAAATTATAAAATAATCGGATCTATATAAATACATGACTCACGCTAACAGGGTGACAGGACCGACTTCTGTTTCGTTATTTTAACAGAGACACATCTAAGTTACGCGAAGACGCTCAGAAATGGCACAGGCGATTGAAAAACCCCGTCGTCGTTGATGACGACCGTCGGTGGGGACACTGGAAATGGCTAACATGTCAAGAGGCGTGGGGTTCCGTGCGGCCCCGCCCACGGCAGTGGGGTTCCGTGCGGCCCCGCCCACGGCAGTGGGGTTCCGTGCGGCCCCGCCCACGGCGGCTCACTGGGAAGCATGGAAGGCGGCTGCAGAGAACAAACGTGGAGATCACGGATACCACCTCTAGGTTTCGCTAAAGTCCAGGCACTTTGGGGAGGAGTTTGAGGGTCACACTTCTGTATGCTGTTGGGCATCGAGCGGAGGGATTGTCACCTCTTCAAAGTGGCTGTCATCTCCACTCTCATAGTCACTCACCATGACCTCAGACTCCACTTCACAGCACGCTGACACGTCGGAGCAGGAAGCTGTGGAGGCGTACACAGACATGGGCATGTTTTCTATCGTGGGAGCTTCGAAGGTTCTTGGATACCCTGGAGGGTAGGGGGCATAGGGTTCTCTACACGTACTGTTCTCGCCAGTGCCTTGCTTTTGAGGTTCAGACATATCGACGGGGTAGAAATTGGGCAGGTACTGATTCAGGTTGAACCTCTGTCGACTTCTGGAGGAAGATCCCAAGCTACCCGCCGCGGGCATGTCTCTGGGTGGGTGTATGGACTCGAACTGGTCGCTGAATTCTGGAGGCAATGGTGGCAGTTCATCGGGCGCAGGGAAGTCCTCTGGTGGGGGTGGGAAGTCACTTTCAATGTCATAACCCCCAGGGTAATAGTCAGTGTCAATAGCGTTTGGATCTGCCGAGTAGAGGGGTGTGTGCTCGTCAATAACCTCGTAATTGGGGAACTCTTGTATGTCTGGCAGGGGAACACTCGGCATCCAGTCTGATGTATCCCAGTGGTACCCTTGGTAGAAAAGAAAACAAGATTTCAGTTGGTTTCTTTAAGCTTCTGTGCCTTGGGGAAAGAGCTCAGTGTATCAGAGGCAAGACACAGGACGTATATGTGCATTCATTCCAAGCGCATCTCTCTGCACAGCCCCACCCCAACACAGTGACTCTATTTCCAGAAATGTGGACCTGTGGTTTTAGTACACATCAGACATTCAAGGCAACAGAGTTCCAACAGAAAGAAGCACCTATACCATTTAAAACACATGCAGTTTTCTACAACCAACCCTAACCACGCTTCGACCTCCCTTCTGTAACTGCTGGCCCTGCTCGACATGAAGGCAGTATAGGAAGTTAGTAAGAAGCTTTCAAAGCCAAGGTTTCTAGTGGGGGAAATTCCAAACATTACTGGGCTCTGTGCTCTCTGTCATCCAAAAAAAACAAACAAACAAAAAAAAACAAAAAAAAAAACAAAAAAAAACTAATTAAGGCAAATCTAAAAATAATAAAAATAGCCTTTAGCATTCTAAGTTCAGTAGTAAAAGTAACAGTAATAGTCATATTTTTATTAGCCATGATGAATTATTTTAATACAGGCTATGTATCAAACCATGTCCCTAAATCAAACAAAATATAACCAAGTAAGTGTTAACAATAACAGTCTGTAACAGGCTATACCAATCAATCTTTGTTACATTTAAAGGGACTAAGGATCATTCTGGAGATTATGAAAATATCTTTTTCTTTTCATTTTGTTTTTTTAAAAGAAAAGCAAGCCCTAACTTAGGAGTAGGTGTTTTTCTTTTTCTCCTCTTAGGATTTAAAAAAAAATTCCTTTGACAGCTAAGAGAAGGTTAGGAGACCCATCTTACAAGGCAGTGCGCAACCACAGTCTGAGATACAGCACCAAGCACCCCAGTGAAGCAAGTCGGCCTTGGGTCTATCTTTACCAAAGATTTTTAGTGATTATTAATGCACAGCTGGCATGCATAAGTCACCTCTTGGTTTGCTGAGGTCAGGAGCAGCCAAAGATTCTTTTGGTGGCAGAGTAGAAAGAAAAGAAAACATTGATAATTAAAATAGATAGACGTCGGAAATGGCAACACAGATGAGCGCATGGTACAATACAATGTGTTTGTAAAGACCCAGCCAGCCAGACAGACACGCTGTCTTTACCTCATTCTCTCTAACGAGTGCAAATGAGAAATTCATGTTGTACAAACTGAATGGGATGGGGAAACGGAAAAAGGAGATGATTGATGATAAGCTAGAGACTTTGCTACGAATCCTGGAAACAGAATTTTCTTAGGAAAAGTATAAACTACAGACACTAATGCAAAATGTACAAAATGTACTGATCGGTTACTTAAGTGATAATTTAAAAACACATGGAGCCACACAGTGCACACACTTTAAAGCACATCACAACCTTCCAGAGTACAGTGTCGAAGAAACCGATGTTCCATGCTCACAACCAGGAGTTGACCACCTCCCAAGACCTTAGTCCCTTTCACTTCCAATTTCATACTTATACTGTTAGCCTTTCCCTAGGGAACTCCTTAATTAGCTACATGTATTGTCTGGCCCCTTCCCACCCAATCTATAGTTATACTCTCTCTCCCGTGACTGCACTACACACAGAACTCTAGCCCCATGTCCAAGGTAGTGGGTAGAAAAATCTCAGGACCGTGGAACGATTAGCCTAGGTAAACCTCAGATTGGTTGTCTATCTGAAATGAGGTGAAAACCCCACGGATTATGGTAGAATTAAACAAGACATCGTGGCTCAAATATGACCCTTTAGATCAGTCAGCATCACTATAAGACAGAAGGACGAACACTCTTCTGAACAGGGGTCATGCTTTCTGGGTACTCCATCATGTCCTTGAAAACCAAGACAATGGACTAATTTTGACAAATTAATACTTGATTGACATCTGTGGCAGAGTTTAAATAAAAGTAGAAACGACAGATGTTTCCATAGTATGAATAAAGTGAGTAATTTTAGGAAAAGTATCTATGGAGTTGTTTGCTCGTTTACTACAATGTAGTAAATTTCTTTATAAATGAGGATTGGCAACCTTTGTTATTGACTGTGCATTTGAAAACCCTTTAAACTTATGTGAGTTTTCCACTTTAAACTCACTTCAGATAAAAAAAAAAAAAAATCAGTAGAAATTACATGGAAGAGACTTTAAAAACTGTTTAAATTTCTGCTTCTTTAAACTCTCAATATTTAACGTATTGGAATGTCATCAGGTTTCAACTAAAATTGGGCAGACAAAACACAGATAACACTCTGACTTACAAAGTGAAAACATGGTACTTTGAAGGAAAATGAAGTTCCCGTAGTAACTGAAACTGTTGACGTGAGACACTTGCCCTGCTCCTCTCCCTCCAAATCTACCAGGAAACCTCGCCTCTCCCACCTAAAAGGTGTTTGTTGACATGTCCTTGGCGGAAGAATCCGCGTGTTTACTGCTGGAGATGCTTGAGTGCTGTTTGTCTTTTTCTGGTTTTTTTTTTTTTTGTTTGTGTGTGTGTGTGTGTGTGTGTGTGTGTGTGTGTGTGTGTGTACATGTGTGTACATGTGTGTGCATGTGAAAGGCCAGTGTTGATGTTGGGACATATCTTCGGTTTCTCGTCACCTTCAGCAGAGTCTCTCAATCAAACCTAGAGCTCGCGGATAGTCCCAGAGCCAACTTGCTCTGAGGATTCCCTGCCTCCGCCTTCCAAGGCAGGAATTACCAGCAGGCTATCAAGCCCACCCTCCTTTACATGGGTCCTGGGGAATATGAACTGGTCCTCACACTTGCCACTTGTATGGCAAGCACTTTATCCACTGTGCCACCCCACCCCCAGCCCTGTGTGTGTGTGTGTGTGTGTGTGTGTGTGTGTGTGTGTGTGTGTGTATACTGTGTGTGTAGTCAAGTGTATACACGTGCTTTTGATCGTCTATGCAAGTAATCCCCGAGTGATGGCTTTTACATCAGGAAATTTCTAGCTCCAAATCAACTGGAAACTTATTAAAAATGAAAGTTCTCAGGCCCAACACAGACCTACTCAGTCAAAAATTGGTGCTGGGAACCAGCAGCCCCCATAATACCTAAAACAAGTAACAAAAAGACATAGAAATATTTTCATATGCACTTACACTGTGAACATATACTTCCCCAAATGAAAGCCACTAAACATGAACTATTCTAATAACAGGACAATAAGGAGAAACACATCACACCGCTGACAGTCACTTCAAGTCACAAACACAAAACACAAGCACTTATACCTTCTTTATTCACCGTGTCAACGACAGCGTTGACAAGGTGTATTACAGTCACTATGGAAGCTTGTAAAAAGGCAGAAAAGGAGTCAATTAGGAAAATCCTCATTTACTAGAAGACAGTGCATCAAATAAAATTCCTAATCTAAAGCAATTTATCCCCTAATTAAAAAGCTCACAATGAATGCTTTGATACCATTAGATAATTATATGCGACCCCTGCACTCTCCCTACTAGTTATGGGTCTCAGGACATTTCTAATCAAGCTATAGGCTTGTTACTATTAGTCAAGTGAATGAAGCGGCCATGTTTTAGTGGATGTTAGGGGAAAAGCTTTGGCTAACTATTTTCTACAATTATAATTATGGATTATATCAGGGGAAAAACAATTCAGATTTACATCTCCTGGACAAAAGATTACACATTCACGGAACTAGTATATTGCCCGAGAATAAGGAAATCTAGGGAGATACATGTGCAACATGTATACAACATAAATTGGTCATGTTCCTTTTGCTTAGCATGTATTTCTCGTCTCACAGATACTGTTTAGACTCCTTTTTCATTTGTTTTAAAGTACCAATGTCAACATAAATGTGCATCATGTAAACAGTTGGTACATTCTAATCCTGGGATCTAATGACTATAATGCCTAATACATGGAAAAACAAACAAACAAACAAAACCTTCCTGCTGTCTTTAAGGCTCATATGAGGGGAGATGGAGAGATTTTCCTGAATTTGGTGGGTGGGCTGAGTGAACTGGACCAGCCTGTAAAAGGGAGCCATCCAGCTGTGGCTGGAGCTTGGCATTTTTACTACAGGTACTGAATGGGGAGCAAAATGAACTGTGAAAGCTAAAAGCCTTAATTAGCAAGAAAGTAAATGACTTCTAGGCACTGGAGAAACGAGAAAAGTAAGAGAGCTTGAGGAGATGTGGCCCTCTCAGTCCTGGGACACAGTGGACCCCTAAACTCCAGAACCACAAAGAACTGCCGGTGAGCTCTTGAATGGCTAAGCGTTAACTCCTAGAGTGGCTCAGAAAATGACAGATGGAATGTGAAATGTGGACTCGGCACTTGAACTTTATGACCGAAAATGACAGATGTAATGATAAAACACCTGCAGTCCTGAGCAGACCTTCCCTCACACCGAGTCACCTAAAAATTAACTTCCGTAACTAACCTGGCAATGACTTTTCAAAAGCGTCTGAATATTGTTGAGACTGAGGTTTAAAAGAAAAAAAAAACAAAAAACAAAAAAGACTAGAAAAAGAAAGAAAATACTGACAGAATTCTCAACGTATTTTTGAATAGCATGTAAGGGGCTAACGTATAAATCACATAAGCTGACAATATAAACTTTTGAAAACTGAAACTAATGAAGGAAATGATCCTGGTTTGTTCTTGTTGGTTTGGTAAGCAACAATAGATCTATGTTCTCCACCCGTAGTAAGCAAGGGTGTGCTTTACATAATGTTAAAACATGATTGAAATCTCCAAGAAATGGAATATACGGTCGCCTCTAACGAGGAAAGGGCTCTGCAAGGTTTTATACACAGGCAGACCCAGGGACCCATAGATGTGATTCATTAATATGCTCTGGTCATGGACTATGTGATTTTGAAACTGACAGCTATTAGCAAATTTCTTCTTTACAATGCTAAAATAGTCTTCATATGTAAAACCCATTGCATTTTTACACATGGAGAAAAATTAAAATGGAGCCTACAGATATTCTGAGATTCAACCAGTTCCAGGAGACAACCACTATCACAGTACTGATAACGCTCCATACATGCACTAACACAGCAAAGCTGCTATCAGTGCACTCCATCCTGGGAAAACCAGATTAACCGCAGCTGGTGTCCTCGATCCCCCTGCCAAACCTTCTTCATTAGGAATATAATCCGACTTACTAGCCGTCTCTTAAACTCTGCTCTCAGTCAGTGTGCTCTGATCCAAATGGGAGCTGGGGCAGCAGTGCGGGGCGGGGAGGAAACAAATAAAACCTTGTAATACCAAAGGTGTGACGGAAAGCGAACATCTCAGACTTCTACACATCTTTTCTCAGAAGGGGCACAGACGCGCGCGTGTGCCGTGCACGGTCAGAAGTTAAAAAAAAACAAAACAAAAAAAAAAAAACCAAAGTTTCCATAACAGTTACTGTTATGCAAAAAAAAAAAAAAAAAAAAAAAAAAAAGTACAAATACAAGGGTAGCCAAACAGGTGAAACGAGCTATTTTTTCTTTCCTATTGATATAGTTAAAACAGCACTTCAGTAAGAACGTTTTGTTTCGTAAACTAGGGACTGAGTCCAGGCCCCTTGTCTATACTAGGCAGGCGCCCTATGACTGAACTAACTTTAAATACTGCAACAATTCATGCAACAAGTACTTATACTGTAGTATACATTTGCGCCAAGGGAAGCACGGGGCATTTTCACACCTAATGAGGGGACCCAGTCCATCTACATCACTATGCAACCCAATGGACATCAGCAGCATTTCAACATGGCCACAGCACATACCATTGTCATCACACGACTCTGACTGGAAGGAGCTGAGGGACTGCACCTCGGACAGGCTCTCCCGGGCGCTGTAGGGCTGGGAGGGCTTTTCCTCCAGGGGCTTCTTGGAAAGACAAGGATCAAGATCCACCACTTTGGCTGAAAAGGAAGACATGGGAGGCAAGCAAGTGAGTTCTGAGTTCCCTCCGGTTCACAGTTTAGGAATAAGCACCTGAGCTGAGCTAGGATCGGAAATACGGAATGGAGGAGAGAGTGAGCTGGAGAAGCATCCTAGAAACAAAACACTAAAAAGGCCTACAGTATTCTCAAGGGACTCAACAAATTAGATTTCTCCATAAATTAGCGTATATAGAGTAACTGATAATGAATTTAAATTCGTCCTAAAATGCTGCACGCGCGCGGGCACACACAGACGTGTGTGTGTGTGTGTGTGTGTGTGTGTGTGTGTGTGTGTGTGTGTGTATCTTTTTCTAAAGCTTCAGGTATATGCTAAACCACTAATATAAATACTGCTCATATGCTCATGAACTCAACTACCGTGTCTGGATATATTAAAAAATTAATTAGCATAGAAATGACCCGCTATTATATAATGATCATAAATATAATAATAAATATATAAATAATTATAAATAAATTATAAAATACTAATAAAAATTAGCATAGACTACGCATTATTTCTTATTATAATAAAACACCCCAAATCATAGTTGAGAAGGTGTGTTGGTTACAAAAGTGAAACAATCTTTCCAGAATATTACTTAGAGCACGATTAGATCTAATTTATTAAAATAACGCCAAGCTCCCAATCCCAGCCAGGAACTGGAGTATCCGAATGACTTTTCTCGACCATTTCAGATTGGAAAGCATTATCCTCATCTCCACAAATACAGCAGAGCCAGCAACCTCAATTGCCATCTCAGTGGCCATTTGGAGAGCTGGAAAACGTGTTCTTACCATCATAGTCAAAGTCCCAGCTGGGCTTCTGTATGGAGTCACTGTCGGAAGGAGAATTGGAAGGTGGTGGCGGAGGCAAGTTTGGAGCCACGCTGCACACGGCCACAGCTTTGCGGTGTCCATGCATGGACTCGGGGTTGAAAGTACTGAATTCGGGGTGCTCGGGGATGGCCGAGCCTTCAAAGGAATTTCGGTCAAGATTGTTTCGGGAGTCACTGGGAATGCTTGGAGTGTAGGAAATAGGGCGGACAGGCACCTGGGGTGGTATGTCAGAGTAGATGTTCTTGTTCAGCTTTGAATCGAAGTAAGGTCTCTGTAAGAAAGCCGTGGTTGGCCCCAAGCGCTTGTCTTCCGGCTCGGCCTGGGGTTTCTTCTTCCGGCTGATCATCTTCCGGCAGAGGACAAACACCACCACCAGCAAGAATATCCCGGCTATAAACACAATAATTCCTATTCCTTCGGCCAGGCCGATGTTCCACGGGGTGGACACGTACAGGTTGGGAGTGGCGTCTTCACAGTGTCTGCCTTTGTACTCGTGGCTGCAGTTGCAGTGATAGGAACCGTGGGTGTTCTCACAAAGGGCCCCGTTCCGACAGGGGTTCCCAGCACACTCATCAATGTCGCTCTGACATCTGCCAAGGAGAAGGAGGAGAGATCTCTGAAGGTGACATACATCAGAGCACACCAGTCCTGCAATCCTTCAGGATAAACACTCAACACCACCACTCCTTCACAAGAGGGGCCAAAACAAAGCTAAATGCGAAGCTGATCAGAAAGCAACAGAAACAGGAACTAGAACAGAAGGCCTCTGGTAGACGACTTAAGTCGTTTGGCCATACACTGAATGTGTATTTGAGAGGGAACCGTATCAAGCCAGTATCTAGCTGCACTGTTCCAGAATTAGCAGATTAGTAAATCAATTCAATAGGCTCCAGCATCAGTCTGTTTCAAGGTCTGACAGTTCAGCCTATCACCTAGAAACCGGGAAGATGAGGTGCATTTTAATAAGTAGTGTGTGCTGCAAACCGTTCTCATGGGCCCGATTAAACTTCAGTGAAAATGGTCCTGTTTGGGATTATGGCAGTCCTGTAAGACCTGTGAGGGGACAGAAAACACACTTTCCCACTTTGAAACGTTAGGCCTTCTCGGATCTTCCTCCTGAGCACGTCACCCTCACAGCACAGATCACACAGCGCGTCCCTGCTGCTTTTCTAAACGGGGACACGTGGGGCTGTTGTGTACATCTCCTCCTCACTACTGAAGCTCTTTCTCATTTGAAAAAAAAAATATCATCTATTAGCAAATCATGAGCAACTAGAATAAAATCTCTGAATCCTGGTAAATTTTTGTCAAATGTATAGGAACATTTATTGATCAGGATCAGAAAAAAATCAACTAATGAACCGGGGCCACATAACTAATGGCGAGATTCAGGTTTATAATGACTGCAAAAGGAATATGACATAGAATATCTAGAGGCAGGCCACGCTAGCTGCCTAACGAGACTGAGCGAGGCTTATCTACATGTTCTGTGCGAGGCACTTGAAAATTACATGGACCCAGCAGCTTTTTGTTGTTGTTGAGATATGGTCTTACTACACAACCCTGGCTAACCAGGAATTCACTAGGTAGACCACAGAGGTCCACCTGCTTCCGCCTACTGAGTACCAGGATTAAAGGAGTACACCACCACACCTGACTCCAAATGATTTGTCAAATATAAAACTGCATCTGAAAGCAGAGTCTCTTGTGCACTTTTTCCTAAGATATATAGATGCATATTTTTCGAGAACTCTCATTGTCTAAATATCCAAATCATAAGCCAACTCTTGTGCTTAGACTGGGGGTTACAAAAGAGAAAACCAGCAACATTTAGATGCTGGATCAGTGCTGGTACAAAACGCTATGAGAAACCATCATCAGAACCTTCTCAAGGATACATGACACTGTGTCACAGGCCATCACATAATGAACGCAACCAGTTTACAAGCATTTGCCAAAGACCCACGTACTCTTTATCTATAAATAATAGCTCTACAGTATAGATGCATGGTTTCCCAACTTTATATTAATCTTTTGGATACATTCTTTTGTCTTAAAGACTTTTTGTCTGTAGGTCATGAGGCCACTGAGAATCGCCACATTCTGAAGTGATGCGTGTAGGTGGATGAAGTTGTGTTAATGGTCAGGACACCGTGGAGAGGTGCAGCGGATAGGAAGCGCGAAAGAAGCCATTTACCTTTCTCCCCTAAAGCCTGAGTCACACTGACAGACAGCACCGTCCAAACTGTCAAAACACGTTCCACCATTTTTACAGGGTTCATCTTTGCAGTACGGACTAAGCTGACATCTGAAGAAGGGAAAGAAAGAAAAAAAAAACATGCAAAAAAAAAAACCCCTCATGAGTTCACTGCGAATAAAGACACCGAATAAAAAGCATTAACAAGCGAAGAACACAGTGATCTCTCCCATGCAGAACCCCATGCTTTAAATAGTTAACCTCACAATTCATTAAGAAAAAAACCAAACATACCTCTGGCCAGTGTACAAGCCCCTACACTGGCAAACAAAGCCTCCGTTGTCCACCACGCACGTTCCACCGTAGAGGCAGGGGTTGGAGGAACACGGGTTGATGCTCGCCTCACAGTATATCCCTATGTATAAGGCACTGCATTTGCAATAATAACCTACACGGCGAAAAAGAACAACAACAACAAAAAATATCTAGGCACTCGATGACCAGAAAATGTTTCACTGGCTTTTACCTTTATGCTTAAGTGAAGATACAATTCTCCAACATCTAAGAAAGGCAGTAAAATTCCCATTCTCTATGAGTAAAGAGCTATCCATATGGGTGAGCCTTTTTTCTACTCCCCATGGGTGGAATAGCTTTTATCCAAAATTCTAGAACCGGAAATGATCTAGACTTTAGAGTTTTTTAGATTTAGGAATTTTTTTTATATATAGATTTTACTGGTGGAACACTTCTAAACTGGAAATCTGACACCCCCCCCCCCCCAATGCCCCAAACCCTGGAAATTTGAATAGTACATTGGCAGTCAGAAAGTACTGGATTTTGTAGCATTTTAGATTTTGGATTTTAAAATTTAGCATGTTCATCCTGTATTAGAAGCTAAAAAGAGAAGTCAGAAAATATCTGTGACCAAATTTAGTTAATAATAATTATATAAGTCTAGTGGGTCAAATGTACAGAGCACCAGTGAACATACACACAAGCAATACCAATTCAACGTGCTTACATCCATAAGGATTATTTCCAACGGTATAATTCTTTAGGGAACATGGTAAGACAGTTTGTCTCTGCTCCCTTAAAGGCTGGACATGGCCCTAGTTTATCTTTGGCCATAGTCACTGCAGCAGGAGGAAAAAGAACATGGGAAACAAACACTGGTCCCAAGTCACAACACATGCTGCTTAACTCTGACTACACTATCTGTGACGAACACAGGAAGTGACGGCATCATCGAGCAAAAGGAGGCACACCAATGCTACCTGGGAAAATTGCTTTTAAATGGACACGTGGGCAACATCTGAGCAACGGTAGCTTTAGGAAGCCTACCTCCAGTCGGAGAGGGATTGCAGACACCTCCATTCTGACAAGGGTTACTAGAGCAGTCCTCTGTGGCTGTTAATAAGCATCCGTGAGATAAGTCCACCCATTCCTCGATGTGTGCGTAGGCTCTTGGCTTGCTAGTGAAAGGCAGCTCCTGCCCATTCAAATAAATAGAGTCCATGCAGCCCCTGAAACCATTGGCAATTTGGGCGTTTCTTCCGTGCTTTGTTCCTTGCTGGCGGAGGTGGCCACCAAAAAACACATAGTTATCCAGGTTCAGGGTCTTCAGGGCCCCCGGGGCTGTGCCTGACGCAGTGTGGACCTCATCCAGAACCAACTTGGCATAATTGCCCTCCACTTCAAGGGACACCGCGTGCCACTGCCCATCGTTGACTTGAATGCTCTGAACGGAGACGATCCCAGGGCCACTTCCACAGTCAAATTTGTACTGCAGCCTTCCAGCATGAATCTGCAACAGAAGAGATACCATCCAAACTAATCGCATACAATCTTCAGCGTTGGTCTATGCAAAAGCTATAGGAAGGGTGCGTTGAGTGAATGAGGGCAGGAAGAACATTAACTTGTGTCTAGGTGCTGAAGAGCACAAACTCTTTTATCGATTTATATAGATGACAAAGATGGACGGTCCGGGGGCTCCTGAATACCAATCGCACATCCAAAAATAACATGGAAGTGACTAGTAATTAACTGTTAATTGAACACATGCAGCATATACATTCACACAAAATATGTAAGATATACATAATCCTCACTCTTTTTAAAGACTGGGCAGGGATTTAGTTACCACTCTGTATGTATAGAGACTGTAATGCGCCCCTCCTGCTAAAAATCCTTTTAAGTTCAAATTTCCATGCTGGTGCCCCCCCCCCCCCAGTTCCATGATCTTCTGAAACTAGAATCAGCTATCAAAAATTAAATACATTTAAAAAAAAACTTAGATAATACTGTTATTAGTGTCCAAAATTAGTCCCAAGTCACAACACATGCTGCTTAACTCTGACTACACTGTCTGTGACAAACACAAGAAGTGTATAAACTATGGTAATATTAGCAAGATATAATGGACAAACTTGAATGTTAGCTGTCATATGTCTAGTAAGATGTCTGTTAAAGAACATCAGAATTAAATTTCTATGCTACTGGGTAGAAGAACTTCTGATCCCACCCATGCGTCAAAAGTTATCAGGCCAGGAATCCTTGAGACGTGGAATAAACCCATCTTTCTTCCTTTGTTTTTAAATGGAACCATCAGAACACAAAATAGAATCTACATTTATAAAGTCTCCCACAGTCTGAGGTGAAAGGATAGACGAACACATACCTCCAAGATACTATAGTCAGTTCCTCGCGCATACATCACAACCGCATGGGACGAATAGGTTCTCAGCCGCATGGTCAATTTCATCTCTAATTTGTTTTCATTTTCCATCAGACGATATTTCACAAAGCTGTTTCCGGTAAAAGTTATGGATGAACTCCCTACGGATTACAGAGGAAAAATTCTATCAGCACCAAGCCTTAGCATATTATTAAAAGTATGATTCCCCCCCCCCTCCTTCCCTAGAGGCTGATTTTTGTTTTCTAAATATAAGATGACAGCACTGAGGAAAATGTCTATCGGCTTTAACAGACAGCACAGCACAACTGACGTTTCCACATGGTAGAGAAGGA
Organism: Peromyscus leucopus; assembly: GCF_004664715.2. NCBI lineage: Eukaryota > Metazoa > Chordata > Mammalia > Rodentia > Cricetidae > Peromyscus > Peromyscus leucopus. The sequence goes on along the minus strand of NC_051077.1, from coordinate 29,652,758 downwards.
GAGCACCGTATCACGAAGAAGTAAGTTTTAAAATAATAACAGAACTAAACATAAAGCCGTTCTGTGCAAGTCATTATGAGGCAATTTCAGAAAACAGTGATGTAGCCTCAAGGTGATTTGGCAAAACCTGCCAAGCAAAACACAAAACAATCCCCCATCCTTCAAAGAAGATGAAAATCATACCAGCCTCCAGAAATGAAAATTAAGTTATGCAGAACTGACTAAATAAAAATTCAATTTCAAAATGACAAAAGGCACATTTAACAAAATAAAAGACCAATAACAAGGGAGGGTAAACTGCAATAGGAAGCAGGTTAATATTCATAATTCATAAAGAGTTATACACATTCAGAAACAGGCAGCCCACGAGGCAAGCCACACAAACAGGGGATGCTAACACCAACTAATTAACAGTGATTCCTTCCATCAGCAGCCAGAGAAGTTAAAATCTTAAGTAAATATTCCAAATCCACTAAGGAGGAAATAATGGTTTTTAATTGAAAGCTTTCAATACAGGTAAGAGAATGAGACATGAGACCTTAATTGGAATCATTAGTTCAACTTTTTTGGACACTAATAACAGTATTATCTAAGTTGTTTTTTTTTTTAATGTATTTAATTTTTGATAGCTGATTCTAGTTTCAGAAGATCATGGAAGGGGGGGGGAGCATCAGCATGGAAATTTGAACTTAAAAGGATTTTTAGCAGGAGAGGCGCATTACAGCCTCTATATATAAAGAGTGGTAACTAAATCCCGGCCCAGTCTTTAAAAAGAGTGAGGATTACAAACGGGCTGGGAACATGCCCTTGATAAGCTAAGCAGGGGACCAGAGCAAGAAGTCGAGGACTGTGGGAGAAATTGGGATTAGAGAGAAAAAGAAAAATGAAAAAAAAAAAAAAAGAGGATTAGAGAGAGAAAAAGGAAAAAAAAACTGAAGCTCGGAAGATTAGACAGCCATTGAGCAGGGGCTTAGCGGAGAGCTCAGGGAGGCTCCACTCTCTTTGTTCACCTCTACACACCCAGCTTGTGAGCAGCAACGTGCACATCATTCTGTACTCCAGTAAAGAGAACGGTTATCGAAACAGTGCAGTAAGGGACGGTTCGAAATGAATTCACACTCGGCCACAGGAGCGCTCACCTGGACATTTACCAAAGCCACCCCCGGGGCACACACAGCTGTACTTCTCCTCTCTGGGGTCAGCGACACATTCAGAGCCCGCAGGGCATGGGTTTTCTTCACATCCATGGACGGGTGGGCATTTCCCATCTTTATTATTTAGAAAAACAAGAGGAAGAAAGGAGAGAAAACAGGAATTAAAAAGGAAAAAAAATCCCTGCTGTTCTTTGGTATTTGTTTATTTTTTGTGGCACTGGAGGGTTAAAATCCAAGCACTCTTCCCCTGGCTTACATTTATCTCCAGCCCTTTTTAATTGTTTCATTTGAGATGAGATATCATTATGTTGCCCAGGCTGACCTGGACTCACTATGTAGCTAGGACAGCTTTGAACTTATAATTCTTCCAAGTAGCGGGGATCATAGGCCTATATATAATACCCCAGGCCTGGCCATGAAACATTCTTCTTCTAATTAAAAACAAACACACAAACAAACAAAAACGACTTTTTAATTTAATTAAAAAAAATTATATGTGTACAGCTGCTTTGCCTCCATGGATGTTTGTGTACCATGTGGGCTCTTGGTGCCCGTGAAGACCAGAAGAGGGCGTCCCTGGAATGGGAGTTACAAATGTGGACCTGGTATGTGGGTGCTGTGAATCAAACCTGAGGCCTCTGAGCCATCTCTCTAACGCCTCCAAGATAAAATATTCTTTAGCACCCACCCACACACACCCATGTGCCCTTACCTTTGCAGAGACACACAGCCGTCCTGTGGTGCCGCGGCGTCACAAAACTCAGCCTGGCTGTGCTGTGAGTGGACATAACGTTTTCATCCACGGATATCTTCTCATCACAGAACTTCCACGGGCAATCCAGCCCTGCACAGAGCTTCTGAAACACATCCAGTATCCTCACACCAATGATCTCCTCCACGTCGGTCACGGAAGCATTAATCTTGTGCAGAAGTTGCTTGGTTGAGACCTGGGTACCGCCCGATTTCTCTACAAAGAGTAAGACGTCTAGGTGCGTGTGGGGATCAGAGGGCTGCACGCTGATAATCTGTATGTCGTTCTTCCGAACACCCAGGATGTTCCGTAAAGCTCGCTGGAAGTTGCGCCAGTAGTCGCCCACGAATTCTTCCGGGGTGAGGTTGGCAAAGCGGACGGCGATGGTGTGGTTCAGCATCTCCTGGGTCACTTGCTGGATATGCACGGTGATGTCAGCCACCGTGGTAAATTTCCCATCCGTCACGCTGACATTCAGGATGTACTGGCCGATATCCAGCTTTCTGTGTGCAATCAGCTTGCCCCCCGTGCTGGACACCGAGAACAGGCCGTCCATGTGGGGATCCAGGCTGTACGTCAACGTGTCATACACGTCCTGGTCGGTGGCGTGGACCTTTCCTATGACCCCACCTGAGTATTCCTCTCCAAATGCAGTGATGAAAATCTCCAGCGGCAAAATGGCAGGAGGGTGGATGCTTTCCTCAATAACCCTAATGTCGATATGCGTCAACGAGGACAGCTGAGGTTTCCCGTTATCAGCCACCTACAGAAACAGAAGTCATCCCCTGTCATCATTACAACTTCCCGGGAAAGACCCATGAGTTTGCCTACGCAGCCCTATCAACCGTTCGATACTCATTTCTCAACAGAAGCCCACCAAGGAAAGGACAACGGTTCTGTCACTTGGTCACACGGACACTAAGGTCCAGCCTGCCTCTGAAAAGGCAGCGTAGATGCTCTCGAGCAAACAAATTATATCCCCTTTTGTCTTCCCGTAACATGGAAGGCAGCCGTCTAAACACACAAAGGCAACCACCTACGCTGTTCTCTACACACCCAAGTGAAACCACAAACACTGCACTACCTTCACATGCAGGAGGTAATGGTCCCTCTCCTTCCTCTTTATGGCCGCTGCCGTCAGGAGGACCCCATGCTGGTTCACTTCAAATGTGTGGTCGTCGTTGCCGCTCACGATGGTAAAGAAGAAGGGGGGGCCGTTGTGAGACGAGTCCTTGTCGGTCACTACGAGCTTCAGGACACTGAAACCCACGGGCTTGTTTTCCTGCGTCACGTTAAACACACGGAACAGAAGGCTGTCAGCACGACCATGCCGATACGGTAAGGGGCACGTAAGAGACAAGAAAACCTTCTTGCTGGTGAATCGAGGAAGACGGAAGTGAGGCGGAGGCAAGAAGGAAATGGGAGAGGGGAGAGGACGGGAACACGCCGAGTGAGAAGCGGTCACTGGAGGGCTAAGGTCCAAGAGGGGTGGAGAGGGTGGAACAGGATCCATGGGGGTTAGGAGAGAAGTAACAGGGAAGTGGACAAGGGGGAAGAGGGCGGGAAATCAATGCATTAAAAGATAGTTAATCCTAGGAGAGTGAGGATATCTTTTTTTAAAAAAAGGCAACGTATGAAAAGGAGTGATGAAAGTTGACCTTGGAAACGCCTCTTCTATTCTAAGAGGGACTCCTCTGATCTCTTCTTTCCCAGCTGTTGAAAACATGGTCTTTGGAAAGGAAGGCTATTTCGAATGAGGGTCTGCTGTCCGTGAAAGGTGGAGGAGGCCACACAGCCCCCCAGCACACCACCCACTCACCTGGATGATGACACTGTAGTTGTCTCTGGAGAAGAGAGGCGCGTTGTCGTTGACGTCGGACACGTCGATGTTCACTGTGGTTGTGTTGACCCGGGGTGGAATGCCGTTATCAGCAGCTTGCACCGTCAGTGTGTAGCCTGAGATCTTTAGGGGAAAAAAAACAGCACACCCATTCATTTGGATGGGACCAGTCAGCTGGGAACCCACTGATCTTACGTACCAAGCCCTATGTCTCGGCAATTCCCTAAAATCAAAATGAAAACTCCCAACCAGTGGGAGTGAGTGTACACTATTTTCTCAACAGAAACAGTTGTCAACGAGAAGCAGGTTCTCTGATGTCTGCCCTTTGGGTCTTATTAAAGCGCTTGATCTTAAAAAAGAAAAAAAAAAATCTCACAGTCCTATTAGAAATAAGAAGACAAATTATGCAAATGACCAGAGGAAACTGCCAACCCTGCTCCCATGCTGTCACTTCTGTAATACCAGAGGTGTCACCTTCCCAAGAGGCTAAACCTTGCTGAGCCAGAAGTAGAGACCAGCCGCCTCTCTCTCATCCCGTGTGCAGACACAATTCTAACACCTCAAGATACGCCGGGTCACCGTCGCCTTCAATGTCACACCTGGATTACACTTGGCCGTCTAAATCCCTCCAAGGTCATTATTTGTGGCCTCTTGCAAAGGAAATCAAGCGGGGTGAGACGGCTCCCCGGGCTGGGGCGGCCCCCATGATGGTCACTTTAGAGTAAGCATTGGGAGAAGCCAGGACGATGGCTAAGTCCCAGAATACCGCCCTGCGGGACAGCAGCCCCGCAAAGGTGTTCAACCGTAACAGCCTGGAGAACGCCATAGGCCACCTCCTCTACCGTCTCACAGTGGACACCATTGTGTTCATAATTACTAAATTTCAGTCGGGTATGGTGAAAGGGACCTGCGATTCCAGCACTCAGAAAGCCAAGGCAACAGTATGGTGAGTTTGAGGGCAACTTGAACTATACAGCAAGATCCTGTGCTTTAAAAAAAAAAAATCATATTTTACTCTGCCTAGTACAATAGATTTTTCTATGTCTAATCTCATGCTTCACAGACTCTTAAGCAATTCAGAAAAAACAAAACCAAAAAAAAAAAAAAAACAAAAAAAAAAACAACCCACAAAAAACCGAAGAACAGAAACTTGAATTGACTTTCAAGTATTTCTCTCTTAGCATGTCATTTCCTAAGATGCAGGTTTCCTTTTTGGGACCTCACATCAGACCAAGCGGATACGGACGCATGATTTAGTGCTCCGTCGACAAGTTAAAATCTCGGTTTCAAACTCACCGTTTCCCGGTCTAGGGGCTTGGTCACCTTCACCTCTCCTCTGACGGGGTCGATTGTAAACGGACTTCCTTGGTTGCCTTCTATGATCGAGTAGTGGATATGACTGTTGGAAGGGCCATCGGCATCATCGGCCACAATCTAGGAAATATCACTCTCATTTAGCAAACAGCGAAGGCAGGGGCGGAAGAAACAACAGCTACTTGTTTTACGGCTGTTACTTCAAGCCAGTAACTGGCTCCATGAGGACCTTCTTAATTTGCAGCGGTGAGGATTCCCATGGCCTCACAGGGACCAGGTAAGTGTTCCACCACTGGCTAAGCCATTCCAGTGCTCTAACATATTTTAAACAGGACCAGCAGAAGAACTAGAATGATTTTACTAATTGCTCCTTTAAGATCCAGAAGAGGCAAGCTGGGGATTGGGGGGGTGGGGGACGGGAAACTACGCACTGTAATGACAGACTGCTCAAGAGCCGCGTCTTCGCCGACCACCGTGGTGTAGGTGTCTTGGCTGAACACCGGGGTGTTATCATTGATGTCTGTGACGTTGATGTTCACGGTCGCCACGTCACTTAATGACGGCGTGCCGCCATCGGTGGCTTCCACGGTCAGGTAATATTCATGGGAGCTTTCATAATCCAGGTTCTCAATGATAAATATGGCCCCTGTATGGAGAGACAGAATTACTTCTATGATGCTGTAATTCCATTTTTTCTTATTACAACATGAGTACCTTTAAACACGTTTAGTTCTCATTTTAAAAAAAATAACAAAAACTTTGTACATTTTATAGTTTAATTAAATAATTACAATTAGGATTTTTACCTACCCAACAACCCCATTCATTTCCTTTATTTTCCTTATATTCCTAGTGACATCTAATTTTCTGTCCCCATAAATAATGCTGGCTATAATGCTTTAAAAATGATGGTAGTTCTTATTCCTTCTTTGATGTAGTTTATTACAAACTTAATAAATTCTTTTTAAAATTCAATTCAGTGTCTTTTAGTTTCTTTCTTGTTATTATTGCCATGCATGTCCTTTTAAAGAGAGTTTCTAAGATAACTCTCCACTTGGTATTAAACGTCCCCTCTTAGAATGATGGGATACGGGATACAGGCTTCTAATACCAGCAGCTAGGAGGCTGCGGCAGGAAGACCGTACCTTTGAGACCAGCCTGGGCAACACATCGAGATCCTGTTTCAGTAAACAATCAAATACATAAAATAAAATCCCTACTGATTTAACAACATGGCAACACTTCGTCTTGGCTCAACCTAGTCTATCCTACTTGAAAAAGTAATTGGTACAAAATCCTAAAGACATTTTATAATAGACATTAAAAATACATTGTAGAATACCATCATCAGACACCTATTCTTCAGAAACAGTCACACACGGCATTCAACTAGGTGCTGTCTGAAAGAGTAACGTTCTACAATGTCCTGAGAGTTAATAGGTATTTTAGACCACAGGCTAACACAACTACACCACTACTCACAAAGCAGGAGTTAGTAATGACTGACCTGTAACACTATCGGTTCAGTGTAATCCAGTCTCCTTCAACTAGTGTAGGTAACTAGCATAGTAAAGAAGCCAACTTAAAGAACTAACAGATGTCCAGTATCGGAATTAAGAGAGGTCAAAAGGATAGTGTGACTGGGGAAGCCACTCCATATGCCTTTGATATCAGGATAAAATGAGTAACTACACAAAGTTTATTACCACTAAGCATCCTATCTTGGCAAACCGGAAACACTTTGCATCATCATCACTAGACTGGGTAAGAGTCAATAGTTTTCTCCATTGGCTTGTAATTTACAATGGATGCGCCAGAAAGTAGTTACCACGTAGAATTAGAGTATAAAGTTCCCCAAACCACTTTCAATCCCACTTTAAACAACAGAAAGTAAACTTGAATTTTATCTCCTTAAAACACCCACTGACTGACCACAGGTGACCCACCCATCACCTAGTACGAAGTTAAGGACGAGACAGACGCAGCCCTCAGTGTGGAAGGAGGGCTTCCTCGTTTACAGGGAAGGTTACCTGTTTTAGAATCTATGCTGAACTTTCCATGCTCGTTTCCACTTATTATGGAGTAGGTGATTTCTGCATTTGCTTCAATATCCCGACTTGCGGCGTACACCTGAAGAACTTCCGTCCCAATGAGAATGTCCTCAGACACAGTGGCACCGTATTCCCGGTACTCAAACACAGGGGGATTGTCGTTTATATCCAGAACGGACACAACCACAGTGCCAGTCGCTGTCAGTTTCCTTGGCAACCCTTGGTCCACAGCTTTCAAAGTGAGAGTATAGACCGCCTGCTGTTCTCTATCCAAATGTTTTTCTAATTGGATAATTCCAGATGCCTCGTTAATGGAGAACTGCCCATCAGCAGAGTCGATCAGTGAGTAGGAAATCTTTCGATTCAGTCCTGCCAAAACACGAAATCCTATCAGGTTTCATAGTAAGAAATGTGCAAGTTTTAAAACGTGGGGCATTTCTGAATGATAAAATGCAAACAGATATAAAGACAGCCTCCGCCTCACCATGTAGATGATCTGAAAACATACCCAGAACTACAAATTTATAGACTTGAAATATGATCTCTAGACGTCTGACTTCTTAGGCTCTCATTTATACTACATGGACAGTAGCCTTTTTCAATGTGATTTTTTTTATTAATTCTTTAAGAATTTCATATACGCATAAATGTATTTTGGTAATATTCACCCCCACTTCTAGCTCTAGGTCCACCCCCTATGTTTCTTCCCATCTTCACATGCCCTTTTCTTTCCTTCTTAAGAAATAATTCACCATGTTCAACCTGTGCTGCCTTTACTGAAAGGTATGGGAGCCCCAGCCAGAGTGTGGGTGACCAACCAGGGCCCACAGCCTTAAAGAAAACTGATTCTCCCTCCAACAGAAGCCAGGAACTGTCAATAGCTCCTCAGCTAGGAAAAATAGCTCTTCAGCCCCTATCCCTTCCATGCTGGAATCTCTAGGTCTTCTTAAAATGAAATCTATTTGATATTTAGCTTCAGTGACAAAGAATTATTTAAAATGCGACTTTTAAAAATTCAGTATTAATGACTCAAGACAATAATTTTATTTTCTATTATTAGAATGTTTGAATGCATACACTTCTTTTCTTCACAAATACTTTTGAAAATTGGTAAAACTTCAGCAATGGGCTGGAGAGATGGCTCAGAGGTTAAGAACACTAGCTACTCTTCCAGAAGTCCTGAGTTTAATTCAAAACCTTTAGCAATACAGTACTTGCTTGCTCTGTGCCTGTGACACTGTTAACATCTTTACATCACTACTGATTCCTTCACAAAAAGCACCTCAAGAGGCTGAGGAGGAAGTTAGCAAAACACTGGCCAGTCATATGAAGGCCACAAGTTCAATCCCCGACACCGGGGGCCAATCAGTTAACAGTCAATCAGCACAACAGGCCGTTCACTGGGTGTAATAGTCAAGACTTTAAACATTCACGGAAAATGAAATGACTTAGTTACTGTTATTACAACAACACAGAGCTCCATCATGGGCACGAGGAAAAGAAGATAGTCAAACACATTCCACGGCAGTGTGTCCACCATAGGATCCCCACAGCCTTCTGCACACCCCCAGGGCAGAACATCTCCTTGACTCGGGGTACCTGCATCTGCGTCCGTGGCCTGCACTCTGGTCAACAGCGTCCCAGGCTCCGTGTTTTCAAACACGGTGATGGTGTATGGATCTGCAGTGAATTCAGGGGCATTATCATTCACATCGTCTAACGTGAGCACAATAGCAGCTTGACAGGATCGTCCCCCTCCATCGGTGGCCTTGACGAGGAGATTATAAACTGCTTGCTCCTCACGGTCAAGGAGGGCTGACGTCCTCAATTCACCTAGAAACAAAGAGAAGTGAACAGGGACACTGGAGATTTAGGATCTGAACCACGATTACCCACCATCTTTTTTTCTCCTACAATTATAGAAGCTGAACCACAATTCTCATTTGGAGAAAAATATTATCAACAATTACCTTGCCAAGTTCAAAAGCTTAAAGATGAAGAAAATATGGATCACTTTCTGTTATATTTTAAAAATGGCGGGAAGGAGTCACACCATACAACAGGGCCCACGTAGGAGGTTTACTGAGGGGAAGGGGAGAAAGCAGGGGCAAAGAAGGGGGCAGGGATGGATCCCTGGGGACAAGGAAGGGAAAGAGGAAGGAGACAGGAGGTGGGCAAGGCCCACCTTTTATAAGGAAAGGTAGCGAATGCACACAGGGGTGCTCTTAGTGGCTGCAGCTGAGGTTATATCCTGTCAGGACCCTAAGGGCGGGCCAGGACAGATGCCTAAATGCTAACACTTTCATTATAGAAAATGCCAATTATAAATTTAGGTCCATAAGTTTAAGAGACACATTATATAAGTAAAGCAGAGGCTTTGAGATACGCTCTGAGTTTTTTTTCTAAGAAATTGTATTAACTTCTAAATCTTAAAGTCCTTTGTTGAAGTAGATGATACAATGGCTGCTCATTTTTAATCTCATCCCAACTTTCACACTCTTAAGTTGCCGTTTAGATTTCTATGATGTCATTTCCAGAGTATCAGAATGAATTTTAAAAGAGGAAAAGAAAATGTAATTTCCAGTTTTGTGCATGATCTCAAGTCCACCCCCCTATAGGAAATACATAATTAAATTAGTCTGAAATCCCATCCTTACCTGTGTCTGGGTTTAGTTTGAACTTTTCTGCACCTGAACCAAATAAAGTATAAGTAATCTCCGCGTTGGACCGGATATCCGCATCTGTGGCAGAGACCTGCATGACCAGCTTCCCAGGAAGGGCATCCTCAGGAATGGTGTCAGCATATAAAGTCTACAAGACAGTAAACAACACTATTATAACAGAAGCATTCAAAGTGAGCGGCAACTGCCAAGGGAACGACGGAAAAGCAATCATTTCATTTTGCCCACAGAAAACGTGGAAATGAGTGAAGTTAATACTCGAAGAGCCTTTAAAATGATCGTCCTTATAAAACAGATGTGAAAACAAAGAAGAGCCTGTAACAGGCAGCAGCCCCCTTGACATGTAATCCACAGGATACAAAATAGGATGTGCTGCTGAACAGATTCACATTTAATTCAAACACTTAGGGGAAAATGTGAAGGGGTAGCCCAAATTCATCCAAAATCTAGAGGAAATACGAAGCCGTTACATTATATTTGCTTAGTCTGAAGCGCAGGGATTTACTATGGACAACCAACTGTTCATCACACAAAACCAGATAACTGTAGTTAGAAATGTCCTGTTCATGGGGAGGAAAACAGGATAGGCACGGCTCAGACATGTTGGTCAGCCTGCCTGGTTTCCGCTTTCTTCACATCTGCCTAAATCCTCACACAGTTGGACACTTGGTTCCAGTTCCAATTATCACATTAGCCATGCCATAAATAGAACACAAGGGAAAGAGATTACGCTTCTGCTGCATGACATCTTAGTAAGAGCTTCATATAGGGACATATATTTTATGGTTCACAAAACAGGGTATTTTGTAACAGTGATTACTTTAAGTGGTTGTGCTCCCAATTACATTATTACCTAAGACAGAGTGGTATGATATTTTAAAAATATGAATGGGGTAAAAATGTTTTATATGTGTGTGTATGTGTGTATACTATATATATATAGAGAGAGTATGTATGTGTGGGTGTTCTAAAAGAACAGATATACAGACTGTCACTGTTATCAAATACTGCCATCCAAAAAATACAAATACACTCTGGAATCAACAACTCATCCCTCAGAAGCCGCACTTCCTCTGACGATGAATTTTGTGTTGACTTCTCTGAGAACCTGTGGCAATTGTCCTACTCCAGCCAAAAGGGCTGGGGTATCAGGTGTGGGCCAGCCACTATGCCTGGGGCCTTTTTCATGGTTGCTAACAGATCCCTCCGCTGCTGGCAAATGAAGCTGGTATTCCCCACGCCTGCCCTCACTCTTCACACTCAAGGCTTTCCATCTCCCCCTGGTCATCAGAGTGCTACCTTCTAAAGGTTAAACCCGGCTCTGCCGCTGGGCAGCTTTGCATGGCTCAGCTCCAGCGATTACTCCTGCTACGGTTCCATGGCCCCAGTTAAATTGGATCCAGCAGCAGCAGGTCATTCCACTGACCTCTTGGTTTCTCTGGTGTGAACAACCAATGCCTCAAAATGGTCTGTTCCAGCACACCTGTGCCGTGCAGGAAAGGCTGCTGGCCAGATGTCTCCCCATCCCCCCGAAGAACCCTATCCTCAAATGAAGAGATTATTATTATTAAAAGTTTAGAGAGCACTTTTAAAGTCAGATACTGGTATAAGGGGCCGACACTTTACAGTGTTTTAGTAAAAAGTTCTTGACCTACTTAGCATGCCAAGTAGCCTTGACGCTTTCTCAAGTCCTGTGCATGTGACTCTCTCTCCTCCACCTCAACAATAAGCAACCATAACACAAAACACGTGTGAACTACAAGGCCCCATGGCTGCCCTATGGAAAGTGTGGAAGAGACTCACACTGGTAATGTACAATCCTGATGTACAATGCACACCTACCTTCTCACAAACTGGACTGTTGTCGTTGGCGTCCAGAACCTTCACCTCCACTCTGGCTTTGGAAGAGAAGGTCCCATCCGTTGCTGTGATGGTCAGAAGGTAACTGTCCTTCTGTTCCCGGTCCAGAGGTTTCTTCACGTAGACCTTCCACTCATTCTGTATATTCTCAACAGCAAACTGTCCCAAAGCATCCCCTCCTAGGAAATTAAAAGAGAGGAAGACCGATGATGGCCAACGCTGATGGGTTAGAAAGTGAACTAAGTAATCACGAGAAAAAAAATAAACTACACAAAAAAATGTATGACATTATGGTTTAAAGGGGATTTAAGACTACTGACATTATAATTAAATGCGATGCATATTAGTTTTTCTTTACTTTTGTTGCTGTGGTTTTGTATTCTAAGCTGGACTGAACTCACTATGTAGTCTGGGCTACAGCCGAGACTGGCCTCTGACATACAGAATCCTCCTCCCTCAGCTTCCTCTGAGCTGGGATTACAGGTGTGTGCTATACATATTGCTACATATGACCTTTCCTTTTTACAATAACAAAGCATCAGCAACATCTCTATTCAAATATGAGATTAACATTTATCAAACGTAAAGAGTGATAATTTAGCTTGCAAATAAACCTATACCTTTTATTTGCTTTTAATCATATTTATTAAATAGTCACTCTAAAGTTTAACAGAGTAAGTCACAGGAGTCTTGGCTGAAACAGCTTTGCTTAAAAACCTTTAAATTCAACTTATATATTATTTCTACTAATTTTAGACATGCTTGACTAAAGTCACATCAAGTCCCCAAATCCATAATTTCATACCTAGCATATTTCATATAATATGGATTCATTTTCTACCGAATCATTTGTCGTGGGCGTTTTACCTGTTATGAAATATGTCACTTGTCTGTTAATCTCTTCAGAGTCAGCATCGGTGGTGCTTAAGATGGCGATCACGCCACCTGGAGGGTCGTCCTCACTCACAGTCCCTTTGTAAATCTCAGCTGTGAACCGTGGTGGGCTGTCGTTGACATCAGTGACGGTCACATCCACAATGGCTGTGGAGGACAGCTGAACCTTTTCACCATGATCCGACGCGACCACTTTAATCTGGTAATTGGCTCTCTCTTCATGGTCAAGCTCCTTCAGAGTTGTAATCCAGCCTGTTTCCATGTTGATGGCAAAAGATTCCATGATGTCTGCACCTTGGGATGGATCTAGACTGTACATGACTTGGCCATTGGTTCCGGAGTCTAGGTCAGATGCTCTGACCTGGATGACTCTACTTCCTGCTGGCAGGTTTTCAACAATAAAGGCCTCATATGGACTGGACTCCAAAACTGGGCTGTTATCATTGGCGTCTTTGACCTGGATACTAACATCTATAGACGCCACCACCTCATGACCATCAACAGTGCACCTGGCCAGGATGGAGAACTGATACCACTTAGTGGTCTCATGGTCAAGACTCTTCTCCAGTTTCAGTCTCCCGCTCTGCCTGTCAATGACAAAGAACTCATCTCTATTACTCTCGGGAGTATTGCCTTTGACTAGGGTGTAAAGAGCAGCCCTGCTAGGTTCCACCCGGATGAGGTCAATTTCTGTCCCGATAGGCATGTCTTCTGAAATGGCATAGGTATAAAAGGGCTCTGAAAACCTTGGAAGCTGAATTTCCGGCGGAAGTATCCTCACATAGACAGGAACAACAGATTCTTTGGGGGGAGACCCGTTATCCACAGCTCTAACGAAGAAAGTGAAGAATTCATTCTCTAAGCCGATTAAACTTTCCTTTGTAGTAATCAGGCCTGTCAGTCTGTTGATTTCCAAATTCTCTTTCACACTTTCAGAATCTGCCTCGATGGCGTAGGTGACGTCAGCATTGGAGCCTTCATCAGCATCACTGGCGAAGACTTTAATGACTGACGTTCCTTTGGCGGCGCTGGATCCAATGTTCACCTCATACTTGGTTGAGCGAAACTGTGGGGCATTATCATTGTCATCCGTAAGAATGACATTTACGGTGCAGAAAGCAACCTTCCCTCCGGCATCCTTAGCCATTAAACGGACTGAGATTACTTTCTCTGCTGGGGTCTCTCGATCAAGTTTTTCCAAAGTGAATATCTGTCCTCTGTCATTCACATAAAATCTGTCTTTGGCAAAGTCATTTACAATATGGTAAGTTAGGTGGCCGTAAATTCCAGAATCCCTATCAGTTGCCTTCACTTGGACCACCAGAGTATGTAAGGGAGCGTTTTCAGCTAATTCCACTTCATATTCATGCTGAAGGAAAACAGGACTGTGCAAATTGCCTCCCATCACAGTTACGTGAACCTGAGCCGAGCTTCGAAAAACCCCATCAGACACGGAAACGTTGAGACTATAAAATGGCTTCAAGGTGTGTCGGCGCAGGTTTGAGAGAGTTATAATCCCCGTTTTGCTGTTGATGACAAAGCTTTTATGGTCATTGCCAGACAGAATGGAATATTCTAACTTGTCTAGGTCTGAACGGTCGGCATCGCAGGCTTTCACACACATCACGAAATGTCCATGAGCGGCGTGCTCGCTAATTTTGGCTTCATACACCTGTTGTTCAAACAGAGGTGGATTATCATTGAGGTCGGTGACATCCACGGTGACAATCACATCACTGCTCAGTGGGGGCATCCCTCCATCGACAGCCCTCACAAAAATCTTGTGCTGCTGGAACTGTTCGTAATCCAAAGCCCTCACCAGTGAAATGAGTCCAGTGCTACTATCTATGTGAAAGTGATCATGACTCTTGCTGTGATTTCCAAACATCTGGTAGGAAATTCCTCTATTTGGTTCTGAGTCAGAATCCGTCGCTCTAACCTGAAGGACAGATGTTCCGATGACAGATGCTTCAGACAGGGTTGTGGCATACGACGGCTGCACAAACACTGGAGGGTTATCATTGATGTCCTCCACTATGACATCAACAAACACTTCGGCGTGAGCGCCAGTCAGGGAGTCGGTGGCCCGTATGCTCAGCTTATAGGCTGGGTGGGACTCGAAATCCAGCGGTGCGATGACGTTTATCACGCCAGTGTTGAAGTTAATAGTAAACTGACTAAAAGGGTCTCCATCGGTGATGCTGTAGAAGACTTTTAACCCTTCCGGGCTGTTGGCTTGGACATGGACCACTGGGCTGTGCATCTGGATGTTCTCTGGAATCTCTGCACTGTAGAAGGCCTTCTCAAACACAGGCATGGCTTTGTTCATGACGGTGATGGGAACCAGAACTTCGGCAGAGAAAGCCGGGCTTCCTCCGTCCTTGGCAACCACCGTGACAAGATATTCTTTATTTAAGGTGTCATGCTCAAATTGCTTTTTCAGAGAAATGTCCCCAGAGGGTCCGATCTGGAAGTGGTCATGGTGCTCCTTCAGGTAGTAGTGTACCTCACCGTTCCTGCCACTGTCTCTGTCGATGGCAGTGACGTGGCGAATGACGTGGCCCACCTCAGCATCCACCTTCACCACAGCGTAGTAGGGGAGGTTGACAAACACCGGCGCATTATCATTTTGGTCTTCTATGGTGACTTTCACCACGACGTGGGCCACGGCTGACGGCTCATGTTCTTTCGTCACCTCAACCACCACGTCGAACGCCTCCCGCTGCTCACGGTCAAATGGTATCCCGGTGGTTGACAGCACCCCCGACGTGTGGCTGATTTTAAATCTGCGGTCCGGGTTGAGGATGTGATAAAACAAAGGCTCGTTGATCGGGTTCCCTATCGCCGTGATGACGGCTAACGTCCTGGTCTCCGTGATGTTCTCTTTCACAACTGCAGAGTAGACGTCTTGGGTAAACTTGAGCGGGCTCTCTCTGCTCTCCTTCACGTTGATTTTCACAGAGGTCATGCTGGCAAATCTGCCGTCGGAGGCTCGGATGGTCAGCTCGTAGCGGCTGCGCAGCTGGGTTGTGTTCTGTATTGTTACTGTGCCCGTCTTGCTGTCCATTGAGAACTTCTCCCCAATGTTGCCTTCGGTGATGGAGTACATTAACTGTGAGAATGCCCTGGAATCGGCATCGGTGGCGTTCACGGTGACGACTTTCACGCCTTTGTACGTCGGCAGCAAAAGGGATGCTTCGTACAGTGATTTGGAGAAGACAGGAGGGCAGTCGTTGATGTCAATTACGTGAATAGTCACATTGGCTGCATACTCAGCAAACAGGCGTGGGGCCCCCATGTCATGCACTTGTACCGTAAAGTGGAAGACACGCGTTTCTTCGTAGTCCAGACTCAGGACTGTGTGAATGGCACCAGTGGTGGAGTCAATGGCAAAATAATCGTGCACAGACGGCTCGACTATTTGATAAACCAGCAGAGCGTTGGATTCCCTGTCCGCGTCCGTTGCGCGAATCACTAGCGGAACATTCCTGTCTGTTAGAACCACGCTGTTGACGGACGCCGATTCGCTAACGAACCCTGAATATTCTGCCCGCGTAAAAACGGGTGGGTTGTCGTTCTCATCCTGCAAGTGCACTACCACCGTCGTGTTGGCGGACAGACCAGCCATGTTGGTCCCTTGTACTGTCAATGTATAAATGGGCAGTGTTTCAAAATCCAAGACTTTCTGAGTGATGATGCTTCCGGAGTGTGGATTAATGTCAAAGGCATCCCCTGCGTTCCCATCTTTGATTTCATACATCACCGATGACTGACTGTGAGCAGAGACCATCCCAACGAAAGTCCCAATGCTGACGGCTTCGCTGATTTCAACAGAGTATTCTTTGGAGGTGAACTTTGGAGAGGCGTTATCGGCCACGGTGACAGAGATATGCACAGAAGTCATTTCACTCATTGGTGGATCACCTTGATCTGTAGCTTTCACTATTAAATCATAGTCTACTTGGTTACTTCGATCTAATTCTCTGGCAGTTTTTATAGAGCCCAAGATGGGGTCAACTGTAAAAGAATTTCCAATGTTTCCTGGAAGGGCAGGAAAAAAGAAAAAAAAAAAAAGAAATGTATTAGAGAAAAACCCAAAGATGACAGAAATAGCAGAGAAACAGAAAGAGAGATATTTAAAACGTACATCCTGAATTAAGTAGGAAAGCAGGAGATATCAACAACTAAATGAAACCTTCAACTTACTTCATTTTTACTCATTTAAACTGTTCAGAATTTTGGCTGTCAAATATTGAAAAGCAAGAAAAAAGAAAAAAAAAAAAACTGTCCTGTACCTAAACTCAAAATTCTCTCTCTGCTGAACTGAAAAATGTGTTGTAGGAACACATGGCCCTCCTCTCACAAAGCAATTCAGTTAAGGATTTTTTTTTTTTCCAACAGTACCTTGAAATTCTGCAGGACGCATCAATTTTTCAGCACTTACCACTTACAAGGGAAAACTGCAATTCACTAAGAAAATTTACACTGCGCTTGAAGAAAGCTTTGTACTGTAAGTACTTAGGGAACCGAGGAACAATTTTCTGTAGCCCACCCTACGTCGTCACGGTTTTTAAAGATTTCAACAACACTCCCTTCTTAACCTTTTCCAAGTTGACTTATCTTCTGTGACTCTGGGGGGGGGGGGGATTTGCTTCCAGGGGAGAGACACCTGGCAGTTTGGCTGTCACAACTTGAAGGGAGGAAGTGCTACTCCACGTGGATGACAGCAGCCAAGAGACAAAACCAGCTCACGCGGCACACAAAAGCCTCCGCAACACGGAGTTATTTGCTTCAAAACCTCAACAGCGCTTCTGCAGATGAGAAGCAAACTGCTAGGACAGATGGGTTTACTGGCGTTTCTTTGGACCTTTCCAGGCTCTCCTACGCAGAGACTTAGTATTCCCTCGACTCCCCAACACCCCATAGCACGCTGGATGTTCCAGAGCGTCCAGGACTTCTCTAGATGCTCTGGATGAGGCCAAGGCAGTGTGTGCATCTGTCTTCGGGTTAGATCCCTCCATGAATCCTTACTCTCCTTCCGTTTCATAAATAAGCATCTAGAAATCAGCCCCAGCCCTGAATTCATTCTTCCCAAATGTACACTTTATGGCAAAACCAAGTTCACTTGCCATGTAAGTGTGTCCTCACACCGGCCTTCCTCCGGGTTTACCACCGGCAGACTCCTGAGACTAGAGCTACTTAGTGTGATCTGTAAACCAGAGGATTAACTAATGAGCACTTCTCTCTCCCCATGAAGAGTAAGCACTTCCTGTACAGTGTTCATTTCCTTCATTAAATACATTTTCCAAAAATCCATGACATTTTTTTCTGAGGCCAGACGTAGCCTGGTTTTCATTAAGTTGGCCTGCTCTGTGTCCAAGCCCCAGGCACTGCCTGGGTTTGAAACAGGGAGGAAGCACGGGCTTCTCCAGACCCTGAAGGTCTGGGCTGAACCTTGGCCCAGGCTTCTGCCAGGCTGCTCAGACACCGATTTCCGGCCTGTCTGTATTTAGGAGCATCCACGATCCCAGGCTGTCACTGTGTCTTCGGCAAACATCTAAACTCAGAGATCCTTTTCTTGTTCTACCTGCCTGTTACTCTCACCTTCCAAACTTACGGTGACTGCCTAGACTAACAGGTGCACCTGCTCACATTGTTGGCAACTGACTTTATCCCCCCCACACCCCCAACCCATTCCTGAGTCTTTCTTATGCCTGCTTTGGAAAACAGTCCATCTGGCAACATTTATATCCCTTCATCTGCATGTATTTGTCCTATTTTCCATTGTGAAATCTTATTTGCCAATAAAGTTTCATACACCCAAGGCCTCAAATGAAGAAATGAAGCGAGGTTTTCAGTGTTGCAGAGACGGACAGTGTTATGATGCACGACTGTGTTCCCAGCATCCTCTCTGCTCTTCTCTTACCCCAGGACGCCTATATTCACCATATTCTCTCCCAAAGGAGCCTTCCCTAGCTACGCTCAGAATTTCTCCACTCACCGACTCACTTGTTCACTTGGAATTACCTGAATGTCTCTGCCTGAAGGCCTTCCTTGTCCGGTGTGGCTACTTTTATTCTTGATTATAGTTTTCCATTTTAAGTGTTTTCTTTCTTCCTATTCATATATTTTTGGTTGGCCTTTTGTTTTTGTGTAGCTCAGGCTCATCCAGAACACACTATGTATCTCAGGCTGGCCTCCTACTCATAATCCTCCTGCCTCAGCCTCCCAAGGGCTGCAGTTAAAGGCATATGCCACCACACCCAGCTCCTGAATTTTCTTTACAGTATGCAGAACATTCTTGCTATTTATCAGCTGTGTAAAATTCAAAACAATTTTTTCATCAGCTGGGAGATCCTAGCATTGGATTCAGGGGACCCCTAGCTTGTCAATGACATAAAAAAGATTCACCAGGAGCCCAGCCAGGGATTTATTTGGATCTCACAGGGGTATACATCAAGACACAAAGTTTCTGATGTACAGAAGGCAAGGCAGGCTGTGGACTGCTGTGTGACAGGCGTGTTTCCCAAGCCCTGAAATACATCTCTGCTCCCTGTGAATGGAAATAAGGAGGCAAGCAGAAGTTTGCACTAGGGTGGGCTTGACTCATTTGCATTAGCTGGAATAGTACAACTGTAAAAAATTATTCTCTGCTTTTCCACGGGAAAATTATCTGCACTAACAAGCCAATGTTGCCCTTAGGCCATGGCTATTTCCTATACAGCACAAGAGAGAGGGATGCACTACAGCCTGTGTTCGGTATGGACTTGCTGACAGTGTGGAAACCTCTACCAAGTTTCAATGGCGATGATGATGTAAGTCTGAGGCACAAAACCAATTCTAATCAATGATACATTCACCAAGTCTTAGCTCTCTCTGGCAGTGACAACAGCAGTGAAGTAATGCTCTAGTCTACTTTTTAGACAAGTCAACACCATCCAGCCCGGAGTATGGCACTTCTGTGTCTCTAGTACGTAATTCAACTGCCACTGGAAATACCTTTTTATTAAATTCCTTTCCCTGAGAACTTCAAATCAGACTAAACCTTTTGCTCAATAAATTTCTCCTAATTAAACATGCAGTATTACAAGTAAAATTGAAAACCAGTTTTTTGAACTTTATTAAATGCAACTGGATACAAGTTACGAATAGCTGATTATGAATGATGTATTAAATGAAAGGTAGGATGACCATTTTACAGGTCACTCTATTCCAGTAGGTGTTACGTATATACACAGACACAGGCACATACAAATGCTACTACACTTGGTAGTGGCTTCCTATGAAAGCACTTTGTAGCATGATATTGCATTATGAAAGCTGTGTCTTAAACTCCAATTCCACATGGGAACCGTCCAGTGGTGCTCAGTCTATTCTTTGGGGAGAGACAGAGTTCCATTCTTAGAATACCAAATTACTAATCCCGTCAGTCATCACAAACACTCAAAGAATGTACATGCCTTCACTCAGGCACCAACAATCATATTTTAACCACCCAGATGTTGAAAATTATGTGAAAGCTAAGGGAAAGTTGAACGTTTTCTCCTACATAAACCCAGTCGGTTTGTCTATGACAAAGTCACTTCATTGAAATGCTCGGGCATGCAGGAATGGAATGTACTGTTTTTCTAACTGCTAAATTTCTCAAGCAGCGGGGAGGAAAAAGTTCTTTATCTCTTTCCAAGGCACTAACTGAACTACAATGCATTTTAACACTCTAATCATAGGCCGTATATAAAATCTTATTTGTGAATAATGAAGTCAACCCAGTTCTTTTAAAGGAAACAAGTGAAGTTTTCAAACGTGTAAGGAAATAAAAATAGTTTAATCAGTGCATAAAGCACACCAGTAAGTATTTATGTCAAAATTACTCCTTATATACTCAGATTTGGAGTCTGTGATCTACAGATCATCAACAGGCTCTATGGATTCAGTGCCTAGGAGAGACCATGTGTGAGTAGACAGAGCTCTGCACTTAAAGGAAAAAGTAGATTAAAATCCTCTAAAATCATTACAAGGAATGAACTTGGCTCTATTTCTTATACTAACAACTGTGAGGCCCAGGAAACCGAAGTGTCTTCGTCACACCTGTCACTCACTGGGTACAGAGCAGGGTTAGGAAAGGCCCAGGACAAAAGAATTCCTAACTATGAGCATGCGCCCCACAGGAGAGCCTCTCTCCACTCATCCAGGTGAGGCCAATGGAAAGCCCGACCTACCGAGCACAGCATGAAGACTTCTTGCACAGTACCTGCACATGAACGGGGCTGCCTTAGAACCCAGCATAAGCAAACAGTCACAGAAAAAGAACAAAAACCGTCATGTAGCTGTGACCACGGCTCTGATGATCCTCAACGGTGGGCTCTTTCCTGATTTTATTCTGGAACTCCCAGGCCTAGGCTCAGTTTACCTTCCTGGCTCCGGCAGGCTACCTCTGTGTTCCCACTCTGTAGCCTGTTCCAACAACTCGATTCTTTGCATGATACTCAACTGCTAATGGTACATGGAGATGGAATGTGAGGCTAGCCTGTAAGGTGAAGGAAGCAGGGAGCCCCCTTTTCTCTGAGAATTGGCCCGAGACGGGCGAGTCATCACACTGTCGTGGCATTTTTTTACTCCAAGCCAGAGAAAATACTCTCATTAAAATGTTGAATTCCTAAGCCAGCATTTTCCTGACTAGGTTTAGAGCCTAAAATGACTGCCTGAAATAATTCCAGAAATACTGAATTAGGAAAATAAAGTTCCCCCACCTCCGCACGATTTATCAGTCTTAATTTATGTTAATACTGGTAATCTCCAGAATTCTTGACACTCAAGCTTATTAGAACTTTATCTTTGTTCCTTGGCGGGGCTTTTTTTTTTTTTTTTTTTTTAAATAGTTAAAATTTTAATACATTTTTGCAGCGGTACATAGAAATGCTTCAACACCTAGAAGTCATTTTAGAAAGTGCAGGATACACTTTTCAAACAGAAAGACAAGAGCTTCAAAAATACCTGATTCGATCGAGTACAGCACTTGGGCATTTTTCCCTTTGTCTTTGTCCAGAGCCGTAACCTGCAACACAACTGAACCAACCGCGGCCGATTCATAAACCCGGCCTTCGTAGGAGGAACTGGTGAACCACGGCGCATGGTCATTCATGTCACTGACGTTTACAACGATCCTGGCGAAGTTGCGTTTCACGGGAACGTCCTGATCCCGTACCTGAAAGAATCAACACACTGTAGTTACCTCTATTGTGGTTCTTCTTTCCTGCGGATTAGAAATAAAAAGGTATCGCTCCTCCTTCCCATCACAGGAAACCTTCCAGTCAAGGGGCGCGACACCAGGGTAGGCAGGGGCCGTACCATGACGGTGAGCACGTGCTGGTGAATGGCTTCATGATCGAGCTTTTCAGATGTGGAGAGAGCACCTGTTGCGGGATCCAGGCAGAACTTCTTCAGACTCACTGGGTCTATGCTGCTCTGCAGGGTGTAGATCAGTTTGTTTTTCTCATCCTTATCCACGGCGCTGATCTGCAAAATCTCTGTGTCTGGTTCTGTGTCTTCAGGCACAGCAACTTCGTATTTTGATGTGGAAAACTGCGGGCGGTGGTCATTTGTATCTATGACTTTGATGAGGACCTGGAGGGAGAGACAGAAGGACTCGAATAAAGATACATTCATAATTAGGCTGTTTTAATATTTAAATAAATGATACATGTATATTGAAAAATGCTACAGAGCCAAATTAAATATGAGCATGAGAAAGAAAAGCAACAAAAGTCTAGAATCAAAGAAACCTTCTACAGCTGATCTTTGGTGTATTATTTACTTAATACTTAACAATAACTATGGCGACAGGATTCTGGTCACAGCTGAAACTTTATGAAATGCAGGCTAACTTCTCTGCAGGTCTCTACAAGAGAACTTTAGAAATGATTCAGAAAAGGTATCAGATTTTACTTTGCCAGCATTATGGTGTACCCATTTCCTACATTAGATTTAGGCCCTTAAGGGGAGTGATAACGGTACCTAAATTTCTCATTCTAATATCTGAGACTCCAAGTTCCTCGTAAGATTTTAACACAAAAGGAGCAACTAGAAACCACTGAAGCTGTAGTTTAGGGACTGGCTACCTCCTAGCACGCATGAGCTGAGAGTTAGAACTCCACTACTGGCAAATTATGTTCTTAAACTCTATTTCTGTGACTTCAAAATCTATACAAGTAGTGAATGTTTCTTTCCTAAAGGCAATTAAGTAGGGTTGAAAAGAAAAACTCTTGTCAAATATAGCAACATAAAATGAAAGCGTTAGAGCAAAAAGGAAGATGCCTAAAAACTTAGTCATAACTATAAACAAAAGATATTTACCTTGACAGATGATTAATTTTTAGAATGCAGCGATTTATAGATGGATAAGGCATAGTAAAAAAGTCAGTACCAATCATAAAATATGGCTTACAGTCTATGAACAAGAAAACTGCGCTTCACTGGCTTCGACAGAACACAGGGCTTTATTAATTTAAGGGGAACAAGGGGCCAAAGTTCTAGCAATGCCAGGTAACTGTAGACCACGCTACTGCACTCACACGAAGACAGACTTTGCATGCAACTATACCAGTATTGCCAAAGAACATCACAGCATCAACAGACACACCCTCACCCTCAATTCTATGTGAATACTAAATTCATTCACCAAACCACAAAAAAGGTGTGATGTGAAAGGTATGTAATCATTTGAAATTACTGATGGCTCACTTCTAAAGATGAAAGAGGGCCCCAGAGGCACAGCTGTAAAGGGGTGTCCTTCTATAAGTCAAATCATGGTCCATTTACAAGTTTAAAACTTACATTGACCATGGAGTGGGAACTAGGAAGAGAAGTTTGATGCTGTTCTGGGTTCGGTTAACCATTATCATACAAAAAGCTGATGAGAATGAGCAACCCATTTTGACAAGGTAATTTATGAGACACGTTCTCACTGAGCACTGGCCCAGCTCTCACCCACAAGGTCTGAGGTGAAAAGCAAGTATACAATAGTGACTGTCCTCATATTTTCAACCTCCAAGGGCAATGCCATAGTCCTACAAAGCCTAAACTCTGCTAGCACACCATAAGGTAACTTGTTTATAAAGTCCAGAGGTTGGGTGGGGCTTTCCAAAGCAAGAGATACTGGGAAGAAGATGGTCAGCGAGGAAGGTCAAAGTTGAGAATGCATACCTGTCTTTAGAGACCGGAAAGACTTGGACTTGAAAGAACAAAGGACCAGGAAGACTATGGAAATGAATCTGCACCAGCCTAAACTCCCAGGCTAAGGATGGAGAGTTAGCTATCCTATACACGGCACACATCCTTTCAGCAGAGGAAATGCATTTTCACCTCCTTTTCTCAGGCAAGGGGACCATTTCTGTGGCAAGCAGCCCCGGATGAGTTTCAGGGACCAGAGACAGAAAAGCAAATCAAGTTTCAGGGGTGCGGGAGGGTCAGGAGCCTCCACAGTGATGCTGTGGGGCATCTACGTCATGTGAGCATGTCCTGGGGACAGGCGGTAAGAGCATGAAGAGCGAGTCCTCTGCTCCATCTCCCGTGACTCTCAGAACTGGGAAGGTGGCCAGCACTATCCACTATCTCCACTTTCCAGGTGAGGGAACGGAAGCGGAGGGAGTCTGAGGCTCGTCCCTGCCCAGGAGCAAGCGCGAGGGGGAGACGAGCCTCCAACCAGGCTGCCTGCGCATGATGCACCCACCAGTCATGTTCCAGAGAAACTGCAAGAAAACTTGAATGAAGCCGCTTCCATGCAACACCACCCCATCCTGTCTTATAAAATAATAATAACAACAATAATAATAATTATTAGCTGGATGTGTAAGTTCACTGCAGACACACTCAGGAGGAAAGGAAAAATGGTTCAACCAGGTGCCGGGAGCATCCTAAGTGGAAGGAAGAAGCTTTATGCGCAGAACAGTGCCATCCACGCTGTCTCTGCTCTGCAGAGTGTGCCGTGTCTGACCGGCCCCTCCCACATCCCGCACCTGAGCTGCTGCGGACCTGAATGCACACAGCTGCCACATGGGTTCTTGATTTTCACCAACAAACCTGCAGCTGCCCAGTGTCCCAGGCCTTATCAGTGTGGCTCAGGTGGCCGTTGTGCCTCGTCACGGGATCCATTCCACTCCATCCCAGATCTCTATCTCCCTGTGCACAGTTCCCGACAGAAACCTAAACCTAATTACTGCCTGTTCCCTTTGTCCCCATCATCACGGGTCAGCCCGGGGCTCTGTCACCACTGTCTTGTATTGCGACAACCTCTCCATGCCACTGGTCCCTCAGGACACTGTCGGGACTCTCTGGACAGGCTTCACAGCACGTTACAGAGCTACAAACACTGCCCTGAATTTTAAGAGGAAGGGAAACTAATTCATCTCCTGCGTTTCAGAGGAATTTTAGTAGTATACATTAAATTTTCATCCTGAGCACCCAACCATACTACAAATGCAGTTGGGGGGGTGGGGGTGGCGAGAGGTGCATTACTAATTATTTCCTAATGAGGTAAACATGCCATGTGGAAACACAGTCATAGTCATGAGAACGGCCGCTGCAGAGGGCCATTTCCACAGCCTACCAGGTTCCTCTTGCGACACTTCCGGTTCCTCATATGAACTAGACCACGCACAGCGACACTGTTTAAATCTTTCTCCAAGAATGATTGTTCAAAGTTTACTGTAATTTTTGATGTTTTCATTCTCACTTTCATTCTCTATGGTTGAACATCAGGGGCTTCTTTTCACGGAGAGAAAAATCAATGTATGCTGCTCGTTACCACAATGAGATGAGCAAAGACCGAAACAGAAACTGCGATATGGTACTACACCTTCCACAGGGCAACTCAAGATGACCCCTGAAAGCATAAACTACAGCATACAACACCAATCTTACGTACGTTAAAATCACAAGTATTTGATTTGATTTGATTTGATGGAGAGGGGAATAAAATGCTTTTACAGCTACCCTTAAATTATCTAGTCATTTATTAACTGAAAACACATCCCATGTTTAATCATTAATGTAACTAAATGACAGAGGGGGTGTTTTTCCTCATTTCAGATTTCAGAGAACATAATATAAAGATAGAATTCAGAAGCAGTCCAGTCCCTAAGCCTCAGCTTCCTTAGGGATGTTTAAGTAACACACAAGTCTTTTAGCTTGTCACCCTAATCTAAGATCCAAGAGAACAGGATTTGGGCCCCTGTTGCCCCACTCTGGCTTCTAAAGAAACAGGCGGCCTAACACAATGTTCAACAAGTACTTGTGAATGAGGGAGGGAGGGAGGGAGGGAGGGAGGGAGGGAGGGAGGGAGGGAGGGGAGGGAGGGAGGGAGGGAGGGAGGGAAGGATTCCTCCTAAAACACACAATTACCATTCATCCAAGAACTTTATTTTGGACAGCCCTACGAAGAATCAGAGAATTCATTTAAAAAGGAGAATTCAATTCACTTACAGGGTTTTAACGCTGAAGTATGAAAACCAGAAATCTAACCAGCTATCAATGAGGAGAGAGCAACAACAACAACAACAAAAATGTAAAGGGAATTGTTGGTACAACCTCACTCATGATTCACTTTGACACAAGCCGGGGTTTAATTCCAATGAAAAGAAACGGGAAGGAAGAAAGGAGGGGAGGGAGGAAGAGAGGGAACCTGTCAGCAGTTTAAGATATTAAGAGCTTCAAGAAAATGATGTATGTAACTCATCCTGTGATAAAACTCTACCAAGACGGCCTAAAAATAAGTGTAACGCCAAGAAGGCTTTGATGGGAAAATGTTTTTGGACTTAAGTCTCCTATTGAATTTTTTTTCAGAGGATTCACATTTATTGGTTCAAATACAGTACCTAATGCTTGCTAAACACGCATTTCGCACTAGTTGGTCACATTCTCCTATTGAAATTTTTATGAGACTGTTACACAGAAGGCAAAACCCCACTCGGGATTTACGTTTTCTGTCCCTACCTAAGAACTCTTGGCGTGTACACGTGTAAACTACATCAACACCCAACTGCCCCCTGTGCCTCTGCATCCCCGAAGGGAGGGCACTTCCTCGGCCCCTCTCACAAACGCATGGCCTGCGTTCACTCACCTGAGTGAGGATGGTGGTGGTTCCATCGGTCGCCTCCACTGTGAGGTTATAGTTGGATTTCTGTTCTGCATCGAGGGGTTTGGCAACAATGATGGTGCCAGTGCCCTTGTCCACGTCGAAGTGACTGTCATAGTTGCCACCTAGATGAAATGGGGACACACAGAAGTGCTGGAGCAAACCACACAACAAAGATCTGCCATGTGCTTTAGGGCTTTCCGATACTTAACGGCCATGAAAACAGACTTTTAATACAATGACCCAAGTGACTCCAAGGAGCTAGGGTTTCCAAACGCAGGGAAAGAATGGCTGTCTCTTTAGCGTGCTTTCAGGGAAACACAGGACCTGAACATTCAGGAGGTCAAGAACTGAGAAGAAGCAACTCCACAATCAAAGAGCCCTGCTAACGCTCACTGCCTGTCAAATACTTCTGATTTTTCAGGCAGTCTAAAAATTTGGGCATGGTTATGAAAACCTCACTGAAAACAGTTTTCATTACTGAAAAAAAAAAAGAACCGTACTACTTTGAACGTACTACACTAGCAATAACTATTAAAAACAAATGTGAACTCTGAAACAGATTTAACTTGAATCAGACCATCTCCTTAAAGCTACGTTTTCAGAAGCAAGTTTCTGTCCTATTAGTATTATCCAGTTATCCCCCCAATTACCTTCTAAATAAAACTCTCTTGAAACACATGGGAACTTGAGACACTCATACTAATATGAAAAAAAAAATGGAATGAAAATAAGGCTTAATGATATACTTAAATTATGGGCTGAATCTACCCCCAAAACAAAACATATACACACAGAGAGACACACACAAACACTAGTCATCTGTCTCAAACCTGAAATTACTGATGCAGGGACAATTATTGATGCAGGAATCAACACGTTTATGACTGAGATGGGTGGTCATGCACACACTATGAAAAGAATTGGGATGGGGGGGAGGGGGTTGGCGACTCCAGAAACAAAATCCATGCTTTGATTTTTTGATCTCATAATCACGCGGCAAATTATGTGATCTCAGCAGATACCTTCTGCTGTACAGTTCAGGTCACAAGTCATCTGAAAGATGTAAAAGACTTCTCTAGCAAGTGTATCTCCTGGCCACAGCCAAAGGAAGCAAGCAAGCGTGGAAAGCAAGCACAGAAGAAGAACAGTCAATCAAACCGGTTCCCAACAGTGAGGAATTAAGAGCAAGTCTGATACGGTACAACAGAAGCTGGTTAATCTGGAAACGTGAGAGAAGTTAAGAGAAAAGAAAACGCCATGACTATGGTTAGCGTGACGGCATTCATCACTCCCCCCATCAAGGACAACCCCTCATGGTTTCAGAGCTAACATTTCACACACTGGAGGGCAACAGGGCTAAGGGACGGGAGGAAAGGAAGACGTGGTTAACTTCCAACTGGAGATGGTGGCTATAAACAGACTTCCAATTCGTTAAATGTCCTTGTAATTAAAATACTGTGGAGAGCCCATGGTAGTGGCACACGCCTTTAATCCCAGCACTCAGGAGGTAAAGGCAGGCTGATCTCTGAGTTTGAGGCCAGCCTGGTCTACAGAGGGAGTTTTAGGACAGCCAGGGCTACACAGAGAAACTCTCTCTCAAAAAAAAAAAAAGCCAAAAAGAAAAAAAAAAATATTGTAGTAAAAAGAATTTTTAAAAGGCCTAAGGCTAGGCATTGTAGCCCACATCTATGATCCCAGCTACTCAGGGCGCTGACGTAGAAAAGGGTGACAAATCTGAAGCCACCCTGGGCCACTTAATAAAATCCTGTCTCAAAAATTAAAAAAAAAAAAAAAAACAAGGGTAAGTGTGCAGTGTAGTCGTCGCAGAGAGCTTGCTTGGCTTAGCATGGTCCGGGCCTGAGTTCATCTAAGAGGCGGTGGGAAGTGAAGGGGGTCAGGTGAGGTGTACAGTCTAACATATTCTTTTAAAACAGCAAATTGAAAAGTCTAAGTGTGCGTTCATCAAATGGCAAAAATGCTGACTTAAGCATGCATATTTTATAGGAGGGTGAAGCTTCCTGGAAAATGAGGTAAATAATACTAAGAAGCTATTGCAGACTCTATCAATTTCATATAATCACAAATAATAACATGGCATGTGCAATATATATATATGGACTGGTCCAAATTTAGGTTCTTGAAACTCCCTGTGTATGTCCAAAAAATTTTTTTTGTAAAAATGTGAATTGACAGCCGGGCGGCGGTGGTGCACGCCTTCAATCCCAGCACTCAGGAGGCAAAGCCAGGTGGATCTCTGTGAGTTCGAGGCCAGCCTGGTCTACAGAGTGAGATCCAGGATAGGCACCAAAACCAAAACTACAGAGAGAAACCCTGTCTTCAAAAACAAACAAGCAAAAAGTGAATTGACTTAACAGTGTTGGAATACGTGTTTTATGTTTGTTCCTTTTAAATTTTTATGTGTGTGGTGGATGTTTTTCCATTGCATGTTAGTCTCTGCCCCACATGCATGCAGTGACTGTAGAGGCCAGAAGAGGGCATCCAATGCCCTGGAACCGGAGTTCTAAAGGGTTGTAAGCTGTCATGTGCATACAAGAAATCAACTAGGGTCCCCTGGAAGAGCAGCTGGTGCTCTCCTCTACTGAAGCATCTCTCTACACCAGGAGTACTTATTTTAAGTAATTTTAACACATGTGGTGAGATTTTTTTTTTTTTTCTGTCAAACCATTATAGAAAATTCTTCACCTCTGGAAAACCATATCAGGTTCTCAGTGCAACCCACACGAGGAGGACCAAAGCTATGAGCAATGCTTACCAATGATGTCAAACCACAGGGGCATGCCGGGAGGCTCAACTGATATCACCCCAATCATGTGAGCCACTGGGTCACTCTCCATCACAGTGAATGTGAAAACCGACTCCTCAAACGAAATCGGCTCCAAGGACGGCTTGGGTTTGGCGATCCACTCAATATGGAGTCTGGTGGTTGATGACTTCTGAGGGCGACCGTTGTCGACTGCCTTAATCTATAAAACATGAAGAGAGGAGATGCAAACGGCAATCGCAAGTCAGACCCGCTAACGGAAGCCTAGACGGGTCTGATCGTCTAATTGAGTCAGCTTCAAATATTCTTAACTTGTATCTGGATACAGTGTACGCTTAATGCTAGGTGACAAGAGTAAGTGCTACGTGGCCAGACTCACTGGAGTGAGAGACGACAGAGAAAATAAATCCACAGTTCCCAAACGTTTTCGAGCTCTGTCTGTCAGGTCCCAACACTGAAGCCACTTTCTCCACAGAGAGAAAGAAGAACTACGTGACTATTTTCCCGGAAAGGCGAGCGAGAAATCCAACTCACTGAAAGAATATCGTATTCCCCAGCTGTAGAGAACTTTTTGGAGGAAACCACTCCCGTCTTGGGTTCGATGGCAAACCTGCCATGCTCGTTCCCTTCCTCGATGCTGTAGGAGAGCTCGGCGTTGGGCCCTTCGTCCTTATCCGCAGCTATGACGCGGTACAGAGGTTCCCGCTTGGCGTTTCTTTCTCCGTCTGCTTTTTCTCGCTCCGGGAGCCTAATTTTGTAAAACTTCTGCAGGAACTGGGGCTTGTTGTCATTTTCATCGAGGATTTTCACGATCACTCTTGCAATGGTGGATCTGGGGGGTGTACCGTTGTCAGTCACAGTAACCTGGGTTTCGAAAGTAAAGAGGTGTCTTTAAGGAACGTAAAAAGCGAAGCCCTTCCTAAGGGAAGGTAGTGTTGGTAGAAAGGTCTACAGGTCACACAACACAAAGGTCCATTCCGCCTCCTCGTTCTGACACTGCCCAGGTAATTACACAGGTTAACCAAACTCTCTGGCTTTACAGAGAGAGAGAGGTGGGACCTGGACAGTGGAGAGAAAACAGCGGTCACTTCTCACACACTTCTAACCAGCTTCTCTCTTCCTTATAGTAAAGGTAGAATCAACTTTACCAAAATGTTAAAACTACCGAAGACAGTATTCTTGGGTTCATGAAAGTCAGGCTGAATAGTTTTTAAGTGTCCTCTTAAGAAAATTCTCTTTGCATATTCAAACACAAATTCTCCACATACTACATTAAAAGACTGCCATTTTTAAGCTTGTCTGTGAAGTATGCTAAAGCATCATTCTAAAGAAGTATATGCTACTTTTTACAAATTTAAATGTTACAGGTTTGCATACTAACCATGACTTTGATGTGTGTTATTTTTTTAATCGTTTTAAATGCTTAGGAAGATGAACAAACATTTAAGCCTTTTGCATTACATAAGGTTTTCAGGAAAAGCAAAGTCAAGTCACTTGCTTCTAGGTTATCCATGTCCTCGGGCTTGCAAGAGTGGCTATGCCTGAGTCAACATCGCCCTTGAAGTTCACATTTACAGCAGTACACGTTAAATAAATAATGGCCACGGTCACGACTTCTTTGAGTCAAACTCCACCACCTTCTAAATTAACTGGAAATATTTTTTAAAACGGAGAGAAATTTTTCATGCAAGTATGTTCTTTTCGAAATTTGGTACTTGTAAATCCTACGTATAGAAGAAGTGTGAATGTATTGTTAAGGGACTTAACAAGATAGTTTTAGAAAATAACAGTTGCTTTTAGTCACTTAAGTATAAGATTTATCTTCCTAAGTTTTCCAGGATAAAATGAAATAAAATTATTGTTTTAACTTTAACCTCTCTGAACACTTCCTGTCATGTGTCAGATGACCTGTACAGGCGGACAAAACTGGAGAAGAAATATAACCAAACACAGTCCATTGTACGTTCCACAATAAAGAGCTTTTCCAACATCTGAAGTCACTCTCTTGTCCAAGACAGTCAAACTGACCTGAGTGAGTCTTCAAACACAGACACAAAAGAATGAGACACGTGTGGCGTGTCCACAAATTCCTACTTCACCTTCCCTATCAACACCTTGTACTGTCTTCCAAGCCCCCGCCTGCTTCCACCTGGCCTCTGACACTCACTGGGAAACAGGGATCTAGGTTAAGTATACAAGTGACGTGAAACCTGCAGTTACAACCCGCGTGAAGGGATGAACTCCAGACAAGCATGCAGTAACTGCAATTCTTGGCAACCACCCACGCTTTCTTTCTCTAGCATCCATACCTTCCCTACGTCAACTTCTGCAGCCAGTGAATGAAAATCCAAAACCCTGCTCTGCGATAAAGAAAATGAACGCCAGGGAGCTACACAATCTATACATGAAAGGGCAGAATTATCAGTGGGAAAACAGGATGGGTTTGGAAACCAGCTGGTAACACACGCACATGCACATATCAGCATGCACACACATACACCCACATGCAGGCTTAACAAGAAATAATATTTTACTGATAATTTAGGATATTTTGCCCAAAGATGAAATTAAGCAGGCATCATACATCAGAAATAAGATCTTGAAAGAAAGAAAGAAAGAAGGAAGGAAGGAAGGAAGGAAGGAAGGAAGGAAGGAAGGAAGGAAGGAAGGAAGGAAGGAAGGAAAGAAAGAAAGAAAGAAAGAAAGAAAGAAAGAAAGAAAGAAAGAAAGAAAGAAAGAAAGAAAGAAAGAAAGAAAGAAAGAAAGAAAGAAAGAAGAAAGAAAGAGCACATCATCATTTCGAATTTTCTCTACAAACCACATTGTTAGAGTTTGGACACATTACCAGGCAGCTCACAAACAACAAAAACACCTGACCTCCGGGCCTGGCTCTCTAGTGAGCATGATTAGCACGTGATGAGAAATGCCCACAGAGGCACGGGCTTGCTCCGCCTCACCCGGTCTCCGAAGGTGGCCTTTCTTGGCTGCCCCCCACCCCCGGCCCCCAATCTATCTCCATATTGTCTTCCACTTGCCTCCTTCAACTCACTCCCAGCCTCATTCTGAAAACCACCGGCCCCCAGCCACAACGGCGTAAAGAAGTCAGTGCAGACACATCTTAAATTAACCAGAACATCTTAGATGAGGAAACGTTTGGTTTCCACCTATTTTTACTTTATTTTTATTTTATTTTGATATTTTTAGAAAATTTCTTTAGGTTACAAACAAATTCAAGTGTAAAACTGCATGACTAATGCAATGATTTTGGAGCAAAACCATCCGGAAATAAACAAAACACAGTTTAACCGGTTAAATTTGATCTCTAAATATAAACATATCTTAAAGGCATAACTGAGGAAAAAGAAATCTGTGGAAGGTATGGAGAAAAAAATATCACTTCTGTAAGCATAAACAAGATGCAAATGACATTGGTTATCAATGTATTTGTCAATGTGTGTGAGGGCATAAACAAGATGCAAATGACATTGGTTATCAATGTATTTGTCAATGTGTGTGAGGGCTAAGTACAAAATTCAGAAAGGAGTTGGGCGGTGGTGGCACTCGGGAGGCAGAGCCAGGAGGATCTCTGTGAGTTCAAGGCCAGCCTGGTCTACAGAGTGAGATCCAGGACAGGCACCAAAACTACACAGAGAAACCCTGTCTCAAAAAAAAAAAAAAGTTCAGAAAGGTCGTTATGACAAAGTCGTTTTCTGTGGGTAGGTTGAGTTGGTGTGTGTGTGTGTGTGTGTGTGTGTGTGTGTGTGTGTAAGGGGGGATGTTCATTACAAAATATGAGCAACGAGAGGCGCTCAGGGTGTTTCTGGCGCGAATGCTTTAGAAGTAATCAGAAGTAAAGGAAGACTCACTTCTAGTACGTGCTCATCCTGCTGCTCTCGGTCCAGCTTCCTTGACGTGGTTGTGATGAGACCTGCAAAACGGTGCAAGTTTATTGATCCTAGCAAAATACCATCGGTTACACCATGCCTGGCTACTTTACTTATAAGCCACGGGAATTCGCTACACTTTCTTGCTTTAATGAATCCTGGAAACCCTGGACAATGGACAGAACTATTATGAAAAGGGAAAGGCTCAAATCTACTACATTTTCTGGTCATAAGACATTCTGTCAGAATAAATGGTTAAAGGTAAAATGAAGTTACCCAGAATTTCATCTTTCCCTGAATCTCCATTACCTGCTCCAGAGATGAGGAAACAGAGTTTTCACTTCTATAACTACACTGAAAAGGAACGATTATACTATTCTATAACTACACAAAAAAGGAACCATTAGAAAACACATCGCTATAACTTACTATCTTCTAATCATCTATCTTCAAATGAAGAATTGTTGTTAAAAAGAAAAAGTAATGCAATCTTTCCGGTAATATTGCTCAAACAACAGTCACTGAATTTACAATAATAGAAAAAAGAAAATGATGTCCAAAGAAATCTTGCATTCCCCATTTCTTTGATGACATGAAACTAGAATAAAAGCATCAACCTCTCTCTAGAACTTTAATCTTAACGTCTCTTGAACTGCCAATATATGCCATAAGCTAGAAGGTTGCTAAAATAGCTAGGATGTATTTATGTGCTTCACCCAAGTGAATTTCACTAACCGTTAAAGCAGTGGCTCTCGACCTCCCTAATGCTGCAACCCTTTGATACAGCTCGTGTCGTGGCAACCCCCAACCCTAAAACTATTTTCACAACTGTAATTTTGCTACTGTTATGAATCGTAATATAAATATCCGTGTCTTCCGATGGTCTTAAGTACTCCTGTGAAAGGGTCATGCGACCCACCAATGAATCATGCATGACCCACAGGTTGAACACCAACCACTGTGCTAAAGCCTCCCTGTACAGTTGCCATCAGTAGGGATAGGCGCATCAGAAGTGGAGTGAGAACTAGACCTGAGAACCAGGTAAAGTCGACTCAGCCAGGTGAATGCTGGGGCAATCCTTCTCCTTCCCGGAATTGCCAGGAAAACAGTTCAGGTAATTCAAGAACTAGCTTTATGGCTGTGGTTGTCCACACACGAGCAAGCCAGCTGATGCTCCAGGATGGAACAGGAAAGGACCCATGAGCCCCTACCACTCAGGGCAGAGCTACTGGCAGTTGATGGCTTCCGGGAGGAGGCAAAGTGAATTTTAGTGCAACCCTTAACGAGTAGACCATGTTCCAGTGGGTGGATCCATACCCATAAGCCTACGGAGAGCACAACTGGACTTGGTGGGATAGTTTAAAAATGAGGATGTGAAATTGGGAGTGGGTTGGGTAAGGGTAGATCTGAAAGGGGTTAGAAGCGAGTGTGATCAAAATACATTGTAGAAAATTCCCAAAGAACTAACGATCATGTCACGTGAAAAAAGAATCTGACTTTCCTTAACAACTGATTTTCTCCGATAGTCCTAATTACTTTCACAGTAGCAACTAAAGACTATTTAAAATGTTTCTCTAAATTTGTGAATGCAAGGCGGTGTCTTTACGAACTCAATGCTTCTTGTTCTTAAGTTAACAACTCAGCTAACTTGCACACGGTGTGACGAACAGCACTGTCCTTTCGACGGAACAGAAGCCTGGGATACAGCTAGACACTGGGCTTTTCCCCAAACGACAACTCAAGGAAGATGCTTCCAGCTCTGTAACCACATGACGGCATTGCCCGATGTGGCACAGAGTTTCCCTTGTAGTGCCACAAGCCTTTTAATCCTGTCCTGATCAAAAGTTTACCACCACCATCACCCCGGAACTGTGGGTTTAAAGCCATTCAAAAATCACAGGAAATCACTTATTTGTGTCCCACCTAACTGTCCTAATGTTCCTATCCAAGGGTCACTCTCACTGGCAAGGTGGCACAGGACATAGCTTGGCATGGTCACACGATGAACTTCTGCCTGGCACTCTTTCTGTCATTCTCCAAGGGCACCCAACACAATTTCCCTTTACACTTCATTTACATCAAACTGCCAAGGAGGGACTTAACACTCTGCATGACCAGTTCAATATGGAACCAGGCCACATGACACTCCTTTCCAGGTTTAGGTTCAGAATTACTTGCACATCCTCCAGGCTTCCAGTTAAACATAACCCTTCCCTCCCTTGCCACTTACACACACACACACACACACACACACACACACACACACACACACACATACACACACACACCCCGTAACACAGGGAACAGAGATTCCATTTAAATGCAATGAACTGAAAGGTCTATTCCAATCTATTCTATCCTAGTGTCAACTATTAAGTTCCCTAGAACTTATGACCCAATGATGGAGGTGGCATACATGGGTCATGCCCCTCACCAAGGGATGTTCGCGCCACAGCACTGACCCAAATGCAGAATACAACCCACAGAGAATCCGATCAACAGTGTCCTGAGCTTTCTCCCTGTAGCCTTCCCCAGGAGAGGCCACGCCGGCACATCTGATGTCACAGCGTGTGGAGACATGCCTTCTCTGAGAGGAGTACAGTCGTGTTTACTACAGAATTTTCCTACAAATTGAACTTGAAAGAAAAAATAAAATTCCTTAACACAGCAGGAAAATTAGGAGCTTCTCAGGGTCATGCTCCACCTTCCTGGGGTATACTTTACTAAGCATGTTGAGAGGTCAACACCCTGGGGTGCCTAGTCCAACATCCTGGCCTATGTACACAGTCTACATGTATACTCATCATCACCACTGTGCTTTTATAAGTCTCCTTCCCGCTGAGTCCCGCCCAGCCCCCCCACCCACTTGACAAATACCTGCTTCGAAACTGAATGTTCACCAGGTGATTAACCTTGTAGTCAATATCTGAGTGACATTAAATATCCTAGGAAACAGCATTATACATTTCTTTCCTTCAATAAAAATTAGACGTATGCTGTGTTCTTCCCTGAATTCTAGAAAGACACACACTTTAATAGAAACAGCACAATGCTCAAGGTCAGGTGTCTGAGCTAAAAGGAAGTTAAGTTTTCTCCGAGGTCACCAGTAACTCATTAATGAGGTCATAGAGTTTAGCTCTCTCGCGACCCAGATGAGGATTTTAACTCCCCATCACATCAAACACATAACTTACAGTGTCATGGCATTTCAAATAAAGTCCTAATTACGACTTCCTCAAAACTTAAGGGAGAAGTGGCCGTGATTAATCGTCACTCACTTTAGTAGGTCCAAAAAAAAAAAAAAAAAAAAGGAAGTCAGAAACTGAAGAGAATATAAAAGCAGAAAGCGTGCACAGGCAAGCCCTTCCTTTTGTAACTATAAGTCTTAGCATTTTTGGCAAGTACCTTGAAGCTAAAAATAGAAGAAGAAGAAAAAAAAAAAAGAAGAAAGGACAAAGACTAGAAATTTTCCTTCCCCGATTTAGAAAAACATTACATTCTCTATACAAATCCTACAGGGCAGGCTGAAAGAACAGGCCAGTTTCCTACCCTCCCACTAGTTGGTATCTACAAATTTACTTCATAAATGTGTGTGACTAAGGGACCACACCAAACCTAACTGAAACTGATGAGCATAATTTAAAATTCCCTTGTAGTCTTTCACATTACTTCCGACGTTTAGAAATTTAAGACAGACTGTTCGACGCCCCATAATGCTTCAATATTAATCGAATTTTAAAAATCTTTACGTAGGGGCATCACTCAACAAAAGATCTTCAAAAGCTAGACAGCACACACAGGTGCCTACCAACGGCTTACTCTGTGAAGACAGAGCTGTGGCTACACGTTTATCTGACTGCTTTGTACTGTCCACTCAGAACCCAGACATGACTAACAAAGAGTCGTGTCTCCGAGAAAGAAGGGTAGAAACTAGAACTTGACACGGATAAGTCTCGTGCACAAGGAAAACGCGTGCTGAGAATTCTAATGCCCAAGAGCATTAGCGTTTGGTTGGATAATCAATTGCAGGTTGCAGTCACCCCTTTCTTTCCTATAGCCAAGCACCTAAGTGCGGCCACCTAATACCAACCAGCCCCAAGCCAGCTAACAGCTGACCACCCTTGTATAAAAGATCAGCCAAGTTTATAGCCAGAAACACTAACAGAATTCTGATCTAAATTCTGAATTTTTTTTTTAGATCCACCCAGGTTTAGTATAGCTTGCTCTCTAAGTGCAGCTGATACAGCAAGTATTATATTAATGTCTATAGTGCTTATTAAACGCTCACGGACTAGGCTTTGATCTTTAAATACATTACCTACTGGATAATATCTTCATTTTTTTTTTTTTTTACAGATTCCAAAGATTAATTCTTATTCAAACATAAGTTGGCAGTTTAGAAACTCAGATCATCAGTGCCGAAAGTCTACATTACAGGTAGGGAAAATCAGGCCCAGAGAGATGGCCTGGTGGGTGAGGTGACTTCTTCTTCGGAAGCATGAAGACCTGAGCTCGCATTGCCAAAACCCACCTTTAACTTAAAACCCAAGTTTACACTGGTAAGATGGTACACTCGTGTAACTTCAGCACTGGAGGAGCAGAGACCGGCAGATCCCAGGGACTGGCTAGCCAGCCAGCCAACCTAGCACAGACTGTGAGCCTAGGCTCGGTGAATGACCCTACCTCAAAAAATAGAGAGTGAGAAGGGGGGGCGAGACACTCAACACCCACCTCCAGATTCCACGTGGGCTTGCACAAACAAGTGCACCTGTACACATCTGTGACAGACAGACAAAGAGAGCGAGCGAGGGGGGGGGGGAGAGACAGATAGACAGGCCAAGGGATTTAAGGCTCTTGAAGAAACAAGGAAGGAAGGTAGGTTTGAACAACAACAACATCATAAACACAACAGACAGCAACCAGAGGGGGAAAAAAAACCCAAGATTTCTGAATAGGGCTAAGGTCCAACTGCATGAAGGTACTTGTGATCTGTAGTAGGTGAAATTTACAAATTGTAAGGCAACAGGACAAGGTCCTAAGTGTGTGCGGCCACCTGCTTAACCTTGCTTGGCAGAAACTTGACTTTCAATAATTTTCCTATTGTTCTACGTGGAGAATAAAACCTGGAAGGTGAAAAGACCAAGGCGGGGCATCCACCTAACCTACAGTTACTACACCTAATCCTTTAGGTTATTTCCTTTTCCACCTCTTCAGCCTCTTTTTTTGCTTTTCCTAATAATATAAGAGCTGCTGCAGCTTTTGTCTTTAAAAAGCACTGTCCAAGGCAGTTTCTCTTAGCCTGAAAGTCCCTCAAATTTGTACTGCCTCATACGGTAGTCCCCAGTGGCACACAGCCACTGAGCAACTGGAATGTGGGGAGGCTAACTGGAAAAGTAGATTTTCAGATTGAATTTGCATAACTTAAAAAGCCACCGGTCATTTCTGCTCCTTTAAATGGGCTCTCATTTCAAAGAACATGCCAACATGAATCTACACTATTTGAAAATGTTTGTGGTTAAGAATCTAAAGATACAATCCAATAGCAAATACATCCATTATCAAAATCCAAATCCTGTAAACATCTGCCTTACAAATATAAAGTTTTCCAGTATTTCAGTGCGGGGGGGGGGGGGGGGGGGGGGGGGGGAGTGTTTGGTGTACCACTCTACCATGCCTCAGTCTTGAGCTGGAGATGAATCCTAGTCTACCACTGTTACTTTATAGCTTTGCCTGATACCTAAAAATCATGTCTTTGTGTTCAACCCCAACTTCTGAATATAACTTGTCTACCAGTATACTCTTTTTGCATTTGATGGCTTCTTTCTAGTAGTTTAAAACTGACAAATTGAGTTCATAAACAGCAGTAATGCTTTCC
Organism: Peromyscus leucopus; assembly: GCF_004664715.2. Lineage (NCBI taxonomy): Eukaryota > Metazoa > Chordata > Mammalia > Rodentia > Cricetidae > Peromyscus > Peromyscus leucopus. The sequence continues at coordinate 29,613,538 of NC_051077.1, read as the reverse complement.
TAATATTCACCAGCTCAAACGCCCAGTGGTTCTGCCTGCACTGTTATTTAATGTGTTCGCCAAAACAGCCTCCCCAACTATGTCCCCTGAAAGACACACAGAGAGCTTGCCCTGAAAGGTAAGACAGATCAGGGGCAGGGAGGTCTAAAGTCTTTGTCTAGGAGCTAATGTGAGAGTGTTAATGATGTTAAGAATGCCAGTGGTGGGTCTTCAGTTACAAGCACCCTTTCATGCTTACTTTTTCTTCAAATGAGGCAAGCTGGAGAATGACCAGAAGATATGACCTTTTGATTGACAGCTATCAGATTCTTACCTTGTGCCCGTAAGCAAGTTACACCTACTTAGGGGACCAGCAAAGCTGCTATCAAGGCATCCTACCATTAAAGGTGCCCTGAGGGAACAGTGCTCAGGCTACGGGGGATGCTGAACCAAGCAAGGTTTTGCTAAAGCTACAGACTTCTTTGGGAGGCGTGTTTCCGTAAGGACAGCTCCAGGCAACTTAGAAGAATCCACAGCAAGCAAGCCAAGACTTAGTGACCTCCAGATGACCTTGCCTACAACCTCTCCTGAGGCCTAGACCCTAGCTGGCTGCTACACCTAGTAACAGCTGTGCTTGATTAGGCCAAAATCAGGAAGGACATCCCTCCTAGTGACTCAGCAAAATGCTTGCAAGCAAGGGAAGGTGAGGCCTGTGACCGGTCTCTAACTGAAGGTATTTGAGTGGGTGAACCAGAAACAGTGCAGAGACAGGTGATTACAAGTGAACCCATGGTACCCCGGTGCTCCTTTTCTAACTACAAAAGCAGGCTGCTTATGCTTGTCTGGACTCAACATTAGGCTCCAATACAGAAGCTGTCTTATGCCTTATGGTCTTAGCACAGGTAGAGAAGGCTGAGCTGGCCATAGGAAAAGTAGCACTTTTTGGTGGTGGGAGCTGGTTTCGTTTTGTTCTTTGGGGGGACTGGGCATTACTAGACAAGGCTTGGCGGGGTCTTGTGTTCCCCTCGCCTCAACCCCCCAGAATAGTGCCATTACAGGTGTGATCCACCATACCTGGCTTCCTTTTTAGCACAATAACTGGTGCTTTCTTTGGTTCCAGGTTAAGCATTCTAAGAATCTAAAGCATGAAGGAAAATCAAAACGATCAGCCGCAGATACACCAATAGGGAGGCTGAAAACACGTACTGCAGTTGAGCAACTTTTAGACAAGGGGCTCCAAGAACAAAAAGGCAAATGTTAGTGTGGGCCTCACTTACAGATGCAATGTGTCTACACAAAACGTGTGCGGAAATGTTTACAAGCCGAAGTTGTCAAGAGAGAAAGGAAAAAAACTGGTCAAGGGAGAGGCTGAGAGGGGGCAAGAAAAAAGAGAGTTTCATTTCTTACATTATACAATTCTTTGCGGTAGTGATCTTCAGTTTTTAATGAATATTTTACTTGAAGAAACTTTAGCCTTAAAAATACCTTAAGGCTAGGAGCAAAAGAAATAGAAGGGCCATTTACTCAGTGAAAGTTATTTTTATATTGAAGAGATTTAAATAAAACATTGTTAAAGCCTCAACTGTGCAAGCCACTGATAAAACATAAGTAAAACTGTTTTACCACAGCAGCATACGGGAGACACCTTTTTCTGGTTAGCCGAGGCAACTCCAAATGAAACGCATTCTATTATAAAATTGCCTCTCACTGTACAAAGCAAATTTCCTAGAATCGAGGGACTTTTAGAATCCCCTATCCAACACTTGCATTTGACGGGTGAGAGAATGAGTTTCCAGGAAAGGTAAACTTATTGCCAGACTCAGCAATACAATGGAGAACAGAGCTGAGCTCCAACCAAAGGCAGCCTTCAGGCGACTCAGAAGACTCTAGGGCTTTTAAATGTGAATCAAGATCACGAAGTGGGAAGAGCAGAGCCACATTCCCATTCCCATGCTGGAGCCACGAATCACAAGCCGCATGTCTGAGCACCCATCGGAGCAATCTCATGAAGGTACTCTGGTGATCTCAAGTCACAGACCATTATAATCTTTTTTTTTTTTTTTTAGCCTAAACGAAACAAAACAAAAACCAAAACCCCGACTTTCTTACTTTTGTAATTTTTGTTTTAGTCACTATAAAAATTACCACCACCCATATCTGAATATGAAGCATATTTATTTCTTTAAGCTACCAGTGAAATAGAGAAAAATCGAACATGAATCATGACAGGAGAGAAACAAAACTGTAAGAAATGCTGAACAGTGTCCAAAGAGCCGCCCCGACGGCCCCTGTTGCTCAGCAGTGACTTAAACATCTCCCAGCATCCTCCTGCCAAGGTGCCACTGACGACTGTCCAAATCGTTAAACCCTACAGAACTTAAGTGAAATGAAAGGCATTTTCCCACATGTAAACTAATCTAAAGCCCTATATTATGTCTGCCTTATTCTTCCTTGTTTTGAGTAAATGCCTTCTATGGTGAACTGAATGGCAGGCCCCAGCCAAAAATTCCATCTATTTCGGAACACGCAAATGTGGCCTCTCCGGAAGAAAGGTCTCTGAAATTGAGGACTAAGGACCTCTGGATGCCAGCATTTTGACTTTGAGACGTCTCTAAATTCAATCAGAAGTGGGGTTTTGTGTGTGTGGTTTGTTTTGTTTTGTTTTGTTTTGTGGTTTTTTCGAGACAGGGTTTCTCTGTGTAGTTTTGCCCCTTTCCTGGAATTCACTTTGGAGACCAGGCTGGCCTCGAACTCACAGAGATCCGCCTGCTTCTGCCTCCCGAGTGCTGGGATTAAAGGTGTGCGCCACCACCGCCTGGCAGAAGTGGCTTCTTAAGAGGAGGTATGAGACTAAGAGGCACAGAGAAGTTCCTGAAGCTAGAAACACAATTTTTATTCATGTGCCAAAGCTACAGCGTGTCTTCAGAGGGAAAGTGGCCTGCAGGCAGCTATCTTCAGACTTGTCTGCTTTGTCCTGATCTATTATAGTAGCCCTAGAAAACTCACACATTTAAAAATTAACAACTTTATATCGATTGAGGTACAACTGCTAAAGAAAATTAGGTACTTTATATATTTATGTACATATGTAATATTATTAATCTCAAATTGGATTTTTTCTATTATTAGCATAACGTAAGTTGTTTAATAGTTCTCTCTGAATGTATTTCAAATACTTTCTCCTCTATAAGAAGTGACTTGCGCCAGGTGGTGGTGGTGGCAGTGCACGCCTTTGATCCCAGCACTCCTGAGGTAGAGGTAGGTGGATGGATCTCTGTGAGTTCGAGGCCAGCCTGGTCAACAGAGCGAGCTCCAGGACAGGCACTAAAACAACACAGAGAAACCCTGTCTTAGAGAGAGAGAGAGAGAGAGAGAGAGAGAGAGAGAGAGAGAGAGAGAGAGAGAGAGAGAGAGAGAGAGAGAGAGACTAATATCAATTATAAATATTTCTTTAATGACTACAAAATAGAAAGTCTTGATTTTAAAATTGTTAGAAACTAAGGATCAAGATAGAATCAAAGTAATTTTTCTATGTTTTCCAGAGTTCACTTAACAATGAACATGAAGGACACAATGAAATTAATCAAGACGTCTCCAAACCTAACCAACAATATATCCTCTCGAGTCAGAAAATGTACATTGACTCTCCCTGCATTCACAAACCCATCTTTTCTATTTCAACCATCTCTCTGTTCCTCTTTCACACTGATACTCATTTTTTTTACGGTGAAAATAACGTCAATTATTAGGATAAAATAGCAGCATTTAAAGACAGTGTTCCATATGGAACTTTATATATCTCAAACCCTGGGCTGCTAAGCAAGTTTCTTGTTTCCATGGTATAATGTTGAAACACACTTAGCATTAGTTACATTGCCAAGGACCTCAGAAACTATGGTCATAGAGAAGATAATGAGGGGGAAATCATTATGTTTCAGATAAAGTGAAAGCACATCCACACAGGAGACAGTAAGTACAGAGTCCCATGTAACCCAGAAGACTGCGCAAGCAACTTCTCTAAGAACATCCTAGCTAGCATATCTGTACCAAGCAGCCCTAATAAAATTTAAAAAAAAAAAAAAAGAAAAGAAAAATGGCATCTGAACGAAGCCATTTGTAGCAGCTGTGAAGATCACAGACGATGGATGGAAGACAGACAGGCAACGGATGCTAAAGAGGGCACATGAAAAGCAGAACCATTCCATCTGGCTGAGTTTTAAAACCCTTTAGCAGTGAACTGGAAGGCAGGAATCGAGGAGCATTCCCACACTCAGTGTTGGGCTTCGTTCTGTCATGGATACCGTCACTGGATACAGAAAGGGTCCTGGCCCTTCAGGACTTCAGCCAGGAACAGAAAACCAAGCAACGGGCAAGATCAGAACCAACAATGAAGAAGTCAGCGTCCCTGTTCAGCTCAGACCAACGGGGAGGCAGGACGGCACTTCTCCGGACTTCCCGTGCTAGAGGCGAGCTTGGCCTCATAGGCAGACCCTGAGCCAAGGTTCAGCTCTCCCTATAGCTGCCACTCAGCATCCACTCCGACAGAGCTTCTGACTGATAGCCCAGGGCCTGTGCGGCATGCACTGTGTTCATTGAGGTGGTATTCTGAGACCACATCGAAACTCCAGTCGGCCGGGAGCTCTTTGGCAGCTGAGGCCATCTGAACAGCTATTGTTTGTCACTGTGGTACTGGTGCCGGCGGGATTAGGCTTGGGGCCAAAAATGGAATTCTATTCATAGGCTGTCAAGGCTGGAAAGCAGCTTGGCGTTCATTTAACTCCAACTTCCAGAGCGCCACAGAAAACACTAATAAAACTCATCAAATGGCCATTCTGAAGTCAACGCGGGGAGTAGCTGAGGTCACTGTCACCGGCTACTCTTCTGCTTTTCTATCTTCTTGGAAATGGGTGGTTTCAAAACGCAAGATCAGAAGGCAAATCGAATTCACGGGGAATTCATTGTTTTTAGTACTCTATAGAAGTTATGTAGCAGAGGGAGGGGAGATGGAAGGGCGAGAGGGAGGGAGGGAGGGTACTCAGCCTACTTAAGGTTACTACCAGCTCAGCTCAACTCAAGAATTTTAAGCTCAAAATCTTACTTGTAATTTTTAGTCACTGACATTCAGTGAAACAGAAAAGCAGACTTCTCCTCGACCCAACTGACCTGAAGGATCCCCTGAAAACAGATTTGACCTGTGCAGAAAAGGCAGAGAAATAAAATCCGACTTTTTAAGGCTTTAAGACATTCCATTACAACATGAAAACTAGTATAAGAACTGGGTAAGGAAGCGATCTACAGTCCTTACAAATAGACACAGGTAAACTTCTTTTGTTGTTGTTAATGAATTCCTGCCATTGTGGTGTGAGTGGCCCTCCATTTCCTTCCTCTCTCGAGCTATCAAATGTCGCCGGAAACCCTGGGAAGTTGTTTGCAGCTGTAGCTCCTTCCTATTGCACTTTGCTAGGTCTCCTTCCCAGCCACAATAAAGCGCCATTTACTTATTACCTCATTACCGGGTAATACAACACTCATTACCGAAGGAGCATGGGCCTGGAACATGGCTAGGTGCCCACTGCATCTACTAGCCACTGTAGGGCTTTTGTGATCTTAGAATGCTTTGGGGATTACTAAAGGTAAATATCCTATCGCTACTAAATCTATCTGAGCCCTCTATTAGACAATCACACCATCGCTTATATCCAACACAAACAGTTCTATATTAAATGCACTGTTCTACATGCTCACAAGGAAATTAAAAAACAACAACAACAACAGTGTATTGATGTTCTGTCAAAAGCACAAAAAATTCGAAGGTAACCATCTGAGCACGAGCAAGTCAGCTCGGGATAAGGTTACTAAAAGACCAATGGAAAAACAGTGCAGGTCCACCAAGCACCCAGAGCCGGCCGAGCTGGCATCTGCAGCTCCAGTTATTTTTAATAAGAGATACCAGCAGCACAAGGGCAGAAGTCTCCCAAAAGCAGGCACAGTTTAATCTTCAAGTGAGAAACAATTTCTCTCTTAAAGAAGAAAAGAACTAATTAGTGGTGGACTGCCCACGTCTAAGCATCTATCGTGAACTTGCTAACTCTCAAAACTGGGCTCGTGGCAACAACTATTCTAACTGCTGTAATGTAAATGACTAAGGGCCTGGAGAGGCCACACTCAGTACATCCTTCCATGCGCTCCTGCTTGTAGCAATGGGAAAAGCTGGATGTTTTTCTTCCAGAAAGAGTTCAATTTAAATAGCTACTTCCTTCACCGTATATAAAAATAAAATAAATTAATACCTTAACGATTTCCACTGTTAAGCATAACATATCAGAGGCAGGGGACCACTGCTCAACCTGTACAGACTTTAAATTGTGAATGGCTGAACACAACGTTTTGAGATACTGACACCAATTTCCAAGTTTCTTGTGTCATTGGGCATGTGTCTTTGTCCCTAGATGGCAGACTGTGCTTAAAAAAACAAACAAAAACAAAAACAACAACAATAACAAAAAAGAGCTGAATGGAGGTAACAGACACTGGACCACCTGCCTACCTGAAAACTTTTATGGCCTTTTACACAAAAACTGTCCAGCGATTCCTGTTGTACACTGTTAATGGCAGTAAGCTTAAACTTCTTGTGCCATTTAAGAGTGTTGTGGTTTTCATCTGAAAAGGGCCACAGAAACACTATCAGCCTACAAGCAACTATTATACCACACAGCATTCTTGTGATGCATAATAATGGCTGTGAACCCACACTCACACATCAAAGCCACTATATCAAGCAGCAGCAGCTAGGAGATTCATGCCTGTGGCTTGGGCCCCTGGGTGGTCCTGAGCTCTCTGGAGTCATGTAATTATTTGTAAAGTGGGGAAAATGCAAGTAAGTGTTTTGAATCTCTACCCTTCTCACAAGGTCGCTACAAAGATTTCAGAGATGTAAGGGTGTGAGTGTGATTGTAAAATACAAAGTACAAAGCATAGAGAAAAAAGAGTGTGCTTTATGCTCTCAAGGAAGGGTTAAAATGAAGCTAAGAGAGGCAAGAAGGGCTAGAAAGTATAAGTAAACAACAATAGCAAAAGAGAGAGAGAGAGGGAGAGAGAGAGAGGGGAAGGAAGGAAGGGAGAGAAAGAAAGAAAGAGAGAGAGAGAGAGAGAGAGAAAGAAAGAAAGAAAGAAAGAAAGAAAGAGAGAGAGAGAGAGAGAAAGAAAGAAAGAAAGAGAGAGAGAAAGAAAGAAAGAGAGAGAGAGAAAGAAAAAAAGAAAAGAAAAGAAAAGAAAAACAAAGAAAGAAAAACCAAGGTTTGCTGGTCTCTCTGTGGGAGCCCATTTTCAGGTTCCTCATGGCTTTACCCAGCAGATCTGCATAGAGAGGATGATTGGACCAAGGGGCCTGAGTGCAGGTGTCTGAGATGGTCTGCACTTGGCTGTGCTGGGGGGGGAGGTCTTTTGTTCCACCCCTTGCGGTCTCTATAAATACCCGGGGCAGAGACAGAGCTCATTGGAATAGGTTCCAAGCCCTCTCGAGGCTATCCTTTATTTTCTATGTGTTTATCTCCACAATCTAAATCCTTCTATCTAATATTTCCTGCTGCTCACACTCAAGTAAACTCTGGGGAACTGTGGGGTTGGTGGGTAAACACCCCACATCTCTATGACTGTCTCCTTGAAGCTCAATTCTCTAAGACAACTGAGATAGATACACAGTGGAAATTAGTCCAAAAAGAGCACCAGCGGCACTTAGAAAAGTCGAATGTGTACTATACCGATCCAGAAATGAACAGGCTTTGAGTAGGGCCTCAATCCAACCCATGGGTTGTAGCTCAGTGGTAGCGTTTGCCTAGCATACATAGGTCTTTAGGTTCAATCCCCATTACTGTCCAAAGGAAGAAGGAAAAGAAAAAGGCCACCATGAAATTTCAAAGCCATTTTTAAATCTCAAGTCGACAGAAATAAATGATGCGGCTGATCAGGAAATGTGCCTGCTGAAATAACCATACATATAAAACAAAGATGCCTTCCTTGGGCTTGCTATCCATTTCTAACCTATTTAGTGCAGCCCCAAAATAAAATTCTTCAGATATTTCTCTCCAGACAGGAAGACAGCAGTGAATGAAAATCTGTAAAAAGGTAACCTATTTACTAGAGGAGATAAAGGTCAACGGAATGGGCAGAGAAAGGAGGGACACACACCTATAGTCAAGTAATAATAATGTGCCAAGTCCATCAATAACTATGCTAAAGGAATTTTTCTAAGCATGGTACCTCAGGGAAGAACGGAAGATGTGTTATCAGTGGGTACAGGTTGTCAACTCCTGCATTAACAAGATGCGAGCAAAATAACAAGCGTTTTGCCTTGCTTTTCACCTAAGAGTGAAAAGAAATATAAGCAGTTGCCTCTGCGTCTGGAAATAGAGACTGCATTATTATTCAGTGTGGGAAACCCAAAAGATGATTCTGTTTACTTAACAGTCCCACTGCATGTTCACTAAGCAAAGTGACATGGGAAAGCATGGGGACCCATCAAGAGACAGAAAGCATGGAAAGAGCCTTTACTGCTGTGTTTAAAAAACACATAAGGTAGCAAAAGGCGCTTGGGGTTGGCTGGATTAGATAGCATCCAACAGCTGGCACAGAGGCTGTCCTTAGCTGATTCCAGCTAACAGGCAGGGCAGGACAGTGGCTCAGCAAAACAGAGGAGGGGCTATGAGCAGGGGCTCAAGGTTGGTTAGTGTGCCAGCCAGTTTTATGTCAACTTGACACAAGCTAGAGTCACCCGAGAGGAGGGAGCCTCAGTTGAGAAATGCCTCCATAATATCAGGCTGTAAGCACGCATGCAGGGCATTTTCTTAATCAGTGATTGATGCTATACGGTATCTTCCTGTGGATGGAGCCATCCCTGTCCTGGGTTCTGTAAGAAAGCAGGCTGAGCAAGCCGAGAGGAGCAAGACAGAAAGCAGCACCCCTCCATGGCCTCTGCATCAGGTCCTGCCTCCAGGATCCTGCCCTCACTGCTTTTGATGAAGAACTGTTATATGGAACTGTGAGTGAAATAAATAAATCCTTTCTGTCCCAAGTTGCTTTTGGTCATGGTGCTTCATCACAGCAACAGTCACCCTAACTAAGACAGTTAGCTTGCCTGTGAAAGGCAGCCGCTCCCTGATAGGGCTCCAGATTGCAGAGCATCCACATAGAAAACAACATGTAGTTATAACTACAGAGCAGAATCAAGGGGACTATGTAAAAGTCAAGACTCTACACGGGGGATCTTTCGGTGCCCTTTGAATTCAGTACCATGTGGATCCACTACTTATTAAAGTAGGTAATATATCCCAGAAGGCGTGTGATTCGCAGCATGTGTGCAGACACTAAAACACATCTACATCCCAGTGCTGGTAAGCACAGGCAATGCATGGTCATTGTGAGGAGCGCAGACCAGCCAGAACTCGAGGACAGCCCATTCTGGGCGTCCTCAACAGTACAGTTTGGAGAGATAGAAAGGCAACTGGAATTTCTTTGTCTACCAACGCCAGAAACACATGTACTAAGTTTATATCTAAAATTAATCTGCAAGTTCAATTTTGACAATTTAAACACACACACATGTTGCTTGGAATTATCTACTACTCCTTTATTAAAGATTTTGGGAGGAGGAGCATATGTGTATTTATTGCACATCTGAAACTGAGCATTTTTAAGATTTAAAAAAAAAAAGCAATAACTGAGCTTCATATCCGCATCAAGGGGTCAGAGCTATACTCTAAAGATACCAAAAACAAACAAAATAGACAAAATAACAGTTTACAAGGCATTCGATATCAGACCAAAAAAAAAGAGTAAGTCTCAGTTAGCTTTCAGCCTTCATGGTTTTCAGAATATTCATTCCTATGAAGTCCAGGAGATATGGACCGTTATGATCTCCTGAAGATTTTTATCAACGTTAATGGCAGCATTATTTCCTATAACCAAACATGGTAAGAGCCAAATGCCCATCACTTACTGCGTGAGTAAACTGTATCTGCAGAAGGATACAAAGAGGGGAGGGACTTTAAGACTCATCCAGAGCTGCATCATACATGAATCCCAAACAAATACGTTGGAGTGGAGCCTTCCCCTGAAAAATGGATACATCACGTCGGCCCACCTATGTGAATTCTAAGGGCAAATGTACTGTCTATAACTAATATAAGGACAGGGGCAGAGCCGAGGTCATAGAGGGATGGGGACAGGACCATGAGAATGACAGGGACTACAGAACGCCAAAAGAAAATTCTTTGCAGTGAAGGGTGTGCCCACTGCTTGACAAGGTGACGGCTTCCTGGGTAGCAGACAAACGTCAAGACTTACTGAACTTCAGGTTTTCGGTGTGTGCGGTTTACTGCATGTTAATTATGCCTCGAGGGAGCTTTTTAGATGTTTTTTTAAAAAAAAGACTTATTTTCCATCAAAAACCTGGAAGATAACAAATACACTGAGACTAAGACATCGGTCTTTTCTGAAGCGGGCACAGGCCTCCAAGAGTAACCTTCAAAGCTGATAATGTGAAGGCGCGTGCACACAGGTGGAGTCAGTTGCCAGGGGTTACTGGAGGATAAGGAAGCTCACACTGGCCTCTTTTGTCTGGGGCTCCTCCTCTGTCCTTGGCATACCACGGAGCTATGATGCTGCTGCTTGCGTGAGCCGGAGAGTGTCAAGGCTCCAAACAATAAAATATCTGTGCTGCAGTCTCTCTCCTGCCTTGAGCAGAGGCACAGTTTATGTTAAAAGAAGCAAACTGACCCTAACTGATACTTGATACAACCAAACAAACAAACAGAAAAAAAAAAAGTTACTAAAAATCTACACGCTGTTAACAAAAGAGTGTCTGTGTTAGGAAAGGAAAATGAATTATTAAGCCCGTGTGCCCGAAATGAGAAATCTCATCAAAACCTACTTATAATTAGTATACTAACAACTGTCTGAGACGTAGAAAGACAGCCTCAGCACCATAATTAAACACTGGAAGATTCTAAAAGAAGTTCATTCAAGCTTGCCGCTTGGAGACCAAAACTTAAAAAAAAAAAAAAAAAAAAAAATTACTGAACTCAGCTCCAGAATATTTTTTTAAAAAAATCTTTTTTGTCAACAACAAGAACAAAAATAATTGGGATGTTTCCCTCACTTACAAAATGACTATAAAGAGGTCATTTAAATGTCTACAAAATGTTCTACGGGCTTTATACAGACTCCTTATTCACAAAGGCAACATGAACGCCATCTTTAGTTGTTACTCTGATATTCCAGTGTCCGGGCTGCTATCCATTCACCTAGCTCTGTCTCTTAGACTCTAACTACTCCATCTGCTCCCTCACCTTCAGCACTTCCAGGGGCTATTTCCTGACTGTCCCCACACCATCAGTCTGTCCCCAGTTCCTCCACACACCTTCATTACAGGCTGGGTCACGCTGCCTCGCACACGCCCTTCCTTCCCTGCCCTCCTTCACACCTCCAAATGGCATGCCGGGAAAGCACTGCAGGGCCGCCTTCCCAGGGCAAACACAGAAAACGCTTCATGTCCAAACAGACACTGTGAATGTTGGGTTTTCCGTGGTCTTACTCGACAGACGATAATCACGGGAAGCAAAGGTGCACTTCACCCTACATGTGTTTATTCAAAGAAAATGCACAGCTGTAGTAATCCACCGAAACCTTGGTTGTCTCAGATACACTGAACAAGCAACTGAAACATGGAAGGGAAACAGGCTGCGGCGCATTTTCCACAAAGGACTCCGAGGACTCGAGGGGGACTAACCTTATTAAGAGTGTAGATCGCTCATCGCTAATCCTAAAGCCTCGCCCCCCCTCCCCACCAATGTCTGTTTCCTCCACGGTCCCAGGAGGAAGGCCTAACCACGACTACATCTCAAGAGTTCCAGCCCAGTGATTTTCTCCTTTGGCCGTTAATTACTAAGGACCCTGATTTAAGGTCTCCAGGTGGTGTTCCAGGTCAGTAAATCACAAGAACTTTCTTCTTTCAGATCGTCTTTCAGCAGCTCCCACGATTCAGCCCCCATTTTAACAAACCACCTCTTACAACTCGGGGTCTGCTATTTCGGGGGATGAGGCTCCTATTAACGCCCAACTGGGCCTGGGGAGGACCCCACTGAGATCTTCTGCTGAGCTGGGAAACGAGAACCATTTGGAGACATAACTCATGAAACTGTACTTACTATATTTCCTTAACAATATGCTTGCTGAGCCAGGGCTATTTTTGGATCTTTAAAGACACTGCGATTTGTGCAACTCTCTTTACTAAACATACAGTTTGTAGCATGCTTCTCAGCAACTAGACCCGTACGCTATACTTAGTCTCCACTCCTATCTCAAGCCTTCAAGCCATAAAAAACAACCTGTTTGGAGACTGATGCATTTTCTCCTGCTATCTTACGGGCAGGATACCTGGGCTTCTCACCCAGGGGTGCGAGCTCACGGTGAACTCCTCAAGGGTGTGTCTTCACGCAGAAGATAAGGAAGAATGCAGGAGTCCACAGGCCTCATTTCCTAAGAGCCAGAGAGCAGACTCAAAGGGAAGGCAAGGCTGGACACAGGCGCATTCCAGGGGACATGACACTGGCGTCATTATTCCTGAGACCTAACCTAGACAATTTTAACTTCCTTTCTCCTATTAATTATGCCTAGACCTGCAGTATTTGCTCTGATAATAGAAAGGGCATTTATCACTTGCTTTCCTCCCTCTTCGTGGGGGACTTAATCTAATCTAAAAGAGGGACTCAAGGCATATGATGGAAACATTTTAGAAATTTAATTCTTTAAACAGTTTTAAGCAGAGCTATCCCATCAAGGCTTTTTCCTGTAGACTTTTCTCTCTTTCAATCCTGGGACCCCTTCAGTTCAGGCATGCTTTTTGGACTCTTAAATCCTCCTCTGAAATTATTTTAAACTCACATATTTCTTCTTTTATAGCTGGCAATGTGTTCTAAGTTTCTGACTCTCACTTAGCTTTTTGATAACTTTCATCTGATTTCACAACAAAAGTGGGACCTAATTCCCACCTGTACAGCGAAAGCAGTACACAGCACACAGATAAAACAAGTCTTTTGCTGGAGTACAGGCTGCCTGAAACTCGGCACGGTCCGTGATGCTAACCTACTTCTTAGGCTCCAGGTCCACCATGTTACCGTCAATGCTCCTGAAAACAGAACACCTCTCAGATCCTATCATTTCGCCTTTACATACTTCAGTTTTTTAAGGCCCAATCAGTCTTGACACTGAGTTTTCTAAGAATCTAAACTGGACCAGAATTTTTCCAAAAAGCTAGAGTATAATGATTCCCTAAACAAAATAAATCTTGAAGTTACTCTCAACTATTAGAAAAGATAGTCTCTGTAATGTTAGGCCAAAATATGCTGACAAGAATTTTATAAACTAACAATTTAAGCCCCCTTACACACACACACACACACACACACACACACACACACACGCGCGCGCGCGCGCGCGCGAGCGCGCGCGCGCGCACACACACTGGGGATAGAACCTAGCTTCATATATGTTGGGCAAATGCTTGGTCACTAAGTCATATCAGCCCGTAAGCACATTTTTCAAGGGATCAAGAACAGGACGCCTTCATGACCTCCATGGCTAGCTACATACGGGCATCTCCTCCATAAACTTAGAACTCAGGTGCCTATCCTCTTAAGATTTGCTTCATTTTAAGTTCAAGGGAACAACGTAAGAAATAAGAATGGTGTGTGGAGGAGACGTGATAAGGAAGATGAAGCTTTTAACTTTCTGACATTCCCGCAAGGGTAAGACAGCTGCATCTATCTATCTTGCTCTCTAGAATGCCAGGCTCATCAGATTCTACCAGCAAAGATGGAAGAAACACACGCTATTTTTCAGGCCAGTAATGGACAGGCTAAGCCATTTCATCCTCCTACAAGGAACGCGTCCTTTCAACGCCATACAGTAGCTGTTGTTTTAACTGACTAATAAGAATAAAACGAGATTCTTCTGCACTCCACACGTAAGGTTTTCATAGCTCACACGCAGCCCGGTTGCTTGCTGTGCAAAAAAAAAAACGATAACTACACTGATCATCTCCTTTCGGCATGGGAAATGAAGAGGGAGGCCTAAGAAGCAAGACCGGAATGAAACATATTAGCCAAAGTAGAAAAGCAGAGACTGTGGGCTCACAGGATGGAGGAAGATCCGCGGGTCACGGAGTCAACCTTCGAAGAAGCAGAGGGTCACAACCACACACTTTTACTTTCTTCCACTGTGAGCACGTGTGTTTATCAGTGTGCAAGTCTGTGCCTGTGAGTGCAGGTGCCGCGGAGGCCAGAGGCGTTCGACACCCCGAAGCAGAAGTTACAGAAGGCTGAGAGCCACCCAAAGTGGGTGCTGGGAATTGAACTTGGGTCTTCTGTGAGAGGGGCGCATGCTCTTGAACCATGGAGCTGTCTCTCCAGCCTCTGTGGGGTCCCAGACTTAGAACAAAGAAGGAAATGGCTGGGGGGGGGGGGGGTAGTCCATGAGGGTGATGGCTTCCAACCCTACGGTGGCTTTAGCCCCAGGTCTGTTACCTCCAGTCAGAGCACTGGGAAAAAAAACTTAAATCAGGACTCACAAAGCAACGAACTGTGGAATAAAACCTAATACTCTTCCCAAATAACGCGCCATTATAAAAATTCGGATACACAGTAGCAGACTTTGCTCTGGGTTTATTATATCATGGTTGAACTAGTATTGCAATAATGGAAACCCCTTCAGACCCAGAGTGCAAAGCTTCACTGTGGAGCAAAATCATAAACCAGCCATATCAGGGGTTCTCAACCTTCCTAACGCTGCGACCCTTTAATACAGTGCCTCGTGTTGCGGTGACCCCTTCCCCCACCATAAAATTATTTTCATTGTTACTTCATAACTGTAATTTTGCTACTGTTTATGAATCGTAATATAAATATCTGTGGTTTTCCAATGGTCAATGGGGGGGGGGGTCGCAACCCATACGCTGAGAACCACTGAGTTATATGGTAGGAAGCCCAAAGAGGTTAAACACACGTTTGGATTGAATTTCATCCACAGATAAAGGTTTATCTGAAAAGGAAAGGGAAGAGCCAAGCCAAAGAAAGCTCAGCAACAAAGAAACACTAACTTAGTCCTCAACTGGGAGAGTGTGCTCACACAGACACCGTCCACTTAAAAGTACTGACATACCTGTTTTAGGATGTATTGAGAAGAACCCTTGTGGATTGCCACTTGTAATTCTGTACGTCAGCTTGTCACTGGAGCTAGAATCGGGGTCGAATGCCTCAATCTGGACCACGGACACATCCTTGGGTGAATTTTCCATTATCTCTGGATAGTACACAGGCTCCGATGTCTGTGGTGCGTTGTCATTGACATCCTCCACCTCTATGTAGACCTCTATGAAGGACGACAGGGGTACCACGCCCTGATCTGTGGCGTAGACTGTGAGCCAGTAGTGGGAAGTCGATTCCCTGTCCAGTCGGTCCGACGTCTCTATAACACCTAGAGAGAAACAGTCAAAACAAAAAGTTAACGAGATGCCACTTACGAGATGCATGAACTTCAGCAAGCTATCTAACCTTCCTTGCCTCAGTTTCCCTTCCAACAGAGTGAAGATAACTGCAAGCTCCTTAATGATTGATTAAACGAGCTAATACCTATGTAATGGTCAAATATGTAGCATATAATACTGATTACAGAAGTATTTATAATTACTTAGAAAATGTCTCATCTAAATCTGAAAATGCCCCATGGTATAGGCACTAAGAGATCATCTTCTGGTCTAATAATTACTCTGTTTTCCAAAGGTTAAAATTTATGGCTACTTGAAATGTGTTGGCTTCCATGGAGATTAAGCAAGAAACCAAAGATAAAGAGTCAGGGCTCAGCTCCATGGCCTCAGTCCCACTCCTTAATCCACAGCCCAGGCACAGAGACCAGGGAGAACATTCTTCTAGACATCTGAGTTAAACTACCCAGTCCTTTAAAAAACTACTAAGAAAAAAAAATGGGAAACGTTTGTAAGCCTAGCATAAGAAATTGCTCAGGTTTCTCACATGCTAAACTTCTTAATATTTCTAACCATCTTAAGCAAACCAGTGTGGCATAAAAACATAAATTCTCCCTGTTATGTTCTAAACTGCAAAAAAACGTGTATCTTTCCTAGCTACTCATGGTATTTCTGGCTCCTCACATAAAGCATGATCCACTTAATGAGTAAACTGCCCCAGTATACTGTCTGGCGTTGGGATACAGAGGCTTCCATTGAGACCTAAACTAGAACCCATATTTATAGAGAGAACTGGTAAGAGAGAAAGTGTACAATGGCTGAGCAGGGTCAAGAGGACTGTTGTATTCCAGCTCCGTCGTGGAAATCTATTAAGACTTTAATTCCAGAATCCTCCTCCAACAAAGTGATGAGAAGTGGAAATATCAACTCTCTTAAGCAAATTTGGCCTTTCACTTAATGGCATAATCTTGCCTTTTGGCTCCCAGAATGATTGATCATTGTGAACTGACGGCACCTGAGCATTCAACACCGTGCACCTGACTACACTTCAGAAATTCTCCGACTTCAGAATCACTGAGGTTCCCTATCTGATGCAAAATACAAAATCAAAAACCGACAAGGTCATCTATGTTGAGCAGTCAGACAGTATTTATCTCAACCGCTAACCCGGGTTATGTATTTAAATTATGAAATAAGCTCTTAACTCTATGTAACACAATGCTTTGAAATGTGGATACAATGTAGAGTGGTTCAGCTGAACTAATCATCTATGCATTACCTCCTCCTATAGTTAAGTGCGTGCATGCGTGTAATATTTAATACCTATCCTATTTGTGTGTGTGTGTGTGTGTGTGTGTGTGTGTGTGTGTGTGTGTGTGTGTGTAATACTTAATACCTATCCTATTTGGGATTATTTAAATTTAAGTGCTTGCTTATTTGGGGGTGATATCAGAAAAAGTCACAGAATAATGAATAACCAAATGCAAAGTCAACTACCTCAAGATGAATGTTTACAGCCACTTATGATTAACAATGGATTACACACTAAAATGGCTCCTCTTTTCCTCTAACCCAAACACAACCTATACACATTCAATAATTCACGAAATGGCTATATTGTATAACTGTTTGTATCTGCAACCAATAAATCTTTTCTATGTTCCCTTGTTGACTGCAGCCATCGCGTCACCCGCAGAAGTCAGAGACACGGGCTGTTTCCCCTCCCCGGATTACATATTAGCCAAACGAAGGCACATATGCTCCTCTCCCGTGCTGCTGCTCCATTAAAATGCAATTAGATTCATTGGACAAGTGAAGTATTATTAGAAAACTTCAAGCAGACAGACACATTGTGATTCTACCCCCTGCCTTTCACTTCTAACTATCAAATATTTCACGCTGCTCTCTCTCTCTCTTTTTTTAATCTTAGTCCTTCCAATGTAATTATAAGCTCATAAAACAACAACAATTACATAAACAATTTACTCTACGCCAGGCATCATGGTAGTCCTGCACTGTCCTGTTTGATCTTTTCTACACTAGTGGTGCGATTGTCCTCAGTTCCTGATGAAAAACTCAAGAGATGAGGAACTTTCCCAGGGCCACCGTAAAGGGCAGCATTCATGTGAATTCAGGGCCAGCACGGGTCCTGGTCAGGTCTATTCTGTGAACAATAATTGGAGGGGTAAAAAAAAAAAAGTGTGATAACCCGGAAGAAAGGACAGGCTTCATATCCCACGCACTTTTTTAATGTCGGTATTCAGGTGAAGATTATGTATTCATTCAAACACAACAGCTTTGAGGGGAAACTATAAAATGCAAGCATGTTACGATGGAAAACTGGTTATTTACTTTGATGGGTTTTTTTGTCCCCTAGTCTCATCTGTGTAGCCTTCTACTGAGAACTGGTTTTTCCCCACCGCACCCCCGGTCAACCAGGCAAGAGGGGGAAGAGGGGCCATGTTCCTCTTAAGGCAAACCCCTACCATGAACTCCAAGCTATGGCCAGGGGC
The DNA here is from genome assembly GCF_004664715.2 of Peromyscus leucopus. Classification (NCBI taxonomy): domain Eukaryota; kingdom Metazoa; phylum Chordata; class Mammalia; order Rodentia; family Cricetidae; genus Peromyscus; species Peromyscus leucopus. Next base: position 29,595,511 of record NC_051077.1, on the reverse strand, counting down.
TATGGGCAAGAGGGGAGGAAGAGCCATGTTCCTCTTAAAGTGAATCCTTACCATGACCTTCTAGCTATGGCTGGATATACATAAAGGTTGAAAATGAAACACAGTGGTTCTGGCTCAGATATAAAGAAAAACAGGGTTGTATCAAATGTTAATTAAAGACTAAGATTACGGAGTGAGAGGCCCACTTTCCTATGGCATGAAGTCACGGGCTGTGAGGAGCATAGAATGCGTACTGATACACCCGCTCGATCAAATCAGGGATTGATAGGAATCTAGTCCGTTCTTTACAGAAAGCCCCCTTTCTAAAATAACCCACATGCCAGCCATCTACAAATATGACTAGAAATAATGTTCAGTGTTGGGGTCACTCTTAAGTCCTTATTCCTATAACTAGTACTTCCTAAAGCCACTACCAATACAGGGGAAAAACAAAAACAAAAATAAAAAAAAAATAAAGTAAAATTGAAGCCTTCAAGCCATCACTGGGTGTGAATCAGACAACTGTACTCATTCTTAAAATTTGACTCCTATTCTTAACTCTCTTGTTTATGAATCAACTTTCCGTTGTTGATAATCTGTAATAAGATCTTTTGTATAAGAAGTTACAAAGTCATTCTTCCTGGGAAAAATAAGGAACTAATGAAATCTATAGTCTTTACAGATTTTTTTAAGCACATAAAGTAAACCTTTAATCTTCACAACTCTCCTAGAGTTTACATTCTGTCTTCAACATCCTGTGTTTTGTTCCCCTTGCACTCTTTGTTCCTAGGTATAATGTTCTATCTTTCATTTCTTTGCTTTTAAAACAAAAACAGAATGGCTGCTATGAGATGAAATCTCCCGCTTCCGTCTCCCTGGTGCAGGGATCGTAGGTGCCTGTTACCACACCTGGCTTCCCTCTTTTTAGATAGCAGTAACAGTGTGCGACTAGAAGACAGATAAAGCCAGGGTGTCAAGAGGAAGAGGCAACCTGGCCTTCTAGAGAATTCCCTCCAGCCAGATGCAAAAGAAAAATCCAGTGAGAATGGAGAGGAACAAGGAAATGACAGGATTCTTACTTCCTGAGGAATGGGTGACCCACCCGCACAGGACGACCAGGGAGACCAGGGAGACTCGCTGTGATGGTCATGCTGAGCACAGAAGACAGGTTCAGACATGCTTATTCTAGGCACTGCCCAGCACTGTAGCATAACTGGGAACTGTTCCTTTACTTTAAAGAACTATTCCAGAAGTCCTAAGTGCCCAACTTTCTAACTTTCAGAGTACAATGAAAACATTAAAAAAAAAAAAAAAAGTTGTTAATAAGCTGCACAGTCTGAAAAAAGAGCTGGAAACATGAAACTATTAGCTAAGAATATTTATCATTCCTAACATGCTTGATGGGATTGCAAAGCCACCGCCAGATGTCACTATGGAAACTGACTTTAAATATGCATCTACTGAAATCACTGCTACACTGAACAGAAAGAAAGATCATGTGATTTCTAAAAGAGCACCCAGCTGTAAATGGGAGGTCCTGATCAAATCCCTCCGCTCAAGACTTAGGGATCTATGTGGAAGAGGAGGAGGAAGGATGTCAAGAGTCAGAGGTAATGGGTGATTCCAGGGAAACAGAGTCACCCAGACACAGCGGGCCTCACAGACAGGTGAATTCAGAGAGACCATGGCAGCGTGCACAAGACCTATAAAAGTTAAAAACAGATAAAATCTCTGCATTAAGAAGGGGCACAGGCCAGGCGGTGGTGGCTCATGCCTTTAATCCCAGAACTCGGGAGGCAGAGCCAGGCGGATCTCTGTGAGTTCGAGGCCAGCCAGGGCTACAGAGTGAGCTCCAGGAAAGGCACAAAGCTACACAGAGAAGCCCTGTCTCGAAAAACCAAAACAAACAAAAAGGAAGGGGTAGATGACACAAAGTCCCAACCTTAAACCAAGAAGCTCCCAGTAATTAATACCTTCAGGCAAAGGGAAAAAGAGTTTTCTCCAAAGGAGTGTCACCAGGTGTATCCACTCCAGGGCAAGCCCTGTGCCCAAGAGGAGTTGGCCAACACAAAACCTTCTCCACGGTTTTTTGTTAGATATTTTGTTTGGCTGTTTGGTCTTTTTAACTTGTTTAATTGATTCTCATTTCTTTTGGTCTGTTTCTTTTGTGCGGGAGAAGAAGAGAAAAGAGGAAGCTGGGTGGGTAAGGAGGTAGGTAGGATCTTGAAACTGGGGGAGGGGAAGAATATAACCAAAATATATTGTATGAAAGAAAGCTAATGTTTAAAAAAATGAAGAAAAAGAGAAATATCGCTGTGGCAGACCTTCCTTCTGAAAGGATGCAGCAGATATTTAATGAAGCAGGTACAGATGTCATCCTCCCCTGGCCTGATTTCTCCAGGCTTAGGGCATATAACACCACTTGTCACGTAAACAGTTAAAAGTAAAGCAAGCTTTCCAAGCCAGCCTTGTTCGCACACCGCTGATGGTTGGCTTTACTCTTACTTCCAATCCTGACCTCAACATCCACCACTTGCACCAGCTGACATGACACAGTGGCCCCAGTCTCGACATAGTAACTTCTGTAAGGCAAAATGAAGTTGCCCTACTGCCAAAAATAATTCAAGTGACTCAAATTTCCATGCCCACAGAATACCTCGCTTGTTGAAGTTCTGCCGATTTTATTTAAGGGACCATGACCGTTAATAGTTCCTAGTGCCAGAGATTTTGACAAAAAGCTTGTTATTTCTGACTCCTTGGTTACTCCTACTCAAAAATAAGTTCAATCCACAACTTAACACTGCCTACCTTTAAAACTGGGAGAGGCTGGGGTGAGGGAACTTGCCAGGGAGCACAGGGTCTTGGGTTTGTGTCTCAGCATGCCTCACCCACCCACCCAACCCCAAACCCCAAAACTCACGTTTTAGTGTCTTTTTTTTGTTTTATTATAAATACAAAACAATGTAGTAAAAGGTTTATTCTGGCTCACACCACCAGAATACTATGATCAACTGTCACATGCCTTTGAGCCTTTTAAAGGAGTGCAATTTCTGAAATCTGATTCTTCATTAAAATAACCAATTTCACATGCAACATTATTTAATAAGAAACCCTTGAATTCTTTTAGAACAATGTGATTGATCATATTAGAAGTGTGTGTGTAAATTTTATTTATATTATACAAAACATTATTTTATATATCTTTATGCATATGTAAATATTATATAATATATAAATTAATCTTATATAATTTATAATTTTATACAAACAGAAAAAAAATGCCCTTGCCTGCTTCAGCCATTATTCGGCAAAGTAATGCTATTGACCAATAAAGTAAAGAAATAGAAAGGAAGATTCTGATAAAGTGAGGATGGTTAAGATTCTGAAGTGGCCATTTACTCGGTCTACTTGATTGGAGAATGAAACAGAAGAAACACTTTCAGTATTACAGTAAGAAGTTTATGTAATTGTTCATTTTGTACAGAAAGAAGTTTATATAATTGTTTATTTTGTACAGAAAAGACTGAAACTAAAATCTAGTACTTTTGAAAACAGAATGGCCCGTGTATATGAACACACACATACACGTAATTAAAACTGCAATTTCTTGAAGTCACATGACTAAACAAAAACGCCAAACACTCTGTGTAAGAAACAGCAGCAAGCTGGAAGCGCTGTCTCATGCCTGTATGCCAGTCAGTACTCAGGAGGCTGGGGTACATACAAAACTGCCCCCGAGCTTGACGCCAGCCTGGGCTCCGGTGTGAGCACTTGCCAAGTAACAAAAACAGAACAGAAAGGGAAGACGAGGAAAAGAAACAAGGAGAGAAAGAGGAACGCCGTTAAAATAAATAAAAGTAAACACATGATCTAAAGCCATCTCTTATTGGCCAAAATGCTAGGCAGAGTACTCACCCTAGAGAGAAAGCCCTTTGTAGGGAAGACTGCCATCAACCACATCTAATTCCTAGCTCTCCCGCTGAGCTGAAGACATGTTACTGACTACCATGTCTCAATTTTTCCAAGCCACTAGAGCTTGTCTTGACTCTCATGTTATAAAAAGCCATTTATATCCGGGAGGAGAGGAAATTCGTGATAATAACGGCGACTGTAGCGCTCAGGTGTGCCAGCCACTTGTGAACAGGTGTTTAACAATACATAGTCTAACATCTTCAACAATTAACATTTCAAAGTATGTTTGCATGAACTTACAAAGTTATAGGTTTACAATTCCTGTACTTTGTTGTCTAGCATTAAGTCATAAATTAATAATTCAAAGGAGTTTTCTCCTATGTAGCAATGGTCAAGTTTGGTTTTTATTATTACTACTTAGTCTGGCTTCTTTAATTAAAAAGTATGTATCTCTAAACTTCCATCTGAAATTGTTGAGGTAGCTTTAAAGTAATCTAAGCAAACTCTTAGGCCAGAAGCTTACTGGCCTCACATTAATTAACTACATAATCTGATTTGAGGTATCATGTTTCAAGTCTGCAGATTTAATCAGCAGTCACTCCCAGGCTCTGCAGACCTATGCTTTCAAGCCTTGTGGAGAGGCGACTCGAATTCTGATTTCCACATCAGAATCACAGACACTTCTGATCACTGATACTTCTGACGAGGGCTCGCATGGTGAAACTCTCTTTGTAAGGAGGCTCATCCTTAGGTATGAAAAGTTATGAGAATACCAATACATATTAAGATTGCCTTTGGTGAAACTGAAATACAAAGTATATTCAACTCAACAAACTAATGGTAACATTCCTAGATGTTTGTTGGGAGCTTTAAGAAACTATTTCAGTAACTATGTTCTCACTTGTAGACTAGTAAATGTACTTCACAGGCACTTTACATGCACTACACACACACACACACACACACACACACACACACACACACGTCTCATACATATATGAGACAGAATCTTACTATATATAGTGCTGGTTGTCTTGTAACTCATTATGTAGACCAGGCTAGCCCCAAACTCACAGCGATCCACCTGCGTTTGCCTCCTGAGTGACTACATTAAAGGCGTGCAAAACCAGGGCGCTGCTGCCATCTACTTGGGAAGGTGATCTTATCAACCTATCAGTGGTTGAGGGTGAAATTACACGCTCTGAAGTTTGCCAGGGCTTGACCATGACCCAGAGGCAACATGGGTTGAAATGAGGCGCCCAACCAGCAGATAAGCATGTCAAGGAGGCTCAGGAGTCAGGCGACTCAATGCAACTGAAGAGAACTCGACACCACTCCTTTCCACCATAACCACTACAATGCTACTGTACTTACCAAAGCATCTCCCTATGTACTCATACTACATAAAACAACATACTGTAGTCATAGTAACAGGATAGGAATCATGAGATAACTGTGAATACGTTATTAGTGTTAAAACACTAAGCAGGAAGTACCCCCAGAGTTCTCAATCAAAAGCCAGTTATAAAAGTTTATGGCAGGTCAAAAGTGACAATTTAAGGAAAACCCCTTGAGAAAGAAATGTCGATAAATTCTTTCTTAGTTTGAATGCAGGCCTCAACACTGACCTAATAGGTATTTGACTACTGCATGGTATATCTTCATCACCAACATTCCATGTTGTCTGTGGTATCTTGAATTATGCTCGGAATAATCTAGAATGTCACATTACTTACTACTACCTGGTTTAATCCATGCAACCAACATGAAATTCGTACCATGTGCCAGGCATGGAACCAGGTACTCCAGGAATTAAGAAAGAGGAAAGCAGGGTCTTGTGGCAAAATGACTAAGTGAAAATTAGTTCACCAGAACAGCGGGGCAGACAACGGTTTGAGAAGGGTAACGCTGTATTTTAACAACTGGGTACATTAACAGCTCTCCCCCACACAAATGCCTATCTGAGGTTAGGGATTCCCGCCTAAAATTCATGGGGCAATATGGGATCACATGATCTTACAAAATAATCACAGCATAGCCCTACCTTGTGAGAAAGGAACAGGGGGGGAAAAAGGCACTGAGAGGTTGGAGCAATGAGCAGATGCTACTTGGTGAACTGTTGATAGTTTCTAATTTGTGCAAAAGAAATACCTCTGCAGACATGAATTATATCATCCTACTAAAACAAATCAAAACAAAGAAACAAGTTTCACAAAGGGTTAATTGAAGGTCTTATCAACACAACTTAAGATATCTCAAGAATGTAAAAGGCAGAAATTAAGAGTGACTTGCTGGCTCTCCTAAGCTGACTAACAAGGGCCGGGAGCATGTGGATGGAAAAGTATGTTTCAGCAGGAAGACAAAGCGCCATTCAGGGAGCGAAATGTCAGCTGAAGCAGCCAGTCCTGTGCCAGCCTCCCCAGCTCCTTGCTAAAGAAGGAATGGAATGAGCTTGGGCCTGCCCCTTCCCAGACCGCCCAGGTCACTGTCTGCACACACAGGGCTCCTGCCAAAACAGCCAGCTGTCTCTGGAGTCCTAGAATGCACGAGCTGGAAGGGAGCATAACTGAGCGGGACGGCGAACACACACACACACACACACACACACACACACACACACCCCACCCCCGACTTTCTCCAAGCTTGCTTGAACTCCTACAAAACAAAATTGAAATGCAGAAAAGGGCGGCAACTGATTTTCTTAAAATACAACCTAAGATCCATATGCAATTCAGCTGTACAAGAAGTAAGGTGTGTTCCACGCAAACGGAGTGCCAACCAAGCAAACAAGAATTCCATTTGCTTTTTGCCATTTGTGATAATGGACCTGGATCCACTCCTACCTTCCTCTCCCACTTCCAAGGAGTTTTTTTCTTTTTCTTTTCTTTCTTGGCTAGAAGTTTTGACCAAATGTGTAGTAGAATTTAAAAAAAAAAAACAAAACTAAATCTTACTTTAATAAAGCAATTTCTCAATTTAAAAAAATTCAGTTAGCTACTTGTTGAACAGAAGTAATTTACAACAACTATTCACATATTGTTAATAACCAAAACGCCCATTTTTGCTGTCAAATCCCAAAAAGAATTTAAAAAACTTCTGAGTCAACCTAACCTACTCATGTACTACTTCACAGACACAGTTGGTTACTTAGTAGAAACCTTGAATATTATATTTTGTGCTAGCAAACACCTCAAATTACCTCAACTATCTCTCCATAAAGATCTCCATTCAGTGTAAGGTTTGATTATGCAGACCTGGGGACCTTTGTTGAAACAAAGGTCACCAATTGGGTCATTTTAAGAATCCACTATATGTGTTTTTTTCTTTTTTTTGTTTGTTTTGTTTTGTTTGTTTCTCTGTGTAGCCTGGCTGTCCTGGAACTCTCTCTGTAGACCAGGCTGGTCTAGAACTCACAGAGATCTACCTGCCTCTGCCTCTAGAGTGCTGGAATTATAGGCATGCGCCACTACCACCTGGCCACTGTGTGTTTTCTAAGCTTATATTTTTCTTAGAAAAAATGACGTGTTTATGTAACTGAGGATTTCTAATTTGAAATTTTAATGACAAAAGATACTAATGTACTCTAAAATTATTAAACAAGTAATCAAGAGTTAAGGATGCATTAAAGCATGCAATATAAACTCGCAAACCACCAGGACCAAGATTTCTGAGGAGCCAGCGACTGGGATGCACCGATGTGAATTATCTAGTGGACACTATTTTAAGCGGACAGGAAGCAAATCGTGGAGTCCTCTCGAACAGTGAACTCGGTTAATGAGGAGAAAGGCTGCTGCCGACCCATCAGTTGAGAGACAGAGAATACAATATTCTTAAGACATGAAGAGACAATTTAAGAACAGATCGGCGGGGCTGGGAAGACGGCTCAAATGGTAAGATGCTTGCCACATGATCCTGAGGACCTGGGTTCGGATCCCCCAAACTACATAAAAAGCCATGCCTACCGTGTGTGTGCCTACCACCCCAGTGCTGGGGAGGCAGAGACAGGAAAAGCCCTGGGGCTTGGGGACTAGCTCTCGTCCTACCCATTCAGTGAGTTCCTGGCTCAGTGGGAGACCCGGCCGCTCACAATACTCCCAATCATCACTCAAGGGAGTACTGTTTGACTATTTCAGAAGAAAATCATTTCAGCATCACGCAGACTGGCTTCAAGCTCAAGAGCCCCCTACATCAACCTCCCGCATGAGTGACGGATTACAAATATATTACGGATTACAAATATATTACAGGAATTTGCCTCCTCATTGAGCCATACCCATGCCCAACCTCTGGACTTATAAGGATATTAACTTTCCAGAGAGAAAAACCGGCTAATGAAAGCACATTATTACGAAAACAGTGTTTGAAACTGAGCTGCTAGAATCACTTGCAAGGAATGACCAACTTTTTGACACTTCCACAGGATCTACAAATGACCCTGGGCCTGAGACACAAGTGGCCTGTGGATTACAGGCTGGATATGTCTAAAAGGCCAAGGTAGTGATGCTTACACACTAACAGTTGCTTTAAAAAAAAAAAAAAAAAAGTGTGTGCATAGGTTAGGAGTGTGGATGCCCATACCTGTGTCTTGCATGTATGGGGGCCAGAGGTCTCTATTGAGTGTCTTCCTCTACTACCCCCCAACATATGTTTTAAAGATTTATTTTTATTTGTATGTGTGAGTGCTTGTATACATACATGTATACTACCACATGCATGCCCGGCGCCTATAGAGACAAGAAAAGGACATCAGATCCCTTGAAATTAAAATCACAGGTGGCTGTGAGCTGCCTGTGTGTGGGTAATGAGAACTCAACACAGGTCCTCTGCAAGAGCATCAAGTGCTCTTAACAGCCAAGCCGTCTCCTGGCCCCTCTACCATATTTTTTAAGGCTGGACTGGCTAGTTAATGACTCCCTGAGGTCCTCCTGTCTCCACCTCCCCAGCACGGGGATTACAGGTACTGCCACTATATCCCCCTTTTGACAAGGGTGCTGGGGACTCAATCCTCAGGCCCTCACGCCTACGGAAGAGGCACTGCCCACAAGCCATCTCCCCGGCCCTCACGACTAGTGACTTACAAAGGCAAGAAGCCACTGCTCGCCTGAAGCTCTTGACTGTTTAGAAAAGACACAAGCAGAAAAGCCCAAGAATTTCAGACTGTTAGTTTCATCGAGTGCGTAAAGGTGACATGTGCACAGCGAACATCCGTGTTGGCAAAACAAAGGCTCAGTGTTTCCCCGACCCCAATCAAACACGCGGCTAGTTTTTCTAAGACACAATGAAGCTTCACTTCAGATATGAAATGCAAATCAAAGCTAGGAGAAATCACATTGCAAATGCCTGGGGCGTGACGGAACGGCCATCCAGGATGGACTCTGCCTCCAACACTCTCGTTTCTATGTATTTCCATCCAATTTAGTCGCTGTGAATTTTCAAACTAATCAAGTCCGCCAAACTCATCCTTGAGGTAAACCTTTTATCCCTATGTAAGACTTAATTCTTAGTCCCCAAATGAAGTTATTAGCATCACATGGAGGAGACAGGAGACATTTACAGGGACCCTTCTAGAAGAGCTGGAAGAACAGCCATGCTGTTGGGAAGGCAGGACTCTGAATCCCTCACCTCCTCCTGAGCGCCTTCTACCTATTTATTGCCTTACCTTCTGCTACTAAAAACTGCACTCGCTTCTAACATGAATTTTATGAATTCTACGCATGAAGATAACTTTTTAGAAATTAAAAACATGCTTCTCAGAAGAAAAAAAAAATGTGCTTCTGAATTAGCTGTTGTTGTTTTAAGTTGCTAAAAGCAGCAAACTTACTTATAAGGTTTATATCCAAAAGAAAACTGCCAAAGAGGTAAGCTGCTTTGGTACACCATCCAAATGGAAAGGAGCCATGACGCACACAGAAGAGCATTTTTCATATATCTTCTTATCAGTGAAGGCAGATTATCTCTGATGCTCTGGAAGAGCCAAAGGCAACGCTCAGACTAGATCAAAACTATCAATGAATGGGGCCTCCAGGACAACAGGACAGGCAGCAGTCAGGAAGGGAGCATTGGCCCCCGAGCCCAGAGGGGACACAAAAAGACAAGTAGACAGGCCTGACTGCAATGTGGGATGTAGACAGCTGGGAGAGACAGAGGAGCAATGCCCCCCCCTGGAACTGACTGGGGCATCCAACCTCACCTTACCTTCAGTCTCCCACGGCAGCCTCGGGGCTCAGCCTGGTCCAACCTCAGGCCAAACTTGCAGCCGGACAAGCAGGCCGGTATAATGAGGCTATTATTCCTTCTGGCCAGAAAGTCTCTACAAACAGCTGTCTGTTCACTCAGCTCACTAGAGTCCCAGCTTTTGAACTCCTCCCTAGAAATCCTTCCCTGGCCACTCATTCTAGAAGGGCAATGAACAGCGCACACAGCCATATCACACTGCAGCTCTGTTGAGTTTCCCCCCACAATACTCCGGAGCTCAAGGAGGAGGGTGGGGAGCCTGTGCGAGAAAACAGCTTGGTTTTCACCTTGCCTGCTCCCACCACAGAAAGCAAGCTTCGTAAAGAACGCAGCGCGGTTTGCCTTGCGTCTACCTTGCACACTGAAACCCTCAGCACTTGAAACAACTTCTTACCAGAGGAGGTGACCATAAAGGCTAAGTACTCAGAATGGAAAGCATGAGCAGCTAGCTCTTCCCTTAAGCTGGGGGTTCTCAACCTCCCTAACGCTGCGACCCTTTAATACAGTTCCTCGTGTTGTGGTGACTGCCCCCCAGCCATAAAATGACTTGGTTGGGACTTCATAACTGTAATTTTCCTACTGTGATGAATCACAATGTGAATACCTGATAGGCAGGATATCTGATAGGAGACCATGACCCTCAAGGGGTCGAAATTCACAGGTAGAGAACTGTTGCTCTAAGACTTCCTTCATTTGCAATTTCACCTGTGAAATGCTCCCAACTCTCCCCTTTGGAAAGGCACGGGTGGTGCCTCTAATGTCACTGTCCCTTGAAAAAGGAAGGGGAAAGCAGGCTGGACTCACACATACACAGTGTTAATGAACAGCACATGGGGAACAGGTAGCACCTCCCTGACGCCTCCCCCTCCCACACACACACCCGTCCCCTCCGACCCTCGCCCCTCCATTCGAATTTCCCACAGCCTCCTACAGGATTCTGGGCTAATTCAATACACAAGGTAACTGTCTTCAAGGTACAAGGGCCACCAAGGATCATTGGCTTTTTTTTACTTAGTTCTTAATACTTCCTATTCTCTGTAGTTATTCATTTTGGGGGGGAAATGGAGATATCCACGGGCGGGTGGAAATCTGAAAATGATTAAATTCTCTAAATGGCACCCCTAAAATCTTCATAGACAAAAAAAAATTAAACCACAAAATACTGCATAAAAATATAAGAAAACAAGAGTTTTCGGTTTTTAAGAGTGATACCACATTAGGCCAGTTACTTCATTAATTCCACTGAGATAAGACATAGACATTCCATGACTCGCTTCTGCAAATAAGTGAACAAGAAAATTAAAGGCCCAGCTAGAACTATAAATACATGCTACCTCCTTAAGGAAATATGACAGAATTTGTTTACCGTATTAAAGGATGTATTGTCCGTAAGAAGTCCTTCTTTACACAGGAATCTCACCTGCTCACTCAAATGATTATGAATTGTGTATCTGAGGACAATAAGGTACACTCTGTCTTAAGCTATACAATCTAGACGTCTCCCCAAAGTATAAGTACGTGAAGGAAAGTATGAGACTCCACAGTACAGTTCACCTACCCTTGCATATCTGAAACCATGGTTTAGGAGGGCAAGGCCAGCTGTGTGAAAGAACATGATTTTACAAATCCCCTGTTGGCTCTCTTACAAGACTCACTACTGGTTTGTGCTTCACCCTTTGAAAAATGTGCCTGCTACACCTGAGCATTCCAGAGCAGAAGGGTAGAGCTGACACTCAGCCCACGTTCAACAAGGAAGAAAGGCCTTCCACGCTTCTTCGGGAAGCTTGATACAGTCACCACGTATTTTCCAAAGCAATAGCTTTGCAAAAGCGAACAGCCAGATGTTAATCATTAACTTTGGGATAGGAGGGGAAGAGACAAAAGCATTAATGGCGGCACACAGACACTTTCAGGCAAACAATGGGAACAGGGTTAACAACTCAACAACAACAAAAAAAAATGCAACAACTGTAAACAAAATGGCGACCTCTTATCACCCGTAGACGGGGCTTTGATTTAATATTTGGCCTTTGGTTTTTGACTAGCTGGAAAAGGTCAATCTTGCCAGCTTCTTTTATATCCAAACCCAAGCCATGAATTTGGGAATTTAAGCAGCCAATCCCAGTTGTGCATGAAACATTGTAGCTAAAAGGGAAGGTGCCCTCTCTAATCCCTTGGGCAAGAAAGGTGAAGCACACAGAGCACAGCCTCAAAGCCAAGAGGGCAGCTGTGACCACGGGCACATTCCCCTCTTATCTACCCTCCCTTTGATGTGCCTTGCCTTTCGGTCATGAAGGAAGGGCACTCCAAGGGCACTGAATCCCCAGCAAACAAAGTGATCCAAAAAGGCAAGAGAAGCGAGAACAGATCCTACATTTCATTAAGGAATAAACTTAACCGAACCAGGCCATTACCTGTGGCCTTAACTATCGTCTGGTAGCAGGGCGCCCTTCAGAATTGCAACCAATGTTAAGTGACTACTACTGTGAACGAGCAATTTAATCTATACTCTGATATCTGTTAGACCATACAGCAAAAGGCCTAGAGATTCCTATTTCAACTAAAAAAATATTCCTATTCTTAAATTCTGATTTTACAATTAGAAAAAAAAAGTCTGTGGTAGTATTAGTCGTCCTTTATTCTCTGATAGGGAACGTGTAGTCAACACATTTTACTCTGGTTAACTTTTCCTCTTTGTATATTTTAGAGATTCCTTTCGAGAACTTTTTGGAGAATTTGCCCAATAAATTACCTTTAAAAAAAAATGTATTTTAGCCAATTCTGTAACTGCAATATAACTCATTTCTGTACAGCCAACATACATTCCCTGGCTACTGTAACAGACAAGGCTTTTTGCTATTTCCACTCAGACTGTTTTTTTCTCTACAACTGAAGTTCTCTCTACCAACCAAGAAAATCCTGGCAGGTTTTAAAATCTTGGTTCGATTTGGTAGGCTGAACCATAACACAGCAAAGATTTACTCCTGCATTTGTGGGTAATGAACAATTTCTAAGCACCCAACAAACGAAGAACTCGGGCTATGGAAATCTACTCTCTGGAATCATTTCCTTTAAATCCTGTTAACACTACATACAATCAAATAAAACCTACCTAAATAAATGCATAAGCCTCAGAATCCTAAGCTGTCTGGCTCTCTGAGCCACCTATGACCATCCCCAATGAGGACAATAAATACCCAGGGGGCAAAGCATTTGGAAATACTGTCCTGAAGAGCTATAATCAGTCAAGGGTCCTATTGAAGCAGACAACCACTGTCTAGGCTAGAAAAGTAATGGATTCCTTACTTCCAGATGACAAAAAGAGGCATCTGGTCAGCACTGTGGCCTCTTGGATGAGACGCACCCCAAAAGCAGGAAGCTTATGTAGCTAGCTACCTTAAGCATTTGTACATTTGGTTCTTCATCAAATTTTGTAAAGATCTCCTGACTCATATCCTCCAACCTTTATAATATTGCTGGTAAGCTACATTCTACAGTGCAGTTTTTATGCATTACAGGAGTTAAAGAAAAAGGCAAGATGAAGCTAAGGAGAACCAAGTTTTCTGAGTTTCTGACTGTGTGCTCTGTTTCCCCAGGGCTCACTGTCAACCTGGTTCCTGTAAATCTATACGTTAACCTATAACGTCTGGACCTTGTGTGTCCCAGTGCACCACTGTGCCTTAAATACAAGGATCATATGTGTATTTAACTCCTAAATTAGACAACTCCACTGTCTTAAATGAGCGACTTTGAATTATTTGTCCTTTGTCCACTGGTGTGGCCTCTTGGGTTGTGAACAGAATCCTTTGTTTCTAGGGGCTTCACTCGGTCTTTTCTCAATCAAGAAGAGGTGGGGACGGATGTCAATAGATGAGCACATGGGTGTATGAAACGCTCATTCACATGCATGAGGACCAGAGGTCAGTCTTTGGTGTTGCTCCTCATCTATCTCAGTTTTTCTGTCTGTGTTTTTTGGGTTTTGTTTGTTTGTTTGTTTGTTTGTTGACAGTCTCTCACTGGCTGGAAGTAAGGAGGCAAGACTGGTGGCCCAGAAGCCCCAGTGACCCACCTGTTGCGTCTCCCACTGCTAAGGTAATATAAGGTAATAAGGTAATAAGCCTCACCTAGCTGTTTTACAGGGGGTTGGGGGGGGGGGCAAATCAGATCCAAGGACTCTATGAACTGAGCTACCACCACCACCACCCTTTTCTAACTTTTCAACCTGAGTTAAGAGTTAACCTTTGCCTGCTGCCTGGATACATATCTGATCTTCTCACCTCATCCTGTGAAGAAGACCTGTGTCATTGAATAACGACTGCTTTTTATATGTGTGTAGACCCAGAAAGAGGAATTGTTTTATAAGGGTCACCTGGAGAAGGAAGGAAAAAAGTATGGTTTGGGTTTTTTAAGTCATTTTCTTTTCTTTAATTAATCTCATGGCAACTAAAACTATACATTCTTTTTAAACACAATGTTACAGAGCAAGAAGTGTCCAGTCAGGAAAGATGTTTTTTCACCCACACAAGCTCCAGCAAGCAACTGGGAGACACTGGCTTTTAAAAACACTAATAACTTAATATAAAGAAATGAGCCTTATGATGTCACTGGGGGGACAAAAATCCAAAAAAAAGTCGAAGTTAAACCAGACTGCTGACCCAAAGGTTGGTTTATTAAAAACATATTAGATTTTTCAAGCAAAACCAGAACCACAAAATTTACGTCGACTGTTTCAACACTAGGCAGTGCCCGCTCACCTAACTGGTACCGTTTTGATTTTCAGGAGGAAGTCTAAATACTCAGAGCTAACAAGGAAGCTGAGCATGAGTAAGCTGCTGGTGTGACACTGCTTCTGGCCAGAAATGTGGGGAACTGTTTTAAATTCTTTCAAGTCCCCATACCTACTGACCTAGGAACCTTATTTCCTAGAATGTAGGCTAGGATAAAATAACAAAGACACACACAAACAAGGCAACAATTTACCTGGACAAAAGTCACACTGCACACACTGTACGCTCTGGGGTGGCGTAGATGACTGCCCCAGATCACGTTCTTTTAAGAAGCTTTACAAGTCAGAGAGCTCTGTACAGACTAATGGCAGCGGACCTGCAAGGCTGGCTTTGGCTGTTTGGAAATCTACCACACGGTGTTGGAGAACTAAGGTGATTAGGCTTATAGTTTCAGTGGTAGCTTTCTCAAGGGGCTTTCTCCTAAGCCTCGCGTGGGCCTCTACATTTTCCCAGAGTTCTACAATATGCCCCCCATTCTTTTTTTTCTTCTATGGAATATAAAGGTCATTTTAAAAATAAAGGTAGTTCTTTCCTCATTCTGTCCCAGTGCTATGGAGAATCCACTCAAGAAAAGAATCAACATTATGCAATCATTTTTAAATTCCCCCTTTCAGGACCTTTAAAGGCGACTTCAGAAAGCCAGGCAGATGCCCCAGCAGGAAACGAATTTGCAATTCAACAGATGCACCCACTGAGAGATGGCAAGATGCACCTTCGGTAGCTTTGGCAATAATTTCCTTTTATTATCCCTTTGCTCCCAAGTGCTTTTCAACTCAAAGACAGGCCTGTAGAAGTTAATAGGTCCTTAATATGTACTCTGCTGCCTGAACTGATTCCTGTTCATAAGGTAATGGTGAGACCCCAGGGGCCCCTTTCAGAGGGGCTTTAGCAAATCCCCTGCAGGGAGATGGCCCCTGGGCAGCTCCGTTTTCTGCAGAACGGGCAATGACCTAATCAATAGGGTTCCTAGCAAGACAATCCCTACATTCACCAGCCCTGAAGAAATGAAGTGGGAGGGAATTCAAGCTTTATTGAGGGCTAAGATTTACCTGTCACAATGATGGTTCACCCAGCAGGAGTTAAAAAAAAAAAAAAAAAACAGCTTCCCGCTGCTGCGGATTTCCTGGTCAGCAGCCAGTACAAAATAAACATATTTACTTAAGCATCATTCACAACTTTTGATGTGAAACTGCCCAAGCCCAACTGGAAACAGGTAGATTTATTTGTAAGATACCGGGGCAGCAGGGACAAGGTGACATGGATTTGAATTGCTCCTGTTCATTTAAAACCAGTGACATGAAAAGTACTTACCATGTAAGAATAAACAGAAAAGTCAGCCGGTGTGTCTGTCCTCAAATACACACAGAAAATCCCACAAGCCCTGAAAATGTGGCCGCCTTGTTAACGTGACCGAACAAACAGAATTACTGAAACCACAGACAGCAAGTCCAAAGAGCCACAACTACTTTCCATTAACGCCTCTGGTTTCCAAAAAGTGAGTTTTTAAATTAATTACACAAGTTAACAATTCTGGAAGCCCACGGGACCCCCTGCCAATTAACAACTTAAGATTTTCAGTTCACTGCAAAATGGCGGGCCCAGACTAAATAAATCATTTGGAAAATTGCTCAGTAAGGGACTATTTTAAGCCATCATATGCAGGCATATAAGAAGTCAGGTCTCACAGGTGGAGTCGTTAGATTTACACATCAACCCCCAAAGCCATCTGAGTGGTAGTTTCAATACCATAATAGACGTTTACTTACTCAGAACTTTACAAAAGCTACCTCTGGATAGTTTTTAATTAGAAACAAAGTCTAGGTGTGAAATTAATGGGTGAGTTCCCCCCTCCCCCATCCATTATGACAGTGCCAAAGTCAAAAAATTACAAAATGAGCTCCGATCTAGCTGACACTAGCTTAAGTAGGTTATCTTGGCAAGAATTGCATCACTGTTGGGTTTTAAAGCCATGCCAACGGCCGATATTTCGCCATGAGCACCTCTGGACAAAGGCATTTCCGCCACAGGAGCACAAGGGATTTCCAATGTCTTTGCTGAAGGCCATCAGTACAGGCAGCGGCACGGGACTCTTTCTACCAACCCTTTTCTCATAAGGGCTCCCCAACCAATCACAGGGAATTCACCTGAGAGGCAGGCCCTGCTCTGATGGCGGCCATCGTTTACTATCCATAGGAAAGGGAGAGAAAACACCGTTATCAGGATACCAAAGGACTCATAGAAGTTCAAGAAAATGGTATGTTTTTCCTCGATATTTTATTAGGTTTTCAGATTTCTGTAGCCACTTCCTCAGTTCCTAGTGATTATGTCTCCCTTCCTCTCGAAGGACCTCTAACAGTAAATAACACTAGTTATTACAATGCACTATAGAAAAGGATGGGAAGCCAGGTGCTGGGACGGAAGGAGGAAGTCCCAGCCTGATGCAGAGGGGCAAGCCTGGGCAACACAGCGAGGCTCTGCCTCCAGAGAGGTGCTGGAGAGCAGCAACAGAGGTTGAGTAGTTGGCATGGTAGTGTCCACTAGAAAGGTGTCTTTAAAAGGAGTACATGTACCTGAGAAACAAACTTGGTTTCTCTGAACCAACCGTTACTAGTTCTTTTCAACACTAGTAACTAAGATGGTAAAAGTCCAATACCTCAGAAGCATCCAGAAGAATGATTTATACATTATAACTCATCTAAGTGAGTGACCTGGTTAAACCTACCTCTAGGTCGTAGACATCATGAATGCTATTCATATTAGAATCTGATAACCTGCTACCCAATTTTAAATGGACAAAAATCACCTACATGATCGTCAAACCCTGTTTTAACCTGCTGAATGGAACCAGAAGTGGAACTAGTTGGTGTGAGATGAGCTACATGTATTATTTAAAACAAAACATTGCAATTTAAAATATCACATTTAAAAAAAGGAAAGAAAAGAAATGCTCAGCACTTACCAACAAGCCTGACTTCAATCCCAGGGACCCACAGAGGGGAAGGAAAGAGCCAACCCCTCCAAGCTGTCCTCAGACCACAGAGCAAGCAGGAGCTATCACTTCCCTAAAATACTCTGCTCAAGATGGCTACAAGTTTCTTTTACCCAGATCAATGTATCCAAAAACCCCAATCTCAAAATTTCCAGACAGAAATGCTATCGTGATGCTTGGTGAACTAATACAATCGATGGAATACGAAGGCTTACTTCCGCCTCTCAGAGCACCCTCGTATTTATTACGTTGCATATATATCCCACCATGGCTCTAACATAAGTTAGACTAATTCTGCCTAACATTAAGCGGTATTAAAATGTATCTTCAAGTTATTTTTAATACATTTCCATTTATGCTGAAATTGAAGCAGAAATACCAGACGTGTGGATTATGTTCTAGTTTAAATGGAAATATATTAAAAAAATATCTGGAAGAGGTATTTTAGTGTGGTTGCATGCTTTGGTGGTATTAAAAACCAGAAGTGAGCTGACTGCGTATGGCAGAAGCTTAAGACACCAGTTATAAACCATTTTCAAAAGCCTGTAACTTCTTTCAGCACACTTAATGCGCTATCCCCCTAATCCCCTCCCTGCCCCCCAAAAAAAATCTCAAAGGGGGGGAAAACATCACATAAAAGTACCTATGTCAGATGGAAACATGAACACAAATCCTGGAATCCCTTCCCACCAAGAGGCAGTTTCTTTTAGCTACTTGGTTTTGAATCACCTTACTAATAAACCAACCGAATATGGGAGAGGAGACAATGTAGGACTCCTGGGGTTGGGGTGGCTTCTTTTTGAGCTCTTGGGGCCACCACGTGAATAAGAACAGCCGGGGCTGAGGAAGGACTATACCAAGCCAAGCTCTCCAAGAAGCAGAGCCCCAAAGCTACACAGCAACTGAGCTCCGGGGAACCTAGCAGAGAGAACATCTGGCAGACGCTGTACAAAGGGTGACTGAAGAAATGGGAGTTGTTTGAAGCTGGTTTAGAATGGTTTGTTTCCCAATAATGGCCTTCGGGGAGGGGGGGGGGGTCCTGATCGTCTGTGACAGTGAGTGTCTGGGCTCAGCTCTGGATTTTCCTACACTTACTCCATGTGGGTCTTCAACTTAATCTAGACTCCATTTATGCCGTTCAACCTTTCTGAAACCCTGATGGATCACTCTCTCGGGAAAGGATCCCACGGAGACACAGAGGGCACGTCTCCCATCCCTCAGTCTTCCTTCCCAAGGAATAACTAGATGCTTCTACTTTTATGTGAATACAGGTGAAAAGTCTGTAACTGGAGGCCCAAACAACAAGGAAGGAGGCAAAGATTTAAGTAAGTTCAAAGTTTACTCCGATACAGTTACTAAAATAAGGGTTTTAATGTTTTGTTTGGGCTTGTTTTCAGTTTTCATATGGATTGTGGTCCTCAAAACCAGCTGGGCAGCCAGGCATGGGCTTATAATCCCAGCCACTCAGGAGGCTGAGGCCAGAGTGAGAAATCTGGTAAGAGTTATGTCAAAATAAAAAGTAAAAAGAGCTGGGTGGTGGTGGCGCATGCCTTTAATCCCAGCACTCGGGAGGCAGAGCCAGGCGGATCTCTGTGAGTTCGAGGCCAGCCTGGGCTACAGAGTGAGTTCCAGGAAAGGCGCAAAGCTACACAGAGAAACCCTGTCTTGAAAAACCAAAAAAAAAAAAAAAAGTAAAAAGAAGGCTATGGATAGAGCTCATCAGTAGAGCACTTCCCTGGCGCGTAGGCAAGGTTCTGGTCTCAATGCCCAGTATACCAAAGAACATGGGGGTACAGGGATGCCGAGGAGCTCTGACCACTTAACCTCCCATTATTCAGCCTGGCTTCTCAGGAGTTTGTTTCTAAGTCAATGGCATCCATCAACAGAAATATTCAAATTATTGTTGGGCAGTCGCATTCATCAAGGGGGTAGGGGGAGCATGTGGAAGCCAAAGGACAACCATAGAGTCTGTGTTCTTCTGTCTTTATGTGGGTGGGTACAAGGATTGAATTTATGTATAGTGGTATTTGCTCCGCCCATGACCTTGGGCTATAGGGGTACAACTGGCATTACCCACTGACCCATCTCGCCAGCTCTGGCTTTTTAAAAATTATATAGCAGCATGTGCTCAATTTCATCCAGATAGCTTGAAAACTTTTACTCTGTAAACTATAGAAGTGTATCACTTGGGCGGTGGTGGCACACGCCTTTAATTCCAGCACTCGGGAGACAGAGCCAGGCAGATCTCTGTGAGTTCGAGGCCAGTCTGGTCTACAGAGCGAGATCCAGGACAGGCACCAAAACAACACAGAGAAACCCTGTCTTGAAAAACAAAACAAAACAACATAAATAAATAAATAAATAAATAAATAAATAAATAAATAAATAAATGAAATAAAAAAGCATTTATTCCGTGCTTAGAGGAAAAAAAAAAGTGTATCACTGCTGTGTTAAGAAACTCATTAACAATGCCAAGCAATGTAGATCCCACTGCTTTGCGAATTGGACAAGAGCTCAAGGCTTGGCCAAATGAAATGACACAGCATGGAAACGGATATGCAAACACTTCTCAGAAGGACTGTAAGTCAAGGTCAGCATTCTGCAACCCTAGGGAAATATATTCCCACCCCAGATACGTGTGTGCACTTGGGAAAGGAGGCTTAGCATCTAGGTCTCTTCATTCTAGGTTTTGGTCCTCAACGTGGCCAATGAGGAAAAGAAGGGAAAAATAGAAACCGGAAGAGATCAGCATCACGCATTGAGCCATTTTCTTGTTCCACTTCTTATCTAGGTGTTGTCAGCCAAAGAATGCTGGCCAAGTCAAGTGGCCCCCACCTAAAGAGAACATGCCAAGCCACAGGACAGATTTATAGGGTCTTTCTATTAATACTTAGGTGTTTGCCTTTACCATTTTACCATACTCATTCTGATGCCCATTTCTTACTCATTCAATGAAGGCTTGTTGTGTTGCCCTTGGGCCAGGCACAGCTCTAGGCATGAGACACAGAGCAGCCTCTGCCCCCACAAACCCGATCTTCTAGAAGGAGGGCAAAGCAGATCTTTAAAATGCATTCAAATAGCTATAAAATGCACCATATGGAGACGAAATATATATATATATATATATATATAAACTTTTGGCCCTGAGGGGAAGAGGGTGGGCTAAGTCAAGGATGTGTAAAAATCCCTTGTAGAAGTCCACTATTTTATAAGCTGATTTTTAAAAAGCAATTTGAACACAGGTACCCTACATGGATTGACATGGGTTAGTTGGGTATGGGCTACCTCCCCATAAATTATTGGTTGGAGAGGATCCAGGAGTCTCCAAAACAACACAACCTATTGCCATTGGTCTTGGTGGTCCACAGGACTAAATGCTAAGACCCTATTGCTTCAGACAAAATTCATTTTGGTTATGAGAACGAGAAATCCAGTTGGGACTGACCGGAAAATTTCCTCCCTGCTGGGTAGTTTTATAGTGCCAAAAGGTGAATGCAGGGGAGAAGGTAAACCTGGGGAGAGGACATCAATGGTCTTAACCTGTGCTGGATTCTGAGTGCTATGGAAGCAACCTGCCAGGCAAGATGTGACGACGCCAGCATGAGATGGGGTAAATAATCGATTTCCGATCAAACCCAAGGCCTGCTCCACAGGAAGGAATTCATGACTGGTACTATAAACCTGGTCAAAAGTCAAAGGCTCAGGAGATCAGAGGCCCCAGGGTGGCATCTATTACTGTGGTTTTGTTAAATGGAAATATTCTCACAACCCATAGGCTAGCTCTCTACTCTTAGCCTTGGCCAGAAAAGCCTCTTTCTGCCGTGAGTACCTACCTATGCAGACTCACAGCTTGTCAATATAAGTGGTTACTGAGTGCTGGGCTCTAAATGGGCTCCCTCAACCAAGGTTCAAGATGGGAGGCGTACTGTGGGATGCCATGAAAAACTCACCACGGTTTAGGATCTGTACAAGGTTAGGTCAAAAAGAGCAATCATCATCCTAGCATTAACCATGGCTGGCCTCAGTTTAGGAAGAGGAGGTAGGGATGGAGGCAGGGAGGGAGGGATGGAGGAGTGGAGGAAGGGAGGAAGGTAGTTTGGGAAGGAGGGAGGGAGGGAGGGAGGGACGGACGGACGAAGGGCGGACAGACGGACAAGAAGAGGTGTGAATGGGAAGCTGGGATTAGGTCAGATAAAAAACTTCATTGGCCTTAAATCATAGTCCGTGGCTGTGGTGGTTAATTAGATCTTTCTGGCACCAATAACACAGGTAATTAAAACCCAACATAAATGATTTGTGTTCATGCTTGCTTAATCAGCATCCATCAGTTATAATGTTATCACAGTATCTCTCTCCCCTGTTTTTTGAGACAGAGTTTCTCTGCGTATAGCCCCAGCTACCCTGGAACTTGTTTTGTAGACCAGGCTGCCTCAAACTCACAGACATCAACCTGCCTCTGCCTCCCGAGTGCTGGGATGAAAGGTGTGCACCACCACAGCCAGCATGTTATCACAGTATTATAAACACTTTTTTTTTGGAGATATTTTTAAAATGTAGCCAGCTGGCTTTGAATTTTCAATTCTCCTACCTCCTCCCTTCAAGCCCTGGCATGTACCATCATCACACCTTTAAAGATCCTCTGAAGACATTTCAATCTGAAACGGTGATTTCTATTCCCCTGCCTCACTCAACCAAATTAACCTGGCCTTTATAAGGCCAGCTCACCCTCATTTAAACAGATTAAACATCTTCAGCGGAGCAACAAATCCCAAGATGAAAAATGTCATGTAACACCGATTTGGTTTACCCAAAGATGGCCGTCACCGAATATCAACTGTACACCAGGCACTAGTATAAGGGAAATCTGAGGTGGCCTAATGTTAAGAGGCTTCAAGACTAAAGTGACATGTGTGTCAAGGGCTGTAAGCCATAGATCCCATTGCTGCCGTAGGCACCCTGACTCCATCTTCCCCCAAGGTTGTTTAACCCTTTTTTGTAATGAGCCCGCAAAAGAAGCACGTTCATTTTTGTCCTAAATAAGAGACCTACTCACCAATCTAACATAGTTCATCAAGTCCTACACGCCCTTGATTTGTAAGTCCATGGACATAAAACCGGAGTCTTCAAGAAAACGGAACTGTGCAAGTGTGAGTTTTCTGTCGGCTTACTCATAAATAAAGAAGCACTACAGTGGGACCGGAGTGGTAAGGTGGCGCACCGAAGGACCTGATGCTAGCCCAGAGGGCTGCTCACCTCAAACCAAAACAGGCCGTCAGGTTTACTTTTGCACCCAGCACACCTCAGCGGGGAGGCGGCACCATCTTACTAGGAAATGAAAGAGGTTACTTGACTTGACACAACATAAAATGGTTGTCTGCCGGGTCGTCTTACTCACAAGGGCATACTGTTCCATCAGAGAATTTTCTCTAGTCCACTGGTAAAAGCGAAACGAGACAACTACCGACATTAAAAGCAGTGCAGCCCTGGATGAAGCGCCGTGGAATGAAGACTACTCTCGGTAGGCTGTAACACATCCCTCACGTGACCGTCAGGTAGCCTTCCCCTCCTGGTCCCTCTACATGGCACCTCGGGAGGACTGGCAACTTTGAGACATCTGAACAGAGGGACTTAAAGCTGGGGCTCTAAGGACCCTGAAGGTCCATGACTACAGCTTCAGCCCAGGGTGAACCCATGATACTATCAGCAGCCTGCTCCACCTCTGAAGGAAGAATAAACATCTTTTAAACAGAGCCAAAAGTTTCCGTGGCAACCAAACACACAGTACACCTCTGTGTGTTCAAGGTTCAGATTTAGGTATCAGGGACGCAGGAGTTTTGCTCAGTCTTTGTAACTATAATTATGATGTCAGTCATGTGTATGTTGACTCAGCCACTGTGTGCTGCTATGTTGGCCAGGGTGCTTAGCGGACAGAAGGGTGATTAAGGTTGGACTCTGACCGTGTGTCCAAAGAGATAGAAACGGAAGACCCGGCTCCCAGCACTGAGTACACCATCCCCGTGACCACAAAGAAGCAAGGTGAGTTGGTGCTAAGGAGAAGCTGGTAAGGAGAATCATCCAGCTGCTTATCAGACCAACCTAACAAATTATTCGCTGACTGTTAATTATCAGAATCCACCGGGAAAAGATTTAGAATTCCCCACCATGAGCAATGTACAAGAAAAGAACAGCTTTTTAAGCGCATTTAAAAAAAAAAAAAAGGGGGGTGCCATCAGTTCCATGTGAAGAAAAAGGCTTGTGAATAAAGTGTTGGGAAGCAGAGTTATGTGGGACAGGAAGAAAAAAAAAAGTTGATCAATAGAAGTACACCCCAAAACAGGGCGACTGGAAGCAGTGGTCCCCCGGAAGCTGAGGACTGCTGGAGCGGGGTCGGACAGGACTGGCTCCACACAGATCAAAGGGGAAGCAGGGGCCAGTGAGGGGCACACACAACACTTATCAGGAAGCAAGGTTATGAGGCATTACAGGCTGACCCCAGAGCTGGGACTTTATGCATGGTGGGTGGGGGGACGGGACGGGGACGGGGGACGGGGGACAGACGCACAGAAGGGTGAAGGAGAAGTCCGTGAAAGGTGGATCAGCTCTATTGGAGAGTCAATACAGGAAAACTGTAATACTGTTAGATTTTATAAAGAATATTTCAAGATGCCACGACTGAAATCAATGTGCCTGATCTCTATTCAGCACCACGTGTGTTATCATTTAATAAAAAACCTAAGTAACAACAGAGAGCGGCATCTAAATTTACTCATGGATTACCATGACAGAGCTAAGGCAACAGGCCTATGTAAAAGGCTATTTATAACAGGTGTGACACCCTGCAAGTACTCAATAAATATTCACTATAACTACATACAGATGATGAGGATTAAGGGGGCGGGGTGGGAGAAGCCCGCCAGCGGCAAGGCTGCGGGATAAATTATCACCAACTAAAACAGTATTAAGAAATTATTGAAATAGCCAGGAAACTTCTAGTTTTGAAAACAAAATCAATTACTGGAAAATTACATGTGGAGGCCTCTTCCAGCCTTTTAAAAAAAAAGACAATGTTACAGAATCCCATTCGATAGGTTAGTGCATGGGCCATGAAGCGGGTTCAATGCAGTATCAGCTATCCTGAGATTAGGGTTAGCTTAACCAGCAAGGCAAGCTAAGCTAAATGATGAGATTTAAAGTTCATACATGTTTCCTGCTTTGCATCACTGCTGTGGAACTGGAGAGCTGCCAAGCCAGCAAGCAGAGGCATGTGTCCTTGAATGGCAATCTTCTCAACTCCATTTATTCCTAGTAACCAAGCCATGAAAGACTCGTGGCATTATGGCGAACATACAATATTTATAACCAGCAGTATGTTAAGAATAAATCAATAGATGCTGTAAAGTTAACTGCAAAGTAATACAATAAACAAAATATAAGCTGAAATATTAAACACTTGACCAGTCCAGCATGCCAGACTAAAACACTTCATAATCAAAACAAAAGCAATTAAATGATTATGGGGGGGGAAAAATTCAACACGGACAGACACCTAGGGCGTAAAAGTCTATTTTTCATAATGGGAGAAGGTGGTGAATATCGTAAAAGACCAGCTAGTCACTGAACATTACATCTTTATACACACAGGCCACTCATCAAATGATAAACTTCTAAACCTGTCACCTTCTTGGAACGTAAAAATGGCTCCCTGAGAGAACAGTGGATGACCGGCTTTCTTACCAAGCGCTAGATGGCTGGTGGGGACAGCTGCAGGAGCCAGGGCATCACGGAGAACAATAGAGCACAAGGACCACAAGAAGGAGGAGCACTGATCAGGTTAGCTTCAGCCACCCTGCAGGGTACACTGGTTCTGAAGGAGCCTGGTGACTCTCTACAACAGTGGTTCTCATCCTTCCTAACGCTGCGACCCTTTAATACAGCTCCTCATGGTGTGGTGGCCCCCAACCATCAACCTATTTTCGTTGCTACTTCATAGCTGTAATTTTGCGACTGTTAGGAATCGTCGTGTAAATATCTGTGCTTTCCAATGGTCTTTGGCGACCCCTGTGAAAGGGTCCTTTGACTCCCAAGGGGGCCGCGACCCACAGGTTGAGAACCACTGGCCTAAACCATTATTTCCACAGGAGAAGGCTCGGGATACTGCACCCTCCACATTCCAGAGGCAGGATTTTTAACTGATGCTGGGTGTACTTTAATTACGAGCCCGGGTGAGGCCCATGTCAATCTCGGTGCTAAAATACAGTATGTGATTCTGAGCAAACTATGCCAGAAGACCTTTAGATTCAAAGATCCTTCAAGACCAAGTCTGAAAAGTAGGACCGAAGCCCACAGCCAGGCAGGAGCTTTCCAATGGGCTTCCTTTGAGCATCCCTCTGGGCACCACAGCTGGAAAGGGAGAAGCCATCCAAAGTTCTATGGCTGAATACCCAATCAGCCTTGGGCAAGTTCCTTAGCCTCCTCATAATAAATGTTAGCTTACCTGACATGCAGGCAAAGCATCTGGTAGTTGTAAAAATTAATACATGAATTCACAGAAAGTGCTTATAACAGTTCCTGGTGGCAGTGTTCAGAAAGCGGCTGGCGTTTATTTTTCTGTTTTGTTTTGGGGACAGGGTTTTGCTATGTATTTGGCCCAGGCTGGCTTCAAACTTGGAACTGGCTCTGTTTTTCTTACACTGATGTTCACCATCATTATCCCTACCATGGAAAGCAGGGCTACAAACCCTGTTTTAAGGTCTCTTCTACCTGATACCCTCCAGCTCTGCCCCCCACTACACACACACACACACACACACACACACACAGAGAGAGAGAGAGAGAGAGAGAGAGAGAGAGAGTTCATTTGAACCTTAAGGTAGGTAGTAAAGAAAGTACTACTAAGTTCTGCTTCAGTATATACAACTTTGATTGATAGTGTTTCTACCCACCCCAACACCCAAGCCCCGCCCCCATCCCCATCCCCATCCCCACTGAGCACTAGAAGCATCAACTTGGTAAGTACCACACAAATAACCAAAGAAAAGCAACTCTTGTTTCCTTTCAAAACAATAGGGAGTTTCCTGAATTACTAATTAGATTTCACTTTCACCTTTAAAAAAAAAAAAATCCTCCTGCCTCAGGAGCCTTTCCCAGCCCCCAGGAGCGGCAGCCTGGCCTGCCTCAACTGAACCGGAACTGCATACCATCCAAGATGAGTCCTGCCACAGCCTGACTTTCCATCTCTCTGGGGCTGGGAAGGAAATTTCTTTCTCCTCAACTTTGCTGGAAGACTAAAAAACCAGGAGCCAGACAGCAGCTGTGGCCACTTAAGGAAAGAGACAGCAACACTTAGAAGCCCGTGTGCCAACCATGTTCTCGACTCCCTGAGAAGCCTCCCACCAGTCTTTTCCTTAAGTTCCCGTCACCAGAAATTTTAGTCCCAGCTCCAGCGAGGGGAACTGCCCCCCACCACAGTCACCACCCTCCTGAGGGCCGCTTGGCTCTGCCCACTGGGCAGACTCTGCAGTTAACCACACCACCACCAAGGGCCACCCAGCTCCCGGCCACTTCTGCAGACTCTGCAGTCATGGCCCAGGGGGGGACCCTCCTCCTCCTTGTGGCCCGACAGGAGCAGGAAAAAAAAATAACAACGTGAGGCCGAGGATGTAGGCACACTACCCTGTGTTAAGTTAGGAAAAGACATTTTCAAAACTGGACCCAGGGAACTACCTAAAATTAATGTATTCAGACTTCCAGAACATTCTCTCTCTCAATGAGGTCAGCAGTCGGGCTGGCCTGGACTAGAATTCTTTCTGCTTCCACCACAGAAATGCACTCACCCTGTGTCCACGTCACAGTGGGAGGCAAGGAACCCATACAAAAATCAGTGACTAAGATGTTCCCATGAAGAGAGCACCACCCCATTTCCCTGTAAGAGAAACGCCGTCCGGTCCCCAGACGGGTCTAACGGCGGAAGCCTGCAGTCTCAGAGAGACCCTGTGTCAAAAATTTGGAAGTAATAAAAGGTCTGGGAACACAGATGCTTGCTTAGCATCTGTAGGTAGGTAAGTCGGTAAGTAGAGAGAGAGGGAGGAACAGAGGAAGGGAAGGAGAGAGGGAGGGAGGAGGCAGCCCTCAGTTTCCCTCCCACATCTTTTGGATAAGGAGCTCTCTCGCCACAACAGCTACATTTCCATATGAACTCATTCCAACTTTTCCATGGAAACATACATTTCAATTCTGAAAACATGACTTGAGCGTCTAACAAGTAAACACGGCATGAACAAGCTTACAGTTTGATCTTAACGAGAAATATGGATTCCCCAAAGACGCGGTTCGAACCGGGAACACTGTTCCTGAGGTGCATTCCTGTAACAAGCCAACACGGAACCAAACTACTCCAGAATGAAGAGGAACTGTACCCACAGGCATCCGATTACCCCACCCACACTGGGGAAGACACTGAACTAACTAAACATTGCTTCCAACCTGAATGTCCATGAACAATGAAAAAAAAAAAAAGGCTAAGCATTTCTGTAGACTGGCTTAGTTTTCAAAATTAAGAAACTGATGTTAAGATTCTGGTCCTCAAGCAGTAACAGACATGGTGGGAGACGAGAGAGCGAAACGATTTATTCCAGAAACGTACAAAAGGGAAGGAAAGCTCTGTTTCTTCTGCTTCACAGCGGAGCTGACCACAAAGCCATCGGAAGCACAATGCAGTGATAAGGGAAAAGCTGAGCATAATGTCCACACACTGCAATCTAAACATGAGCTCACGCGGGCTTCAAAGATAGCTCGTGACGCACTTCTAGTCATCTCTCTTTAAAATCCTCAGCAAGGATATTTTTAGTGTGTGTGTGTGTGTGTGCGCGCGCGCGCGCGCGCGCGCGCGTGCGCGTGCTTGCGCGAGCATGCGCTTTCAAGAGCCCTTGCAAACACAGGTGTGTCTCGGTGGGCATACACATGCTTGTGCACGTAGGAGCCAGAGTCAAGTTTTTTCCTCACTCCTCTTCACCTTGATCCATGTGAGCACAGGCACATGTGCAGATGTGTGTGTGTGTACAAGCATGTGTGGAAGCCTTTGAGTGTGCTCCTCAATCTACCGGTTTTTCTGTTTTGCTTTTTTTTTTTGTAACATATATTTATTTGGTCGGGGGGGAGAAGATGAACCATCCCTACAGCACCCAGAGGTTGAAGGGCAACTTGCAGGACTCCGTTCTCTCCTCCTACCATGTGCGTTCCAATGAGCTTCAAGGATCTGCCCATCTCTACCCCACCCCAGCCCTGGGCTAGGGGCTGGCTCTGCCCTGACTGGATTGACTTGCGAGGGTGCTGGGGAGGCAAACTAAACTCGAGTCTGAGTGGCCCACACTTTCCCTGCTGTACCACTTTCCCAGTCTCCTCACTGATTTCAAGAACTGTAATTAGACCTCTGGAAATTGGTACTTGGAGGAGACTGGCTTTCCAAGCCGTCGTTCCACACAATGCTCGACCCTTGCAAACCTCAAGTGGCAGAGTGATCACGAAGGCCAGGATCCCTGAGAGTAGCTGAGCTCCAGAAGCTGCTTAGAAACACATACAGAGAGATATCAGATAGGCAGATGGCCGCCGCTCCCACACGGCAACGACATATTCCCTCCCTGAAAAGCAATTAACAAAATATGTATGAAACTCACAGCTAATATGGCTGTGTATTGGGTGACATACTTTAGGGAGTCCATAGAATATTTTTAATTACTATTGTTGTGGGTGCTGGAAATTGAAGCAGATAGAGAGAAGAATCTTGAACAGAGCAAGAATTTGATTCGGGCTGCTGAACTGTTTGTTCCCTGGCCTGTGAAATGCACATAAAGATATGCACGCTTGGTCGTGTTGAAATGGTTAAGCCACCACAAAAATCTGGTCAGATTACTCAATCAGCGTGAGCAGCTGAATGCCAAAGGCAAGACGCAGATTGGTAAGTAGATGGGTTCTTGGTCTCCAGAGCCAAAACAGTTGTCCTACTTAGCGTCTCTGCTGCTGAGACAAAACACTGACCCAATGCAGCTTGGAGATAGGATTTGTTGCATCTTGTACTTCCAGGTGGCTCTCCATCACTGAGGGAAGTCAAGCAGGACCCTAAAGGGAGGAACTGTGGGAGAGACTGTAGGAACACTGCTCTGGCTGGCTTCCTATGACTTGCTCAGCCTGCTTTCTTACACAACCCAGGACCACCTGCCCAGAGGTGGATACACCCATAGTGGGCGGGGCTCTCCCACATCTGTCAACAATCAAGAAAATGGCCCCAGATATACCCACAGGCCGATCAGATGGAGGCATATCTTCAACTGTGGGTCCCACCTCCCAGTTGGCTCTAGCTGGTGTCAAGTGGACAGAAACTAACCGGCACAGCCCTGCACAGGCCCTGATCACTTAGAGCAACATCAGATGCACGAATGTGAAAAGTGAACACAGTGGAAATGGGCAAGGAGCGAAGTGCTAGCCTGACTTCAGCTAGTCCACCTCCAGTTGACTTGCACTTGAGGACTGCCTTCCATGAGGTTCCCAGTCTTCCCTAACTGCTCCTACTTTTCTTCATTAGACAGAAATCTTTACCAACTTCTATACTGGCCAAATTAAATAAAAAAGCTTGCTAATTTTAGCTGTGTATGTATTTATGGGGTGTGTGTGTGTGTGTGTGTGTGTGTGTGTGTGTGTGTGTGTTTACACAAGTGAATGCAGGTCCATGTGCAGATGTGTATGCATGTGTATGGAGGCCATTGGGTGTGTTCCTCAATCTCTCTCTACCTTATTTTTTATTTTAACATACATTTATTTGGGGAGTAGAAGAGGAACCATGCTACAGTACCCCCATGGAGGCCAGAGGACAACTTACAAGAGTTGCTCCTCTCCTACCATGTGAGTTCCAGGGACTGAACTCTAGTTGTCAGGCTTGGCGCAGAGCCCTTACCTATGAGCCACCTTGCAGGCCCTTCATCTTATTTTGGGGGACAGGGTCTCTCACTGAACCTGGAGCCCACCCACTTGGCTAGGCTGGCCAGAGAAAGCGCTCTGCCTGTGCCCATCTCCTGAGGCCTGGGATTACAGACAAAGACTCCCACGCCCAGCTTTTCACAAGGGTGCTGGGGATTCACACTCAAGTCTCATGCTTACATATCAAGCACTTGACCAGCTAACCCAGATCCTTAATCTTAGCATTTCTACCGGATGAAACATGCATATTTTCCCTGAAGAAACTGAACACTTAATACCACTGTCCTGGCTGCAACTTACATCTTTAAATACAATGGTCCAAATGTCTAACTAGTACATCAACTAAGCAATTTCAGAAGCACACCCACGTATCTATCACACGGGGAAAACATTCCTCTGTAAATCAAGAACCACAAGATAAATGACTTAGACCTTCCCAGCTTTTCTCTCACTGTTGAATATTATTATAGACACAGGTAACAGTCTCTCGCACACTAACCAAGCTCACTGCCCAGAATCCCAGTACCTCCCCCACCTTCCCTCCCACTAAATTAACACTGGAAAACCTCAGGCCTTGCCTGGCTGCTGCAAAGCTGCTATGGACCTCTCTCAGGATGCCACCCTGTATGCCTAGCTGTCTCCTCCTCTTCCTCCCCGTTTGGCATCAGGGACAACCCCTTCCCTTAAATGTATAGGTGAAAAATACCAGTTTCTAAGTGATCCTTTAGGACAGTAATATAAGCTATTTTCACTTCAAAAAAAAAAAAAAAAAAGCCAAAAGGCAGTGTTCATAATGTAAGTCACGAAGAAAATGCAAATTAAGGCTCAAATTATATTTTCTGACTCAACTTTAACTTCTAACAGCTCCTTACAGGCTTTGAAATTTATGTTGAGAGAGGGGGGGAAAAAAGGAGGTTAAGAATAACTGTTCCCAGAAAATTTACAGGAAAAGTATCAATTTCAACCTTAAATCCTGAGTGTTTTTCTATATCGCTACTGGACCAGAAATTCTAATTTATATTGGGCAGTAGGACACACACACACCCCCAAAATGAAACTATCCTCCTAAAAACTGATTACCAAACACTATCGATTATTCCACTTCCCCCTGTCTTAAATTAATTCTGAGAAGTCTACATGAGTGATGCTAGTGAAATATAATCAATTAGGGGAAAACCCCTTGAATTAATAGAAAATATAATTAAAAAAAAAACCCAGAAACCTGTATTTCCACATGCTATGTACCCTTAGACGGCAGTATAGGTCCTAGGGTGAATTATGGCTAAAATCCTATGGGCTTCTGCTGCGGTTTTAAGTGTGGGGTATTACCGAACGTGCTAATCTTTAATATAATAAGGGTCCTTTTAGAATGAAGAGATCTGTAAAAGAGCATCAGTGAAAGGAGTAAACTGAGGCAGAGCTAGACCTGACTGGCGCTAGAGCCTTTAGTCTCCCTCTGTTCAGCACACTCGGAGGGAGAGGCAGCCGGAGCGAAGACCTTCATTATTTACCTATCTATTATGTCACTGCTTACCAAGCAGCTTCTGTGCACCGGGCACTTTGGGCTGGAGGCTGGAGGTAGACAATGCCTGCCCTGCAAAGCTCACACCCCATTAGAACACTGACTTGGGCAGAATCTGTACACGCAAAGAAAAACAGTACAGACTCAAGAACTGGCTGCCCTGGAGGAGATCCCAGTTTGAGAACTGCATTCTAGAAGAAAGCATATTCCAGCAAAACACTGCTTTTTTCTCATTTCAAAAAAAAAAAGGATTAATAAATCCAACGTGTTACTTTACTACTTCCTCACGTAAGCCTTGACGATATACCAAGCTCTGTAGAGAGTGCTTGCCCAACATGCAGAGGGTCCTAGGTTCAATCCCCAGTATCATGCAGCGTAACAAAAATTAAAAAAAAAAAAAACACCTGAACTTGTCTACCTTATAAATAAAAAGAAGTTAATTTTAAGAAGTGTTTCACTCGTCCAAGACCATGACTGAAAAAGGCAGCTGCCAGCCAGGTCTTTTCAGTTCAACATTCCGTTACCTACAATGGCCCCTCATATCCTGGATTGGGTAAAGCAGATGATAAAAAAAAGTTTTTGCGCGTACAATCTCTGGGTACACTGCATAATTTTGCAGGTGTGCAACAGCCCCTAGATGGCATGCCACATGGTGTTAATGTTACTGCACTAGCATGCAAATCTACCAGCGTGCAACACCTCAACCAGAATGCTTTTCAAAGTTACTACAAAACCACAACGACGATCTTGGTAATAGAGTTCAAATTTAAGAGCTCACGATCGGTGTTAACAATCTCAATTCTCTTTCGTGCATCTGACGTACACTTAATCCTTCAGTTCCTTTGGGTCCAGCCTCATGGCTTACGGCCTCTATCTTCACAGCCCAAAGGGACAAAAACACATGTACGTACTTCCATGCTAAGCCCTCACAGAAACCAACTGGGAATTATGAAGCAAAGACCGAAGAGATAGAACGGAGAACATCCAACGAAAGCGACAATGGTACTCGCCTGTGACCTCGTCTATCCTGAAGACGCCGACACCAGAGCCGTCTCTAATGGAGTACCGGATCTCTCCATCTCTCCCGGTATCCTCATCATGGGCTGACACAGCCATCACCGATGAGCCAATCGGGACATCTTCTTTCACTACCCCCTTCTCCACAAAGCTAGAAAACACCGGCGGGTGTAAGTTCTCATTCATATCAATGACCTCCACTTCCACGTAGCAAGTGGAAGACAGAGACACCGGCTTCCCTTTGTCCTTGGCCCTTACGGTGAGATTATACACCTGCTTCTTCTCAAAGTCAAGCTGCTGGACGATTCTAACTGCTCCACTCAGTTTGTCCACATCAAAGTGGCCTTCTCCGTGGTCCAGGAGACTGTACCTCACTTGACTTGACTGACCTACATCAGGATCATAGGCCTCTAACCACATGATGATGGTCCCTTCTGGTAAATCTTCTCGGACTTTCACAGAGTAATTAGGTGGAATGAACTTGGGTGGATTGTCATTAACATCATCGAGCGACACTTTCAAAAGCACAGTGGAAAACAACTGAGGTTCTTCTGTGGCTTGGTCCCTGGCCTCAATCTTTAGGTAATGCACAGGCTGGGCTTCGCGATCCAAAGGCTGGACAATTTTCACCACCCCCGTCACGCTGTCGATGGAAAACTTATCTGTGTCTGTGAGAATTGAGTATGTCACGTGTCCACTGGGGCCCAGATCTTTGTCAGTGGCTTCCACCTGGATGATTTCACTATTTATCTCCTTGTCTTCACTCACTTCAACGAAATAGTTCTCCTGCAGGAACTCAGGTGGATTATCATTGGCATCCAGAACGGTGACATCTAGAAGACGCCATGCAGCCCTCTGGGGTATACCGAGGTCATACACGGTAATATTCAGGGTGTATTTGTCCGTTACTTCACGGTCGAGTGGAGATAAGACTTTGAGCATTCCTGTTTCCATGTCAATAATAAAGCAACTGTCATCATTGCCTCCAGAAATGGCATAGACAAGTTTCCCATTGAAGCCAGAGTCAAGGTCAGTCGCGTTCATAAAAACTATATTGGCACCCACAGGGAGGTTCTCCTTCACCTCAATTCCAGTTGGAAGAGTACTGCTGAACTGTGGGGCATGGGCATTGACCGAGTGAGAATCAAAGAAAACATCCTCCACCTCTCCCTGGTTGTGCAACTTATTCGCCTGCAGCAGTTTCTCGGCCAGCATTTTGGCAACACCGGTCTCTTCACACTGCAAGTTCACTGGCTTGCGACTGGCAGCCACCGTGAGGTTGATGTACAGTGGCGTGGCAAAATTTTCTCCATCTGTAGCTGTGATTCTCAAACTGTGGAAAGAAACCTTTGCACCCAAGCCATCCATGAGCGAGTGCTTTAAGGACAGGACCCCAGAGCTGGGGTTCAAGCCAAACACATCCAACTCGTTTCCAGCTTCGATCTGGTACCGCACCAACTGAAGCTCGTCGGCGTCAATGGCGGAAACCGTAGTTATCTGCTCCCCGACACCTAGGTCTCTGGGAATGGTCCCTTCGCAGTTGATCTTCTCAAACAAGGGGGTGTTGTCATTCAGATTATTGAGAGTAATCGTGGCAAGGACTTCAACTTCCCGGCGGTAGGGCAAGCCCCAGTCGGAGGCACGGATCCTCAGCGTGTACACTCGAGGCATCAGCTCATAGTCCAGGTTCTCAGAAGTACTCACGGAGCCGGTGAAGTGGTCAATGACGAACGGCACGTGATTTACGTTTGCAATACTGTACGTCACGTACCCATTCTCACCCTCGTCGGGGTCTACTGCGCTCACCCTCATCACGGTGGTACCGACGGGCGCGTTCTCGTCGAAGGATGCTTTGTAGGCCGTCTGGGTAAACTCAGGGGGGTTGCTGTTGGCACCTACAACTTTCACCACGACTTTGGTGGAAGCTTTCCTGTCATTGGTTGTCACTTCGAGTTCAAAATGGGATGAGGTATGTTGCCTTTTAATTGGTTCTAAGATGGAGATGAGACCGGTGTTGGGATTCAGACTGAATTTAGCTCTTGCAGGGGTGCTTTTAAACGCATACCTCAGGTGGGAGTAACTAGGAGTGGCCTTGATGAGGACCACGGGTGTATGTGGAGGAGCAAATTCGCTGATCTCAGCTCTGTAAACATCCATTTCAAACTTCACAGGCCCAGCTCTGAACTGCGGAGAAAGGACATGAATGACTTTCACCGGGGAAAACTGGGGAGGAGTCCCTTTGTCTTTAGCCTGGAGGGTCAGATTGTAGCCGTAAGGATGACTATCCCAATCAATGCCCCCAACAGCTTTCACTTTGAATGCCTTACTCCCTGGGAAAGACCTCACTGTTTTAAACTGCTGCAGAAGGTCGCCAGCCACAATGCTCAAAGATGCTATCTCCCCGTTGGCACCCTGATCGCAGTCCTCCACCGTGACAATAGCGTAGGTTGGGTCCCTGTCCAGCTCAGAGGGTGACAATGTCACTGCTGTTATCACGGGCGCACACTCGTTGGCCTGTTCCACATGAACCGTCAGCTTGGCCATGCTGCTGATCCCACTGCTACCATACAGTTTCATTCCCCGGTCCACAGCCAGGATCTCCAGCTCGTAGAGCGGAGTCTCTAGGAAGTCAAGCCTGCCAGTCAGAACAACCACGCCACTCGTTGGGTGGATGGCAAACATGTCAGTGCGGTCTTTGAAGCTGTAGTAAAATTCACCATTGGTGCCGATATCCGCATCCGTGGCACTGACTCTCGCGATACTGGTCCTTATGGCTGTGTTCTCGGGCAAAGAAACACTGTACGAGGTGGGCGAGAATAACGGCCTCAGATCGTTTGTATCCAGCACTTGTACCCGGACCTTGGTGCGGGCCTCAGTGTTGCTGTTTTTTTCAACCGCTTTGATCATCAGCGTGTAATGGTCTCTCACTTCTCTATTAAGGATAGCTGTATTTCCTCCTTTGGTCCTTATTCTTAGGAAGCAAAAGTCTCCAAGAACATACTCTTCAGCTTTGAACAGGTTTTCGCTGTCTCCCGAGATGATCTTGTACCTGATGTCCCACGAGGGGTCTAAGATGTAGATGCCCATCTTTCTGGGGTGGCCAACATAGGTTTTGGCTGCCGAGTTTTCGTGCACAGTGACATTGTACTGGAAGTGTGTAAACTGTAGAGAAGGGGCCGGCGGATCGAGTCTTTGGCTACCTTCGCTCCCTCCAAAATGCTGGAGAAGGAGAAGCAGAAGCAAGGCCAAGTGTCTCCCCATTGTTTAATTCTCGGCCGCCTGTAAGAGAGGAAGCAAGAAGTGTTATCTGGGGAAATAACACACAAGTAAATTATAAATTAAGGATAAATTATAAATTGTATCAGGGTAAGAACCAATTATAAATTAATTACATTTAAGGAAGCATTTCCCACCTACACAGAATATGAGTAATTGCTTTTCAAGACAAACAACACTCTAACAAGTCTAGAATTATGTTTGGCAGCAATCTTGTTAATATTGTTTTCATGTGTGTAAGTGTGTATCTGTGAACACAGGTGTATTTCTGTGTACATGCACGCAGTGCCTAAAGAGGCCAGAAGAGGAATGTCGGAGGCCCTGGAAATGGAGTTACAGATGGGTGTGAGCTGCTATGTGAGTGCTGGGATTCGAACCCAAGAACCCAAGTCCTCTGCAAGAGCAGTGCTCTTAACCACTGACCCATCTCTCCACAGCTATACTTAAGTCTTCAGGGCAAACAGAAACATCAGTTTTTAGATAGACAGGTAATGGATATTATATATCTTCTCTTACACACCAGAATTTACATTCTCAAAATCTCATAAACTTATTTTCATGAGAGGGAAAGGGGAATTCCTTGAGACAGGACTTCCTGTACCTGAGACTGGCCTTAAACTCATGATGTAGTTGAGGATGGATTTGAACTCCTGATCCTCTTGCCTCAGCCTCCCACTGCTAGACTGACACGCATGTTTCACCAAGTCGGGGAAGCTTACAAACTTGTGCTAACACAGTACTGTAAACATGCACAGCTTCTAGAAAAAAGTCCTAAACGGGGCTTTTACAGGCCCTTGTATAATGATAGCTTGTAACCTGCTTTCAAAATGTATCCTGAAATTATTTTCTTCATAAAAATAATTAAGTTCACTCCCTATAGCATGTCTTTACTGTCTCATTTAGTACTATAAAACTATCTGAAGGAATTACAGTAATCACTACCATCAAATTTGTACTCAAGTAATTTCTAAACACCAACATGAGCATACAGTAAAAGGTCATTTTATAATACGAAAACCTGAATAGCTAACAGTTCTTTCTAAGGCAGAGAAGCAAATCTCACCCTGAACACTGCCATTTTACGGACACTGCTGTCAATAACCCCTTGTTCAGGGGGTCTGGTATCTTCAAAACCCTGAACAACCACCTGTCACCCAGAAGTCACCAATAAAAGACGAGATAGGAATACACAGAAACTCAATCATCAAAGCATGGTATCAAGGCAGCAGGGAGGCAGAACTTCAGGAAGCGCAGAGGGTGACTCGGGAGGGAAAAGAGGGAGCCTGAACAAAGGGCGGCCTTTAACAAGTGGGAAGGAAGGTAGGCCAGGTCCACGGGGCTGAGGTCTGGCCAGAGAATGGGGCTTTTTCTCCGACCAGCTGTTCTTCCTCACGCCAACAAATTCATCCTGAAAAAAAAAGGGAAAACAATGCATTCTCACAAACTCCCGGCACTGACAGCACAGTACGGAAACGCACCCTTGCGAAGTGACCCTCGGATTAATTAATATGCGTTAAGTTGTGAGAGCTAGCAAAGGTGGAAAGGAACAGCAGACTGGAGGGCCGGCTTGACAGCCCAGCAGAATTAGGAAACGCCATATGAATCTGCAGCATCCTCGCTCAGCCACCGCCAACTTGCCCCATTAGTCATTTTATTAGAGGGGGGAAAGAAGAGACTGGTGTGTCTAAAGCCATTGGATACTGAATCAAGTTCAAGCTGGGCACCCTAACCTCCTCCACAGCTAGCCCACCTTCTCAGCAGACGGAGTCAGGAAAGCACACAGATCTCTGACGTCTAGGGGAACAAGGATTACTTAACAAAATAAACTTCTCCCAGAACCACCGCTACAAAAAAACTCAATCTGCTCACCAGTTCTATTGTTTTGGGAGAAATTTGAATTTATATATATATAAATCCTGGAATTTTGACTAAACGGAAAGAAAATTTCCATTCACCTCAACTGCAGGCGTCAAGGTCATGCTATCCAATGTCACCATTTCTGGTATGTACAGATTTAAGAAAGGCCAAGATCACAATCCAAGTACACTTGAACCAGGAATATAAAAGCACGTGTTAGAAAAATGCTTCAGAGACTATCTATGGAAATAGTGATGAACGGGTGCTGTCCTTCTTGAGAAGCATATTATGCTTTTGGGGACAATGTTACTAGGATCCACTTCACAAGGAGCAGGCACATCAAAATTCTATGCAACCACGTCAATGTGTTTGCTTAGTGTTACATGTAAAATACACAGCCATCAAAGACAAGATGGCATCCAACAGATTGATGTAAAATGACAGCTAGGGAAATGGACTCTCAACTAAGCCGATCCCATTTATGTCTGCCAGAGGAGGAAAGAAAAACTGTGTGCATGTGTATGGATATGGACAGGCTTCACAGAGAGGGAAATTCTTGACAGTCTCACAAATTCCTGACAAAGCTCACATCTGTAACATCTGGAGGGAGAAGGAATAAGCAGACAGGGAGATACAGTCACTTGTTCTGCGCTGTACCCATTTTTAGTTGAATTATGTTGATCATCTGCTTGCTCGTTTAACTATTTAAGTCCTTCAACAAATATTTAATGAACAACTGCTGTGAGGCAGGTCTATCTCTAGACGCTGGGGGGCTGAAAGTGAACCAAACTTCCCACACCTGATGGATGATGCGCAGCCCGGTAAGCCAAATAGGCTATGAAGAGAAAAGGAGCCCGGTGGATGAGGGGTAAGCGCTGTGGAAGAAGCCCATAGCCAGAGACTGCACAAGAGCCTGGGGAAAGGAGAAACTCATATCCAAATGTACTTCTCAAGCTTAGCATGAGTGACATTTCTGGAAAGCAATGCCTGGGCTCTCTAGAACACAGTGGGATGAGGGAAAAAAAGAGAGAGAGTCCTGGGGCTGGAACACAGTGGGGGAGGGAAAGAAGGCAGGGACAGAGTCAGGGAGAGAAAAAAAACCCCACGGAGAGTTTTACTGTAAAATCATCTTACATTGAGAGACTATCTGCAGAGTTCCTGCATCAGCATCTCCCCTGAGCACGGTACTACGGAGCCCGTATCATCAGGCACTGGACTTTGTCATGTTTTATGATTAGACTGGGACGGTGTCTTGAAGAGGATCACGGGGTCATCTTCCACACATCACACAAGTGACACACACATACCTGACATCCCAGTGCTGACACTGACCCGGTCCCAACCTCCTCTGAGATCTTGTCGGTTTTCCCCACAGCCACGTCATTCCCTTCCCTGCTTTTCTGCATGACACGCTCTGGAAGGAGGCCAGTAAGGAGCCGACAGTTCCTCGGGTGGAGACTACAACCCACAACTCGGAATCCTGAGGTTGATTTGTCCATTCTTACCACGTACGTATATATTTACTCAACCACATTTTATGGCCCTCGATTTTACTCCTAATAAAATGAGAACCTGCAGGGGGCCTTGGAGCAGGGACATGTGGTCACTGACTGCAAGAAGGGATCCCTATGGACTCCACAGTGAGAAATGTGGGCAGCATGGGTCGAAGCCAGCGGGGAAGGGGGAGGGGAGGGCACCCCCAATCTGAGGCTGCTACATAATAAGACAGGTGAAAAGCCAGGGTTATGTGAGCCATCATGATTAAAGCCGGGGGTGGGGAGAAGCGGTCACCCTCTGCGTCTGTCGCAAGGTTCTCTGATGAACGAGGGGAGAGACAGAAAGGCACATTGAAGTATCAAAGATTTCAAGACTGTGGCGTTGATCGAGGAGGGCAGCACCTTTACTAGCAGGGTCGGAGAACAAAAGGACGGCCTGGAAATGGGGCCAGCAGTTCACACTACCACAAGATGTTCTGACTGCTGCTGTTCGGAAGAGTTCCCCCAAAGGCCCATGTGTCAAAGGCTTGGTAGCTAGCCTGTGGCACCCATGAGAGATGATGACGTCATTAGAGATGGGTGGGGTCTAGAGGAAGGGAGTTACATCACTGGAGGCATGACCTTGAAGGGGCTATTGGGACCCCCAGCTCCCTCCCTGTCTCCCCACCCCGACCTCTCTGTTGCCTAGTCATGACGAGGGAAACAGACCTTCTCCACAGGTTCCCACCGAGATGCCATCACAGACCAAAAACCAGGACCGAGTGACCAAGGACAGAAACCAAGAACCAAATTACCCCATGCCTCCTCATCAGTAGGTGACCTCAGGTATCTACCACAGCGAAGACAGACAGGTGACTAACACACAGAGGCTATGGTTAGGCGAATAAAGCCTTCAAGCCAGCAGATGTGGCTACGTAAGAAGGCTCCAGCCTGGAGGTACTGATCTAAGAAGTCATCATGATAAGGAGAGCTTTTAAAGCTAGGAAGGGGAGGAAAGGCCAGGCAAGGATGGAGCCTTAATGAAGAGGGAGGCAGCAGGAAAAGAGAAGAAAGGCAAAGGAGACAAATTAGCAACTGAGGAGGTGAGGAAACTAAGAACCAGAAACAGGGTGACAAGAAACTCCAGATGCCCGTCTCCTTGAGTGCTTGGAACTTAACATCCGGACTTGGGCAAGCCCCATGCACGCCAACCACTGCCATGATGCCCTTCCTACCACCTCAGAGAGACTCATCCCAACTCCTCAGTCATAAGAGATATCCTAACAGATAAACAGTACAGCTGTCCTCTCCCTGTGAACACACTGTCCCTGCCCGCATCCTCTCAGGATCCCCAAATCTCTCTCTCTCTCTCTCTCTCTCTCTCTCTCTCTCTCTCTCTCTCTCTCTCTCTCTCTCTCTCTCTCCATAACCAACCCACAGGCTCCACTGAACACATCATCACAGGCTAAGTAACTTCCTGGACCACACTGACTAACATTCACAACCAATTTGTTTTCTTCCAGGGCCTTGTGCTTGCTAGGCAAGCAGACTACCACTGAGCTAAATCCCCAACCCCTTGATCTGTTTTCTTGAAACTCTGAATTTGCTAATAGTATGCCACTGGAATTAGGTGAAATTACTAAATACAATCATATAATTAAAAAAAAAAAAATCAGCCAGGCGGTGGTGGCGGCGCACGCCTTTTATCCCAGCACTGGGGAGGCAGAGGCAGGCGGATCTCTGTGAGTTCGAGGACAGCCTGGTCTACAGAGTGAGATCCAGGATAGGCGCAAAGCTACATAGAGAAACCCTGTCTCAAAAAACCAAAAAACAAACAAACAAACAAACAAACAAACAAATAAATAAATAAATAAATTCTAGGGGATGTTATTGACCCTACAGAAGTATTAATAAAGAATTGTGGGCTTGGGTTTCACTATAAAATGTCATAATCAAACTACAGCTGTTACTCTACGCAAAACAAACAATTACACAGGAGGAGAGAGGATCCACCATTTTGTCTAAAAAGTGTGTTATTACCTAAGTTTCATACTTATGAAAATTAAACTCCAAAACTCATCTCAGCCCAGGGCTATGCTTTGATATTTAGAAGGAGGTCACAAGGCATGAACTCATAATTAAATTGTGCTTCTAATTTATAGTTTCCAAAATCAAAACAGAATATGTACTACGCTCAGACTTCAGGGAAAGGAGCCTGGGGTCCCCTTAAACATCTTTAGCATAGATTTCTAAAACCCATACATGCACAAGAAAGAATAACTTTTCTGATAAAAGTGAGATATTGCTATCCTCATAGGTCTTCACTAGAGGCCTTCATGTAAAATGCTCCAATTACTGCGAATGCACATTCTTCATGAAGAGCACACAGCGACCATAACTACTAATTTCTATAGGATTAATAATATCTCCTAAAAAGTGGATTTTTTTCTGCTTCACCTATTTTTACCTAAAATTTTAAGATTTAGAAGCAGTTCCCATGTTTCAGAGACACGGCAACATCTCAAACTCAGGAATTCTGTACAGCACCAAGACTTAGAATTGAGAGGGAGGTCACGGCAGCATCTCAAACACAAGAATTCTGTTCAACACCAAGACTTAGAATTGAGACGGAGGTCACCTGACACACGCAAGTGGCCATGTTTATCCTCTACATATGAGGAAAACATTATTGAACTTTTCACTCCATGAGATTAAAAACCACCAAAATTAAAGTTAAGAGCTTTGTGTTGTGCCCTCCCCCACACACACAGCAACCCACACACTCTTCAGCATCAGCAAGTGACACCATGGTTTAATCTGTTATTGAAGTTTAGAGTTCCACGTTCATTTTACTGTCGCTTATGTTTATTCATTAAGTCCTGACACAGCCACTAAGCCAACACCCCCCTTAATGCCATCCTTAAAGCTTGTTTGTTTGTTAAAGTGTCTCTTAAACTGTAAAGATCACATTTTCAAAGCAACAGGTGGACAAAAATCATTTGGAGAACACAAGCTGTCCAAAACAGTTTGAATGCAAGTGACTTATTTTAAAAGAATACTGTATATTAGAAAAAAAAAATATTTAATGATCTGTAAGATTATTTAGAAGCGAAATAAATAATTTGGAAGCAAAATAAACCCCTCCCCAAAGAAGAAGACCATTCCTTAGTTATAATCAATTGGTAGTTTCCAGAAATATTTACAATGGGGAGACCCAAAAGGCACTAAGGTCCATTTTTCTAGTGAATTAAGCAAGACAGAAATCACAGGGGCTTCTATTCTTGCAACAAAGAATCCACAAGTAAATTTTGTTTTCTGGGTACACACCAGTTTGGTTTCGTTTTTTTTTTTTTTACCTGTAATTTAACAGAATTTTCAGGGAAAGGGGAGAGGACCAGGAACTAGAGAGGCAGCTTCCAGCATGGTGCTTATCACATGATTACTCCGGGTAACTCTCTCTGTTCTTCAATTTAACTGGAGAGGCAAACAGTGTGACTAACCCAGCAGGCCTTCTCTTAAATATGACTCTGGAAAGGATCAATATCTGACTCCTATCTGAGGACCGTCTTCAAGTACCCGATACACACAGGGCAGAATCGCAGCCCTCCTCAGAATGGAAAACTTCGGCCTTCCCCTCATTTATCTGCTCCAAATAAAACAAAACAAAACAAAAAAATTAAATACACTTACTCGTTTGTGTGAGTGTTGGAGGGCACTTGCGTGAATGTGTGCATGCGGCAAGTGCTCATGACATGGAAGTCAGGGATAATTTTTAAGGGGTTAAGTTCTCTCCTTCCACCATGTGGGCTCCGGGAACCAAACTCAAGATATCAGGCTTTGTTTTGTTTGTTTGTTTGTTTGTTTTTAAACCCCCTGAGCCATTTCACTGGCCCCAAAATAAATGTTACAGGTATTCTCACTCTAGAAAGGTAAAC
Organism: Peromyscus leucopus; assembly: GCF_004664715.2. NCBI lineage: Eukaryota > Metazoa > Chordata > Mammalia > Rodentia > Cricetidae > Peromyscus > Peromyscus leucopus. The sequence continues at coordinate 29,551,559 of NC_051077.1, read as the reverse complement.
CCAGTTTTTGATGATCTGTATATGAATATAATTTACTAGGTACATGAATCTGTGGGAACAAGGCTATGAGAATTATGAAGCTGGCTTTGCTAGTTGACATAAATCAAGAAAGTAAGTGTGGGGGACAGGCGTCTCGGCTGACAAGGCATCCCTGGATTCACCTCTGCTTTCACCCCTCTCTTTCCGGACTGGGGCCATGGAAGTTGATGTTCGTTGCTCATTCTCTGCTGGTCACACCCACGGTCCAGGACAAACTCTGCCCACAGAAACAGGCTGTCTGCCTCCCGGGATTTCACTCCCTACCACCTAATGTGCTTTTTCCTCTCCAGACAGAAACCATTTGCAGGATGCTTTGGAGCAGTAAGCAGCAATTACCATGGCTACTTCTTCCACTCCCAAATTAGCATGGCCTCGGGAAGAGCCAAATTATGCTCCCCACCCCCCCAACCCCGTGCACCTGAGGGCTCGCACCGGTACTTCACCACATGGCAGGTCAGGGAAGCAAAAGTTCCACAAGAGTAAAGTCGGGGTGAGAGCTGAGAGCCCCTCACCTTCTTTCCTCTCCAGAGAGAGTCATGAGGCCCGTTCTCTCCTCCCACACCTGAGAGATGGGGCCAACACCCCGACACCACGAAGCCCTGCACCCTCCGCAGCTCTAGAGCTCAGAACTCAACCACCCCTTCCCTCCTTCAATCTTCTGCTGAGTCTATAAACACAGGTTCCTCCCTGCTTAAAAATAAACGGCTCCCAGCCCTGCATTTCCTTTAAACTAACACCCTTATTTTTCTTTTATACTGGCAAAGATCTCAATAAAAAGTACTTTCTCAGCACTTCTTGGAGTTCTTTCCACGTTTCCTTCTCTCCCCTAAAACCACTGTTATCCTCAAACGCCTTACAGAAATCCTTCACGTCCTTCCTGGCAGGCAACACACACAGCTTCTTCAGGCATCCCAAGCTAACATCAAACCCGATGACCTTCTTCTGTGTCCGCCGGGATCTTTATATACTCCATGCTTCCACGCCGCTCACCTCCCTCAACAATATCCCGTGTCCTTTCCATTGCCCACGAGCCTAAAACAGGAAAGCAACCCACGACACACTAAAAAAACAACCACTGAAAAGACAGTGCCCTTTCCTGTTCTCTCTACTGCTGCTCTGTACCCCATTCACTTGAGAGTACAGTATGACAAACATCCCCTCCCAGCCATCTTCCGACACCAAACCCATGGGCGCCTTAAAGACCTCATCCTCGGGGCACCCAACAGGACCGCCCACAGCCGAGTCCACCCTCTCAGGTACCTGGAGAACAGACTTCCAGATGTACCAGCTGCCCTCAGTCAGACTGTCTCCCTGCTGGCTTCCCACTGCAAAGTAACACCCTGCCCCCTATGTTCCAGGGAAGCGCCGTCCTAACTCCCCACATCCCTCAAATCTACAAGCTAAGGCATCGAACACGGAAGGAAGGGACCAGAAGACATAAAATTGGCATCTAGCCCCAGCTCTCGGCACTATCTAAGTGAGTGAGGTCAGGGAGGTCACTCAATCCTGGGGGCTCCGTCTCTTTGAGAAACTGGGGGGAGGAGGGTGTTGAAATGCAGTCTTTACAGCTGCCGGCAGCCCTCCCCCATCCCTTCTTGCCCCTCGCCCCCTACGATTCAGAGTTTGGATGACCTACTACTGCTGTCAAACCTCTATTTATATAATGTTACCTAGACCTGTCAATTTATTTTTAATTTCTCAGCGCTGCACCGCCCCCAACCCCCACCTGTGCAGTGACCACCCAGTTCCTATGTGCACAGTATTTTAACTTTCTTAGAAAACCTGTTTTCTCAATGTATCCCGTCGCCTCTACTCAAACTTACATCCTCACGTGAAGAAGATTTAGTATTTCCCCTTTGCCTGCTGGTTCAGCTTCTTCTTCTCTTTAAGATGTACTTTATCTTAATTTATGTGTCTTGTGTGGGAGCATGCGCGCATGTGAGGCCTCCCATCCCCTACAGCTGCGTTTTATATCTACGCTGTTGCTAGCCACCAATGCGGGTGCTGGGAACGGAACTCAGGTCCTCCGCAAGAGAAGCGAGTCATCATCCCTGGGCCTGACTTGGTGTGCCCCTATTAGGTTTTTACAAAGAATTTTGATCATCTGAACTCTACCTCCTTATCTAATGTAACCCTAGTATCACTTACTTCAAACTAAAAAGGCACTTTCTCCATAGGCTTGTGTCCAGCCAAGCTGTCCCGAGCCCAGGATTCCAACCAGTGGCTGAGGGCTGGAATCTAAAAGGCAACAGGTACAACTCCTCGCGTCTGAAAGATGATGCAAGTGTAACTCTGCTAATACAGTGTAGTGGCTTCACTTTTCTCTTCAGCATTTCCTTCTTTTCTTGTCCTTAACCTTTGCCCCATAAAAAACTATCCTCTGGTCTTCACAAGCCAACTTCCGCCACGCTCACTTACTGTTCTGTGTGCCACCCTGGCCAAAAGAAGACAGTTGCTAAGTCCAGGGAGCCTAGGTTGGAAGCGGCTTCAGGGCTTAACTCCCCAGAGCTTTTGTTTTTTTTCTTGTAGCTTTGGTCTCTTTTCTGTCTCGTCAGCAAACCACAATCAAGCCATGCAACCCACACACACTCTGTACTGCCATTCCCTTGCCCTGGTCTCTCCCAACCCTCTCCCCACCCTCCTCACCCCTGTCCCTTGCTCCCCGCTCCCGCACCGATCATGAGGAACTCATCCCGATCCACCTCCTCCAGGAGTCCCAGCTTGCTCAAGTGTTGTGATGCACCACTTTGAGCTTAACAGACCTCTTCCTACACCAAACTGATTTATCCTTCTCCCTGACCGGACTTCAGCTCTTTAAGGACAGGAAACCTGACTTGTTCACCCATGTATATTGTGCCAAGGCCTGATGTTTGCAGGGAAGACCCACGGCTGCTGGACTGACGATGATGGACAGATGGATAAAGGACTAAGAACAGAAGGCAAAATTAAGTCGGGGAGAGGATTCACAAAACAATCATATAAGAGTGCTTCCGTTCCCCTTAACAGAAAATTCAGACACGACCATCCACCAGGCCGGTAACAGCATTGCAGATGGTGGCCCTTTATATGGCTCTTAATTCCTAGCTGGTCCAAAATGAGGTCACTACCACTTCAAAACCCTTCACAACTGGCTATGGGTGACGCCACATTAGGGTCTTAGAGCGACTCTGTCACAAAGCCTTATGCTTTAACACTCTATGAAGGACAAAAATTAAATAATGACCGAATTTCTAAAGGACTATATACAAAGGATGCAAGTAATGAATGTATTTATCTTCACATATACAGTGATCTCTTGGAATTAAGCAAAAATCGGAGAAGCATTTAAATGGAAAAGAAAAGATGAGCATTTTTTAAACCAGGGTGGGTGTGGGGTGGTGGTGGTGGTGGTGGTGGTGGTGGTGGTTGGAGATGGCTCAGCAATTTACAGCATTGACTGATCTTCCCAAGGACCCAGGTTCAATTCCCAGCACCCACCTGGCAACTCACGACCCACCTGGCAACTCACAACCATCTGTAGTAACTCCATTTCCAGAGGATTTCTTCTGGCCTCTGAGGGCACCAGGCACACACAAACAGGCAAAACACCCATACAATTGAAATTTATATTTTAAATTATTGTTGCTTCTCCGTGGAGAAGTAGCAATTTTCTGATCTTAAATGCTGGATGTCATTCCATTTGAAAACACCTTTCCAGGGTCTAAGGACAAACAGACATCTGTAATTTAACAATTAAGTGAGACTCCCAAGATAGCCCCTGGCTCCATCTTCCACACAATCTGCTCAAAAGAGTACTTTCCTTCTGTAAATTCCCAGTCATGAAGATTAGAATGCAGAGCCCTACAGCTTCCTCTATTAACTAAGGTCCTTCAGGCTACAAATCAGCCACCTAGACAGCATTTAATGCAATAGTGTGCCGCTTGGGTTTGGCTTATTGAGTCTACGTAAAAAGCAGCCAGACTTGAGTGGAAACAAGCAGCCCTAGCAAACCTCCTAAGAGCATTAAACAGAGGTTCCTCTAAGTCCCCTCTACTTCTAACATGTAAGGAAATGACATCTCCACTGATGATTCAAGAGCTGAATCTGAAGATACCCTGGGAGGGGGAATTATTTAAATGAAAACTCACTACTTTGAACACACATCTTTAGTGTGCATTTAACTGATCAGTCTACTGATACATGACGTGAACCCAATAAAGACATGCCTAGAGACTACTTACCCTCAAAGATGAACTCGCAGGTGGCCCAAATGACTTTATGAAGGCCTCTAACAACCTTACTTCCTTTCACAGTGGGGGTTTAAAAAAAAAAAGACCCGAGATCATTTAAGATGTTATTTTTTTTTTTTTAAGAAATGGGCACACAAAGGCCAACTTTTAAACAAAACTTACACTAAGCTTATAAAAGACTACTTCAGGCAAAACTGGGAGTTTCGTCATTTTTTTTAAAAAAAAAATTGTGTCTTAAATATCTGTATATCTTAAATTAAAATATTGAACAAGGAGAGAGGGCAAGTTCTAACTGCCAGATCAGAGCACTGATTACAAGACACAAAGTCAAATAACTAAAATGAACCAATATAACTGGAGAGGACATACAACAAATGGGTATGTGGATGGACAGCATAGCTAAAACTCAGGCTGATGTGAAAAACATCACCATTCCTTAGTATTGGGACATAAAAATATGTCCTTAAACTATTAAATATAGAATATAGGAAGCACCAGAAGTCAACTTTTGCAAAGGTAAGTACGTGCCTTTTAAATCTTTTCTGACTGTAATTGTCTATGCAAATTCCCAGTTTAAAAAAAAAAATCTCTACCCCGCACTCGGGAGTTGCTTAACAAAAGCCACTTAATGAAACCATAGTCCGGGCACATGGAAAAAAAAAAAATTAACTACATAGAAAATATTTGCGAATTTACTTTGCTATAGTACACAATTGTCTCCTTGTTTCCAAGTCCCTGCAATTCCCATCACGGGGGGGAAGGGAGAGGGAGGGAGTCTTACAAGACAACCAAAAGTTAGCTTCCTAAAAGAAAGCATGGTGAAGGCTGTGAATCAGACCCTCGCTTTAATCAAGACCTCCCAAGTTTATCTTCCAGAAAACAGACAACTGCCCGGCCGCACAATTCCCCCCGCGGCTTAGCCTAGCAAAGGAGCCGCATTCAACCTCGGCGCTGCACTCCTCCGGGCACAGAACATCTAAGAAACTCTGCGACTCCATTTCAAAGATCCCACGCTCAGGCGATCGGCTCTGCTTTCATCTCAGTCCTTGGGGGAAAAAAAAACGCTCCAAAGCCGAGACGGACAGGAGTCGAACCAGGAACGGGGCAGTCGGTGCTCCCGGGTCAGACAGTCTGGAGCTGCATGGAGTACCGCGCTGGTCCCGGGAACCGCAGCGCCCCGTCCCCGACTCCGCAATCACCATTCCCCGCACGTCCCTCGGGTCCCTCCACCCCTCCGCCTCCGCATCCTGGAGCCGCCGTCCGCCACTCAACTCTGCGAACTGGGCAAGGAGACGGGCTCCAGCCCCCCGCCTCGGTGCAGCCCGAGAAGCGTGGGAGGGACGGCGGGCACCTACCCGCCGCGCCAGGCTCAACGCCACTCTCCGCAAACTTACTGCAAAGTTGGCTCCAAGTCGCGGCGGTGCGGTCGGGCGCGGAGCCCGGGGTGCTCAGCGCGCCCGCCGGCGGGAGGCTGCTGTGCCGGGAGCCGCACTGGGCTCGCACGTCCGCATGGCGCCGCCGGCCGTCCAGCCCCGCCGCGTCCAGCCCGGCCCGCGCGCTCCCAGCTCCCCGCCGTGTGTATCCCTCCGCCCCGCGGCCACGCCTGCCTGCGCCGGCTCTCGTTTCTGCAGCGCCCAGACTCCGGGACTCAGGGCGCGCAGCTCGAGACCGCCCCGCCCCGGGTCAGAAGCTCCAGGGGACGACCGAGATCCGCGTTGGGCTGGGAGCAAGGCGAGCGCCCTGGAGCAGCTCGCACTCCTGCGAGAGGGACAGCTTGGGGACTGTTCTAGAATTTCGAGCTGCTGCTGCGAGGAATTTTATTGGATGTTCCCTGCTAGGAGAGGGGAAACATTTGCTTACCCCCCCCCCCCAAAAAAAAAAACGACAGTAAAGGAGGAGAAGTCACCTATGGCTAAGCAACACCCCCAGCCACCCACCCCAATGCATCTCTTTAGACTTGTTCCCAACCTCCAGGAAATCCCCGAATCGGCATTTGAATGCCTCGCTCAGCGAGTCTGCAGCCACCAAGGTGAAAAACTACTGAGGGTCTGGAAAGGAATGCAGTTAGGTCGGAATTTACTTCCTCCTGAAATCCACATTAAGGCCGGGGAAAATACACAAGTTTTCCCGAGACCTGTTAATGCAGACTCGGTTGGACCTCAGATCCTCCTGGACCGGGGCGGTGAACCCCAACGCTGGCCACCGGGACTGACGCTCCCCCACCCCCAGTCCCCGGGTCTGCAGGACAAAGGCAGCTGAGCCTCCCTAGGCGCATTCACAGTGCTTAATTCCGCCCCAAGGGTCCGGCAGTCTGAGATTCTGGCCCCATAGCTACAAGTTCTCTAGCGAGAATGAGGGATCCCCGGCTAACAGGCGCCCCACTGGCAGAACTCCCTCTGGCGCCCGAGCGCCCAGCCAGCGCATCCCAGGGCTGCAAGTCCATCCCCGGCTTGGGCACAGCTCCAGGTACCGGCTGAAGCGCAATTGAGAGTCAGCCGAAGCCAGCCTCGCTTTGGGACGCAGCCCAGAGAAGAGGGAGGGCTTGACCTCGGAAAGTTTGTGGGGCTCGAACATTTTAACGCCGCGACGACGAAGAGATCAGATTTCCCAGGGAGCGGGGTGGAGGAGACAGCAGGGCGAACTGCACAGCAGCCAGGGGCTAGTGAGACTAGGTAAGGGAGGGTTTTTTGTTTTTTTGGTTTTTTTTGGCTCAAAGTTTATGTCACTTCTTAAGCCACCTTAAAGGAAGATGACTGAAAATAATAATAATGGTGCCTAGCAGGTTATGCTTAAGAAGAAAAAGTAGTGCCTGCAGAATGAGTGTGCTGATTCGCAGCTCTCCATTCCCCTGCTCGCTATTTGGAACACACACAAATTCACAACCAGCAGCAAATACTAATATCATCATAACCCAAAGACTCGACTGGCCGCGGCTACAACCGCGCAAAGTGCTCGCGGAGTTCCGGTCAGTTCCATACCCGGAACGCTGCGAAGAAGGCAAACGACCTGATCTCCGAGCTCAACCGGTTTGCGACCCTCACGGAATTTTAACTCTCAGCAAAACACAGCTATCACACAAGAAAGCCAGCCCTTGGGGGAGGGGATGTGAAACGGCCTGGGGTAGTGATGCTAGGAGAGGGAAAGAACAATAAAAAGTATAAAAACACACCATTCCATAACATTAAATCGCTGGATTCTCTAAATGGCACAAAGGAATTCCTGAGAAAAAAAATATCATTCATTCATACATACATACATATATAATTAGTGCTTACTAGAACTAAAATATATTCTTAAGATTCCTAACTATCCAGGCTCACTGATAAACCTCACTGCCTGGAAGAAGTTGCACTTGGTCTCTACAGGAACCACCGAAAGCCAAAGATGCATGCAGTCTTCTAGGCTGCCACATTTTGCCAATCCTTTAGCCACCAACAAAACGAAATGGAGATACCTTTTTGGTTACGAGCGAATTGCCTTCACACGAAGAGAAGTGTAGTTCAAGTTCCACGAACATCCTTTAAATAGTCGATCTTCCTTGACCCTGTCCCCAGAGCTTCATGGAAATTAGGTGGAAGGGGGACTGTTCCCCCTAAAAAACATTCCCCCAGCACGGCTTCTGCAGCCAGTCCACCTAAGCTGATTTTTGGAAAGGTATTAAGTGTGGACCGGTATAAATGAAAGGCTGGGGTGGAAACGATCGAGCTCTGTCTAGTCCTCGTCGTTTAGAGTACCCAGCACGTCCAAGTTCGAGGTCTGCACTGAGCTAGGAGCTGGGAGCGCGCCTTGCCCGGTGCTCGGACTAGAGGGCGCTGCGCCACTGCAGATCATCCAGTCCCCAACGCGCCCTCCCTGGGCACCATTTCTATAACAAGTTACACCGAATATAATGCACAAACGGCTTCGCTTCTCAAGTTCTTTTGAACAGCGCTCTGTGTGTATTTTGTGAATTCCAAAAGCTGCGCATGCTTGCCTTTCATTCCCGCGCCCCGTAAAGGCCGCGGGCAGCCCAGTTCCCTGAGCGCAGACCCTGTGAGAGCCACATGAATTCCCCAACTTACTTACTGAGAAACACCCCCACGTTATTTCATTTACGTTTAAACTTAAATTCTACAAGGCATGCACTGAACAAAGAACTCACCACAGTAGCCCGGTCCTCGATGCTCTCTTCTTTACAGTCTCCGGCAGTTGGGTAAATCCCACGCCGTTTGGATTTTTGTTAGGAGCCGGGCTCGAAGTACCAACTTTGCTTCCCTTGGATCTTCAGCATATCCCCAAGAAAAGTGCGAGCCTCCAGTGCTGTCGGGACTCAGGTGATCGCATTTCCAGTGGCTTCCGACCCGGGGAAAGTTTTGAGCACCGAAGGAGGTGGAGAGAGCGCGCACGAGGTCTGGAGAGGGGGCCGAGGAGAAGCCAAGTTTGTCAGGACATGTCCAGGCAGCCAGCTGCCGAGTTGAGGAGTTACGGCCGGCAACTGCGGCGGATCCCTCTGCCTCCTTTCCCCACTCCTCCCTCCAGGAGCGGCTGGGGGAGGGGAGGTGACGTCAAGGCTCCGCCTCGCCCCGGGCTCCCGGGCGCTGAAGGGGTTCTCCGGCTTCAGTCGGCCTCCCAGCCAGTTGCAGCTGCGGACGCCCAGGCTGTCGCCGCTTCCTAGCCGCAGTGATCTCCCTGGCCGCCGCCGTCCACACGAGGAAAGGTCCGCCCCTCTCCTCCCCGCCGAGTCTTGGAGCTCCGCCGAGCGCAGGCTTCCTCGCACTCAGCACCGGATCAGTCCGCCGGGGCCCTCGTTGCGCTTACCTCCGGGGCTTCTAAACCCCGTTGGGCAGCGTTTCCCACGCCTCGGACTGCAGATGATGCTCTTCCTCTTCTGCATCTGAAACTCGTCGCAACGTGTCGCCTGCCCGGGTTTTTGCTGGGCGGAAGCGCGATCAGTCTCTGCAGGCTTACTGGACGACTCGGACTTTGTCGTCCTCCAACTTCTGGAGATGAGATTTAAAAAAAAAACAGTTCCTGTTGTCTATCACTGTTGCGGTCTTGGTATTGAAAATCACAGCGTCGTATTTTTAATCTCCAAATCCTTTCCAAATGTTCCTGTCTTTAGACCTAGTCTAAATCTGAATCATAGATTTCGAGGGGTAGGGGGAAGAAAAGGGGGCGGAGCCAATTTTTAACGTGTCTTACAAGTGATCTGTAGTGATAGTGCCTAATACACAAATCAAATCGTCTACACCTCGAAACGACATAAATTTATAAAAATGCAAACCCTGTTGAACCTTACTTTATAAATGAACGCGTCGCTTTTATATAAGCGTCCAGGTTCCGGGAAAATGTCTGCTATGAGATTTTTTTTTTTAATGCCACTCAAGTACCAAAATGCATCTCCTAAACAACATGAAATTCGAAGGGAGCCACTTATGGAAATTGACACTGCCCCGAAAGATTGTTATTAAATTTTAAGGAGCCTCGGAAAGGAAGGGAGGAGACTGGAGGCGGGTTCTATCAATATATTTTCATCCGTTTGCGCAAACACCTTGGTCTGTACAGCTTTTGAGAGGTTAAGAGTAACAGAGCTAGGGGGTGTCACACAGTAAGGAAAGAGATGAAAAGGCGTGTGTGTGTGTGTGTGTGTGTGTGTGTGTGTGTGTGTGTGTGTGTGTGCTTAAGCTTGAGGACTGCTCCAAGCTCCAATGAACTCCCCTACCTGAAGTATGGAACCGATGTCTGCTTCCCATGACAAAAATTGTACATTAAAAAGCAAACCTTACTGGCTCTCATCTGTTTGCCACACGGGTAACATCCATTCGTGCAGACAACCCGCTTTTACTGGGCATCTTAGAAAGTATCTAGCGAGCACCTAAGAGGCACTTCCTATCTATCGCTTCACTTGTTTCCCGAGCCCCATATTTTCCCTTGCAGTCTGGGGTTTCTTGTAAGGAAAGGGGAGGCTTTAAGTGGCTAGGGAGATAAAAGGCGGGGGGGGGGATAGGGGTAAGAACCTTAGCGTCCCCTGCATACCCAGGGGTAGCCGGGAAGCGCCAGATTCCTGGGGAGGGGGGAGGGGGGGCAATCCAAGGGAAGACTGTTTTGTCAAGCAAGTCTGTCAATGCCCAGCCCACTTCTATACTTCACTATGGCAACTACGCATGCTCAGCACTCCTTTTAGGGCCACAGTTGATGCTAGAAATTGACCACGCATTACCAGTTGTCAAAATGATGCAAAATCTCCCGAGGCACTGTTACTCACACAAGTCAATTTGGCTTGATATACTAGTCTTTAGAGTTGCTTAGGCAAGCCAAGGGATTTCCAGTTTAAAAGAACACAGAAATTTGCGTTTTATTGATAGTAGCAGTTCTTAAAAATAGCTCCTTTGAAAAGTGAGGACGGGATACTTTGAACAAAACCCTTTGACCTGACCAATGTCGTCGATGTGACTAGCCACGTGTGGCTACTTTGACTTAAATGAAATTAAATCAACATTCAATTCCTTAATCTAACTGCCTATCACATATTCAATACCCACATTTGGCTAGTGGCTACTGTTTGAGTCAAAATAAATTTAAAAAGTATCTTATTACCACAGAGAGTACTACTAGAAATACCTTGTTATATATCTTTAAATTCTTCTGCCTTTTTTTTTTAAAGGCTGCATCAAGCATTAAATCTCAAGCTCCCACTCCAGTACTGAGTCATTTCTAAAGTATGGGGGGGGAGGGCAGCATCGTGAAAGGATTCACTCATTCAGCAAATATTTCTCAAGTACCAACAACATGCTAAGTGAAATTATGTAAGATTCAACTCCTAATAGGCGAGGTGTGTTTAAGTGATTAAGGAAATATTAACATGGCCTTTTAGTTGTTTTATATCTTTGCTCAGTGTAGAATACAGGGAAAATAATAATTTTAAACAAGATAGCATTCTAAGTCATTTTTAGGACCAGCCCTAGAACCAAATGCTTCTCCATAAGCCTGACTAATGTCTGGCATCCCACCCTCTTTTGGTTTCTCTGTTGTTTCCAGGTCTGTCATACTCCTTTTGTCCCGACCCCTGACCCCCCCCCATCCCCTCCTCCCACATCTGGAGATGATAACAGGAAGTATCTCTTCAGGTCCTCAAACGTTATTTTATCCTTCGCATTCAACCCAGCTCTCCTTTGGGATCTGCTTATACTCTTTGAAAGGAACCTTGGGCCATACAACTGCTCAACCCGGTGAGATTCAGCTGTGCTTAACTCCAGATGTATTGATGTTCCCCTCCCTTCCCAAATCAGAGTAATGAGTGCTTTCTTAAAATTATATCTTAATGATAACTTTTCATTCTACTGGTGAAATTTTAGATGACATAACCATTCAGTCAGGAAAATACGTGGAGGCATTACCAATCATTTGCTGACAGCTATTTTGTTTAGAAAAAAATACGGAATACAGCTTCAGTTCATTGAAAAAATACATATAGTGAAACAGGATAGTTGTAGATTTCTGCTGTCCCTTCCAAAGTATAAGCTTGTTATCCCCAAATACTTTGGGAACAGATCTTTGCAAAAGAAATAGAACCCTTGTCATGCTTAGCTCAGTCACTGTAGGATTCCAAGCTTACCTTTTTAAGCGTGTGGGGGGAGGGGGGAGCGAATCTAGAAACTATTTAAATTCTCAGTAGAAGTAACAAAGGGAAAATTAGGCTTGAAGTTGTAAAATTTTCTTTGACAGATACAAGTCTAAATGTGTATGATTTCACAGAATTTTGGAGTCTTACTTTACCCTGTTAAGGTCTCCAAAGTGATTAACAACAACAACAAAAATCCAGCTCTTAGTTGTGAGAGATATCAGTAAATAATTGTTACAATAACATCATTCTCCTGAAATTCACCTTGCCACTTCCTGTAGTGGATATCTGTTCTATGACCCTGAAGCACAGCCCTAGAGATGTAGCAGGTGACTGCTCTACCTGCCTATGACCTTCAAGTACCTGCCCCTGAGGCGGGGCCTCTCAGTTACCCTAAGACCTGAGATGCACATATGCTGTTCACTGCTCTCTTCTCTGTCTTCTGAGTTTTCCTTTCTTTTTTCTTTTTCTTTCTTTCTTTGTGTGTGTGTGTTATTGTTGTTTTAGACAGGGTTTCTCTGTGTAGCTTTGGAGCCTGTCCTGGAACTTGCTCTGTATACTAGGCTGGCCTCGAACTCACAGAGATCCGCCTGCCTCTGTCTCCCGAGTGCTGGGATTAAAGACATGTGCCACCACCCGGCCGAGTTTTCTTTACTTAATAAATTTCTTTGCCCTTTAAGCAGACTCCATGGATTTCTTGAATTAACTCCCAGGTCAACTCTGATGCTTTACAGGATCAATAATAATTTGCAACATGTATTTACTTCAGAACCAGTTGTACTATGGTTGTATTCAAGATACACACACATGTTATGGAATATCATAAGATGTGTTACATTTGTTTATGCTGTGGAACATTTGTTTAATGATGCAAAGATGTGTTGTATTATTTTATGTTGCATTAGTTTAACTCTGTGAAGCTGTGTTACTTTGCCTATCTAAAGCACCTGATTGGTCTAATAAAGAGCTGAACAGCCAATAGCAAAGCAGGAGAAAGGATAGGCGGGACTGGCAGGCAGAGAGAACAAATAGAAGGAGAAAAAGAAGGATGAGGAAGCAAGAGAGATCAAGAACAAGAAAAGAAGGGGCCAGTCATCCAGCTACGCAGCCAGACATGATTTAAGGAAAGAAAAGATATACAGAAATAGAGAAAGATAAAAAAAACAAAGGCAAAAGGTAGATGGGATAATTTAAAATTTAGAAAAAGTTGCCTGGAACAAGCTGAGCTAAGGCTGGGCATTTATAAGTAAGAATAAACCTCTGGGAGCTGGGTGGCAGCCCCTGCTAAAGAGCTAAGAGCAAAGAATAAAAACAACCAACATCACACACACATAATATGAGAAATATAATGATAATATGTTTATATTATATGTGTATGTATATAAACATATATTCTCATACACACACGCGTGTGTATTCTCATTCATTCTTACAAAGTCTTTTATGGTTAGACTCTAAAGCGCTCTCACAGCCTCCTGTTTTAAGTTCTTCTTCTATGGCTGGTGTTGCTGTGTCGGCAGGCTGTGGAAAATGTATTAGACATGACCTGGCTAAAGAGAACAAGCCACTAGGGGCAGCCCTTTGAGGATCATAGCCCAGCCCCTGGTTCTGGCTTCACTCTGCTGACACCAGGAAGCAGGCTCAACCACTCTATTCCACTGAATGGAGTGACCTGTTCTGCCATGTCATGATACATGGCAGTGTCCTGAAACCTTGCACTAAATCAAATCTTTCTTTCCTTAAATCGGTTCTGAAAAGTCCCTAATAACAAAATTCTAGAAGGCATTAGTCATTAATCCCCTACCCTGGTTTCACAGATGAGAAACTGAAGTATACAGTAGATAACTCAATCTTTTGGACGAAAACCTTCAGCTGGCTGGCTGCAAAGTCAGCATTATTGTCTACTGTCATGCAGCATAGCTCCATAGAGCCTGCTCCTCATCTGTACTTTTTATGAACCGTGGCTGTTTTACATTAAAGATCAGCAATGTTGTAGTTTGAAAACTGGCCTGGAAGAGGGAGAAAATCTTATCAAGTCATAGCCAGGGGAAAATTCTCCTTTCCAGAAGCTCTGCTTTATGTGGATAAATAATTCTTCACAAGTGGGTCCTTTAATCATGGAAGGAGAGTGCCCCTGATTGTGTCTAGCAATATATGTGTAATGCATCCATTATTTGTTTGGATTGCTTATATTCCTAGATGGATATGCATACACTTATGCACATTGTTTTTAGATTCAAAATCACCATCTGGCTTTTAACTTGTTTAGGCTGGACAACAAAAAAAACACACCGATGATTTTCAATGAATTCTGACAAGGACCATCTCAGGATTTCACCACCAGCATTTTAATTTTTACTTTGCATTTCACAGTCTTCAGGCTGGATTTTCTAGTGTTCAGTTCCCTTTTTAATTCCCCTTTCTTTTCTCCACCTATGGTTACAGGTGCGTGACTGTTTGAATGAGAAGTTTCCATACAGGTTCATGTACTTGAACTCTTGTTGATGATGCTGTTTGGGGAGGTGTTGGAGGTGTGGCCTTGTTGGAGGAAGTGTGTCCCTGGGGAGGAGCTTTGAAAGTTTAACACCACTTCTACTTCACTCTGTCTGCTTGATGTGTACAGCTCAAGATGTGAGCTCTCAGCTGGGTACTCCAGCCGCCCTGCCTGTGACTTCCATGCCATGATGGACTTTGGTCCCTCTGGACCTGCAAGTCTGAGTAATCTCGTCTATGGGTCGCTTGGTCATGGTGTTTTGTCACAGTGACAGAAAAAAATAATTAATACAACAGGACAAGTGGTTTTTCCCTGGGAATAATCCCCCATCTGTACATTTTTGTGACTAGATCCCATCTCTTATATCTTGGTATCGCTTTTAAATAAATCTTGTACAGAAACTCCCAGGATCTCACTTGTAAAATGAGGTATTGTGATGTCCCTCGTGTCTCTTCTCTAACAGATGGTGTGTCTAAAGGAATGATGGGAACTCTGCGCTCCTCACCATAGGCCTGTCAATCAACTGTGGCCAATGAGATGCTGGAGTCAATATGTAGGGGTGGTGTGGGGGGGGGTGGAGGGAATTTTTTTCTGATAAAGGTCCACAAGCAATATTATCTCTAAGGACATGATCAAGTTAGGATATCATACCAGGGACTGATCTGGGTATCTTTCTTACTGAGGATGAGACCTAACCCAGGAAAGATGGGGTGGGGGCGTAGTGGAGGTGCCCAGAGACACTGAATCACTTACACCTCTTTCAGGACTTCATATGGGAGAGCAAACATTTTCATATTATTTAAACAGGCTTGTATCAGAATTTGAGTTACTTGAATCTGGCATGATCTAGGACAACTAAAAATCCCTTTACAAATGAACAATGAATTATTTAAAATAAAATAATAACATATTATATGCTTCTTCTACTTGTTGGCTAACAGGAATTGAGACTAAGTCTTATGATAACAAAAATGGAAAGATTCTTGAAGTTTTCCTTCAGCGGTGAGTATGTTGGTCTGCTTGGGTATTTATTGATGGTTACTCTTGACTGTTAGCTTAGTGTGATTTAGAATCACGGTAAAAGCAAGTCTCCCTGCTTGACTGTGAGGGATTATCCAAATTACTGTTAATTGAGGTGTGAAGACCCACACTAAATGTGGGTGGTATCATTCCATGGATGGGGTTCCAGACTGGATGAAAAAGGAGAAATGAGCTGCAAAGAAGCAGGCATCACTTTCTGCCTCCTGACTGTGGGTACCAGGAGAACAGCTGCCTCCTGGTCCCTGCTTCCACACTGTCCCTGCTATGGTGGACTGTATGCCCTCAAACTGTAAGCCAGGATAAATTCTTTTTTTTTTTTTTTTTTTTTTTTTTTTTTGTTGTTGTTGTTGTTGTAGTTTGGGGGTTCTTTTATTGGTTTTGACTTTTTATTTCAAGACAGGATTTCTCTATGTAACAGCCCTGGCTGTCCTGGAACTTGCTTTGTCGACTGAGCTGGCTTCCAACTCACAGAGATCCTCCTGCCTCTGCCTCCTGAGTGCAGGACTATAGGCATGCACCGCCATGCCCGGAATGGCAAATCTTGTATTTAAAGTTGCTTCTGTCAGATTTTGTTTGTTTGTTTTGTTTTGTTGTTACAACAGTGAGACAAGTTACCTATTCAGGCACCATAAGAAAACACAGCAAACGGAGTGTCCTAAACCATAGGGAATTGTTTCCCCCACAATTCTGAAGGCTGGAAGTTTAAGAGCAGGCTGCCGGCAGTGTTATTTCTGCTGAGGCCACTCCTCCTCTTCCTGATTTATAGATGATATGTCCTTGCTCTGTCCTACAGTGGCACTTACTTCCTCAGTATTTGGAGGAAGGGAGGGGACAAGAGAAAGAGAGAGGGTGGTCGGAGGGAGGGAGAAAGGGAGGAGAGAGAGAGAGAGAGAGAGAGAGAGAGAGAGAGAGAGAGAGAGAGAGAGAGAGAGAGGATTGACTAACTTCTGGTATCTTCCTCCTCTACTAAGGGTCTAAGGACATCGGAGCTATTGGATTAGCACTTACCACCATGGTGTGATTTAGCCTTGGTGACACTTTAAAGAGCATGATCCTATCATCATGCCATCCATTCAGGAGTTACAACTTCAAGTCAGTCCTTCACACTGAGAAAACAAGTTCTCTATAAAAGGATTTAGGACAGCAGGCTGCCTCTTTTTTCTACCATGACGGCAAACAAAATAAGACTATGAAATTTCATTTGTTTATCTACTCCTAGTTTTTCCTCTCAAGTATTCCCCAAATTTCCTAGGATACTACTTTCTAACAGATTCTTAAGGATTGCTCCAAAGTGATTCCGGTGAATGTTAACTAAATCCGGATACCTGATAATTACCAGAGGATAAGCTAGTCAGCGGGAAGTACCCACTGTCAGCACGTCCATGACATTTGGAATTGGAATTTGTTTGCGGCTCCCATTGCCAATATCAAATGCCAAGCCCCAAACCCAAACCAGCCTGTATTCACAGTGGTCCCTTCTGCCCATGCCTCGTCCTTTAATAACAGTGCTGTCTTTGGAGATAGGAGTCTCTGTAAGCAGGCTGTGTGGATTTGTATGTTTAGGACGGAAACACAACTGAACTCCAGCAGCTACCCCATCCTTTTTCTGTGCAGCAGTTTGCAAAAGTTGTTTTTTTTTTTTTTTTTTTTCCTCCTATGGCTGGAAAGTAAATGACAAAGGATAAGTTCCTCTAATTTTCCTCTCTACTTGATAGTTGTTCCAGGAATGTTAAAGAAGAAAAAAAAATTCAATATTCCTTAAAATGGTAAAGCAGACTTTCTCCTGACTCTTGAGACAGTTAGAGGAACTATCACAGTGAACTTCGCCGTAGGGGAGAGAGGTTGAGCTCAACCCTAAAATACCACCGCTGAGGAGCTGAGAGCAGAATGGTTAGAGAGTGAGACAGACGTTATTAGTAGGCGACACCGGGTGGGTGGGGATTCTGGCTAAACCCATGTATGGGAGTTTTGCAGAAGGCTGACTGGGCTGGTTGTATATAACCTCACAGATGGTGCGCAATGAGAAAATGTGGTCAGGTTCAGCCGCACATAGAGTTTAAAGGTGGACTCTAATCCCAGTAGACAACTTAAATGCGCCCTCCTGAGGGATCCTGTGCCATCCCACCCAGCCCAGCTGTTCTCAACGTTCCCACTTTAGAAAATGTGAGGTGTTTTTAGCTGCCCAGTTGTTGGGGGAGGGAGTTATTCCTCAGACATAGATAATTTTTAGAAAAAAAAAAGGTTTCCTACCAGTAATACTGTGAGAAAATAATCGGTAATGGATGAGGGCTGGAGAACGGCTCAGTGGCTAAAGAGCTTGCTGTGAAAACTTGAAGAACTGGAGTTCCCATCCCCAGAACGCACATAAAAACCCTACAGGCATGTGACTGTCACCCTGGAGTCAGAGAAAGGGGACTTCCCATACAATGTGGCTAGATAGACTAGTTCAGTCCACCAGCTCTGGGTTCAGTAAATAAAGTGGGGAGCCCCCAAGGGAGACACCCTATGTCTGGCTTCCACATCCATGTGCATTCTTGCATCTACCATGTAAACAGCTGTGGAAGCGCAAGTGCGCGCGCGCGCGCGCGCGCGCACACACACACACACACACACACACACACACACACACACCAGATGAGAAAACTACAGAGGACAGTATGAATATTAGTACCATGGACTAGACTGGAGGAGAATATCTTCAGCAGTATTAGCCAGAAGAATTTTATATCCTACTAGGAATGTCCTATCTGTGCTAATACTTCCCGGTGCTATTGAATATTTGACATGTGGCTCGTGTAAAATGAGGGACTGAATTTTTATTTTGGTAAATTTCAATTCATTGGAATTTAAATGGCTACAGGCATAATGACTACCATTTTGTAGTCTGGAGTCAGTGCTGGTCTGGAGACTTTATAAAGCAACAAATAATTATTCCAAAACCAATTATCTTTAAAAAAAAAAAAAAGTGAACACAATACAAAAACAAATCCTAGGCATATTTTCTCCGCTGAACATGACTTTTCTAAAGTAAGCCCTATGCTATTCCTAAGGCCCAGAAATGATGGGTTGACTTAAGTTCCACAATAATTCTCTTCCTTGTGCAAAACAGAACAATGCATTTTGCAAAACTGGATTATTCTGAGGCCTCAGACAGATTCCATTCTTTATGTGTTTGAGCAATTTATTAGACATGAAAACTATGGGTTCTATCGACTCTCACACAACTGGCTAATTTGTACAATGGACTGAAAAGACTTGCAACGAACCACTGTGACCATGGCTTCCTGAACCACATAGAACAATGCTGACTCATCCACCTGGTGAATGAGAGTTAAGCCCTTGGTGTTTCTTGGAACCACTGCATCCGATGATGTCATTTGATGAGTATGCTTCTGATGAATAGTGCAGAATTAATTAATGCCCTAAGTTACCTGTGTTTATAGTCAGACCTGCCTAGAGATAGACTTCTAAGTATGCACGATTGCCTGTTACGACTTGTAGGGTCCCATGTATTTCATGCTGCTGGAAAATTAGGGAGGTTAATATGGATTTCCTAATTCTTTCTAAATGATATATGTTGGTTGTGATCTGTAATGCAGCTAATTGTCACTTTAACATTGACTCTATCCCTAAGTCTTTTGGCAAGTCAGATCATGCTTTTACACTTAAATGTGTGGTCACCTTATCATAAAGTAACTGCAGCTGCTGCAGACATTGATCACATAAGGATGAAGAAGAATATATTAAACCTATCCATGGAAAAAGGAAAAATTGCAGCCTTTTCCAAACTACACACACACACACACACACACACACACACACACACACACACACACATATTTTCTTGGTGGGTTAAAAGGTAAAGCTATAAAGCCAGTTGTTAAGATTTAAGAAAGAATATAAGACTATTTTTTTTAAATATTTACTATGACAGATATAAAATGCTCTAAGCAAGGTTGAATAGTAGCTTGGTGGTGAAGCAGTTGCTTACTCTGTGTGGGGCCTTGAGATCCATCCCAACACCGCAAAACAAAGGGAAAAGATGTAAATGTGAAAGAAAAGATTTACAACTTCAATTCCATGAAAATATGGGACTCAGTCAAAAGGCACCATTGTAAGTAAAAATGGAAAAACTCAGAGTGAGAGAATACTTATAAGGAGGATTGATTCTAAAAGTATATGCTTAATAAAAAGAAGTTCCATAAATCAATAAGAAAAAAAAAAGCTAAATAGAATAAAAGAGAAGAAAGATTTGATGGGAAAATGGGAATGACTAGGAATCCAAAGTTCAAGAGGAGGAAATAGAAATGGTGATTGTGTATACAGTGTGTTAATGGTGTTCCTAAAATATTTGTCCATATCCTAATCATTAGAATATAGGACATTAGACAGGTGGTGGTGGCACACACCTTTAATCTCAGCACGCAGGAGGCAGAGGCAGGCAGATATCTGAGTTCAAGGCCATCATTGTCTACACTGAGTTCCAGGACATCCAGGTCTACACAGAGGAAACCCTGCCTCAAAAAAATTAATTAGTTAATAAATTAAATTAAAAATTAAAAAATGACAACACAAGGGATATATTACGTCGACCTTTTCGGATAAAAGATCTTTGAAAACACAGCTAAAATTAAGAATTGCCCTGGAGCCAGGAGTGTTAGGGCACACTTTTCAATGCAACACTGGTGAAGGATAGGCAAGCAGACATCCATGAGTTCAAGGCCAGCCTGGTATACACAGGGAGTTCCAGGCTGGTCAGAGTTACATGGTGTGATCCTGTCTCACTTAACATTCCCCCGGCCAAAACAAGAATTGTCTTGGATAGGGGGCGAGGGCGTGAAGTTAGGATTTTAGCTTAGTTTAATCCTCAGCATAGAAAACAAAACAGAATTTTAAAAAAGCAAACAACAAACAAAAATAAAAACAATACAATAACAACAACAACAAAAAAAAACCCAACTTTGACTTGGGTCTCCTAAGTAGTTGTTAAATCTTATATAGCATCCTTATGAAAGTCGCTCAGGAGAGACGCTTGGAGGAGAAGATGCGTGCAGCCAGCAGCGGTGGCTGAGTTACAGCCACAATCTGGAGATGCCTGGAGCCACTACACACTACAAATAAGATGGCAAGGCCTAAAGCTTCCTGGGAACCTCCCTAGGAAGGACAGCCCTGCCAACACCTCTTGATTTGGGGCTTCTGGCCCACAAAGCAGTGAAAAAAAGCGTTTTTGTTGTTTTAAGATACCTCAGTAAAGGTAATTTGTTAAAGCAACTGTATGAAAATAATTCTTGTTGGACAAAACTTTTCCTAGGGAGGTCCTACACACACACACACACACACACACACACACACACACACACACACACACACACACACATTTATTCACCCCAGAGAGGAAGCCCATGACAGACCCAAGTACAGATAACACCAAAAGTCCACCTTGGTGAACCAATGAGTTTTATTAGGGTCACTCACAAAAATGCAAGTGAGGGGTAACTTACAGGAGCAGAAATGACTCAAAGACAGCTGCATCACCAAAGATCACCCCCAACATGAGTGACAGCTCCCAGAGCTGGGAACCTGGAGCACACTGCCCAGCCTGCAGGCAGCTCAACAGGTTGGAGAATGTCCTTTCCAAATAACTCAGCCTGAATCTCTTCCAGGAACCTCAACTGGTTTCTGCTTCTTCCAGGCCAGGCAGCTGGTCTGGTATCAGAGTCTTCTCTGCAGTTTGGCTTGTCCAAGAGTGATTCTCAGTAGTTTTATTGTTTGGGAAAGGGTCTGGGGGCTGGGGAATCTTGTCAGCTTTGGGGACTTCCTGAAGCTATTTTGATTTGTTTACCTTCCCGCTTAAGGAGATTTCCTGCGTAAGGGAATGTTTTAATTCTGAAGGAAACTGTTACACAGCACTGGCACAGTGTCCATGAAGAGGTAACAGATTGCATTAGTCACTGGAGAAATAGACTGAATTTTAAGATGTGGTGATATTTTATCTGTGCACCCTAATAAAGCTTATCTGGGGATCAGAGGAAAAAGCCAGCCACTATATTAAACATAGAGGTCAGGCAGTGGTAGCACCTACCTTTAATTCTAGCATTTGGGAAGCAGAGATTCATCTGGATCTCTGTGATTGCAAGACCACACCGAGAACAGAGCCAGATGTGATGGCACTTGCCTTAAGTCCCAGTGCTAGTTAACCATAGAGGTCTGGAGGTCTATACAGACAGACAGAAAATGATAGAGCTGGAAGGAAAGAGGAAGTGATGAAGCTGGGCAGAGAAAGGAAGTAAGATGGCAGGGCACAGAAAGGTATAGAAACGTGAGTACACAGGAAGTAGCTCTATCTTTGGCTGAGGATTTCCTAGAGGTAAGACGTGGCTGGCTTGCTCTCTGATCTTTCAGTTTTCACCTCAATATCTGGCTCTGGAATTGTTATTAATACCATTAAGCAGTTTGTCTTACATTATGATAATAATGAAAGCTAAAATATCAATACTCTTTCTTATTAACAGCATCAGCAAACTGACCACAATCACCTACATCAGTCAGGTGTGGTGTCACACACCTGCAATCCCAGCACTTAGGAAGTAGGGGCAAGAGAACTGTGGTTTGAGGCCAATCTGGGCTACACAGTAACACCCTGAATCAAAAAGGGTGTTAGAGGCCACCGTAGTGGTATAGGCCTTTGATCTCAGCACTTGGGAGGCAGAGGCAGGTAGATCTTTGTGAGATAGGGGCCAGTCTGGTCTACATAGTGAGTTTCAGGCCAACAGGACTACATAGAGAGATCTTGTAACAAAAGGAGAGAAAGAAAGAAAAAAAGAAAGAAAGAAAGAAAGAAAGAAAGGAAGGAAGGAAGGAAGGAAGGAAGGAAGGAAGGAAGGAAGAAAGAAAGAAAGAAAGAAAGAAAGAAAGAAAGAAAGAAAGAAAGAAAGAAAGAAAGAAAGAAATGCCAGCTCATACCAAAGGTGGCAAAGTCATGGAAAAGAGGAATTTTTATACAATACTGGTGGAATTATAAATTAAGCAGCTATTTTGAAAACAATTTAGTATTACCTTCTAAAAATAAATCCTTATATGGACATATCTGTAAGATAGCACACAAATGTTCAACAGCAGGAAAGTATGCAAGTTAAAGCATAGGCCAACTGTGAATTTTCCACTGTGAAGATACCATGGTGCCTGTAGGAGTATGAGGGGTTCTTAGAAAAGTAATATGGGGTAAGAAATAGAAACGGCAGAGAATTTGCTCACACACACAGAAAGCTAGACAATACGTAGTTTAGGTGAGGCTGCAGAAGCAGTTGGATAGCCATTTTTAAAAGGGTCATGAGGACTTGAGAAGACACTGGTCCTTGAAATGAAGACCCATCTTAGTGCATCCGTTGACTGTGCTTCGGACAGGACTTTGAAGAAACGGAAGGTAGCGAGAATGTGTATAACCTCTCCTGCAGAAATGGAAAGGAAACCCCTCTGTCCATGCGTGGAAGAAAGAAGAGCTGTTACAGTAGGTCATAGAAAAACAGGCCATAGATCAGCAGGAGGAAGGAGGTCTGGTAAGATAAAAGTCTGATCCATCACAGAAAAGCTTTCCTGGATACTTAAACTCAGGAGAGTCGCGCTTTGAGTGAAGACGAATGAGTGCCATGGAGAAGGCGAGCCACGGGGTTCTCTTGGGAAGAAAAACTCGAAGTTGCGGAGTGTACAGCTTGGTTACTGCTGAGCCTTTTAGCTCCTGTCCAGATAGATGGCCGTAACCTCAAAAACTGACCTTTGTGTCTGGGGCTTTAAGTGAGTGCGTGTGGAGATGAGGGAATTGAATTATTTTAGCTGTGTGCTTAGGTCTTTAGTACAAAATGGCAGGGCTTAGAGTGGTTTGCACACTTACTCATTGGTTGTAGGGACTTGCCCTGTTTGAAGAATGCCATCTGTTTCGAGTTGTGACCCTAACTGATAGAAGCAATCCTATTAATTATTTCTCAAACCAGCTTTTTCAAGTGTTGGGAGTGGTTTCCTGGCAGCCTTAGGCCACCTGCTATTTGGCTATGTTCCTTGTCAACAAAGGTGTCTATATAGAGCAGCATTTTCTAATTGATTCTTAAGTGTGATCTCACATCAGCAGAGTCAGCACTTTCTAAGAACGTGTTAGAATCACAAACGTGCCAGCCTCCTCACCAAAGAAGACCAGATCCAAGATTTCAGGGACAAGGACAGAAATCTATTATAATAAGCTCTTCTTTGTGATTCTGAGACATGCAGAAGTATAAAAGCCATCATCACAAGGATCTCTCAGGGCATAACATGCCATCTTGGTATTTATAGCAGCAGAATTTTGAGCACATCCTGGAGGGGAGGGCTCAAAGCAAGAAGAAAGAGTCCCAGCCTACCACCTTGAGACAGCGGTGACGGTGACGCAGCACTCGAGGGCATGACCGGTATGAAGTAACATCACAGGAAAGAAATAGACCCCCCTCTCCATCTTCCATTTGGGTTCACCATGGAAACCAAAGAGCAAGGAAGCCCCGTTGACACAGATCAGTCTCTGGAGACTGGAGCAGAGGGTAGAAGTAGAGAGTGGAGTGAAAATAATTTTTGGCGATCTTCCCTTACTTAGTTGCAAAGAGGAAAAGTAGAGGGTGGCATGGTAGAACTGGAGACAGGGAATACAAATCCTGTTCCACTTTCTTATACCATGCCGGGAAATAGCACCATCCAAGTCACGTAACAAGTTGATGGGTTTCTCCAATACCATAGAAGGAGGAGGTTAGGAGTAAAGCTAAAAGACTAGGGGGAAAAAGAATTTTCCTTTGCACACAGTTAAATTGGGGTGTGTTCCAGTGGATTGTTCCACCACCATGTTAAGTGACTCAAGGCTATTTCAACAACGTCCTAAGTAGGTTACTTTATTGGAGATTAATGGACTGAGGGAACCTATTGAAGGGAGCTGTGTTAATGAGATCATCATGGAACTCCTAAGCCCATGCCCTCTCAAAAGTTGCTAATGAAGGGGAGTGGAAAAAGAGAAGCAGCCAAAGTGAGTTCATCTTGTGATAATTAAGTCTCAACAATAACCACAAAAGTAGTATGGGATAGCAGTTCAAGTTCAAGAAGGAGCTTGGGAGCACAGTGAGGAGATAAGGGCTCTCTCTGTTCCCCCTGTGGATGCCTGAAGCAATGGCCATGAGAAAAGGACAGCTTTTTATTTTCCAATAGGGATCACCACTTGAAGGGGTGCTGCGGGGGCTCATGGCTCCTTCTGCCTTTCAGCACGGTGTAGACAAGTGACAAGCCGAGAGTGTGAGTCTTGACTTGTCACTCAGGGTAGCAGGACTGTTGGGGAGATGCTATCATAGTGAAGCAGTTGGTTCCCTGAAGTCCTATGCATCTCAAAAATGGCTGAAATGATCCTATGGAAAAAATACAGTTTGGTCGGGAGGGACCTACTAAATTATTTCTAGCATAATACTTTTACTATTGCTTCCCCCGCCCATGGTCAGCTCTCAGGAGTCAAGGCATTCTTGTGGATCAAGTTGTCATGCTTACTACATGAGTATAGTAACTCTGAAGTACCTATGAAGATAACCTGTCAAGACCTTATGCAAGCATTGGTTTGATAAAAGCTACTGTTTATTCACTTTAAAAATGATTTCATATTTTTCTTTTTTTAAAAAAATCTCCTTCGTCGTCGTGCCTGTTAAAGACTTTCTGGGATAAAGCATATTTTGATTAAGTAGTCAGCCATAAAATGAGTTTACAAGTACTTCATTTGGCACTGGCTTCTTGGTGTCTTATTGCTTGGATATGAAATGAAAGTTCTGGAAGGGAATTGAGTACTTTGACTACAGAAGCCTTAGATAACTCAATTACCCCTGCTCAGGTTTTGATGTTTCTTATCTGAGCTTGTTGTACATTTGTTATTTCTGGTCTATTAATTCTGAAACAATGATGAGGGAATGCTCTAAATTTTAGAGGCTGGAATAAAAAATAATTTAAAGGTACCCATTTCCCAAGAAATGTTCTAGCTCTGAGATGTTCTAAGTAAAATTTTATGTAATATTCATTGAACTGCATATATATGCTTTGGCCAAGTTTAGTTGTGGGAACATTCTAGATTTTCTTTAAGTCTAGATATTCCCTACAGGGAGATTATTTTCCAATAGTGGTTTTATTCTTATACGTGTTTTGTGTATTCCAAGTTATTCTACCGAGGGGATAATTTGGGTAGACTTTAGTCTTTTAATTCAAGTAAAGCCAATTCTGACCATCTCCAGAATGTTCTAGAGCCATCATTAAGTTTCATGTTCTTCTGAAATACATAAAATGTCGATTATTTCAGTTCTCCTGTCAAGGCAGCCTTGGTTTACTTGAATTTTATTTTAAACCTAAGCATTTACAAGTAGCCACAGACAGGTTTTAAAAGGAGAGTCTGAGTAGAGCTGCATAGCCTGAAGACGACAGAGCGCCTCGTCCACATGTGCTGTCCCCTCAAGATGGGGTTGGGGGGAGGACACGGTGACTCTGATATGGATGCGTCTTGAGAAGGAGCGATGCCGGCCTGGGATCCAGGAAAGCAGCCACGGATATTTGTTATGTTCATTAGGCAGCATTTTCATAACTAACTGTGCCACCGTGATCACTATTGTGGCTTGGCAGGCTGCCCTAATTTGTTTTTGGACAAGATTGCCTCACCAAATTTAAAAAAAAAAAAAAAAAAAACCTACTGTGACACACCAGCTTTGAAAAAACTGAATAATCTATGTTTTTATGCATCTCTGGGAATTGGCTACCAATTAACTTTAAGCCCAGAGCTGACCTTTGCTTTGGGCAAGCTTTATTGCATTTTCTATGAGCTAAATCTTCCTTTTTATTTCTAGAAACTTCTTGGGAATTATTATTATTATTTTTTTTTTGCTAGACCACAGAGTACAAACATTAGTAGCAAGAACATGGGCTTTGAAGTCAGACAGAACTGGATTAGGCTGCTACTTGTAACGTTGGTTAACTTATTTAGCCGTTCTTAGCCTCAGTTTCTGATTTCAAAATGTACAGAATAATTTTTACTCAATTCGTTATTGAAATAATACATGTAAGGGCATAGCAAAGTTTCAAATAAATGTTTCAACTTTCACCATCCCTTGTAAGTCTTATACAATATATTCAAATTCTATTTATTTGAGCAATAACCAGAAAGTACATTTTATATCTTCCAAAGGCAGAGATTAGAAAACTGTTATAAAGGAAACTTGATCTTCTGGCATTACACAACTAACTCTTGGAGCTGAACACTAATAAGCTTTCTTCCATAGATGTGGCTGTTTAAACTATCTTTAGCCCTCTTATCAGTGTTTCAGATTGGGCCATTTGGATGCAAATTAGCCAGAAAATGAACTCCAATAGGAGTGTTCATTTAGAGACCAATATTGTAGTACTGTGATCCAAAGAACTTCCTCTCAAAATAGGATCATGCAGAGGTCAGTAGCAATAAAACAAAAACATAAATCAAAGGAGAGCCTCCCTATAAATCAATAGCAGTGCCGTGAGTTATCTCATAAATCAGAATTATTTACAAATATGTCAATGTAATATCTCTTGATGTTTTTCACGTGTAATAGATTATACAGATTGCAGATACTTCTTTGATGTAACCTTTTGCAATGTAGAAAGAACCATACTGTTTAATATCTCTCTGTTTGCCAACCCTAGAAACATTAAAGAGCACATACATCTTCATTTTACTTATCTTGGGAAGTTAATTACTGTTATCCTTTATCTTTTATGTTGGTAGTTACCAAACTTTCTCAGGCATCAGAGCCACCTAAGAGCTGCTGGGAGAGTGCTGGAGCCCCTTCCAATTGCGTTTCTGGACTGGAGGATTGCAGTGGGGCCTGAAGATTTGCATTTTTTGACAAACCCCCAGGTGGTGCTGGTCACAGGCCAGGCTTTGAAAGGGACGGTTCAAATCCCCCCAAGGCTCAAGTGTCCTAAACTTCTCCCTTTAAAGCTGCAATTTGTGATGGTTAATTTTAGATTAATTAATGTCAACTTAACTGGATGGAGGGGTGCTGGGGCGATGGATGAAGCATGGTGTCAGAGTGTGTGTCCATGAAGGTGTTTTCAGAGGAGAAAGGCACATGAGGGGTGGGCCTCATAGGGAAGATCACTCCTAGGTGCAAACCCATACCGTTTAATCAGCCACAGTCCCAAATGGACCAAAAAGGTGGAGGAAGAGGTAATCACCTCCCTCTTCTGGAGCAGGGCAGCTTTCTCTTGCCTTTGGGTGTCAGAGCATCAGGGTCTTCACCCTTTGGGATCAGCTATCTTCACAGTGGCATCCTGGGGCTCATGGGCTTTATCCCTGGATTGGCAATTTCCCCATTGGTTTATTGGACTTCTCATTTGGACCCAGCCACATTTTCTCTTTCTCTGGTTCTCCCGCTTACAGATGATCTATGGTGGTGCTTATCACGTTTTCACAATGCCGTGAGCCAGTTCCTCTTGTAAATCTCCCTTATCTATCTATACCTCTCTATAGACCATTGGTTCTGTCTCTGGAGAACCCTAATTCATGTGTAACTATTGGAAAATTTTCATGTGTCTCTTAGAGTAGAAGGAAAGGCATTTGTGGAGGCATGTAGATGCAGCTTTCTGGGAGTGGCTGTGAGAGACAGGAAGACCTCTAATGACCTGTTGTACTCCCAGCCTACTGGTTTCAGTTCTCAATGAGACATCACCGCACCAAATTGAAAAGAGTTGTGTAGTGGGTAGCTGGTCCAGCTTTGACCTGGAAGTACCACCCCCATTGAGGCTTCGGTAACTGTCACGCCTACAAGCTGGTAGAGGACCCCTGAAGACCCCAGATCCAGATGGGCCGCTCTCTTGGTTCCTGGTTCCTGGATCCTGGATGCTGGAGGTAGACAGAGCAGAGTTCTCCAGAGAACACCGCCGGACTGTGCTTCACCTTTCCCAGACCCTGTTACCTATCTCTTCACTTGTGAGTTACCCCACAAAATAAACTTCCCTTTTAACTACGTGGAGCTGCCATAATATTTAAACCAATAGAATTATGCATAGTTAGCTTCAACAAGTGGGTAGTTACTGGTTAAGTCCAACACTGCAAGGTATGCTGTTACGAAAGCAAACAAAAGAGATGTAATCAGCATTTCTTTCCAATTCACAAGCATTTGTGAAAACGAAGGTTTAATGAAGCTTTATCAGGTCACAAGGCAGGCCTCCAAAAATTCAAACTATCAATAAGCTTAACTGTTTCCTCTGTAGTGCAATTAACAATAAGATGCATTTCTAAAATTTATAAAGAAGACTTTGGAGGTGGGGAGTGGAGAGATAGCTCAGCAGTTAAGAGCACTGTCTATTCTTCCAGCAG
This sequence comes from Peromyscus leucopus, assembly GCF_004664715.2. Taxonomy (NCBI): domain Eukaryota; kingdom Metazoa; phylum Chordata; class Mammalia; order Rodentia; family Cricetidae; genus Peromyscus; species Peromyscus leucopus. The sequence continues at coordinate 29,522,775 of NC_051077.1, read as the reverse complement.
ACCCATGTTCGATTCCCAGCACCCACATGGCAACTCATAACTGTCTATAACTCCAGTTCCAGGGGATCCAACACACTGTTCTGCAAGTATGTGGTGCACAGGACCACAAGCAGGGAAAACACCCAGACACATAACATAACTGTAAGTGTTGAAAGAAAGATGGAGAATGTAGCAGCTGCCCTGTCTCTCCACTGAGCTGTTATTGCTCCACAAGCCAAGCCAAAGTTCAGGAAGCAGCGTCGGAGCACTCTGAACATTACTTACTGTAGTAGTGCGCGGATCCCAGAAAACCTCACTGTGGTACTTTATTATTTTATTTAGGTTTTCTTATTCCTCTACTTTCTCTGACCATCCCAGAAATCAGGGCAGAGAACATTTCAGGATAGTCTAGTTCTGACTCAAAGAGCAGGAAAAGAAACACAGAGGACTCAGGATCACTCAGCGATAAAGCGTTTTCCCAGTGTGTATCAAACTCCGTGTTTGATAAACATTACTGCAAAAGCAAGGCAAAGTAAAATGTTCAGAACTTGTTTAGAATTTCCCCATTCACTGTTCTCTCATGCCCTAGGCTTGGAGTAGAGCTGTGTCCAAGTCACTGTCACACTGAGAAAAGAAATGCTTTATGGGCTAAGCATCTGAGCTATAACGAATGCATATCTTTTGATTGCAACACTGTTAAGTAGTGGCATTTGGGTAGATATCCATGGAAAAGAATGAGCGAATGGACATTGTGAAATATTCAGGCAGTGGACTGAAGAGCAATAGTGAAATTTAATGAACAAAGGCTATGAATATCAACATATAAATCTTAAAAATAATGTCAAGGAACCAAAAGTGCATGGTGGAAGGCTATAATGCAGTTTATATCAGTTTTAGAAAATGCCAACCATTATTTTGGGGTGTGTATGTTGAGAAATTATTGAAAGGTGAAAATGATCAATTCAAGTCTGGAAAATGATTGTACTTGAGGACAGAGAAAAGGGAGGTTTCTGAGGAGTGAATAACAGAGTAGCTTCCATATTGAGGAAAAGATGTCAAGATTTGGTAAATCTAGGTGGTGGCCAGGTGATGTCTCCATAGGGAGGGATTGGTCCATAGTACAAAGAAACTGTGGTGGTTAATTTTGAATGTCAACCCGATTTGGAGTGATAAGCACCTTGGATGTTAGTAAAGCATATTTTGGATGTGTTGATGAGCACATTTTCAGAGAAGATTAGCTAAGGGAGGAAGACCCCATCTTCCCTCCTAACCCAGGGCAGAAGCATCCCATAGGTTGATGACTCTGGATGCATTAAAGGTGGTGGTGGTGGTATGTGTGGGGTGAATACAGGTCTTCTCTCTCTCTCTGCCTTTTGCCTTTCATTATATGACATGTTCGCTCTGCCGTATCCTCCCAGCCACGGTGGCCAGAAGCCTCTGAACCCATGAGCCAAAATTCATGTTTCTTCCTTTAAGTCATGTAGGCCTGGTGCTATGTCACAGTGTTGAAAACGTCTGACTAATACGGAAACTTACCTTTGCAAGTTTTATTGTTGACTCAGAACCGAGTCCATCAGGGGTAAGTTTGAGACCGGCCCTGTATTTGTGTTAAAGTTATGTGTGGGTGTGGTGGCAATAAACATACAGCCCCAGGTAGTTAGTCTTCTTTGTAAGCTTGATTCACTCAGTCAGAAAATTTGATTTTAGTTCTATAAAGGTGTGTAGCTAGGCTTTGAGGGCTCACATGTGAAGCTCCTCTCTTCTTTTTCTCCTTGTTTTCTTCAAGTGGAACCAAGGGAAGGGAAAAGCGGGGAGAAGAGTGATTCCGTCAAAACATGTATTTTTGTTATCCTCTGGGAAAAGGTGAGGTTATCCAGTGTTGCTGCTGAAACCCAATCTGAACAATCTAGAAAGTTTTGGAACGTTGTAGTTTTCCGGGATTCACCTCCGAGCCCACTAAAACTGAGTCTTCCAAATATGAAGCTGAGAAACTCTACTTTCTAAGGCTTGTTACAGTTACTGTGAACTCCAGGAGATCACAATTCCCCAAATGTACATATACTGAGAAACCCACTCCTCTACTGGCCATTCACTGATGGCTACTGTCCATTTTATCTACGTCAGAAAACTATAAGAAAGTGCTAAGCTGGGCAGTGGTGGTGCACACCTGTAATCCCAGTACCCGGGAGGCAGAGGCAGGCGGATCTCTGAATTCGAGGCCAGCCTGATCTACAAAGCAAGTTCCAGGACAGCCAAAGCTGTTATACAGAGAAACCCTCTCTCAAAAAAAGTGCTAAAAACAAGACAAGCTGTAAATCATAAAAAGTAATAAAAAAAGTAATAACATTACCTGTGCATTGGTTTTATGTACAATTCTAAATGGACTTGCTTCTGTTAAAGGAGAGAAAGATAAATATGAAGTTTTCTTACTGTGCCTTGAATTTTGAATGTCACTTAAAAATCACCATATGCAAAATATTTCTCCATAGCTTTGTTGAGAATGTGTTCCGTTGGTTTGTACACCCCCTATTAAGAGTGTACAATGGCTTAGGAGATGTCTAGTGGGTAAAGCATTTGCTATGGAAGCATACAGACTTGAGTTGAGATCTCAAGAACCCAGGTAAAGCTAGGCACAGCTGTGCACATGTGCAATCCCAGCATGCTTACAATGGGATGGGAGGTGGAGACAGGAGAATCCCTGGAAGCCTGTGGACCAGGTAGCCTTCTGTAGGCAGTGGCGAACAAGAGACCTATGTTGAGCAAGGTAAAAGAAGAGAACGATACCATAAGTTGCCCTTTGACCTTCACGTGGATACTATGGCATGTGTGCACCTATACACACATACATGAACACCCATATACAAAGATAAATGTGGTGATATTTTATTTGTGCTCTAACAAATAAAGCTTGCCTGGGGATCAGAGGGCAAAGCCAGCCACAATATTAAACATAGAGGTCAGGCAGTGGTAGCACACGCCTTTCTTCCTAGCATTCGGGAGGCAGAGATTCATTTGGATCTCTGTAAGTTCAAAGCCACACTGGGAATAGAGCCAGGTGTGGTGGCACACACCTTTAATCCCAGCACTAGTTAACTATAGAGGTCTGGAGGTCTATACAGACAGGAAGTGAGAGAGCTGGACAGAAAGAGGAAGTGATGTACCTGGGTGGAGAGAGGAAGTAAGATAGCAAGGCACAGAAAGGTATATAGGTGTGAGTATACAGGAAGTAATGCTCTCTAAACTGAGGATTTCATAGAGGTAAGAACATGGCTGGCTTGCTCTGCTCTCTGATCTTTCAGCTTTTACCCCAATATCTGGCTCTGGGTGTTTTATTAATAAGATCATTTAGCAATTTGTATTACAGATAATTTTTTTCAAAAAGGGTTTGTACCATAACTCTTCAATTTAAGCTATAGAATATGGAAGTGCAAAGCCTGAGCTGGTGTGCTAAAAGCTGAAATTGTTACAATGATGTGTGTGTGTGTGTGTGTGTGTGTGTGTGTGTGTGTGTGTCTGTTGTTTTTGTCATTGAGGTCAAAGCCAGAGACTCTTCAATGTCACTCAAAGTCTCTACTACTATGCTATTTATTTCCTTAGCCTATCCATATGATTTTGACAATTAATGTGCTATTGTTACCTATTAGGAATATTAATATATTTTTCCTCATTAAAACCCTCATTCTAACTATTAATTGGTGTGCTGCTTTGTATGATGACCCCAGGGAAGCAAAAGTGAAGAGAAAAAAGAAGAAGGGGGAACAAACACAGCTAGAGTTCCTAGAACTCTAGCTGGCTGCCTGTCCACAAGAGACACCAGCTGAGCCATTGCATGGAGCAATGCATTCTGTTGCACTATGTTGTGTCTTGCAACAGCATCATAATGATAAATATACTTGCAGGCTCTTCTTTTCTCCTTTCACTCAATGGTCAAAGTTTGTCTTAGTTCCTAGTTCTCTTCCCTAATGTCTTCAGGCAGCATGACTAACAGAGCCATAATGTACCATGTACATTTGTCGGCAGGTGAAACTTACGTCATCCTTCCCTACAGCCTACAGCCTGGTGCCTGGAGGCTCACACATGAGCAGGTGTGATTGAGTGGCGACCTAAAAACCCCAGGTGGAAGGATAAAGCGTGCAGACTGAGGTGCTGTAGGGTTGTGGTCCCCAGCAACACAAGAGGCTAGAGAGCATCTGCTTCCCTGGGGGTGACTAGCCAAATGGGGGTGTTCTACAGCAAGCAACTGCCCTCCATGTCAAAGGTGGTGATAAGACTTAAGGATTTTTAAGATTCTTAACCAAATCTCTTTGTGGCTATGGTCTATGCCATTTGGCCTTCTTGGAAGATTATTGACACGGAACAAAAATCTGTGGCCAAGCAATTCCAGGGAAGCCTATAAACTGGGTCTTGTGGTCGAAAGTTTTGTCCGGTCCTGCCCGGCCCCATGTTCCCACAGCTGCTTATAAAATAATCACTCAGAGGCTTAATGTTATTTACAAACTTATGGCCATGGCCTATGGCTCAATCTTCTTGCTAGCTAGCTCTTATAACTAAACTCAGCCCATTTCTATTAATATATATGTTGCCATATGTTCCGTGGCTTTACCTGTGTGCCATTACATGCTGCTCCCTGGATGGCAGGATGATGTCTCCTCTGCCTCTGCCTTTCTTCTTCCTATCTCTTCCTTGGATTTCTTGCCTGACTATATCCTGACTCATCATAAGTCAGAGCAGCTTCTTTATTAACCAGTCATAGCAACACATATTCACAGCATACAGAAAGACATTCCACAGTTGGGTCTGGTACTCCAAATCTGCAGTGAACACTGCCTAGAATATCATTCAGGGTCATATTTTTTTTTTTTTTTTTTTTTTGAGACAGGGTTTCTCTGTGTAGCTTTGGAGCCTGTCCTGGAACTCACTCTATAGCCCAGGCTGGCCTTGAACTCACAGAGATCCATCTTCTTCTGCCTCCTGAGTGCTGGGATTAAAGGCATACGCTACCACTGCCTGGCCTGGGTCATCTTATTGAGCCAGGAAATAAAGAGGCTGCCAAAGTCAAGACTGTTTAAAAAGGCCCAGTACCAACTTGGGAGACACTTGCTGACCAAAGAAAATCTACCTTTTTTTTATTCCTTCCTTCCTTCCTTCCTTCCTTCCTTCCTTCCTTCCTTCCTTCCTTCCTTCCTTCCTTCCTTTCTTTTTTTGTAGGGGTGGGGTGTGTGTTGAGACAGGGCTTCTCTGTGTAACAGCTCTGGCTGTACTGGAATGTTCTTTGTAGACTAGGCTTGTAGACTAGGCTGGCCTTGAACTCACAACAGATTATTCTGCCTCTGCCTCCTGAGTGCTGGGATTAAAGGTATGTGCCACCAAGCCAGGCTCCTAAGGAGATATTTCAATGACAAAAAGAATAAGTACCATGGATTGCTACATATTAAACATATAAAAGTTAGTTTATGGTGGTAGGCTAAATAATTAATTAAAAGTAAAACTTTCTAAAGTAGAAAAAGGCTCTACATTTTTGTTCTGATTTTCTCTCTAACAGTGAGCAGAATTCCTCCTTTTGCTGGAATCCCACCTAATAAAGGCAAAAGCAGAAGAGAATGTAGAAATAGAGGCTGTTCACTTCCAAAGCTCTAGTAAATTAATGCATAGATAAGAAAAGTCTTCCAACCATTAGGCAAGGGGCTAAGCAGGAATCTTGGTAAGAACAGAACAGTCTGATAACACAGGAACTCGCTGATGACCCTCATCTCTAAAAGTGGAGTAAACAGCCAGATGACAAGGACCGCCTATGAAGTATGAGTGCTTGAAAATTGAACTGGAATCCACTGACTTATCAGTTTATTGGAAATATAAGAGATAGAGAAACACATTGATTAATACCCTGAGGATGCAGTCTGCTAAATAAGGGAAATCCTAAAGACCAAATAGCACATTTTCAACAAGACAGGGCAACATAGGAATGACCATAGGGAAGAAAACAAGTATTTAGAGAGACTTAGAAAATGTAAAATATTCAATTTTAAAATCATGTTTATATTTGATTTGAACAAACTAATTTTAACACACACATTTAAGAGATGGGCTGGGAGTTGGAGAAATGGCTAGATGGGTGAAAGCATTTGCTTCTCTTTTAGATGACCGTTTGGTTTCTAGTGTCCACACCAGGGAACTCACAGCAACCTGTAACTCCGGCTTCAGACAGTCCCATGTCCTCTCCAGGTATCTTTGAGTAATGGTATACACGTGGCATGCACACATCAAAAATAAAGAGAAAGAAGCTTGCTGTAAGTCAGTGGTAGAGAGCATGCTTAGGCATGTCATAGGCCCGAGATTGCTCTCCAGCACCCCAGGAAAAGAAAAATGCTTAAAGAAGGGCTGGTGAGATGGCTCACTGGGTAAAGCTACTTGCTACTTCCTGATGACCTGAAAATTTCCAGGATCCATCTGTGGAAAGAAAGAATCGTCTCCCACAAACTGTCCTCTGACTTTCACCTGTGTGCTGCGGAATGTGTGCATCCCCATCGTCACAAAACAAACATACAACTATAAAAATGTATTGTTTTCTTTCCTCCTCTGTCTACTAAGGCTTACACAGGCTGTCTAAGCTTTGGTAATTGTTGAAATCATTCTCTCTCTACAGCTAAAAAGTAGGGGCCATTTGAGGGGCAGTGTGAAAACATAGTACAGTAGAAGCATTGTAAAATATATACATATATGAAGGTAATCTAGATGAAATTGCAGAATAATGGGGAGACAGAGCCCCAGTTGGACATCTCTTATCACAGAATGAAACTTCCAGTACTGGGACTGGGTTACCTTTCATTGAGCTGTTGGCCAAAGGGATTGGTTCCATGGGAACCCCCAAACAATTCAGGCTGTTGCCAAGATATAGGTTGCTTTCTATCAACCGATGGCAAGGCCTCATTGCAGAAGACAACATATACAACTGAGTGATCATGCAGAAGTCTAGCTGGTGCCTACTTAGTGCCTTCAGCCTATGTGCTAGTGTCCACAGTACAGGTAGGTACTCTGCACACTCTCAAAGGAGAAATGTCAACAGCAACCTAGCCACAAACCCTTTGATCTACAACGGTGGCACAAAGCTTGTAGGAGTAGCCAACCAATATCTGATTTGACTTAATGCCCCCTCCACAAGACAGAATCCATACACTACACTGCTTGAGTGGCCAAAAACCTGAGACTAGATAGCCTAGCGACCCAGAATAAAACCAAATACCTCTGTACTAAAGACAAAGGAACATGCATACAAACAAACCAAAGCAAGCAAGCAAACAGACAAACAAAAGGTAGCATTCCTAATGACATTCTGCTATAATCATGGATCAGTGCCTTGCTCAGCCATCATCAGAGAAGCTTCCTCTTGCAGCAGATGGGAACAAACACAGAGAGACCCACAGCCAGACAATATGCAGAAAATGAGCGACCTTGAAACACACAGCCCTAAAGGGGATATCTCCATAAAATCTCTCCCCTGTAGAACCATGGAGAAGAGAAGGCAGAAAGAGTCTAAGAGCCGGAGGGGATGGAGGACACCAAGAAGACAAGGCCCTCTAAATGATCATGATCGAAGTTCATATGAACTCACAGAGGTTGAGGCAGCATGCACAGGGCCTGCGCAGTTTTGCCTCAGATGGGGTCCTTGAGCTGAAAGGAGAAGTGGACACGTGCCCTATCCCTAAACCAGACGCTGTCTCCAATTGATAACTTTTTGCAAGGCAAAGTTGAGCTTTCTCCAGGGGAATCTCCAAGGGGGAACAAAGCGCTCTTAAGACCAGGCTGCATGCCCAGCAGTAGACGGCCAACAGAAAATGAACTCAATGGCGTCTCATCTTTGCAAGTTCCATGTCTCATGACGTCATGTCAGGGCTTTCACTGTTCCTTATTAAGTTTTATTTTATTTTTTTCTCTCCTTTTACCCTATAGGTCCCTTGTATATGGATCATGGCTTCCGGTTTAGTGTTTGAATGGGATTCATGAGTACACAAACGAGTGGGTCTCTGTATTTGTCTGTTTCTTGAGCTCTCTTCCGTCTGCTTCTTTATTTTGTCTCATTCTGATGTGTTAGTTTTTGCTTTGTCTTATTGTATTTTATTCTTAACCTTTACAAGCCTGTTTGTTTTCTAACAAGAGACAGAAAAGGGGTGGATCTGGATGGGAGGGGAGGTGGAGAGGAACTGGGAGTAGAGGGAGGTGAACTGTAATCAGGGTATATTGTATGAGAAAAAAAATCTATTTTCAATAAAAGGGAAAAATTATTCTTTCTATATCTTTCATTTAATTTTTTCATACTATTGTTTGATGATTTTTCCCTCCCTTAACTCCTCCCACTTTCCTGCTCACCCAATTTTATGTCTTATGTTCTTTCTCTATCTCTTTTAACACACACACACACACACACACACACACACTCATACACAATCACAAAACAAAAATCAAAACAAACATAAAACCAATAAGACAAAAAATGCCCAAACAAAAGAAAATGAAACAAAAAGCAGCCCCCCCCCCCAGAAAACACAATAAAAAACAAAAACATGGAGTTCATTTTGTGTTGGCCAACTACTCCTGGGCATCGGGCCTTCCCTGGAGCTGGACTGATACACTCAGCGACACTCCATTGTAAAAAATAGATTTTCCCTTTGCCAGCAGGTATCAATTGCAAATAGCTTCTTGGTTAGCATATATAATTTTTTTTAGAAAAAGAAAACTTAGGAAATGTGAGTAAATTTAAGTATTAGATGGTATTAAGGATTCATTTCTGATATTTTCAAGTGTGATAATAGCATTATAATTATGTTTTTTAAAGTCTTTATGTGGCAGATAGACATGAAAGAATAGGAATATAAACAATAGAAGGAAAGCTAAGGTTTACTTTTTAAAAATCCCCCCAAAAAACATCGAGAGGGATAGAGAGCATGTGCATGTGTGTGCATATATAGAATAGAAATTATAGACAAAATGTTGCTAGTTTGTTCAAGATGGTCAGGAAACAATGCTTTTGTTCATTATATATTCTGCCTTTTGTGATGTCTGAGCATATTTAGAATAAAAGATTGTCATTGTTGGATGTTGAGCGATCCCAAAGTGTAAATGGTAAAGGCTTGGTCATTGGGATGGAATTACTGGGAATTGAAGTGTACCTCAAGAAGGTTCTTTGGTTTTTCAGGGACATGTCTTTGAAAGACTGTGAGAATTACACATGTTTATGTCTCTGCTTCCTGTCTCCAGAAAGGAGTGGCTTGCTCCATTACACATGCCCACCAGGATGAGCCCTGGCTGGAGAAAAGAATGGGGCCGCTTAGTCTCAGACTGGAACCACCAGGATTGTGAACCAAAAGAATCCTTTATGCTCTAACAACCTAAGGTATTTCACTAGTGTGATGGCAAGCTGACTAATACAGAGGCGGAATATTAAAACATACAAGTTCTTCTCAAATCATCAGAACAATTCCCAGAGTGGAATCACTCAGGACCGTAGCGTGGAAAAGGAGAAAAGGCAGAGGATTTGGTACCGCCTCTCCACCCACTGCTCCTCCACCTTGGGATGGATTCCAAGGGCTCCTAGTCTCTTCAGAGAGCACACCATCTAAACGTTCGCAATAGAGGAGAAAGAGTTTACCGTGTCAGCCTGTAGTTCCACTAAAATTCCTCCTCAGACCTAAGAAGATTGATGAGGGTTATTATTTAGTGTGTGTCATATGCATGTGTGTATAGATAGAAGATAGAACTTTATGGTGTGTTCTTTGGCACAATATTTACTATTGATCATTTCAAAGTTAGCTTAACTTGCGCCTTGCAGTGTATAGACAACATTTAGTTGGATATTCTGGGAACAAGGCTTTGCTTTTGGATCTGTCACCGACAAACTATGTGACCTTCTTGTGGCTTAATTGTCTCATTTCTAAACAGAACGGATAACTGAGGTTCATCTAACTTCAATATTCTATTCTTCCATGAGTAAACATATACTTACTCTTTTATGTGCATTGTTTAACTTGTGTCTGACAACAACATAGAGCATGGACATGGGTCGTTTTATCAACCATACTTGTCAGGCACAAGAGTGGAGGATTAGAAAGAATGAGTTATCTGATGAAGAAGACTGTTATCACCTTTTGATCAGGAGTTTAAATATATTCAGTCTTCAGATTCATAGGTAGGGACTGCCAAGCTATTTAGCATCCAGGGGTGATGTGATAGCTATTGTTAATGTTTGAGAACAAAACAAGTTAGATATTTGGAGTCTGTTGAAATGCTAAAGCATTAGCAAAGATTGGTTTTGGTATATGTTAGATGAGTTTTATATCTCCGGATTATTTATATAATTTAAGAATATTTCCATAAAATAGAATGCCTTTCACCTGGGTTAGGGGGAGTATCAAACATGTATGTGTGTTCAAAGGCAATTTCCTAAAATTTCAAGAGAACTGAGTGAATGAATATAATATCTTAAGTATTAGATATCATGAAAGAGCAACACATTTTCGAAGTCCCTGTCTGTTTACCTATCAAATATTAAGTAAGGATCCACTATAGATCTCTTGGTTCCAAGTGAATTTGAATCTTTAATGTGACTGAAGAATAATCACTTTGATGGACTTCAGGGTCAATTTTCATTTAGGGGCCTTGACCAGAACCTATCTCCTAACTGACTTTTAAGACTCTTGCCCTGTTGGACTGCACAAAATACATTGTGACCTTGTAATCAACATCTCGGCATGCATGAGAAAGTTCAAATTGCCAAATTCTCAGTGGGGGCATAACACCAAGCCTCAAAGGTAACATAGGTGTTTTATGCACAAACACTGGAAAAAAAGCTTACACATAAACACGCTCTTTGAGATTAAAAAACAAAACAAAACAAACAACAAATAACAAAAACCAGGAGACATGTTTGAAGCCATTTCAGCAGGTGAGATTTCATGTGGCAAGATACCATTTTAATATTAAAAAGGAACAAACAGTTGGTTCTTTGTGTTTTCTCTTGTTCCCCACCAGACCATTATGTTCTAAGGCTCAGTTTCCTCAGTGACTGTGAATATAATACTTGATTGCCTTTCCTACTTTCTTCTTTTTCTTCTCCTGTGGATCAAACCCAGGACTTCACAGACTCTGTACTAGAGACCTACCCTGGAGGTAATGCCCATAATCCTCATGTTATACTTTTAAAATATCTTTGGTTCATTCATAGCCTTTGATATTTTTTATGTCAGTTGTCGAATGACACTTTCATTTAATAAACAATGGCTTAAGTCTTAAATGGAAGTGTCCCCACCCTTTAGTGGTAGTATCTATCTGCTAGTAGAACGGTTGCTTGTGCAAATAAGAAATAAAAACATATTTGAAGACAGCCCTTGCACATTTATTTTTCTTCCAGCAGCCTACAGTTATAAGGCTTACATTATTTGCTAAAAAGATACCCTTTGGGGAAAGCAGTGTTTGTACTGATGCTACCGATTTAGATCTGAGTATTCTGATGAAGTGGAAGGAAAGGGACTTTGAAGCATGTTAAACTAAAAAGCATGTTACTCTGTTTTAAGTTGTATGAGCATGAAAATTATAAGCCTTTACCAAACTGTTTTTCCAATTTACAGCGCATTATAATAGGCATAATTCAGTTGTCTAACTCCCAGTAGCACTGAACAGCAAGCAACATTGTAGGTGGCTGATTAATATTTTATGTTTATCTTTAGTAACTAACCGCATCAATATGTGAAGATGTTCTGAGAGAAACAACATATTCAAAACAGACTTCCTTTGCTAGGCAAGTTCCATGGGATATTTCATTTTTAAAGTGTTTCTATTGAAACTTTAAACATACTGTACCACTTAGCCAACAACATATTAGTTCCTCCTATTTAGTAAGATATACATAAAAGTTTCAGGATGGAAAATTATTGGCCTGACAATTATTTAAGAGACGATATTTCCCTAATGTCCTTTGCTATAGTAAACATCTTATCCTGAGTATTATTTTACTGTAGTAAATGACAATAGATCAATCAGAAGAGACATCAGTCATGAAGTCAAATGTCTCAGGAAACATTAGTCCTTTCATTGGGAAGTTGAGAGCAGACAGACAGGGAGAAGATGAGAAGGGATCAGGCAGTTCCTAAGGGTTCATCATCTTGGTTATATACCAAGATTTGCCAATCTTGCCATTATTGGCATTGTGGGAACTAACAACTCTTTTTTTTCATGGTGGCTATCCTAAAGTAGGATGGTTAATAATACTTTAGACTTCTATCAGGTGCTATTTTCACTTCTTATGCATTATGACAAAAAAAAAAAAAGTCTTGAGATATTCTCAAATGTCTCCTGGGCTCAAAATCACCTTAGTTGAGAAACACTGTCTAAAGCCACCAGGAAGTTCAACACCTAGATATCTCAACAGCTTTTACAGCCCTGCCCTTCTTCAGTCTTCAACTGTCAATTTTATATAGTGCTCAGTAAAGATTTGTTGAGCAAATGAATGATTCAGTCAGCCAACACACTTGGAATAGTTGTTCAGGAAAAGCTGCCTCCCATGTTATCTTTTGTAGTTTGACTCTAAGTGCATCTTAAGTGATGACTAAGCAGCTGTTTTGGGAGACCCTTCAACTTGTTGACCCCAATATTGGGCGCTGTGGGGTGCCGGAAGCACGCAGGCTCACGTTTCTCCCCGCACCTCTTCCCACTTTGTTTATGCTCTTAGTTCACGTTATCTGCTCTCAGGCTTTCTACGCTTTTTTTCTCCTGTGCAGATAAATTATACACTTGCAACCCCCCAACCTCAACCTCTGTCAGGAGTTTATCTCCAACTTTCCTGGCCCTGTGCCTCTTGCATCTTGTACTTGAAATGTAGAGAACTGTGCTCAGCTTTCACCTCCCCTCACTGAAGCAGATCTAGCCGCCTCTCTCTCCTAAAACAACTAGGTATAAGCAAGAATCTCAAAGTCCACTTAACCAGGAAATAGCGTTCCACTCCCTAGTCTGTATTTTCTGCTCCACTGGACTTATTCTAGCCAGATAACTGTTTTTCCAGACTGGTGTGTCCTCTATCGAATGACAATTATCTACTAGGAAAGGGAGAATTAGTCTTCCTTGGGGATGATCCCTCTAATTGGCCGCCCAATACTATATGGTCAGCCCTAAAAATGTACACATATAAGCAATCTTAAACACACATTGGGTTTTATTTGTATATTTCTTCATGTATATTATTACAAAAATAATCTGAATATATGTAATAATAAAAGCTAAAGAGAAAGGCCATGAATTTATGAGGCAGTGGGTATAGGATGAGTTGGAAGAAGAGGAAGGGGAAAATGATGTAATTACCTCTTAATTAAAAATATAAATTAGGAGCTATAGAGAGGGCTCAGAGGACCTGTATCCACATGGTAGTTCACAATGGTCTGTAACCCTAGGTCCCGGATATTTAATGGCCTTTTCTGGCCTCTTTGAGCACCAGGCACACAGTGGTACACACACACACACACACACACACACACACACACACACACACACACACACACTGCAGGCAGTGGTTGAGGATTTAGCTCAGTAGTAGAGCGCTTGCCTAGCAAGCGCAAGGCCCTGGGTTCGGTCCTCAGCTCTGAAAAAAAAATTGCAGGCAAAACCCCATGTGTATAAAATAAAATAAAATTATGAAAAAACCCTTTAAAATAAAATTAATTTAAAAAAATTTGCACTTCACACTGCATAGAGCAGCATCTATCTAAATGGCAACTGTGGCTATTAAAATGATTAGTTTTCTAAAGGGTAAAGTCTAAGTTCTGTAACAGCATTATAAGGGCCTCCCTAGCTTGTCCTTTGCTCGGTCTTAGGGCACTGGAGCTGGAATTCCATGCTCAAGCAGTTCTGAATCGTTATTGACACACTCTTATTAATGTGTGGTCAGCTTGTTTCTGCCTCTGGCTTTCCCCCTTCACCCCTTTCTACCTTATCAATTTCTCTGGGACCTTCACGTGTCTTCTGGGAAACTTGGTCTGTCTTATTCATCCTGACCTTGGTCATTCTTCTGTTTTGGGTGCCCTGGGTCCTTCTTCATTATAGCATCCAACCCTTGGGTGAATTGAGCTCTTTACCCATTGTGTGTTTGGTTACTAGGACAGAGACTGTGTCTGTGTGTCTTTACAGCCTCAGAATCTGGCCTAAATGCCTCTAGTGTAATCTCAGTTTGGGGGTGGAGGGTGCAGATACACGGATGGAGAAAGGGGACTAGAAGAATCTTGCATGCTCTTGCATGTCCTCCCCCTTTGGCCCCTAGAATCGCCAGTACGAAACCTTAGATATGCATGAGCAAAATGAAGCTGGTTTTCAAGTTTGGGGAAAGGCTGGCGAGGAGTGGGGTGACAGAGGAGCGGGAATGAAGGGGAGAACAGAAAGTGTGAACTCTGTGATTATAGACCCTTCAACCCGTGCTCCCCAAACCTATAACCCCAATTCTACTGGCCCAATCTTGGCGCAGAAGCTCAGTTATAATAGTCCCTCTTTCTTCCTTCAGGAACCGTGAACAGAGCACACCTCGCCTTTTCATACCGTCTTCTCAACATCCCCTATTCCCGGGGAATATACTGAAAATATTTTTTTTGTGATTTTTCTTTCTCTTTCCCAGTCCTGCTCTCCAGACTCAGCTCAATGGAGGACATAAGGCTAGCAGATGGGCATAGTTTTAAAGAAGTTATAATATTTGGGCTGAAATTCCCTGGTCTGTTAATTATGGCCCTGAAGACTTCTTGTCACAAAAGCAAAATTTCACAACCCCCTGACATTAAGAATGTTAATATTCTGTTTTTAATACAGCTGCCGGCACATGAGGCCGACAGATGGGCATCCTTTGGGGTGAGTGGGTGGGTGGGGGAGCAGGAGAAGAAACTGCATAGCTAAGGAAGCTCTCTGTGTGGAAAGGAGCCTTGCTTCTTCCTCCTTTCCGGTCCTCCCTGGCTCAGCTTTCTATGTGGAGCCATTGAAGGGACAGTGTTAAGAAAAGCCGCAGCTAGTGTAAGCTACTGTAATGTGTCCCTATGACCTGCCTGTAGTTGGTTGTTGTATCAGCAGGATCCCAGGCGCTGAAAGAACACCTAGGGAGAGAAACACAGACAGCTGGGGGGGGGGGGGCGACAAAGCATTTTTATGTTTTCACTTGTTCCTGCAGCATAGCTTTCTCAGGCCAAGGGAATGAGGGTCTATATATTACATACAGTCCGTCAAAAAACAAGGTGCGCCATGGCCCCATTTCTTTACCTTTTGTTTTGCATGTTCACACCTTTTTAAATTTTAGTGCATGTGTGTGGGTTGGGGGAGGGGGGCAAGCCACAGTGCATGTGTGGCTATCATAAAATAACTCGTGACTCAGTTTCCTCCTTCCACCGGGTCTGATCTGGGGATGGAACTCAGGTCATCCGTCTTTCTAGCAAGTGTCTTTATCCACTGCGCCATTTCCACGGCCTTCCTTTACCTTTTAAAACGAACATTGTTTTTTTTCCCAGTTCATGTGCATTTTACTAAGCTTGAATACAGTGAAATATGTGTGATGAATATAAAAGTGGAATATCTGTGATCCAAGGACGCTGAAGCGCGTCACCCAAGAAACCATGCCTGACTTGCAGCAGCCGGGTGTGGGAGACGGAGCCCACTGCTCAGCCCCTCAGGCTCCGGTTCAGATCTGTTTGCAGTACTCAGGGGCCGGGAGAACTTCTCTGACCCACTCCTCCTGAGTCTGCTTATTTGTGTGTACAAGCCGTGAGTTAGCAACCAGGTGAGAGCTAATCTTCCCCAGCTTAGAGATTTCAATGTAAAGTGTTAGTGCTTAGTAACCCGCTCCTCCTCCCGATGTTGATTTAATTTGTTCCTTAAATGCGTTCCCCCTGTGTTTATGGGCCCCCACATTCTGCCCTCCAGCCCGCAGGCTGCCTGCTTCATAATCTCTCTAGAAATTTCACCAGCTCATTCTCTCAGCCTGCTTCCTCTGAGATTTCTGTAAGGGAGAGAAAGCGGAGTAATATTCTTCATTGTATGCGTGCCTCTTAGTTTGGGTTTTTATTGCTGTGAAGAGACACCCTGACCATGGCAACTCTTGGAGGGTGGGGGGAGTTCAAGACAGTGTTTCTCAGTGCAGTTTTGGCTGTCTTGGATCTCGCTCTTGTAGACCAGGCTGGCCTCGAACTAGCAGAGGCCTCTGCCTCCCTAGTGCTGGGATTAAAGGCGTGTTTTCTTTGAGTTGCCTTGGTTACCTGGCGGTGGTGGCGCACTTAGGGAGGCAGGGCCAGGCGGATCTCTGAGTTCCAGGCCAGCCTGGTCAACAGTGCGAGATCCAGGAAAGGCACCAAAGCTACACAGAGAAACCCCGTCTCGAAAAACAAAAAACAAACAAACAAACAAACAAACAAAAACCCATTTAATTGGGGTGGCTTGCTTACAGTTTCAGAGGTTCAGGCTACATCTTTCAGGCAACAGGAAGTCAACTGACTGTCACACTGAGGGAAGCTTGAGCAAAAGAGACCTCAAAGCCCTCCCCCAGATTGGCACACTTCCTCCAACAAAGCCACGCCTCCTAATAGTGCCACTCCCTTTGGGGGCCATTTTCCTTCAAACCACCAGACCCGACCGTGTTTTGCACGTGTGCCCTTTTTTTTTTTTTTTCATTTTAGTGTTTGAAAGAACTGACATAAAAAACGGTAAGATTTGCATCTCATTTGCTTAGATGTAAAAAAATTCTTGCTCCAAAACAAGGATGTATTTTTATGGAAATGAAAAAAAAAAAAAGCCAGGCAAGAAGCAAGTTCAAATATAATAGAGAGCAAAGAGACTCATATGGAAATATTAATTGAACATTGTGTTGATCTTCATTGAGACCTTAAAATACATTGACCAAAAGAAAAAAAAACCCTCCTTGCGGCACGGTAGTTAGTGTAAGAGTATCTGCTGAGTGGCCCTAGCATTTGTGGGAAACGAAATGCAGTTTGATTTACTTAGTAGAAAATTTACTGCATTGAAGGGGGGGGGCATTAAAAAATTCCTTGTTCTTAATAAAGTAACCGTAGAAAGACCCACCTGAGCCCCTCCAAGCCACGGTAAAGACTTGACTAGGAGCGAAACGTACCCACTTTCTCACTTTCCAATAGCTGTCCACGCAGGCGAGGCTGTGGGAATGGTGTGGGAACGAGCAAGCCCTCATCTCTATGGGCTCTTTGGGCCTGACCTTTGCACACGACCTCTCCAAGCACAACTGCATGCTCCCTGGAACGTTAATCGAATGAATGACAGGGTTTCTCTGTGTAGCTTTGCACCTTTCCTGGATCTCGCTCTATAGACCAGGCTGGCCTCGAACTCACAAAGATCCACCTGGCTCTGCCTCCCGAGTGCTGGGATTAAAGGCGTGCGCCACCACCGCCCGGCTTGAATGCCTATTCTTAAAGATTTATTTATTTATTATATATACAGTGTCCTGCCTGCATGTGAGCCTCCATGCCAAGAAGGCACCAGATCTCATTACAGGTGGTTGTGAGCCACCATGTGATTGCTGGGAATTGAACTCGGGACCTCTGGAACAGCAGTCAGTGCTTTTAACTTCTGAGCCATCTCTTCAGCCCCATAAATAAATAAATCTTAAAAAAAAAAAAAAAAGATAAAGCTGGGCGGTGGTGGCGCACACCTTTAGTCCCAGCACTTAGGAGGCAGAGGCAGGCTGATCTCTGTGAGTTCGAGGCTAGCCTGGTCTACATTATGAGGGCAGGGCAGCCAACCAGGGCTACACAGAGAAAGCTTGTCTCAGAAAAACCAACAAACCAACAAACAAAAAGAATTAATTACTAAGTAAAAGTGTAATTAACAAAAACAAAGCCTTAGGAAGTCATGTAGTTTTGGGCTTTCACACTTCCTATTCAAGTAACGCTCCCATGTAAGGAAGTCTGATGCCGGAAGCTCTGAAGGCTCCTAACTTGTCTTTGGATTTCTGCCGTTTATTTATTATGTATCATTTGGGGGGAGGGTTGGTGTTTTTTTTTTTTTTTTTTTTTTGCCTATAATTTTTGTTGTTGCTTCGTTTTGTTTTTTTGGCCTCTGTCTGTATGAGTGTGTGTGTGTGCTTGTGTGTGTGTGTTTGCCTGTGTATGAGAGTGAGAATATTTGTTTGTGTGTATGTGAATGCTTGCCTGTGTGTGAGAATATGAACGTTTACCTATGTATATATGTGAATATTTGCCTCTGTGTGTGACTATGAATGTTTGTGTATGTGTATGTGTGTATGAATGTTTGCCTGTGTGTGAGAGACTATGAATGTGTGTGTGTGAGTGTTTGCCCATGTATGTGACTGTGAGTGTTTGTGTGTGTGTGAATGTTTGCCTCTCTCTGAGTGAATGCTTGCATGTGTATACGTGTATGTTAATATTTGCTTGTGTCTGTGTTAGTGTGAATGTCTGCTTGTGTGTGTGTGGGAGAGACAGTATGAATGTTTGAGTGTGTGTGTGTGTGTGTGTGTGTGTTGGTACACACATGCCATGGCATGCCTTATAGCACTCGAGGACAACCTCAGCATCAGACTCCAGTCTGTTTGAGACACCCTCTTGCTTTGCTGCATATGTTGGCCTAGCTTGCCCGTAAGCTTCTGAGGATTCTTCTGTCTTCTGCCATCCTGCTGGTGGAGTGTTGGGATTACAAACATGTGGTCCTGTGTTTGACTTTCATGTGGGTTCTGGGGATCTGAACTCAAGTCTCCACGTTTTCACAGTGAACGTTTTGCCCCGAGCCATTTCTGTAGTCTGGCCAGGCTGGCCTCAGACTCACAATTATCTGGCCTCTGCCTCCTGAGTGCTGAGATTACAAGCATGTGCTGCAGTATCTGGTCATTCCATCATCCTTAGCCCAGTGTGTCAGGAATGTCCACTGTTATCAGATGTTGATTCCAGGAACCACTGTAGCACAGCAATATAAAATTCCGCTTGAATTTTCAAATCAAGGGCGATCAGAGAGATTCAAGTATTTGAGGTCCTATTGTGAAATAGAAGTTTCTCCTAGCAGTTGATGGAAGGTTAGACACGTCCAAGCTCGTGTTGAATAATATTTTATATTGAGGTGGTGGAGAAATAGAAAAAAGATATCACTTGACTGATGGAATGACTAAACATAGATTTAGATATATTGGAATGTGTGGTTCAATGAACGGACTTATTATAGGGCAACAATGGAGCTGCATTAGACCTTACAGTTGATTTTCATGAAAGATACAGAATGATTGGTACTGAAATGTGATCTACCCAAGTTAGTCCTCTCTTTATACCACAACAGGTTATGCAATGTGCTTATCCATAAATATACATATGTTTCCCCTCCCCCCCCCACATACTTTCCTTCACTATAACTTTCTTTCCTGGGTTTGCCCACAAGCTCATGGGCTCTGAAAATACCAATACTGAAATTCCTTTCCTTAATTGAATAAAGAGTTTGTTTTGAGTCTTCAGTGACCTTTATATATATATATATATATATATATATATATATATATATATATCCATACATACAACATAAACTATTCATAACATATGGGGTGTATAGAAAAGGCTTTCTTTGAGACCTCTACATGGAACTGGTTGTAATAACGTTCGTTAAGTGTATGTAAATCCATTTCCTGCTCTTCCAGTTCCTTAGTTTCAGCTAGTGCTGAGGACAGGCAGAGCTTTGCTTCTCCAGTTGTCTCTCATGGGTTGGGGGCAACAACAGAACAACATTAACAGATAATAGCCATATTTGCTAAACCGTTTCCTCCTGCTACCAGGCACTGTCCTAAGCACTTTATATGAATGAAGACTGTGGTGGTATTGTGTTCCCTGAAATATTGTGCACTCTAATAAACTTATCTGGGGTCAGAGACAGAACAGCCACAATATTAAACAGAGGTTAGGCACTGGTAGCACACGCTTTTAATCCTAGTGTTCCAGAGGCAGAGATCTGCCTGGATCTCTCTGAGTTCAAGGCCACACTGGAAACAACCAGGTGTGGGGGCACATGTCTTTAATCCCAGTAAGTGAGAGCAGAAAACATATATATATATATGGCGTGAAGACCAGAAACTAGAAGCTTTTGGCTGGTTAAGCTTTTAGGCTTTTGAGCAACAGTTCAGCTGAGATCTATTTGGATGAGGACTCAGAGGCTTCCAATCTGAGGAAACGGGATCAGCTGAGGAATTGGCGAAGTGAGGAAGCTGTGGCTTGTTCTGCTTCTCTGATCTTTCAGCACTCACCCCAACACCTGGCTCCAGGTTTGATTTTATTAATAAGAACTCTTTAAGATTCGTGCTACAGAAGATGATGCAGGATACCTTTCCTTATCCATTGTAGGAATCATGGCTGGCGCTCGATGCAAGGGGAAGCACAGCAAATTCATGTAATCAATGTAGCACAGGAAGTTTTAGAAACAAAGACCCAGGGAAAATGGTCAGAAATGATGATGAAACCACAAGGACCTAAGATCAGCACCTGTGGTGTTTTTTTTGTTTTTGTTTTGTTTTTTTTTTTTCACTCATACCCTACTCTGAGCTTATTTTGCTTCCTCTAAATGAACAGGAATTCACCAGAATAGCAAAATGAAGAACACTGACCATGATTCCCTCTTTAGTTGAAATGGGAATAAAGAACACACAAAGTACAACAAAATCCAGCTCCTTTCTTGATCAACAAGATCAGAAGTCCATCCTATCTTATTTCTAATGTTCAAATTTCTCCCTATGGCAGAACATGGAACACACATCCCAGAAAACCTGCAATAACATGATAAGCTCTGCCATACTGCTCCTACCTGTAGGACAAGAATCCAGAAGCTAATGAGTTCAGACATCCATATTTACAATTAATTGAAGAATGGACAGTTGTGTTCAAATGTAACTGGACAGTAGCATATGATATAATCATAATGGGCTGAGGGGGACCACCAGTAAGTTCTATGTGTCCAGATTCTTCTTGGTCTCTCTACATGGCATTCTTCCCTCTGGATACTGAGTAGCATCCCTCTGGAATGAGAGTTTCCTAGGAAGAAGAGACAGTGGAATAGGGTGATTGGTATAGGTCTTATGCCTTGCTTTGTGGAAGAATAGTTCCACTGTGTTTGATCTGGCTTGGAGAAGAAGAATTCTGTTTTCTATGATACGCTTCAGAGAAAAAAGAGGAGCCAGCAGGAGATGGAGGTAGGATAAGGTCCAAAGAGAGAGACTTTGTGTCTGGAGCCTCCTAAGTTCCTTTAGTTCAAAGTACTCAGCATGCCAACGCACCATATTTTACGGTATCATTTTTCCGAGTCTCAGCAATATTTAATCTGAAGGACAATCCCAGATGGAGGGTACCAACTGTCTACTCAAAGGAATATGAATTGAAGCTGGTGCCAACCTTAAACTTGCCTTTGCCCTAGTCCAAGAACAGTGTCCACATTCTGGCAGCCATGTGCCAAAGTCAGTCCCTGTAGGCATCTCTAGCAAAACGTGACCCAGAGGCTGGCTTAAATTTGAACTAGGGTAATTTAATCCTATTGGTCAAAGTTGAACACATCTTTTATTAAGAACAATGGGTTAAAGTAAGAAAACAAGGGAAATTAAATCAGACCCAAAAGTTTAAAGAAATAATTAAATTCTAAGAGCATGACTTTTGAAGGCTAAACATGCCATAATTAATACTAAATGAGTATCTGTAACACATTTCTGAAATATGCTTTGTTTTAGTATCCACTGTAATTGGATTCAAGTCCATCCTTTGCTTAGCACTTGTTGATTTTAATAAGAAGGGAATGGATGCCCAGGACCAGGGCTTGCTCTAGTGGTTGTTTTCTCTTAGTTTTTGTGCTATTGGAAACCAAATCATTCAACAAAATATTTACTAAAGAGCATGAACTACAGATTTTATCACAAACCAAAGTGTCTCGGTTTCGGTATGTGCTTGGAAGGCTGTGTGGCTGCAAAAAAGCAATGTTTTCCCCACTGGGCAGCCCTGGTCCCTACTTGTATAGTGTTAGTCAGCAGGAGGACTCAGTCTTGGCCAGCCTGGTGCATGTATTTACATAACTGCACACAGACGCTAGCACAGATGCATGGACAGGTGTGGAAGAATTACAATTATGGGATGGAGTGAGCAAGGCTCTGTTTGAGACTTTGAAGCTGTAGTTTGGGCTTCCTCTCATCATGGTTTAAGAAGGCATTTCTTCTTAGCGAAGCCAGACACGTAGTGATAAGATGATTTTGATTGATCTTTGCATCA